>NW_017728992.1:169156631-169197793 GCF_001723915.1 Gavialis gangeticus | reverse complement strand
CCCCCCCCCCCCCCCCCCATTTTGTGCATTTCTTTTTCTTTCTAAATACTGGCAGAGACCTAACACACTCATTGCATGGGTGTGGCAAGGTTCAGAGCAAGCCAGAAAGCTGAAGTGGCTTTCTGTAGGAGAAACCTAGAAACTACATCTACATATGAATTAAGCTTAGTGTCACTAAAGAAAACAAAAGAACTAAAATATCCACTTCAAAGACTGTAAATATATCCTGGTGCCAACTCACTTACTATCCCCGTAGCCTTTGATCCTCACTACCTCACATTACATTTATATTTCATCTGTCTTATCTTTACCATGGCATTTTGTATTTTATACTTTTAAACCCTTAAGGAATGTACTCCCTGTAGAATGAAGTTACACCCTAAACCATTATTAAGAACTGCATTGAAATTGCAATTGTAAAGTGATAAAATCTGCTATGTTGGGCGGTTCCTTGAATGAATGCAAGTATGAATGACAAACCAAGTACCTCTGGCTGTTCATTGACAACAGCCTAGCCAGAGGAATTTACCATTACAAAACTCTACTTTACAAGCCATTTTAAGCTAATCAAGCCGAGGAACTGATTCCTGGAACTGAGCACCCAACCTATTGACTATTCTTGTAACCCATGACAATACAGCCATTAAGTCCCTAAATCAAGGCTGGACTCCCAAAACTTCAGTACCAGCAGGTAGAGACCCCTGTGACTAACAGCTGTCATGTGCTACTCAAAACCCACGTGGAACAGCAACCTCCAGACTGGGCAGCCAGGATGATGCTGGGGGATCACACAAGTCTGCAAGAATGGGATAAAAGGCAGTGAAGCATGACCCTCAGTGGCATCCTTTCATCCAGCACCTGACCTACCAAGACAGAAGAACAAGCAGACAACCTCCTTCTAAAGAAGAAATTTCCTGGAAGGAAGCTGACCATCAACAGCAGACTCCAGGGTCTCAGATATGTAGATATACTGACACCAGTGCTCTCACAATCCCTAAAGCAGCTACTATACACATGGGTTTAAATGACAGGGATTTAAATGAGTGAGTATATGTGATTTAGCTGGAAATAGAAAATGATGGATTTACAATTAGATATTTGGCAGAAGCCATTACCTAGTCGTTTTCAGAAGGTTTTCTTTTGTGGTGATGAAGAGGTAAATGGGTTGGAGTAAACACAGTTACATTGTGTAGGATGCTGCAGTTTAGGCTCAGCAATAATATTTATTGCAAAAGAAATGTAAAGAAATGCATTTGTTTTTGTTGATGAAATATACATGAACTCTGTACTTGCATATCATTCTGTGACAAAAGTCAGCATTATTTGTTCATATTCCATTAAAGAAACTAGAGACAATATTGAGTGTAACAAATGTGGTCATAAATTACCCATTTCTCTTGCTTTTTAATGATGGATTACATGGTCAATTGCTGAGTATTATGTAGCTGCTGAATAAACCCACTGAGTTGGAGCAAGTAGTCTTAGGAAGACAATAGATTCTTGGAAGTAAACCAAGACCTGGATTCTGCTCTGGGTTCTGCCTGTGACCTCCTCTATGATCTCGAACAAGGCATTTCATCTCACTTACCCTCTGAATCCTGTAAAACAAGGATAATTGCACTTGCCAGAGCTGAGTCAACAATTCCTAGTGAATAAATGACTAGCAAATTGTAGTTCTATTTTCTGTTTGTCAGTAGGCAGAGAGGGGCAGTTCCTTCAAGTACATTGATTATTCATATTAATTTGATACATTTTTTGGCAGCTTTTCCTTTTTGTTTCTGGACTGAGATGATAAATAGTCACCTGTGATTATTCAAATATGGAGTTATCAGTTATTTGGGACTGGGCACATAAGCCATAGGGTATTATGTTTCCTGCTTGGCTGAAAGAACTCTTATAGATTAGATGGAGGACTGGAAAAATCTGAACCTTTTGAAATTCCGGGGCAGAGGTATCCATTTAGGCAAGTGCAGGTTATACAGTGAGGAGGAAGTGACATGGTTAGAAAATGTTAACTCTTTCTATTCTGAACCTCGCTGACAGTATACAAGGCATTGCTTCTAAGAAAGCTTCCATTGCAAAATGTATAATTTAATTAATAAATTAAATCTAAGTTTATCTTATTGTGTATAAACCCAGAAATGTAGGCCATATGGACACTGCCCTAATGTTATGTATAGGAGTGTACCACAGGACATGCTTAGCACACTTGCTTCTATTCTGTTCACAAACCAACTCTTGAAAATGGAGCAATGTAGGTGTTATAGAGCAGGCCTGAGTATGTGCTCAAAGTCAGTCTTGAGATCTGTCAGGCATCCTTATTGCACTCAGGGCCATGCTCTTGAGGCTATATTGCTTCATTTCTAGAATTTGGCATGGATAGAACAGGGGTGGATGTAGCATGTTTTGCCATGGAAGTTCTGAAGCAGTGTAGAAGATCTGTTAGAGTCTGTGTTCAGGTATAACCAGAACTTTGTTTGTGGAGGGTACAAACAGATCCTGTCTTGCTGGCTCCATTTAATTTATGGCAGGGCTCTGCCAAGGTATTTAGGAACACGAGGGCAGGTTCCTCCCTGTCTTGCTTCAAAGTTAAAGAAGTACAAGCGTCTTCACTTCCTTTAATTGAGGGCAATTAGGTCTACTTCACTTTATAGGGCCAAATTGGGTGGTGGTGATGGCCCCAGTGCCTGCCTTTTGTGTAATAGCCTATTGGTCATGATGCTCTGCCTTGTTCATCCTGGGAGTTTTTCAAATCTCCATTTCTCATACTTCAGTAAAATGTCCTGCTCGTCTAGTAATAGAATAAGTGTCCTAGGGGTACTCTCCACCCATTCATTTGAAGAAACTGGACTATTGGGCAGCCAAGAATTGGGGCGAAGTGGGGGGGAGAGATTAATTTAGTAGAAACCTGATTCTGTAGCCTACTGGTTAGGAAAAGCAACTGAGAGGAGGAATTTCTGGGTTTCAATCTCTGCTTGCAGAATGGTAATGATGATTCTTTTTACTAAAGCATATCAAATATAAAATCCATAAACAGCTCTGGAAGCAAGAACTGGAACCTGGTACTTTTCTCACCAATCTCTAAATTACAGACTTGCATTCCCTCTTGCTTGTTTCTGATCTCCTAACTCAGAGGTGGGTAACTATTTTGGCTGGAGGGCCACTTAGCAAGTTTTGATGAGCTGTCAAGGGCTGCATGCACCAAATCTTTCAGAAGATATAATTGAAACAAATTATAGCTAAAAGAACAAAATTGTATACTAAGAATCAAACATCTATTATAACGTATTTTAATTTTATTTTCAAAAACTTTTTTTTTACCTGGTTTGTGTTTTTTGAGTAGTGTATATAGAGGCAATTTGCATAATAGCTCAAAATAAAATCTTACTTTTGTATATTGTGTGGGTGAGCGTGTGGGAGGGTGTGCATGTGTGTAGAAGGCTGCCTGCATGCTAGGTCCAAGGAGCCAGCAATGGGTGGGGGGACGGAGCAGAGTCAGAGCTCCATGGAGCAGAGCAATGCAGTGTGGTGCTGGTATAGTCCACCCCCTCCACCCAGCCCATGGCTGCCATCATGGTGCTCCTGATGTGGCCAAGCCCTGCTTGCTCCTGCCTGGGACAGCCTGGACTACACCCACCACTGACCCAAGCCCCGGCCCTAGCCAGCATGCATAGCTTCCTGGCATGGTTGTTCCCATGTTGTTACAGCTGCTCAGGTACTGCTCAACTCCCTGCCCCTCCAGTGGCAGCTTCTCCTCCTGGCCCTGTTGCACCACTCTGGGCAGTAGGTAGCACAGGGAAGGACGGTGGCCATGGGGATGTGTGCCAGACACCATATGCCCAGCAAGGTATGGAGGAGATCTGTATGCCCCGGTATGTGGAGCTCCAGCTCCAGATCCTGGCCACCTCCCACCCACTCGGCACTTGTAGGTGGCTACTCATTGCGCCAGGCAGGTTGGAGCAGGTGATGGGCAATCAGTAGATGTTTGTGGGAGTGTGGCATGGGCTGTCCCAGATGGGAGTAGGCTGGGCTCGGCCCCATGTGATGTCCTGCAGGGGCAGACATGGGCTAGATGCAATCAATTGGAAGATGCTTACTTGTGGGCCGAATCCAATCAGTTGATGGACGAGATCCAGCCCAAGGAGTGTATTTTGCCCACCCCATCCTAACTTTAGCACTCTTAGCCCAGCTTCTACAGTAAATAAGAGATCTGGTGATTAGGGCATGCTCCTGGGCTTGAGCCTCCTCAGGCTTAGGAGGCTCTGGAACCCAGGGTATGTACTTCATGGGTGAGTACTTAATTGCTAGACAATTATGCAGAATACAGCATCAGCCAGTTAGCTGCTTACCCTCAAAAAGGGGCTAGGAGTTCTGGCTCCCAAGTAAATGGAGGTGCTCAGCACACAATCATGATTTAGGTCCTAAGCTCCAGAGATGGAGAAGAAATTCAGTCACTCTGTGGGCATATGTACACATACACATTTAGGGTGACTTATGCCAATTTGTATGTAAATTAGATAACTGCATCATGCAGGTATCAAATTTACACCTGATTAATTATTGTGCAGAAATGCATGTGTAGATGTGTTACTGCACAGTAACCTGGGGGCCTCCCTGCTGGGTCTGCCCAGTAACAAGGGGGCTGTCCTGAGCCGAGGCCCAGGGCTCCTGGCTGGCCACCTCTCCTGGCTTCAACTTGGGACTAAAGTTAGTCCCAAAGATTGGCAGCTATGTGACTGAAGGCTGGAGCTCTCCTCAGTGGCCACAGGGGCATAGGGTAGGCTGCTCTGACCTGGGACCAAATTTAGTCCCAGGTCACTGCATGTGTAGACACTAGTGTATTCCTGCTTACTGCACAGTAGTTTACTGCTCAGTAAATTTAAGCTGGAGTAAATGTACGTGTAGACATTTTTCTGTGTTTGGAAAGCTTTTTTGAAGTACTTAAATTCATACTTGCCCAGTTCTACTTCTTGCCTTCCTTTCTGAAGGTACTTTGCAGCCTTCAGATAAAAGCGAAAAAAAACCCTTTTTTGTTAATTTTGTTGTTCCTATGTTTGTGCTTTCCCAGCCTCACAGGAATAAGATACTCCTGTGTACTCCATGGTGGTCCTACATTGGAAGGTTTGTCTCCATAGTATCCCTTTTGATAAATGTTTTCTGGCTTCACAATACAGGAAAATGTCCTAAACTACATTAACTGTAATTATCTTGTAACGGCTACTGAAGAATCAGACCTGTTAATGTGGAATATTGTGAAAAGTGTTTCCAGTTATATAAGTCTTGTAATATTAAAATACAGGGGCAGGAAAAAGGAAACAATAAATCAGAAATAAAGGATGAACAGAGGATGGATGGAGGCTCTTATTTTGCTGAAGTTAATGGTAGTTTTACTGCTTTGCTCCCTTTTCTTGTTCTTCTACTCATGCTCAGCATAACCCTGCTTTAAGCTACAGATGGCTTATGATCAGGAAGGTGTTTAAATGTTCTTTTATGTTTTATGTTAGAATTAAATTAAATTTTCCATTGGGTTAAGTATCAAGACTTCTTTACCATCTTATGAAAGTCAGGCTGAACTGAGCAAAAAGCTAAGTCCCTAGGTTTGAGTGACAATAGCTTCTTTGGGAACAGCAAAGTATTCTGTCTAATAATTTCCTGCAGCTCTGTTAGATCAAAGTGTAACTCCAACAACAATGACATCCACATAAGCATCAAAGGTGCTTACAGCCCTTATTCATACAAGTTTTTTTATACATGTGAACTCTTCTATTGTCACCAACAACAATAAAGGTGTTAGTAAGTGCTGCTTCTACAAGTAAAGTTTGCAAAACTGAGTTAATAACTGTGATTTACATAGTTATAAATACTTATAATACATGTGAACCTAAAATCTGGAACCAAACCCCCCTGAAATTTAGATGCATTGGCATTCTTTTTGTAAAATTTGCATCCTGAACTCCCCAATAGCAAATACAAGAACATTGTTAATGTTTAAACATTATTCTCTATAGTTCCCCCACATCTTTTTGAAGATACTGCTCTGAGAAATCCTTACAATTTTCAAATGGGTAGAAAAATATTTCTAAGCCTGACTATTGTGTACATGCCATACAAAACAACACTCTTGTGTAGTCTGACTGGCACATCTAAGTATTTATTTGTCTATTAGGTATATTCATTTATTAATTGAACTTATGGAATTACTCCTCTTCCAAATAACACATTTTGAAAATTATATGATTATGTGAGAATCTATAAAACCTGCTCAAAAACATAATTGTCTAAGAGAATGGAGCAAAAATGTACGGGGGAGGGGAGGGGATTAAATGTTCATTTTTTTCCATAGTGTCATTCTTCTGACTTAGCGTTCTCTAATAGAAAGATGCAGTCAGATAGCTAGTACTCATTTTTATTTTCAGTGCCTTGGATGTTTACTGAGGGATTACAACAAACTTCTACACTTTATCTACGTTTTAATAGGTCAATGTGAACATGGGAAGTATATTAAGGTGGACTGCACTACTTATTAAACTTACATGAGTTCGTCACAAGCCCTCAGTAGTTTGTGTGCAATAGAGGCTGGACAGGCATACATGTCTGAGGTCATGCATCCAGCCAGTTTGTAAGACGATCCTTCTGTGCTGAGCCATCAGCCATCCTTAGTATAGGGGCGCACTCATACACACATTCCTGTCAAGTCATCTTGTGAAAGGCTGCCTGCTTCCAGCTTGGCTTGAAAGTGCAACCTTAATAAAACTCACTGAGGTCTGAGAGAAAATAGCAGTTCTGCAGCAGATAGTGTAGGGGAAAGAGACTGGGATATGCATATGCAGCTGACTAAAGCAGGCTACATGCTGGACTGTAACAGAGAGGAAACTATAAATCCTGGCTACTATGCAATAAATATTCCCAATTTTAACTAAGAAAGCTCTCATAGTGAAATAAAAAAAACCAAAAACATTTTAGCCAAAGCTGTTATTTAATACTTTCCTCCAGTTGTTTTCCCAAAGATTTTTTTTTCCAATAAAATAAAAAACAAACTTAAAGAAAGAGGAGGGAAAAGTTCCTGTAAGAGTAGGAGAGGAGAGTGATAGTGATAACATGACAATTTTCCTTTCCTTTGCTTTCCTGGTTGCTCTTCTGACTCACATAGGGTGCAGTAACCAACGTCGGGGTCCTGATTCCAGTGGGAGAAGATATAATCGGATTCAGCACGGGCAGTGCACCTATACTTTCATTCTTCCAGAACAAGATGCGAACTGTCGTGAAAGCACGACAGATCAGTACAACACAAATGCTCTTCAGAGAGATGCTCCTCACGTGGAACAGGATTTCTCTTCCCAGAAACTGCAACATCTGGAACATGTGATGGAAAATTACACTCAGTGGCTACAAAAAGTAAGTGTTTTTCTTTCATCTTTTTACTGAACTGAATCTGTGTTGCTTGTGTTGTTCATGGCTTGCAAGGGTTTCTATGAGAACTGAGATAACATGGGTTTCTCTATTTTCTAAGTATGCATGATGAGAAAGGTTGTAGTTAGAGTACACCCTTTTCAGGAGTTTTGCTCTTGGGAACAAAAAATTCTCCACATTGCTGGAAGATGTATCTTTTAAAAGCTTGATCCCTAGAGACAACTTATGTGTTGAGAACCAAAGACTGTAATAATCCTTCAGAGGATTCTAATGATAGAAGTCTTTATTAAGTGTTCTTATAATCCCTATTTATACTTCTGGGCTTTAGAGCAAACGTTGTGAAGGATACCTGCTGTTGTGACAGCAAAAGTGTTTTCAAGGGGTAGTATAAAGCTGAAGGTAGTATCAGCAGAATTTTATTATTCTACCAATAAACAGATTCTGTAGTCCTGCAACATTCTGCTAAATACTAAAAAGAAAAAATACAAGATTGTTAAAGAAATCAAAGCAACATGTCTTAAATGTATAAGTTACATTTGGCACAAAATGGTATTCTTTATACTGACATATGTAAAATAGATGATACTGGAGATATAGGAGCTTTTTGAAGTAAGAGAATAAGAAAACATTAGTATTTTAGTAAATTTGGGCTACAATTTTCAACCTTCCAATGAACTTTTTAAATTTAAGGTATGACATGGGGCATGATACTATAAAGATATATACGTAAGTAACTTTACTCATGCAAGTAGTTCTATTGACTTCTGAAGGACTATTCATGTAAGTAAATCCAGAAGCAAAAGCCTTCCCAGGATTCAGGCTTTAGCTTCTTTAAATAAAAATGTTAATGGCTCCACACAGCTGACAATTTCATCCTAAAACCATTTCCTCTGTTGATTGTGGATGTGAAAATATGACTGCTGTCACACTGGCACAGTGACGTGTTTCAGTCAGCATTACTCTGTCAAGACAAAATTGTCACTTAACGACATGCTTAAGCAGACAAAACTGCACTAGAAAAAGTTTCAAACTGTGTTGTATTCCATGAATGACATGCTTGACCAGCAATACAGTTTCACATTTAGAATGAACTCCAGATATTCAATAACGGTGCAAATACAATTCTAAGTTAAGCAAACTAATTTAAATGCAATTGTTGATTGCTACATCATTTCCAATTGACATCCATCTTAGACACATTTGTTACCTTTTCTGTATTTAATCTGTATTTTTTCTTTTCAATTTTAACTGTGTGTGGTGCTAGAGATGAAAAGGGTGATCTTATATACAATAATCATGTGACTGAACAGAACACCCCCATCACAAGATATACCCAGATATGCAACTTTCTCTCTTTATTTCAACTATATATATAATTATTTATTTGAACTGTGCTTAGAGTGCTTAAATAAGACAAAAAAATGGAGGAATGTTTTTCTTCCTAGAGGGTAAAATTCTTGCCCAGTTATAGGACTCTCCCTTTAGTGTTTCAAAGCAAGCACTAAGAACAGGAAAATTATTGTGTATGTTCATGCATTCATGCTTTTACTTGAGCAAATTGCCTGCTGAATCATTCTGATGGGATTGTTACTTATTCTGCTTTTGTCCACTAGGGACTGAACTAAGATCATTGTTTCATTTGAGAATAGAACAAGAAGAAAAATGAGTCTCTAGAGCTTTAAAGTGAATTCGAGATAGTCCTCACACTTTAGGGGAGATGAATGAAGAGATAGCTAATGTAACTGTTATTTTTGAAGTGTGTACTCTGCTGCAGAGATTGTTCTGCTCTAGGCAGATCCCCTCCTCCTTCCCAAAGACAGTTTACATAAAACTAGCAAACAGCAGTCAGCTTGTATTACCATGTGTCAGTTTTCCCCAGAATGAAAGGACTTGGTTCTCAGTGTGAAGGGGTATGACTCACAGCAAGCAAATGAGTCTGACTTGACTGCATCATTATATACCCAAATATTTAATTTGCTTTACTGCCATCATTACAGGACCTTAGGGGAATAACTAATCTCTTATAACTTTCCAGTAACAATCTCCAATAACTGTCTTTCAAAAGAAAGATACTGTTTAATTGAAGTAAATAGATATTTCAGATATTGAATGTCCTATTCTATTTCATGTATGGATTTCCCCCCAGAATTTATAATATTGGATGTAGGTAATAATATACTTTTTGTACATTTGTACACCTGCTATGAACAGGATAACTGAGAAATAGAACTAGTTAAAGGCTATAACACAAATCTTGCACTATGCAATCATGCTATTATAACAATAATTATAAATACTATTCAGCATTTACACTTGGACTAAAGAGGACATTCATTCATTACCCTAAAAACTAATAGGTGTTATTTGTCAAAATTGTACATTGTCATGTTTACCAGAATGTGTTGTCTTTAAACATATATTCTAAGAATGACATGCCTTACAAATGCATTCTTGCTCATTTTGCAAGAGATTCCTAACAATGCTAATGTAAAGGGAATTCAAATGTATGTTTAATTTGATTTGTAAGCTGTTGTGGTAAAGCTTTTGGATCAGCATAGCAAAGAGAACTATTTTGATCTTTTGTTAAACTAGCAGACTTGTGAAACAATAATAAATCTTAAGAAAGAAAAAAAAACCCCAAACCTCTCCTAAGATAGGGGAGAGTAGCTTTTTGCCATGCACTGCCAGTTTGATTTTAGATAAAAATTCCCTTGCTTGGGTAGCTGAGTACAGGCAATTAAATTTCAGCATTGTCCAATGTCATTTACATATCTATTGTTAGTGTTACTGTGATTGGTTGGCAAACCAAGAACATAGCAAAAAGCTCTCCATAGAAACTACCAAAAAGATGACTTGGTAAACATTTTCAGAGGTTTTCCTAGAGCTGTTTATTTTAATACTGGATATCTTTCCCCATTCTTTAAGATCTGGTTTCATTTCTGCAGTATGTTTATGCAAATAATTCAAAATAAACTGTGCATTCGATTTTGTGACTTGCAGTAACTGACTGGCACACTTGTTATTGAATTGTACAGTGTTTAATTGAAGTGTATAAGTTTTATCCAAAAAAATTCATGTATGTTTTTATGTTGGCAACCTAGTTATTGTAGTCAAATAGTATGAACTTAGGGTATCAATGAAATATGAATAGCTACACACAATTGAAAATATTGTATCCATTGAGCACTCATTTTATTTTATAGTGGTAGTAAGTGTAAATAGATGAAGCTTAGCTCCTAAATGAACTATATGGTATTCACTCTATCCTCTTGCTTCCTTAAACAGCTAAGCTATGTCATAGTATGTTAAACTCTTTTCTTAGCAACTATACATCAGAAAATTATAACCACAAAGCCTTGTTGTAAAGCATGATCCATCATCTTTTAACTTGCTAACATCCAAGTTAGGATTTTTTCTTTATTGATTACACTGCTGATCCCTGCATCACATTCTGGGAGCTTCAGCAGTCATTGCTCACAGGCTGACGTGTTAGTGCTGTCACCAGCTATCATGGGGGCAGTAAAGGATGCTGCACTTGGGTCCTGGTGGATAAATGAAGGGGTGCGAGTAGCTGTCCAGGGAAAAAGGACAAAGAAACAATGGTCTCCAGTTGCAGCAAGAGAACTTAGCTTAGACACTAGGACAAATTTTCTCTTTGTGAAAGTGGTTAAGTTTTGGAGCAGGCTACATAGAGCAAC
This sequence comes from Gavialis gangeticus, assembly GCF_001723915.1. Classification (NCBI taxonomy): domain Eukaryota; kingdom Metazoa; phylum Chordata; order Crocodylia; family Gavialidae; genus Gavialis; species Gavialis gangeticus. Next base: position 169,186,685 of record NW_017728992.1, on the reverse strand, counting down.
TGTAGAATCTCCATCCTTGAACATTTTAAGAGCAGGTTAGATGAACACTTGCCTAGGATGGTTTAGATAGGGAAGATCCTGCCTTGAGCAAAGGGTTGGACTAGATAACTCTCCTGAGATCCCTTTCAGCCCCACTTTACTATGATTCTATTTCTATCTAAGGACATAGGTATGTGGAAATATAAGGTCGTCTAGAGAGTAAAAGGTTTGTTCATGTGAATAATGGCTCCTATTTCAATGGGAGTGCAATGCAGGTGAGTAATAGTTACGTGCCTAAATGGTTGTAAGCTCAGACCTTAAAAGTTCTCAGCTTGGGTCCTACATCTGAAGTGACTGAATTTGTGCTGAAGTGGCTGAACTGATTCATACTGGGTGTATCTACATGTGCTAGTAAGGCAACACAAACTCAGGTGCAGTTCACACAGGAGTTACCTGCTTTCAGGCACAATATCTACAGGTATGCCTGGAACCGCAGCCATTAGAGCCAGGGTGGAGCAGTCCTGGGCTGGCAGGATCATGGGGGTCAGCCCTGGGCTCTGGGTGGTGGTGTTGGGCAGTGGAGGGGCTGGCAGGAGCTGAGGAGCTGGTCCCTGGCTCTGTGTAGCAGGGAGGACTAGCTGGGGCGCAGGTTGCCTCAGTGAAGGGCTAGCTGGCAGGCACCCACCATACTAAGGCACCCTGTGCCCCAGCCAGCTGGGAAGCAGCACATGGAGCAGAGCCTCCACAATGAGGCAGCTGTACCCCAAGCAGCCACTCTCTGACTGGCTGGCTTTCAGTGTGCCTCATGACAGGGGAGCAGCCAGCCCAGGGCTGTCTACTCCCCAGTCTCTGTGTGCCTCAGTGAAGGGCTCCACTGTGGAGCCCCCCCACTGAGGCACATGGAGCCCCCATGCTGAGGCACACTGCACCCCCAGGCAGCCAGGGGTCAACTGGCTGGGGCACAGTGTGCCTTGAGCGCAGGGCTGCCTGCTCCCCTGTCTTGAGGCATACTGCACCCCAGCTGGCCGTGGAGTGTCTGGCTGTGGCCCAGGGTGCCTCGGCACAGGGGCTCTGCAATGCATGGAAATGGGGGAGCAGGCAGCCATGAGCTGCCTTGTCCTCCGTCTCCACACTTGTTCCAGCACACTCCACTTGGGCATGCATCCACAGATGCATCACAAACAGGTCCAAGGAGGTGATCCTCCCCCTCTATGTGGCACTGGTCAGGCCACAGTTGGAGTACTGTGTCCAGTTCTGGGTGCTGCACTTCAGGAGGGATGTGGACAGCATTGAGAGGGTCCAGAGGAGGGCCACTCATATGATCAGGGGGCAGCAGGGCAGGACCTACGAGGGGAGGCTATGAGACCTGAACCTGTTTAGCCTCCACAAAAGAAGGCTGAGAGGGGATCTGGTAGCCAAGGGGGGCCAGTAGGTAATGGGAGAGTCCCTGTTTCCCCGAGCGCTACCGGGAGTAACAAGGAACAATGGCTATAAGTTGACTGAGAGTAGATTCAGGCTAGACATCAGGAGCAGTTTTTACAGTGAGGGCAGCTAGGAGCTGGAACCAACTTCCAAGGGAAGTGGTGCTCACTCCTACCCTGGGGGTCTTCAAAAGGAGGCTAGACAATCATGTAGCCAGGGTTGTTTGACCACAGCATCCTTTCCTGCCCATGGCAGTGGATTGGACTTGATGACTTCTTAGGTCTCTTCTGACCCTACCAACTATGAAACTACTATGCTTTGCACCACTTTTTTCTTCTGGGTTTTTTTTTTGCTACCAGGAAATGCCAGTAGCAAATTTTGCCCAGCACTGTAAATTAGAAGTGCCGTGCAGTTTTACATGCAACATGTGAAGTTTGTGATGCCACAAACCGCATGTGCCTGCATGTCTGTATCCAGCCATAAGGTGAAATATTGACTCAGTTGAAGTTTAGGAGTCAGTGGGTGAGAGACAGGCTGAGTGGGGGGAAGAAGGGGGATGAATGTAGCAGTTAAATAGTGGAGAGGTACCTGGGGAGTCAGCTGTCAGGCAGGTTATAACGTGTCATAAATCCAATGTCTATATTTTCCAATGTCCCCCTTCTCCTCCAGCCCAACCTGTCTCACCCACTGACTCCTCAATTTACATCTTCACTGACTGCCTATCTTGCATGCATATCAGCTCAGCCTTTGGCTTCTTTACTTTTCTTTCCATCCTGGAAGAGCACAGACCAACTCCAGAAACTTCCTTAACCTGAAGGGCTTTTAAACCCAAAAGCTTGCTTAGATTTTTTCCCCCAACTATTTAACTTGGTCTAGTAAAAGATATCAAATTTACCCAAAGAACCTTGTCTGCCTGTGTCCTTAGACCAAGACGGCTACAACCTACACCCCTATAATCACTAGAGATGCTCTGAGGTACCCATAAAGACATGGGACCTCAAACATGGAAATATATAAGAACTGATGTAAGTGTAGGAGATTATCTATTTGGCAATTAAAAAAATAAAAGCAGAAGAATCAGAAATGGTATTGAAGCCACTCTCTCTTCTTCTTTCTTTTTTTAATCATATTTTCTACCAAATGACCTTTAAAAATATTCCCAGGCTTGGATAGAATTTTTAAAATCGTATCTGACATAAAACCTGTGTTTATTTTATTTTCATATATAAAAATAGTTGTTAGAAATTTAATTTATTAGTCATCAAATTTGTCACAGAAATGTCCTGCCAGCATTCTCTGGGAGATGTCACTTGCCTTAGAGCACTGTTATAGTCCTCAAAATCAAATTCAGGTATAACAGGAGCCATATGTTGCTATTTCATAGGTCCTGAGTATTCACTGTTGTAAATGACTCTTGGAGGCCCTGTGGACCTTGGAAAAATAAATAGTATTTTGGGAAATGGCTGGGACTGAGACGGGAACTTAGTCATGACATAATGCCATCTGTGATCTTAGGCAAGCCATAATCTTTCAACTCTCTGTACTTCCCCACCTCTCTAAACTACCCAAAGTAAGTATAATAATACTTCCCTACCTCACAAGGATTGAACAACTTAGTTCACGAATGATTTTTAGGCCTTTGAGAATTTCAGGTGACAGGAGGTATTGTTATGTGATAAAAATATTCCTACTGTTTACTGAATATGACCATGTGAAATTCAGAATGGGGCGGGGGATGGATAATAATTTTAAAACTCTCTCTGCTATAAACATATAATTAAAATAAATTATCTCATTGTGTAATGCTGAGTCCAACTGTAAACATTTTACAGGTAAATGTGGATGAATATTTGATTAACAAAGGTTAAGCAGAAGAAGCAGACTTCAACCTTCCTGAGTATCTACACATTATTGTGCTGCTACCTGCTTATGTAGCTGTGTTAGAAATAGAACAGGACTTTAGCTTTGCAGTGTTTAGGATCGCCACCATTTTGCAAATGCCACTTTCTCAAAGCAGCTTCTCTCAAAGTTTTGAGTATATCTGTCATCTGCATGTGATTGGGGCTGACCTATGTCCTTTATCAAAGGTAATTCCTAGAACATATCTAAAGAACCTTGTTATATTTGCCACAGCAGTTACTGGTCAGGATGGCTAAATATATTTCTCTGTGATAAGAAGCAAACAAAGACACTAGTAAATAGAGACTTGCACAAGCTTTTGATCATTATAATTCTTGGTAGCATCAAGAACCTGACCCACAGGAGCAGCGTAAACCAGGGGTTGTCAACCGGGAGTACATGTACCTCTTAGGGTACTCTGAACGGTCCCAGGGGGTATGTGGGGGTGGGCAGGGACAGAGCGCTGCCACTCCGTGCCGCTGCCTCACAGGAGAAGGTCCAGGGAGGGGTGAAAGCAGAGCCACACAGATGCTGTGCTGCCGCCGCTTCACCACTAGCCATGCCCTCGCTCCTCATCTGGCTGCTTACCACCCCACCTCGGGCTTGGCGTCCAGTTGCTTGCCACCCCCCACTCCTGCTTGTCATCCAACCACACATCACCCCCACCCCCCAGGGTACACTTATTAAAAAGGGGGCTGCAGGGGGCATACTTATTTAAAAAGGCTGACTACCCCTGGCATAAGCATTTAAAACAGGCAGCTTTGGAGCTTAAGTCTTCCCAATAGCATAAGGTTTTTCCCTCATTTTTAAAGTGGGTGAAAAGTTGATCAGAAAAAAGGAAATAAGGGGGGAAAAAACCTCTTAGGAGGTTTTTCTTGTGAAACACTCAGTACTTTAAAGTAAGGTTTTTCTTGTGTAACCACATGTACAGATTTTAGGAAGCCTTATGAAATACCAAGCAGGGAGCCGTGTTTACATAAGGATGTTGGGTGCATTAGAACAAAAATACCATAGCTCTTGCACATTTACACTCTATTTTCATTATTATTGTTGCATATGATTCACATTTTGCTAAGATAATAGTGGCCTGTTCAAAACAATCTATATTTCAAAACATAACAAAGATGGATAAAGCACACACCATATTTTAAAAAGAGAATTAAGGCATTGCAAAAATGAGTACTGTGAAATATATACAGGCAGTCCTCGACTTACAACATTTTGAGTTACAATGTTTTGCAGTTACAACATTTATAAATTGACACCCCGTTTCATATTTATGATGTCAGTTTCGACTTTACTATGCTTGATCCAATTCAATGCTTTACTATGCTTGCTCCAATCTCCCTGGAGATCATCTGTCCAAACTTCCTTCGACACTTTCTTTAAGAAAATAGACAAGACCCCAGAAAAACCTGCAGCCAAGACTTCTGAGAAGACTCCAACCAAGAACCCTTCAAAAAGTCCAACCAACAGCCTTTCAAAAAGTCCAGCAAAGTCACCTCAAAGACATCTTTCCAAATCAATATGATTGCTATTTACAATATAAATACATTAATGTAGCTATGTTACTCATCTATAATTTGTGGAGTACAAAATTCTGGGGTATTTTTGGTGAAAATAGGGTAAGGGGCCTTGGTTCAGGAACCAATACCCCATTTATAACGGTGTTTTTTATCAGAAAATTGGTTCTGAGTTACAACGTTTTGACTTAAGACTCGGTTTTCAGGAACCAATTGTGTCATAAGTCCAAGGACTGCCTGTACAGTAACAGTAACAGTCTCCCCTAGACACATTTGAGCATTTGGAGGTAGTGCTGAACATTTACATATGTGCTCCAGGAGGCAGGTAGAGTAGGGGAGAGGGGTGCTGTAATTAGAGCAGTTCCAACAGCTATTGTAATTAAAGTGCTTGAAGTATCACATGTACCAGCATTCCTGTGCTGAAAAATGGTGGCAGGGGTACTTTAACTAAAGCTCATCAAACAAGCTTCATTTAAAGTGCCTCCACTGCCATTTTTCAGTGTGGGGATGCTGATACACGTGATGCTAGAGTCTGCTGGCAATTACCACGCTCCAGCAGACTTGATTCATCTAGTCCACTCCAATGTGTTTGAAATTACAGCTGGTCAGAGCAGCCTCACTGCATTTGTATAGGTACCCACAGTCTCTGAATAATCTGGGGAAGACACTGAAATGAGGAAAGAGGTCCTCTTAGAATAATATATGAGTATTTGTTGCATTGGAAGGTAACTGTTTCAGTGAGATGCTACAAAAGCTCTAAATAGATTTCTCATAGCATTAATATAGCAAGTATCCTTTCTTGTAAGGGATGGATGTATGAAAAGTCCAGATATGGATTGTATGGCTGTGCAAAGCTTTGGGTGCTGATTCGATTTGGAGGAGGTTTGGCAGCCAAATCTCCAAATCTGAATCAAATCAGGAAACCAAAAAAAGATCCAAATTGATTTGAAGCTCTCCATATCAATGTAGAAAAGATTTGGAGAGCTTCAAAGATTCAGGCAGTCCCCAGTCGCTGCCACAAGGAGCTGAACCTGGACTCTGTGCTGGTAAGTCGGGGGCAGGGGAAGGGAGGCTGCAGGGGGGAGGAGACCATAGGAGGACCCCCACCAGGCCCCATCCCCTTCCTGCTCCCCCAGCACCCCTGAGTGCCCCCTGACCCCTCCTACTCTCCCAGCCTGCCCCCCGCCTGCCGTGGGTGCCCCGCCTGGCCCCAGCCTCCTGGCTCCAAAAAAAAAAAAAAAAAAATAGCTCCCTGTCACTGGCTGCTGCCAGGCGAGGGACAGAGACTGTCTGATTTGGAGATTTGGCTGATTCAGCAGTGGCCAAATCTCCAAATTAGATTTGGCCAAATAGATTCAGGACAGTGATTCAAATCACCAAATCAAATCACTGTCCTCTGAATCAGACAAGTTTGAGTACGAAGTGAATACTAGCTACTTCACACAGGCCTAATGGATTGTACTTGGAAGAATTTCTGATCTAAATTCTGTACCAAGCCTCTTTAAAACAGGCTGAGCCAAATGTCTGGAAGAACTCCTATTCCTCGCATGCCCCTTCTCTAAAACACCTACCTAGATGATAGGGGTTGCAGAGCAAAAATCTGCTTCTGAATATTGTGGTATAGATATCTCTCTCTACCTTTTTATACTAACTTAACTTTTGTCAATTGGTTGCGGTCTTGGCATGGATTCTTTGACTCAGAAATGTAAACAGAGGGTTGTTAGTAAGATGAGATCTTTGCACTAATTCTTTGTGTCCTAGTTCTCTTTATATGATCCTTCTGTGCTGCCCATGAATAAGTAACACGCTATGATGGTGGCCCACTGCATTCTGCATTTGGGAGCAAGAACTCTAACATTTTATGGAAAAAATACTGAAACCTTGTGCTTCAAATATTCCTGAATATGCCATTGTTTGTGTGGAGCTTTGGGCATGTCATAGATGAAGTAGATTTTGTTGTAGACCCCTTGGGCACCTATACGTGTGCTGGACGTCTGCTGCAATGCATGCTAATTAGTGCATGCCAATTAGCATGCTCCAGCAGCCTCTGTGTCACATGTATTCAGTATCCCCATGCTTCAAAATGGCAGCAGGGCTTTAACTAAAGCTCTAATTAAAGCACCCCCCAACCTGGCGCACATGTAAAGATGTCTCTTGTGATTTGCACTTTTAAGAAACAGTTTGACAAGATGCAAACATTTTCTTACAGTACAAAACATAAATTTTTTTCTCTTTGCTTTTTATTTGTTGAAAAGAACCTGTGTCATTTGTCCTTTATAAAAAGAAAACTTGTATTTTTAAAATTGCTGTTTGAGACATCTTTTTGCAGGATTAACCTGTGGGAAAGAGTGAAAATTTTGATTCACAGGCCTGCCTTTTGAGCATATGTTCCATCAAGGTTCAACCCCTTGCCTCTGTGAGCCAAAGAGGAAACATAGGCTGTGGACCCACACTCATTTGTACCACTACAAAGTACTGAGCCCTTTATTTTTGTAGAGCTACAAAGTGCTTTGGGGGTGTGCACATGTGCACAATCTTGTGGCTGGGTTGCGAAAAATTCACAAGTATGCTCTTCAGCCAGGAGGCTCTCCAGCCATGGGGCTTCTCTTTGCTTCCCTCTTTTACCCACCAAGGGAACCTGTCAATGAGCTGGATCACTGACAGCCTACCTCCTCCCTTGCTGGGGAAGTGGGACAGGCTGTCAATGACCAGCTGGCAAGTCTCATTGGGAGTAGAAGTTGTCCAAGAGAGCCATTTGCTGTCTATTGCTGGGGTGGGTGGATTAGGGTAGCTGGAAAGGTGAGGAGCTTTTGGGGTAGGTGCCTTGATTGCAGCTGGTGTGGCAGGAGAAATGGCAAGGGCATCAGCTATTTCAGAACTGCTTTGCTGAATAGCTTAGAGGGAGGGAGGGAGAGTAGAGTGCTCTGCGATGCTGGAGGTCTGAAAGATGCCCTATAGTGAAACTTGTAACTGTTTGAAATAGGAACTACTTTTGTGGTGGTTCTGCCATTCTTGTAGCACTACAAACAGTCTGAGCCTGTGGACATTTGGTAGTGTTACATCAAAGGGTATATATAGCACTACAAAATAAAATGCATGGAATGCCTCAGAAGGCCACTGTCTATAGAGCAAGCTTCATATACTGTTTCCCCTCTGATAAATTGACAAATCCATGGAACTGTGGACTGGGCTGAGCAGGGTAGAGCAGGGCTCAGCAGCATATTGGGCCAAAACACCCTAACCTCAACCCACATCTTGACTTGCTGTGCCAGGGGCAGATGGCAGGGGAGTCATGAGGGGCCCAGTCCTTGTGGCTGGTGGCAGGTGCCCGCACATTCCAGATGGACAGCAGGGAAGGGGCTGGGGTTACACTGCCTTGGCTCCTTCCCCGCCATGTGCCCTGAGCATGCGTGCAGCTACAACCACCAAATTGCTGGTGTGGGGCTCTGGGCCCCAGTGCAGCTGTATGAAGCCTGCCTGCTGCAGCTGCCCAGAGCCGGAGACAGCTGTGATAGGTAGCCAGGCAGCTTCAAACAGCTTCACCAGGGTCCAATGCCTCATCCAGGCTGAGTAGCAGTTGTAGCTGAACGTGCGCCTTGGGATGCACAGCAGGGAAGTTGCCAGGGTTGTATTGCCCCAGGCCCCTTCCCTGCCATGTGTCCCAAGGTGCACGTGTAGCCACCTCCACCATGGAGCTGGTGTTGTGTCTCCAGACTCTGATGCAGCTATTTGCAGCCTCCCAGCTGTCTACCACAGCCAGCCCAGGCTCTGGGCAGTTGCTGCCTGCCATGGAGCCTGGGTTGCTTGCTGCAGGGCTTGCAGCCTTCCAGCTGCCTGCTGCAAGCAGCCCAGGCTCCATGGCCAGCAACAGCTGCCCAGAGCCTAAGTTGGTTGCTGTGTGCCAAGCAAAATGGCCTTTCCTGCCATGCACTGGCACATATGCTGGGGTTTGCTGACTCCTGGTCTGTAAGATACCACTATATGAGGAGAAGAACTTACCCAAGACAGTTTGTTCCTTCCTGATGGCTTTACATTTTTGTTCTGAATAGCTGGATTCATAGATTCATAGATGTTAGGGGCTGGAAGGGACTTCTCAAGATCATCAGGTCCAGCCCCCTGCACTTGGACAGGAAAGACTACTGGGGTCAGATAACCCAGGCAAGGTGATCATCCAGATTTTTTTGATGATATCCAGAGTAGGTAATTGTACCACCTTTTGGGGGACTCTATTCCAGACCCCTGGACACTCCAATTGTAAAAAAGTTTTTCCTTATGTCTACTATAAATTGATCTCTAGCAATGTATGACCATTACTCTTACTCTTCTCCTGGGGAGCCCTGGTAAACAGTTTTTCTCCCAGTCCCTGATGTTGACCCCTTATCTAATATAAAAGTCTTAGTCTATCTGTCCATAATGCTTTATTTGCACTCTGATTGGTTGTCTCGGCAGCCATTCAGAGTGCTCCAACAGGCAGAGACACACGGTGGAGTACCACCATGACAGTGGGGACTGAGGGGCCAGAGTGGGGGGGCCAGGCCATCAGTACTGGCTTCCTCCCCATCCCCTAGCCCTGCTCCTTGGAGGCAGAGGGGGATGGTGGGGACCGGAGTGCAGTCATGATGGAGGGGATAGAGCAGGGAGGTGAGCACTGGCCTTGCCCCCCCACCCTGCCATGCTTCTTGGAGGTGGCAGCACAGTGCTGGCCTTGCCCCCTGCCACCCGGTGGAGCGCCACTATGACAGTGGGGGCTGAGGAGCCAGAGTGGGGGGGCGAGGCCAGCGGCATTGGCCTGGCCCCCACCGCCTTGCTCTTTGGAGCCAGGGGCCAGAGTGGGCCCTTCCCAACAACAGTCAGCAGGGAGGGGGAGGCAGTGGGGAAGGAGGGGAGGAAGGGATGGAACGAGGGAGGGAGGGAGGGAGGGAAGGGAAGGGGGGTTTACTGGTGGCAGCGTGTGACCACCACTCACCATCCGCCAACTGCCACTGCATGCGTTCTCCCCTCAGCCCCATCCGGGGATGCAGGTGGTCAGGGGGGTGCATGAGTCCGCACCCAAGGCAGTGGGGGGAAACCGGACCCGAAACATCTGGGAGTGGGGGGACAAGCTCAGGCCCAAGGTGGCAGGCAGGGAGGGGAGGGAAGCCAGACACAGACCTGAGGCCATGGGTGAGGGGCGACACAGGCCCCGTCATGCTTGAAGGGAAAATTACTAGTATACTTACAGGATGCCACCAAGTCCCCTCTGAGTCTTCTCTTTTCCAGGCTGAACAGACTCAAGTCTCTCAGCCTCTCATCGTATGGCCTATTCTCCAAACCTCTAATCATAAAGGGGGCTTCTGGTCAATAGCAGGTTCTAAAAATAGCTTCTCTTTTGCTGGATGCTGTTATTGGACCCCAGTGCCAAACCTCTCTAGGACCTTCTGTATGCAAAGGTATTTACTTTTTTTGGTTGTAAGATATTATCAATGTTATCTTAGGAGATACGTTTTCACAGGTTCTAAGTCCGTTCTTCTAGCATGTATCTTCAGGTATGAATTCTCATTTTACAGTGAAAAAATGGAGCTTGAAGAAAATTTGCTAGGACTCCAGTGTAGCAAAAATCTTGCTCGTATAAAGAAATATATTTTTTTCAATATAAAGGGGCAAAATTAATTTATGTTAAATTGTGATTCTGTCGTTTCTAATATTACATTCACCAGATTTTCTTCAAGTGGAAAAGGCATCAGCTTTGAGTAGATTAGCTGTATTCTCTACTAAAATCTGCTCATATTTGAGTTTTGTATATTTATCTTTGGATATTTGTAGAAAACTTCTCATAGGTTAGACCTCATGCTGAAAAAAATATATTAAAATGAACTGATTAGTTTGTTTACAATTCGCCCATCAGCTCAGTGCTTAGGAAGCAGTGGAAGCTGAGGAGTTAAAATAATAAATACTACATCAAAGTTTTTACAAACAAAAATGTTTAAACCTAGGAGCCAAAGTTAGATTCCTATGGCCAACTGCTCAAATGAGACTGCAGAAGTTGAGTCTAATTTTTTGGGTGTTCAAAAACTGTCTGAGTAATTTTGGAAAGTGAGGTACCCCAAGTTGACCCTCTAAATCACATGTTGGCAATCATGGTCTTATTACCTATATTTCTACACTTACATAAGCATCCTGATTTTCTAAACTGGTTGATAGACATTAAGTCCCACAGAAAATGATGAGTTCTAGAGCCTCACTGGAGGCTCTTATCCATTTGCCCAAATGTGGATTAAAAACTAGGTTTTTAAATGTTGGATATTCATGAAGAACTCTGCTATCATCTGTTAAGTGCTGAGTCCATTTATATGCATCCTGGCCAAATATTTACATTTTGCAATTCCAGTTCAGCAGGAAATTCCTGTGGCCTTCTGGGTCCCACAGACCCCAGTAGGCCAACCCATTTATGGACAATCCCCAACCCACAATGTCTTCAACTCTGTAGCTGAAAATTGAGCAGCTGCTTGGAGAGGAGAAGAGCTCAATCAAATGACTTCATGCCCTCTGTGGCAATTCCTCTTTTCTTTCCCTTCCACCCCCTAGAACTACATCCCACTATTTGTGCAGCTCACACATATAGAGAAAAATAGGAAAGAGCCATCAAACTTTCCAACATTTTTGGCCTGTTCCAAATGGGAAACGTTTTTTCTCACCAGTGCTAAAAAAAAAAGTTACCTGTATTATCAACAGCCATTTTTTGCAGGAGGGACAGGGACAATGTTTCAACAACTGTAGGCCTGTCAGCCAGGGATAGCCTGATTGAGGGGCTGTGGCTGTATATGTTGCTTGAGTGATAAATGTGGACAGCCTGAGGTATGAGTAAGAAACTTTTCCCATGTCTGGAATTTTAGCAGATTTGTTTAGCATATTTCCTTAATGTCATTCCTGTGAGAACAGTAGAGGGTTGCATTAAGGGTCTCTATATGACACTATTTCAAGCATCACTAGGCTGCTACTGTGTGGGAAGGATGGGTACCTAGAAACACTCGGCATGTATTCACAATATATTCACAGTTGAAGGGTTTTTCTTTTTTCTTTTTCTTTTTCTTTTTGCATTCAGTGTACATGTGAAATTTCTCTCACTAGTGAGAACTAGGTACAAATCACAAAACTGTATTTTCTTTCAATAAAATGACTGATTTTCACCTGGAGAGATTCACCAGAACTTCTAAAGAAATAATTCAAAGGTCAGATCTCATTTGGTCACATGGGTGCTTGCACTTTGTTGTTGGAATCCCTGGGTGCCTTGCTCAGGAGGGTTTTCTGTTCCTGTTTAGCTGGGTTCAGGCACCTAGAACCCCAACACAGAGAATGGGGAGAGGCAGATGTCTCCAGATGTGCCAAGAGCTAGCCAATGGTAAGTGTACATGTGTATCTCAGGTGCTTAGTGGGAGGGAAGGAGCTAACTCAAGCATATGAATGATTGCTTTTGCTTCTGAGAGCAGGCACCTACTGACAGGATTGATAACAATCTGCATGGGCAGTCCTTGGATTTTATAAAGGGCTGTGTGGGAGGAGCAAATGGCACTGCTCAGGTGGCTGCACTGTACTCCCATCTTCCCCCTCCACCCCCTGGGGTGGCAGACCATGCTAAAGGAGCAGGAGGTGGGGATATTTTAATCAGGTAAGAATCCACCTTCCACACACGGGATTGTCAGGTCCGACCCACTGCCCTGGATGGATGGATGGATGGAGAGCACCTGCCTCCCTTTCTGCTGAAGAAACTGAGGCACTGCCAAGAATGACAGAGTTATGGGGCAAGAAGGAGACTAAACTAGGGGGAGTGTGACTATCTAGTCTAGGGATGAAGGCACTCTCCTGGGGGATGGTCCTGGGTTCTGGTTGGTTCACACCTTTTGCATTAGACAGTCATTACTTCAAACATAGAAACAACTCTGGAAGCAGGGAACAGAATGCAGCTCTCCTCATTCCAGACTGAATAAACTAAGCTACAGAACAAGACTCCCTTTTGCTTGCTGCCTTTTTGGCCCCATGATGCTTGTGCTCTTGACTGCTCAGTGCCCTGGCTTCAGCAGGAAGAGCAGACATCATATTCCTTAATCTATTCTATAGTCTGCTAGTTAGGATGGTCACCTGTAAGGTGAGAGATGTGGGTTCAGATTACCTCAGGGTGAAGGAGGGCCAGCAGGGAATAAACACTCTTGTACACCCAAGTCCTCCAGTTGAATTTGCAGTCCAAAATGGAATTGCTTAATGAGTTTCAGCTGAACAGTGAGCTGAATGGAGCTACTTTTAAGACCTTCCTTTTTTTCTCAGTGATCCAAGGTGCTGTGGGGTTGAGAACCCTTAGCACTTCACAGGAAGAGCCTGGCAGTATGTGTACTTGTCATATGAGAAGCTGTATGCTTCTCTCTTTAACCAAAACTGCAAGCTGTTAATCAGCAGCATCAGTAAGTAACCTGTCAATATTGCTGAGGTTTCCTTGGGGTTGAATCCAGTGAAAATTATTATGCTTTGCTAAACACAAGTATATTTTTATATGCCTGGAGGGTTCTACAGAGATATGGGTTTTGGATTCTTTGACACTGGGGGATTCAGGTGATCACACCCCTGATCAGTGCTGCAGCAGTACAGGATGACATGCCCCAGATTCCCAATAGCATAATGTCACAGTAATTCAGTGAGTCAAACCAATGGAATTTCAGGGCAAACCCCACATAAGAGATAATTTGGCCCCAAATATTTTTACTCCTACTATGTACCAACCATATTGGTACATACTGTGCTTACTACTTTGCCTCAAAAATATTTCCTGAGGAGGTTTGTTGTTTAGACATTGAGTACAGAGTTTTAAAATGCAACTGCATTTGGGAAGATTAAAAGGAGCTGTAAAACTAAACACAGGGAAAAATGAAAGAATTGCTATGGAATCTTAATCCCTATTGCTAGTGTACTTTATTATGTTTATTTTTGTTCAACCAGCAAGGCGCAAAGCAGCAGCTATTAACTTTATAAATATTTTGTAAACTTTGAAGACTTTTACACTTAAATTGGAGAAAAAAGAAAGTAAAAATAAGCCCTCCAAATCTATAATTCAGTTTCTAGAAACAAGAAAGCATATTCCTAGATTCATCATTGCAAATAAACTCCTTGCACTCCCACACAGCTTGGAAACATTTAGTAGCTTGACCATTTCAACCCCTGGGGTATTTCATGAAAACAGAATTGAGAGAGAGAAACTGAACATATCCATAGTGCAGTGACAAAGACGTAATAACATGACACGAACGCTTTACGGATTATGAAAAGTGTGATAGCTTTTTCTTGTATTTTTAATGGCACATCAATATTTTCATTCACTGTTCTACTGCCAAAACCATGCTGAGCATGTGAAATTTATGAACGAAAGTCTTGGGTCCTTAGTCATTAAGGCTTCCTTTGTTCTTTATCCTCACAGCAATAAGTTAATATGATGGAAAATTGGAAATATGTTTTAAAACAAGTTTCCTTTTGTCATTCTTGCTAACCTCCAAGCTGGATTTCCTCAATCTTCAATATGTCATGGTGGTTTTGAATGTTGCCATGTTTTTACTCCTACTATAAAGTCATTCTGGAAGGTTTAGAAAAGTCGCAGCATGATTATTTGCAAGGCTTCTATTCCATCATAAGTCATAATCAGGTAATGCAGGGGTGTCAAATATATATGCCATGGGCCAGATCTGGCTTGAGGAGCTGCTATATTTGGCATGCCTGGCTACAGACAAGCCTCTTGAAGTTGGGAGCTATGGGTGGGGGTGGGGAGAGGGGCCAGGAAGTGGCCTGTTGCTCCATCCAGGGCCCTCTAGGCCCCAGTGGACAGAGAAATCAGTGGCAGGAGAATGAGAAAGGGCTAACAGTCCCAGTTGCCTTTTGGCTGCTTTACCCACCACCACTGCCACGACCTCAGCTCCTTGGGTGTGAATCCCAATTCATTCACATGCCCTATGCCAGATCTAGAGCTGGAGCTGTTGCCCCAGCACGAAACACGTAGGTGGCAGCAGCTCCAGCTCCTGCATGGAGCAGACAATAGGAGCTGGAGCTGTTGCTCACAAGGAGTTTTGTGGTCCAGATCTGGCCCAGGGCAGGAAGTGAGTGTGTAACACCCCTCATGTAGTGAGTTGGATTTCTTTTATTTTATATATTTTAATTCTGCCACTTGGTTTTGTTTGAGCGGCTCCTAGTAGAAATCTTCTAAGCCCGTGAACAGAAAAGTATACAATAACAGTATAGTCCCAAACTAAATCTTAGACTTCCTAGACTTCCTAAGTAGGGACCAGAACAGCCACCTCCCTGCTGGGCCCCCCTCGGGCCCCAGGGGAGGCACACCTGGGCCAAGGGTTAGTGAGGATTTCGTTAGGGCACTTCTGGAGGGGCTGGACGTATTCAAGTCAGCCAGTCTGGATGATCTCCACCCTAGAGTTCTAAAGGAATTGGCTGAGGTCATTGCAAGACCCCTGGCACGGCTTTACGAGCACTCGTGGTGCTCTGGAGTGGTGCCGGAGGACTGGAAGAGGGCCAACGTGGTTCCCATCTTCAAAAAAGGGAGGAAGGAAGACCCGGGAAACTATAGACCAGTTAGTCTTACCTCGATCCTAGGCAAGCTGTTCAAGAATATTATTCTGGCACACATCCAGGAGAGGCCAGCAGGGGACTGCATGCTTAGGGGCAACCAACACGGGTTCATCAGTGGCAGGTCCTGTCAGACCAACCTGGTGGCCTTTTACGATCAGATCACCAGATCATTAGATGCAGGGGTAGCAGTGGACATAGTCTTCCTGGACTTCCGGAAGGCTTTTGACACTGTCTCTCACCCCGTTCTCATTAAGAAACTGGGGGGCTGTGGTGTAGACACCCACACAGTCAAATGGGTCGCCAACTGGCTGGAGGGCCGCACCCAGAGGGTGGTAGTGGATGGGTCCTTCTCAACCTGGAAGGACGTGGGCAGTGGGGTTCCGCAGGGCTCGGTCCTCGGGCCCGCACTGTTCAACATCTTCATCAGTGATTTGGACGAGGGGGTAAAAAGCACCCTGTTCAAATTTGCTGATGACACTAAGATGTGGGGGGACGTGGGCACACTAGAAGGAAGCAACAGGCTACAATCTGACCTAGACAGGTTACAAGGGTGGGCGGATGAGAATAGGATGGGTTTCAACACAGACAAGTGCAAGGTGATGCACCTGGGGAGGAACAACCGGCACCATACCTACAGGTTAGGGAACTCCCCTCTTGTCAGCACGGAGGCGGAAAAGGATCTTGGAGTCATCATTGATGCCAAGATGAACATGGGTGGGCAGTGTGGGGAAGCAGTTAGGAAGGCCAACCGTACCTTGTCATGCATCCACAGATGCATCTCGAGCAGGTCCAGAGAGGTGATCCTCCCCCTCTATGCGGCACTGGTCAGGCCGCAGTTGGAGTACTGCGTCCAGTTCTGGGCGCCGCACTTCAAGAGGGATGTGGACAGCATGGAGAGGGTCCAGAGGAGGGCCACTCGCATGATCAGGGGACAGCAGGGCAGGCCCTATGAGGAGAGGCTACAGGACCTGAACCTGTTCAGCCTCCACAAGAGAAGGCTAAGGGGGGATCTTGTGGCCTGTTATAAACTAGTCAGGGGGGATCAGCAGGCATTGGGGGAGTCACTGTTCCCCCGAGCACCACCAGGAGTGACCAGGAATAATGGTCACAAGCTGGCAGAGGGTAGGTTTAGGTTAGATATCAGGAGGCGCTACTTCACGGTCAGGGCAGCTAGGGTCTGGAATCAACTTCCAAGAGAAGTGGTGCAGGCTCCTACCCTGGGGGTTTTTAAGAGAAGGTTAGATGAACACCTTGCTGGGGTCGTTTGACCGCAGTACTCTTTCCTGCTATGGCAGGGGGTCGGACTAGATGATCTGCTCAGGTCCCTTCCACCCCTAGAAACTATGAAATTATATCCATTCTAAAAATTAGAAACTATGAAATCATTAAATCCTTAAATTCTTAAATCCTTAAATCCTAATTTAAAGACTGTAAATGAAATTAAAATCATTTTGGGTCTCCCCCAAATGTGACAACAATCAACTAAGTATTTATGGCCAGATCTTCCTCCCACTGAATCAGTGCAAAATTCTTAGTGATTTCAGTGGTGAAGGATCAAGACCAAAATACTAGACACTCCCAAAGATGACTTATGTGGTCTCTGGATTATATCATGACATGGTCAAAGTTCCAGTACTATCAGTTTAGTTTGTTTTGTCTTGTTTCTTTTTAATCCAGTACTTTTGTCTTTGTCCTACATTAAGGTATTATTTTGTTACTGAAACTCAGTGCTTTTCAAATGAATCTACTCTGAAAATCTCTTCTGTGGGTCAGTAGGAATTTAAAGAGTCATGAATGTCTATAGCATGATGCTGACATAATAACATGGACTTTAGTCTTCCTTACAATCTACAAACTTGTGCAGGCTATACCCTAGATCATAAATTCTTCCTCTATTGCTACTCCAGTGCATCTCAACATAAGCTTGCAGGGGCCAGTTCAGAGAACAAGAGTATATAGTTCAGTTCACTCCTCAAAATGCCCTCAAGATGGCCAGTAGCAAAAGCAGTTTTATCATATGGGTCATTTGCAACTGGAAATTGGGCCACTCATACACTTAATGTAAATCACTTAGTGATTTAGCCTTATGGTGCCTACAGATGTTTAGGCAGACTGTTGGTGGGGTGCTGTAACTCATGGCACTTTACACAAAGCACCATTAATTAAAGCACCACTGAACCCAACAGGCATCATTACCTGCTGGGCAGGGGAGGCTCGAGCCTACCTGCACTGACCCTGGCCAGCAGGCAGGGGTGCTCCAGCACCCTCCTAGGAGGCTGATGAATTATCTTTCTCCTCAACCTCACCTTCCCCCACACCCCTCAACTCCAGCCATGGCAGAGCTGAGCCAGCAGCTGTTGCTGCCCCTGTCAAGAAGCATACATGGGGGGTGGGATAATGGATTCCCCTTGCCTCATGGGCCTAACCTGGCTCCCCCGCAATACCTCAGCCAGGGTAGTTGGGAGATCAGGGCTGTGAGGTGGGAGGTGGCTTCATTCCACCCCACTCCTTGCTCTGACCACAGCAAAGCTGGGCTGGCAGCTGCAAGTTGGCAGCTGCATGCTGCCACTGTCAAGAAGCTCAGGCGGGGGTGGGGGAAGGGAGCCCTCCCACCTTTCAGGCCTGTTGTGGTATTGAGGGAACTGGGCCAGGCCCATGGGGCAGGGAAGCTCCATTCCCCAACTACCCACCTGAGTCTTTTGACGGCACATAGCTGCTGGCTTGGCTTGGCTTTGCTGCAGCTGAAACTGGAGTGGGGGAGTCAGGGGAATGGAGCTCCCTTACTTCACAGGCCCAGGCTAGCTGCCCTCAATACCTCAGCAGAGGTACCTTGTGCAGGCTCACATCTTGCTGGCGTGAACACCAGCTGAGACCCGCAAAGGTGCATGGGATGCAGGTAAAATCACCTACACTTAACCCTTGCGGGGAACCTAAACAGAAGTTCCTTAAGGCACTCTGCTTTAGAATGGCTTCAGGTAATAGCTGATTTAATGAGGGTTAATGTGTTGTGTGATCAGCCATTTAAAAAGCATTCTGCCTCTGTGAATGTGGGATATGTTATGCCTTAGACCACCTATAGGGGCCAGATCATGTGAAAAATGTAACTTCTGTGAGCACCCTTAGTGTTGAATCAGAAAGTACTTTCACTGGTATCAGTTCAGTGATACCAGTGTTGGCCTGATGTAAATGAAAGAAGAAACAAGCCTGATCTGCTAAATGCAGATATTTCTCATTTTAGGAAGCAAAGGCATGTTTATGAAGTGATGGCTTGTTTGTATAAATTATCCTACCTATGAGGTAGATGACCTCTCAAGGTCCATTCTATCCCTACTTTCTATGATTCAATGTCTAACTTTCAAGTCCTTTGTAAGTTCAGTGCAGCTAACCACCAGTATAGGCACATAAGAAATTTCCCATTCCTCCCTGGTCTTGAAAATTGGAGGCTTTTCTCTGGAGAACAGACTTTTTTGGGGGGGTCATTTTCAGTGTTTCCTCATTTTGTTCACATCAGAAATACCATAAATGCAACTTTGTGTGTGTGTGTGTGTGTGTGTGTGTGTGTGTGTACATCTGTACTTTCTTGTTCTGTATTTCTGGTCTCCTTTATGTGCAGGTAAAGGCATGATCGGATCTAATGCACAATTCACACAGATGTCTCCTACCATGCCACACATGCATGGCAGGAGGGATGATTGTGGGATCATGCATTACATCCCATCATGCCTTATTCCTGGGATAAAGCTCCCACTGCAATGGGAAGGAGCAAGCTTCCAGGGCTGGAAGCTGCACGCACATGAGTTGAGGGGCTCCCAGCTGTAAGGCTACTTCATGCACCCCTGGGGATGGAGGATCTCTGCTGCAGTGATCTCTGGAGCAGGAAGATCACTATAATCTTCTGGCCCCTGAGGGCTTCCCAGCACCCTAGAGCCCTAATGATTATAGCAGCCAAAATCCCCAGGCTTCAGGGATTTTCCACACCCTTGAGCCCTAGGGATCATGGCAGCTGCAATCCCTAGGGTCTGGGGGAGGAGGAAACCCTTAGACCCTGGGTTGGCTGCCCCAATTCCTAGGGCTCAGGGGTTTTATACTAGGCATGGTACACTCCTGTGGCTGGGAGCCCTGTCAGCTGACAGAGTTCCCAGCTGCAGAGAAGACCCTGATGTATTTGCAAATTAAAGCTCAATAGCAACCAGCTATAAAGTTAGTACACATTTTTGAGGTCTTCTTTTTATAGCTGGTTGGAGCTTTTTGTGTGATAGCTACTTTGCAGGTGTAGCTGGTCTCCAGGTAATTGTGCAATACCTGTAACATGTAGAGGGGGCAACGCAGAATAATCTAGGAAAAAAGAGGACCAAATGGAAATACAAAGAAAGATGATCAACCATACCATTTTGAAGCTAAAAAAGCTTTGTGATTTTATTTAGTTTTGAGTCTTCAAAGCTGGTTTAGAACATTTGAAGTTTGATCTTCTGGAATATTTTAAGTAAAAAAAAAATGTTTTAATTTTGCATAGCTATTCTACTAATAAGTGACATTTTTTCTGTCTTGTATCAAGCAACCAAAGACATTTTAGCAGAAACCTATATGGAGATGGAATCCAGCCAACGAGCCTTATCTATACACACAGGGAACTGGTGCCTCCTGAGTTGGGGGTGCATTTGCCCCCCCTGACTGGACAGTCAGTGACCGGGGAGGGGAGGCCCCCTGTGGCTGATCATGCAGACCGGGAGGGTCCCCCTGCATCCAATCCTGTCAACCCGTAACTGGCAGCAGCACACCACAGACACTTCCGGGCACACTGCTGACACTTCCAGGTTGGCAGAATCGGCCATGGGGCAACCGCTTCTCCTGGTGCTCTCAGAAGGAACACCAGCACTCTCACCTGCCCCCCTGCTCAGGAACACTGGCTGACAGGGAGTGCACCGGCGCTCTCAGGGGGTGCACATGCACTCCCATGCACCCCCTATGCATTGCCACTGTCTACACAGTACTCATACTGTGAATAGCAAAAGGCACTATGGCAACAGTCCAGAATCAAATTTTGGGGTTTTTACCTAAAACTTCCTGCCTTTGGAGCATTCCTTTTTTTTGAGGAAAGTCTAGATATAACAGGCATCAGTTTGTGAAAAAAGCCATTTTGCCAAAATCCAAATCTTCCATAAGTTAAAAAGAAAGTCTTAATGGAAAATTTATCAACACAACTTCATATTCACAAGGATGAATTCAGAATTACAGAGTACTGTAAACCATGACTATAGTATGTACAAAAGCTAACAAGATTTTGAAGACTTCTTCCTTATATTGGAAGGGCTTGCGTTCCTGCCTTTGAAATGGGAGCAGTTGCTTCTGTGTAGCTTTCTTTATAGAGAGAAGTATGCTTGTGGAATGTTGTTGATATAGAAAAGATTATGCAAACTATCCCATTGAACCCGGATATCTTTAGTTCAAAGAGGACTATTTGTAACTTTTCTTCCACTGCCCTGGTTTTTGCTTTAATTAAGAAAAATATTCTTTAGCTGACTTATTTCACTCATGTTAAAGGGAGAAACACGCCAGACTGTGCAAAGAAAAAGGCTTTCATAACAACTATCTTGAGAAGTAAACAAGTAGATGATTGATGAGTGCACAGAATGTCATGGCTCCATACTGTGCTGTGCTGAAAATGCTTACTTGGATGTGCTACAAAAGATCTGAGGACTAAGAGCCATATTCCGAATTAAGCAACATCAGTGAAGGTTGGAAGAACCCCATTAATATCAACAAAGACACTCTGGACCTATCCCAGTACAATTCAGATCAGAATCTGGACCCAAATTCCCAGCATACCAACTTCAGACCAAAGCTTAGAGAATATCCTCTTCATGGCATCTTCCCCATATAAAACATCCCCTTTTCATTCCAGTCACAAAGCCATGTACGCTTTCTATTTCTGTAAAACTGTTGACAAAAGAGCCTAATATAGGAGAAAGGGAGGATTTCAAGCCAGATAAAATAATAAAACTAAAATGAACCACTTGTGTAGAGAGATTCTCCTAACTAATTGTTCCTCTCATGCTTTGATTCTTAATTTTGTTCTTGTTTTCCATCGTATATGATCTTTGCTCTCAGGTATGGAAATTCAGGAACTTTCAAATGGTTTTGAAAGGTGAGACTACGTGTTATATTTAGACTGTACTAAGGGCACTGAAACCAGGATCATCCACATGTTAAAGCTCATTAACTTGTGCAAAGTGCATTCTGAGTGTCTCGAGTTATGCCTTCAGGTGAGGGTTAATTTTGGACTATGCTACCTAGCTTGTCTTAGGCTATCTTCACTTTGTTGCACAGAGATAAAACAAGAAATTTGCCATCCTCCAGCATCCCTAGATATTGCACCTAGTCCCTCCTGCCCGTCCAACCTTTGGCCCCACTTGTATCCAGAGCAGGGATGGATCCCACTAATTTCACCCTCAGAATTTTTCTTATACCTAAGGGATGTTGCAAAATTACTTCCTAGTAAAAGAGGCATCTTCTGGACAAAGGTTACTTGTTAGTATCTTCCTTTGGGACTTTCTTTGTGGCATTCCTGATACAATGATGCCATAAAATAATTTGATTCATTGAAACAAGTAACTAAGTGTTTTCCTATTTACTTGAATTTCAGCCCATGGATGGAATATCAAAGTTAAACCACTTATCTGCCACAATTCATGAGAAATTAATAATGTATATTAAGCGCAACATATGGTGGAGCATGAAAACATCTGTTGCTAATACTGGTGATCTGAAATCACAATAACCTTTGTAAGCATGTTTTACTTGGTACAAATTTTATAGTGTTATGGCCACATTTGAGAAAAAAATTACACTGATTGTGTTTCAGATTATGCATAACAATTTACAGTACATATATTTTGTGATATGGGGATGACATCTTAGCTACATTGAAGTCAATGGCAGAACGCCCATTGGGCATTTATACGCATACTTTTTTCCAGCAATGTACCAGTGATCCACTGCTTCTGCACATGACCTGAAATCATATCACTGCGGTAAATAGCACTGTGCCGCATGCAGTTGTATAACTGGCAAAATGTGCATCAGCGCACAGAAAATGGCAGCAATGCACTTTTGAACGAAAGGACCTTCAAGGTGTTAGTTCAAAAGCGCCCCACTGCCATTTTCTCAGTGCACAAATTTACCAGTTTTACTTTCTTGTTTTTAGAAAGAAATAGTGTTCATGCCCCAGTCTCAGTGCATGTGCATATTGTTGTCTCTAATGGGAAAACTGAGCATATACTGAAATGTTATCCTTGCTGTCTTATTTAGTTGGTGGTATTTAATGATAATCACAATTGCCTATATCTCTGTAGCATTTTGCCAGCCAGAATCTTGGCACTTGACAGTTGTTAACAACCTAAGCTTCACATTATTTCTGTTTGGTAGGTATTATAATTATTTTTCCATTATACAGGTTGGGACACTGAGGCATAGAAAGGTTAGCTGACTTATCCGAGGTCACACAGGAAACCTATAGTACAGCCACGAATAAAACCTGGACCACATGAATCCATGTTTTGGGCCTCAACCAAAAAGATCATTTTCCGCTCCTCTGGGCATTTTCTTGAACTGGAACTAACTTATTCTGTAACAGCCCATTTCTTCCTTATAAGATATAATACATGCACAGTCACATCTTACATTCATTCTGTACCTTTTAAAATGAAAGGTGAAATCTGGAACTTGCTGTACAAATTCATGTACTGTACAATTTATTGGAAATAAAATTATTCCCAACTGTAGTTAAATGTGGCAACAGATAAAACAGTGTTCTCAGAATTGGACTAGTCAGACTTTTATTTAACATTTATCTAAATGATTCGTATTGCAACTTGGTCTGTAATTTGACTGAAAGTATGTATCATATACTTTTTATTTAACCATCTGTGGGGAAATGACACAGTTCAGCTGCATTCTTAAAGCAACTCTTACTTTGTTTCCTTTTTAATTTGTGGTGTTCCAGGTTTGGAACTGTTTAAAGAAGATCCCATAAGTTCAAAATTTTGAAAGACATAGCAGAACCTGGCTTACAGAGACACTATTAACTTTACTGCATCAAAAACAAAATAGCAATGTGGAAATGACATCTATTTTTGAAGTATTTATAAGTGCCTCTGAGGAGGCTACTAATTCCCCCCAAAATCTCCATAAAATACATTGTATTTTTTGAACTTGTAGACATAAAAGGGAACGCTGTATTTCAGTACACAGTTGCTATGCATCTCATTTAAAATTTAACATGCTTTTCAGACCATACTTAGCCATAGCAGATTCTTCAAGTATATCCATGTGTATTCTGTTATAGCACTTACATAAATATTTAAATTATTAGAAACAATGCCCCTAATAAATAGTTTGATTTACATTTTTTCCCATAGCTTCTAGTTAAGAAAAGAAACCTCTGCTTTGGTAGGTTAACACATTATCACCCTTGCTGCATGCCATGCAAGCAAGTGAACCATATAAAAATAAATAAACCTTAAGAGCCTGATGCTAAAACTGTACTGAATTTCTACAGACCTGTGGAAAGACGTGGCAAAACTGATGTGTAGAAAACATATCAAATCAGTCATAGGAGACAAAAATAAGCAAATTCCAAAAAGCAATCTTTTTATCAGTCATGAGAGCTGATAAAAATGTTTGCATCTATCAATTACAAAAACAAAACAACGTGTTTTCTTCTGTAATATCTGAATGTTTCATGTAACAAGTAAGAATTTTGTTTTCTGTAGCTGGTATCTCTTTGGACTTTTTCATTAACTACTGTATTTGCCAGGCTTCATGGCAAACCATGGTGATATGAGTAGATTGTTAGAAAATCTATTAAGCCTTCAAAGAGTCTACTTCCCCTGATACTGGTTCTTGATTAGCGTAACACCACTGACTTCAATGGACTGCATGGGTGTAAAAAGTGGGCAGTATTCGATTCAGATTCAGCCTGATTTGGGGGACAATGATTCAATTCACTGATTTAGATCACTGTCCCGGTTCGATTCGGCCTAATCTGAATCTGAACATTTGATTCTGATTCGGAGAATCAGCGATTCAGCCATAGACAGCTTTATATGTTTTTTCTGTGTACCTCAAGGTACCAGGTACAGCTCATGAAAGCTGATATTGTGGAGTGGATGGAGCATCCCACTGGAGGGCAGAGCGGGGGCATCCCCTGTGTACTCAGCAGTGGACCCAGAAGTGGACTAGAAGTACTTCCGGTCCATTTCCAGGTCTTCTGCCGAGCACATGGGGGACTGCTCCCCATGCCCTCACAGCTTGGTGATCAGCCACAGGGGGATCCCAGGTGTTCCCCAAGCCCAGGAGGCACCAGTTGCCAAGCTGGGGGGAAGGAGGGGTCCCTCCTCCCCCGTGCTCCATGGTGGACACAGAAGTGCATCGGAAGTACTTCTGGTCCACTTCTGGGTCCGCTGCCGAGTGCATGGGGGACCCCCCCAGTGCTTCCGTGGGACACTCCATCCACCCCACCATCTTAGTGTTCACAAGCTGTGCCTGGTACCTTGAGGTATGTAGAAAAAATATAAAATTATGTCTATGGCCGAATTGTTGAATCTCTCTGAATCGAATCAGAGGCTTTCGATTCTATTGGGAGAAATTAATGGGTCTCCTGATTCAATTTGGATTCGGAGATTTGGCCACCGAATCAGGCCAAATCTCCTCTGAATCGAATCAGAGACCAAAGCTCCACACAGCCCTAATGGACTGTAGTTGAGAGCAAGATACTGTTTGTTGCTATATGTTTGCAATTTTTGCTCTTCCGTATATATACATTAGATATATAATTTTTAACACACATAACTCAACAGATAGTCCAGGCTTATACTGTCACTCATTTAATTTCCCTCCTTGTTTCACCTTTTCCAATAGTTTCTTTAGAGATTCAGGGCCAGATTCTGGTCCAGCAGCCCAAACACAACTTTAAAAGAAGGCCGTACAAGTCAGGTAGAATTTCTACAACTTCCCTCTAAGCTTGTTTCATTGTCTTACTAACCCTTATCAGTACATGTTTCATTTTGATTTCATCTTTACTGAAGAGGGTTGACCAGGAGTGTACATAATGCCCTAGATGAGATCTCTCAGATGCCTTATGTGATTATATTAATATTTCCCTTTCATAGACTTCATAGACATTAGGGGCTGAAAGGGACCTTGCAAGACCATCAAGTCCACCCTCCCTGCCATAAGCAGGAACTCTGCTGGGGTCAAATTATCCCAGCAAGATATGCATCTAAATGCCTTTTGAATGAGTGCATAGTAGGTGCTTGCACCACCTCTGTCATGGGGAGTCTTTTCTAGACCCTAGACACTAAGACTGTAAAGGAATTTTGCCTTATATCCAATCTAAATCAGCCTTTCAGAAGTTTGTAGCTGTTAGACCTAGTTATCCCTTGAGGAGCCCTAGTGAACAACTGTTCTCCCAGATCTTGGTGCACCCCTGCTATGTACATATAGGCTGCCACCAAGTCCCCCTTAGACTTCTCTTCTCCAGGCTGAAGAGTCCCATGTCCCTCAGCCTCTCCTTGTAAGGCTTGATCTCTTGGCCTTTGATTATGTGGGAGCTGTCCTTTGGACTCTCTCAGGCTTGTCTTTCCTGAAGTGGGGGACCCAAAACTGAACGCAGTACTCTAGCTGCGGCCTCACTAGGGCTGAGTAGATAGGGAGGATGACATCCCTGGATTTGCTAGAGATGCATTGGTGGATGCATGCCAGATTTTGGTTGGCTTTGCTGGCTTTGGCATTGCAGTGGTGGCTCATGTTCATCTTGTGGTCAATCAAGTCCCCCAGTCTCTTCCGGTCATGGTGCTAGAGAGTGTAGCACTGCCGAACCTATAAGTATGATGCCGGTCCTTCCTCCCAAGGTGGAGCATCCTGCACTTCTCTGCATTAAATGCCATCAGGTTTTGGTTTGCCCACCTTGTGAGCCTGTTCAGGTCATCCTGTATCCTTAGCCTATCCTCCAGTGTGAATGCCTTCCCCAAAGGTTAGTGTTGTCCATGAATAATTCCAGTACACATCTGACACCTGAATCCAGATCATTTATGAAGATGTTAAAGAGCACTGACCAAAGCACTGAGCCCTGAGGGACACTACTGGTCTCCTTGCACCAAATTGATTTGCTCCCATCAACTAATAGTCTTTGGGTCTGACCATGGACTCAGTTCTCCAGCCATTGGATCATGAGATGGTTGAGGCCACAGTTCTCCAGCTGAGCCATGAGGACATCATGGGAGAACAAGGCAAAGGCCTTCTTGAAATCCAGATATACGACATCAACCTTGTCTCCCTTGTCCAGGCAGTGCATCACCTGATCAAAGAAGGAGACGAGGTTAGTCAAGCCGGACCTTCCAGCAACAAAGCCATGTTGGCTAGCACTAAGAAGTTTGCCTCCTGTTATCCTCCTGCTAATGGAACCCTTGATAATTTTCAGGATCTTTCCAGGGAAGTATGTCAGACTGATTGGTCTGTAATTCCCTAGGTCTTCCTTCCTTCCTTTCTTAAATATTGGGACCACACTGGCTCTTTTCCAATCCTCTGGTACCTCTCCCAAGTACCATCAGTTCTCAAATATCTTCATCATAGGGTGTACTGTGATGTCTGCCAGCTTATTCAAGACTTTTGGGTGCATTCCATCTTGGCCTGCAGACTTCTGGATGTCGAGCCTCTCAAGATGTTCTCTTACTTGATCTATGTCAATTGTGGGCCTATCTCCCAGCCCCTGGATGTTTTACATCCTATCTGACCCCTTGGGAGACATTTATCTACTGAAATGTCTCACCTGATACGTTTTAAGATTGTGTTTGTCTTTTTCACAGCTGCATCACATTTGTGACTTACAGTCACTCTGAGGTGATCCAGAACACCCAAATCTTTCTTTCTCTGACATTTCTAGGATGACCATATGTCCTAGTTTGGCCAGGACAGTCATGAATTCTGTAGGCTTCAAATCAATTCAGACCTTTTTTATTGGTCTTCCAATAAAAAATTGGATTCAGA
The DNA here is from genome assembly GCF_001723915.1 of Gavialis gangeticus. NCBI lineage: Eukaryota > Metazoa > Chordata > Crocodylia > Gavialidae > Gavialis > Gavialis gangeticus. Next base: position 169,159,224 of record NW_017728992.1, on the reverse strand, counting down.
GATTCAGCCATCGAATCAGGCCAAATCTCCTCCAAATTGAATCAGCAACCAAAGCTTTGCACAGCCCTACTGAGCACTGCTGAGCTTTGGGGTCACCATGGTCTTTGGGACCGCCACCATGGCCACCTCAAATGCTGTTGACTCTGCTGGGGCCCAGACCAATGAACTATATGGTAAATCATGAGCCTTTGGGCTTTTGACTAATATAATGCATAGTTTGTACTATGTATAAGTAGGTTCCAAAGTGTTACTTAAGAATATGTTTTATGGAGTAGCTGTGATAAATATTACAGCAGTTTAAAAAATAGTAAAATGTATCAATTCTGGATTAACAAAGTCTATGGGTACTATATGCAAATTACTACAGCTGTGTTTATTTCAAGGTCACTTATTTCCAATTTGCTCATCACTTCCATGTGCTAAAGGAAAGCAGGGTCTGATAGTAAGAATGAGGTAAGAAGTTGGCAGGGCAGAGAGCAAAGGGGATGGGTAATAGGAAGTTGGGACACCCTGTTACTATTAGAAACTAGCAGTGAAGAGAACCCCAGGAGGGGCCAGGGTACTTTCGAAGAGTAGCAAGGGAACAGGCTACCTGAACACTGAAGGCTGGGACACTGCTTACTGCAGAGCTAGTGGCACTGAAATAGTTCACTAGGGCAGAGACTACTTGCTGGCGGTCTGATTACTGCAAAACTAACTGCATCACAGTAATACCAGGGAGGAAAGCATTAGCTCCTATCGCAGCAGTTTGAAGTGGCTCTGAAGATCAGCCAGTTTAGGCTGAAAAGAAGCACCTATGGGGGCCAGGAGGTCACAAGACCAGGAGAGCAGAGCCTCAGCTACATATAAACTCAGGTTATGAGCCCCTGAGGGGCCATCTTGCAGGATACCAGGCAAGGAGCTCTGTACTACAATGGCTGAGGACTGGGGAACACCTTGCCCCAGGCCTATTTACCAGTAGGGAACTGAGAGTTGATTATGTGTGAGACTTCCTTATGTAGCCAGAGTGCATGATTTGATTTATGGCCTGAGGGCTGACTTTTCTGTTACAGTTATAACCAGAGGACCGGGATTGGGACTGACAGAGAAGGTAGAGATCCTAGAGGTGCCTGAGGCATGTATGAGGATTACACAGCTGAGAAAGGCTGCAGCCTAAGGACAGGGGCATAGTTAGGACCCTAGATGGGCACAGCCAGGACCCTAGATGGGCACTATTAGGGCCCATGGGGTGAGATTAGAACCCTTGAGGGGTGAAGAGGAAGCCTGGGAAGGACAAGATCAGAGCCTTGAGGGGTGAGAGCCATGCCCCTAAAGAGGAAGATGGACCTGGGAGGGGTCAGACCAAAGCCCTAGAAGGTGATACCATAAGATAGACAAAATGAGATGCTGGCCTGGGCTTGAGGGATCCTCCCCAAGGGTGATGAACTGTTAACACCTGCAAGGTGTGGGCATGGCTAGAAGGCAGTTGGAGGCCACAGGTGTAGCTGTAAGGTGCTACGTTACCAGAGTTGTTATAAGGATGAGAAGGCCAGACCAGTAATCCCCTGGGATGTAGTGCAGCCTCCCAACTCTTTCCTCTTAAAGTAACATCGAAGGCATAGTAAGAAAAGACAAGGGAGAGACTTCAAACCCAGACAGACAGAGACTGAGAGGCCACCAGAATAAGATCCAGCCAGGCCTGGACCTGAGTCTCACTACAAGCTACCTAATTCCTCATATTTATTTTCCATGCTGTAGCAGTGCGAAGAGGACAAATTCAAGACAACCTTCCAATAATTATATTTTGTACCTAGAAAACGATATCAAATGTATACATTTTCCACATATAGAATCTAATTATTGAGGGGTCATCTTACTTTTGAGTAAATACCATACTTTCCTTCACAAAATCTCAATCACTTCCAGCAAGTTTTAGTTTATCCTTATGCTTTTTGGCTTCTTTGCTGATCAGCCCCTTTTCCCATTCCTTGTAGGTTTCCTGTTTGTTTCTAAAAGTATTTGGGGGCTTACTTATTAATTCTGTTTCATAGAGGATTTCAATATAGTGAAACTTAGCTTCTTTAGAATTTAAAATGAATATGAACAAGTTTTAAATTCTCCCTGAAAGAGATTGGAGCCCCTGTTTGGACCTCAATTTGGGCATTTCCTAACTTTTGGACATTTACTGATTTCAAGGTTTTTGGACTCTGAATTCTTCATGTTCTTTTAATGCCATGATTCTTACCCTGGGTGATGTGAGATCCTTTTATGGGTGTTATGCAATATTAGCATTTTAGGTGTACAAACAACTATACCCAATTCACAAGATAAACATAGTGGGCATGTCCACACAAGCATGCACATGCCTCTTGCAGCATCTCAGACCCCTTTAAGATGCTGCAAGATGCACATGGGGGAACAAAAAAACCTTCCTCACATATTTGTAGTGTGGGCTCAAAATTTGGTACTTGGACATCCAGTTACCAAAATAAAACCCAGGCAAAAAAAGTAGGGCAGGGCACGGTCCTGGACCATGCCCTGAGGCAACTGGAGGCTCAGGTCCTCCACAGAGCCACTCTGGTAGCCAGCCAAAGCTTCTCTATGGCTGGCCCTT
>NW_017728992.1:169156145-169156493 GCF_001723915.1 Gavialis gangeticus | reverse complement strand
AATTAGTGCAGCTTTCGGAGCTGCACTAATTAAAATGCACCCCCCACCCCCTTCCCCACACAGCCTGCACTCACTGGCTGTAGCAGTGGTGATCAGGGCACTCAGAGCCTCATGGCAGAGCCCACACCACCTCGTGGTGCCATGTGCTGTCAGGCAGCTTGGGGCTGCTGTGGCTGAGTGACGCCGGCCCTGGGTGACAGCTGGAGCAGCCCCAAGCTGCCAGACAGCATACAGCACTACAAAGCTCCTTGCTGAGCCAGGCTGCTGGTAAGCTTGGGCCATGCAGGGGGGCTGGGACAGTGCAGGGTGGGGGCGGGCGTGGGGCTGTAGCCCCTGCAGGGGAGATTA
>NW_017728992.1:169120394-169151145 GCF_001723915.1 Gavialis gangeticus | reverse complement strand
CAGGGCACGGTCCTGGACCATGCCCTGAGGCAACTGGAGGCTCAGGTCCTCCACAGAGCCACTCTGGTAGCCAGCCAAAGCTTCTCTATGGCTGGCCCTTGCCCCCATGATGAAGCACACTGCCTGTCCGCTCATTTCCCCAGCTCCCCACTCATTTCACCAGCTCCTCCATCATTCCCCCAGCCCCCGCTCATTCCCCCCAGCTCCCCTTCTCGCTCCCCTGCCTGGACCCACCCCCACCCCCTTCCCCACACAGCCTGCACTCACTGGCTGTAGCAGTGGTGATCAGGGCACTCAGAGCCTCATGGCAGAGCCCACACCACCTCGTGGTGCCATGTGCTGTCAGGCAGCTTGGGGCTGCTGTGGCTGAGTGACGCCGGCCCTGGGTGACAGCTGGAGCAGCCCCAAGCTGCCAGACAGCATACAGCACTACAAAGCTCCTTGCTGAGCCAGGCTGCTGGTAAGCTTGGGCCATGCAGGGGGGCTGGGACAGTGCAGGGTGGGGGCGGGCGTGGGGCTGTAGCCCCTGCAGGGGGGCTCTGGGCCATGCAGGGAGTGCAGTAGCCCCTGTGGGGGGGGGCGCTTTGGGCCCTGCAGAGATGGGCAGTAGCCCCTGTGGGGGGAAACTCTTGTCCCTGAGAGAGGGCAGTCCATGTGCTGTGGCAGGGGCTGTACCTTGTGGGGGGCAGTGGACCCATGCCTCCTAAGCAGCCCACCCCACACAATCCCCCCACATCCACAGTCCCCCCAGAATCCCCCGTACACCTACCCATACATTGAGCCACATTCCCCCACATCCCACCACACCCACCCACACACCCACCTGCAAAAAAGTCCTGGCTCAAATTTGTGCCACTTTTATTAGAGCTGCTGCAGGCACTTGTGCCTGCATGTGTGGATGTGCCCAGTGATTTTAAACAAGAATCTTTAGAGTAAATAATATTTTGACATGTGTTCTGGTCTTTCTGAGGTCTCTGCAACAGAAGAATTCATATATATATTTCCTGTTGTCAAAAAATGAGTGATAGCTCAGAGCTAGCATTTTCTGATGGGTACATTGAGTCTAATGATAGATGACTTACATCTAAAAGGCTTGCGAACCACAGTTTTAATGTGAGTATGGGTAAGGCGATAGCTTGCACTCTTGTAGGAGTTCCACAACAGTCCCAATCCTGTTCCTACTGAAGCAACTAAAATTTGGCAACTAATTTCAGTGGGAAGAAGGTTGGACTCTAATTCAGAAGTAAACAAGCCACTATTTCAAAGTGTTAATCACATGGCTTTCATAGTGTGTGTGAGGATTTGCTGCTGTTTAAGGATGGAATGTGGCTTGTATAACTGTACAGACATAAACTAAAAAGGAAACCGTTCTTCAGAATAGAAGTTAGTAGAGGTTATTAAAGTAGCAATGACTTGGATTCCTACCTCTATTTTTAAAAAACAAATATCAGATTTTCTTTCTTTTATCTTTATTTGTCTCTTTTTTGGTTAATCCTGCCTACAGACAGAGTTAAGGGGTATTTTTCTTTTTAATTTGAATTTCTATAATTATATATGGGCAGGATTACTTTTAGGGCTAGGATCAGAGTTCAAGTTCAGTTTGGGTAAGCATCCAACATTTGGATGATGACTATGTCTGAGCTCTCTAAACTTTTTTTTATCTAAAAAATAGCTGCTGGGAATCTCATGAGAAAAGCCCTTTTCCCCAATGTTTCTGACGCTTCTTGTCCAAGAAATCTTATGAGAGCAGGATTTTTCTTAGCATTTCAGTACCCTCTTATAAGTTGCCATCAAAAACAAGAAGCTCTGAAATTTCTTAAGCTCAACGTTGCAAAGTCTGATTGAGACAAGCAAGTATGGCTTCCTTAAAGATATACCTTTGCAGCATATGAGAATTCTTTGAGGCTGAAAGAATAAAGGCATGCACCAGCTCAGGGATCTTAGTACCTAGAACCAGGTAGAGTTTCCTTCTTTCTGAATGAGAACACATCTCTGTAATCATGTCTCATTTGTGCTTTCAAAAGCAGACAATTCAATCAGCTTGTAAATTAGCTAAGAATTGTATTTGTTAAATAGACAGCTCTTAATTAAAAGAAAACTTAGTGAGATCTGAATGGGGATCTGAATGAGGCAATCTAGTGACAGATGATGCTAAACAGGCTGAAGTACTCAATGCCTTTTTCAACTCAAGCCTGGTCAGCTTCCAAACTACTGCACCTGGCAACAGTTTGTGGAGGAGGGGAGCAGCCAACAGTGGTGAAAGAACAGGTTAGGGACTATAGTAAAGGTTCTGTTACCCAGCACCTTACAAGCCGGCATGCTGTGTTAACCAGCATGCCGGCTTGTAAAGCAAAGCAAAACTGGAAGTGCCCGCTGTGGCACTTCTGGTTTTCTGAGACCCTACAGCCTGAGGCAAAGCAGCCTGCGCTGCTGAGCCCCCACAGCCTAGGAGCATAACAGGCTGCACAGGGACCGCCTCCCTGTCCTGCAGGGCCCATGGGTGAGTTGGCGATGCTGTGGGAGGGGCAGTGACACCCCAGATGTGGCGGTGATGCCCCAGATGTGGTGGGAGAAGCGGAGGCCCAAACAGGCAAGAACACCTGTTCGGGCCACTCAATTGACCAGCATATTTTGTTAACTGGCATCCCGCATTCCCAGGGGATGCTGGACAACAGAGCTTTTACTGTATTTAGAAAAGCTGGACATGTACAAGTCTATGGGGCTGAATGCAATGCACTTGAGGTTGCTGAGGGAGCTGGTCGATTTGATTGCAGACCCACTGGCCATTATCTTTGAAAACTCATGGCAGTCAGAGGAGGTCCTAGATGATTGGAAAAGGGCACATATAGTGCCCATCTTTAAGAAAGGGAAGAAGGAGAGTCCAGGGAACTACAGATCAATTGGTCTCACCTCAGCCCCTGGAAAAATCATGGAGCAGGTCCTTGAGGAATCCATTTCTAAGCACTTAAAGAAAAAGGTGATTAGGAATAGTCAGCATTCACCAGGATTCACCAGGGGCATGTCATGCCTCACCAACCTGATTACCTTCTATGATGAGATGACTGGCTCTGTGGATGTAGGGAGACCAGTGGATGTGGTGCACCTTGATTTTAGCAAGGCTTTTGATATGGTCTCCCACAGCATTCTCACAGGAAAGCTAAGGAAGAGTATGGGCTGAATGAATGGACTGTAAGGTGAATAGAAAACTGGCTGGAGCATCGGGCTCAGAGAGTAGTAATCAACAGCTTGATGTCTAGTTGGTAGCTGGTATCAAGTGGAGTGCCCCAGGGGTCAGTCCTGGGCTTGGTTTTATTCAATGTCTTCATCAGCAATCTGGAAGATGGCATAGAGTGCACCCTCACCAAGTTTGTGGATGACACCAAGCTGGGGCATCTAGTAGATACACTGAAAGGTAGGACTAGGATTCAGAGTGACCTAGATAAATTGGAGGATTGGGCTGAAAGAAATCTCATGAGGTTCAATAAGAAAAAATGCAAAGTCCTGCACTTAAGATGGAACAATCCCACGCACTGGTAAAGGCTGGGGACCAACCAGGGACTGACTCAGCAGCAGCTCTGCAGCAAAGGACCTTGGGGTTACAGTGGACAGTAATCTAAATATGAGCCAACAGTGTGCCCTTTTTTCCAAGAAAGCTAACAGCATACTGGGCTTCATTGGTAGGAACGCACCAGCAGATCAAGGGAAACGAATATTCCCCTCTATTCAGCACTGGTGAGGCCACATCTGGAGTACTGTGTCTGGTTTTGCCCCTCCCTCCCCCCACTACAGAAAGGATGTGGACAAATTAGAAATTGTTCAGTCAAGGGCAACAAAAATGGTTATGGGGTTGGGGCACGTGAGAAGAGGCTGAGGGAACTGGGCTGATTTATTCTGGAGAAGAGAAGACTGAGAGGGGATTTAATAGCAACCTTCAACTACCTGAAAGGTGGTTCCAAAAGGGATGGAGCTGGATTGTTCTCAGTGATAGCAGATGACAGAACAAGGAGCAATGGTCTCAAGTTGCAACAAGGGAAGTTTAGGTTAGATATTAGGAAAAACTTTCTCTCAGGGATGGTAGTAAAGCACTGGAAAAGGTTACCCAGAAAACCAAGGCTTTTGTTTAGCCTTTGCTGGGATGATCTAATTGGGGATCTAGTCCAACCCCCTGCTTTGAGCAGCGGGTTAGACTAGATGATTTCCTCAGGTCCTTTCCAACCCTAATTTTCTGTGATTCCATCCAAATATATATAGGGAAAACAACTTCAGTAGTCAACATTTTAGGACCAAAAAACCTCCATTTTTCTTCAACATTTGATTTAAAAATCAGCCAGCAGGGAAAGGGTCAAAACAATTTTTAAAAGCTTTTTTTTTTGTATAGGAAAACGGACCTTATTTGTGTTTTTGTACTGCAAAAAAAGTTGTGATGTACCTGGAGCTCCCATACAGACTTTACCTATGACAGAATCTGACAATTAAGATGGATATCATAAGAGAATACAGAAATAAAAAAGTACCAAAGCAAGAAAAGTATTATGAGCTAAATGAAGCATCTTGGATAAAGCAGCAAGTACTGTGCCAAATTAATTTTGCCAAATCACCCATTCAGGAAAGGTTTACACACAAGCTTAACATTACCCTTGTGCTTAAATTCCTGTTGAACTTGGTGTCACAGAGTACATACAGGACTTATATTTAGATCATTCTAACCAGAGTTAGGTCAGTTTAAATGCCCAATTAAATAGGTATGCAGAGAGCTTAAATCACCCAAAGATGTTGTGCCTGATCCAAGTTAGCTCACTTAAAGAGGCAAACTAACTTAGACTGAGATCAGGTAACCTGATCTAAGAAAGTATTACCCTGATCTTGCCAATGCCTGCATGTGTTCAGAATGAGAGACAAGGTTGGATGTGTGTGCATTGTATCCTAAATACCTGGCACATAAATACTTGTGAACTTTAAGCCATACTGTGATAAAATAGCAAGTGGAATACACAAGCAGAATATAATGACAAAATGTTGAAATGTGTGTGCATAAAGACAAATGATTGCAATGGATATTTCAGAGAGACTCTTGGGTCTTCATTCACAATTAATTACTTCAGTTTTTTGACTGATACAAATCTTCCTGTGGCTTCAAACTGTGTACAAACAGAAGTTAAGAATATCCCTCTCAAACATCAAAAACTATATTAAGTCTCATTTAGACACAATGTTCTATGCTGAAAAAGAGGAAGGGCAGGGACAAAAACCTGAGTTAGGACTCCCTAATTCTCTAGTCTGATATGCTTAAACTCCAGTCCCAGTATGAGAGTAGCCTTGCACCAGCTGGGTTTGGTCCTTTGGAAGTGATCAGTCTCCAGCTGCCCACTAGTGGCACTTAGCTGTTCCCTTCCTGTCTCTGCCTCTAACTCAGTAAAGGAGTGCATTGGCAATTTTGAATATTAACAAACACCTTTCACTTCAAAATGAAACACATCCTTTTTTTAAGCAATTTGAAAATTCAATTTTTTTTTTTTTTGGCCCAAATTGAAATGGTTTAGTTGATGCTTTTTATACTGTTTGTTTGAAACAACTTGTTCCCAGTTTTATTTTAAAACCATCTAAAACAATTCAAGTTGCTCATTTAGAAAATGTTTCAACTCATCTCAGTAAGAATCAAAACAGTGATAAAGTATAAGGGCATCACTAAATGTGCATTTTAGTACTAAAAAAAAGGTTTTGTGTGAATTATTTCACCCAGTCACGCCTTTGGTGCTCAGAGGCCTGCTGGGCTTTCCCTTGTGAAGGAGTTCTGATGGTTAGTGATTGCAGTGTCACAGCTTCTGGAGGTGGTATGAGAGAGAGAATCGAGCCCAGCCCCAAAATTATTTGGGCTTATTTAAAGAAGCTGCAACCATGCACAGCCTTGTTAGAAACAAACCATTTAGAAATAAACAATAAGGGGAAATGGTTTAAAGGATTAAATTCCCCTGCATTAGTTTCAACACAAACACTTCAATATCCTACACAGATCTCTCTCTCTCTCTCAGGAAGCTGCGAGTCCTAAGGGACTATTTCCTAGATTTCAAGCTCAAGAAATACTGAGGAGTTTATCTCTGTGGAGCTTCTTGCAGTATTAGGGCCTAATTTAGTTGAAAGTATGGAATTGCATAAATGCTATGTGAATTACAGACTGGAATTCAAGGAGGAGAAAAGAATGGTAATGAGCAAGTAATAATGATCTGGCACTGAAATAATTATTAATGATGGAATTTTGGTATGCACAATATTTAGAAAACCCTTTCTGTGTTGTTGCATCTTGTAAAAAATCTGGCTTATTCTTTTTGGGTAGCATTTCCCCCTGATTAACTCTGCTTTCTGTCAGTTCAAATAAACACTAGAAAAAATATCACTCAGCATTCATTTGCTGTATTGTGTTAGGATAAAAAAAATAAGAGCATTAATTGATTAAGATCCCTGTGATTCAGTGACCAATTGCTAGTCTACTAATACTTGGTATGTTAAATATGGTTTATGGCCATGCTTTATGTTTAAAAAGAAAGTTAACTGAATCTCTGTTTTTGGTGACATACTAATATTACCTGACCATTAGCAAATGATTATTTGTGAAGTTATGTCATTCCTAGAGAAAGTAAATCTGGGGGAGAATTGTATTAGGGCTGATAAATCAATAAATAATAGTAAAAGGGGTCTGAGAAGTTCACTGTTTGAATGTGCTCTTACTTTCTGTGTTGTAACATCAGAGGGACTAAGTTATCTTACTTCAATTTTTTTTAATATAGCCTTTAAAACTTCTCTTATTTGGCTGACACTTATGCGATAAAAACACATATTTAGCAAACTTAATCTTTCTTTTCTTTTTTAATTTTTGTATATTGGGCTTGGTGGATTTAAATACAGGAAACACATTATTAATGACATAACAAGGAAGATTAACATTTTAGGTTCACACAGTTCAGGTCAAGCTAGTTACAGTGGGGGCACTAGTCATCATCTGTTATAGTGAAGTTCGTAACTTTTTCCATTATGAAACTCCCTTTCAATTGTTCTTTCCTGTATTGTGCACAGAGCAATACAAAACATTTTAAATACTCACACAAGCTTTTAGAACAATGTTTTTGCACATAATTATTTCAGGCGATATTTGGTCAGTAATTATTATGTGATTGTAACTGGGATCATCTAACTACAGTGCTTGTGCATTAGGTCCCCTCTACACATTACACTTATGCTACAAATAACGTGTTAACCATGCATTATACCCCTGCATCCAATTTAAAGGGCTATAAAATGGTAAACAAGCCATAAGAATGTTCCACATATTAAAAAAAAAAGAGTCTTAAATTTAACTTGTGGTCAGAGCTGACAGTCAGCTAACTAATCATCGGTCCTGGGGCCAGGATTGCATTGGGATCTAGAACAAGCCCTGGCATGGTCCTGGTCCTGGGACTGACAAGCCGCTGATTGTCAGTCCTGGCTGGAGGCTATGGGCAGGGGAGGGAGCTGAAGGGCTTTCATACTAGGGACTTTAAGCCCTACATCAAGCAGATTTGGCTGGTTTAAGGGCATGGGGGATCAGAAGTTCCTAGCAGGGGAGCAAAAGGGCAGCTCTGGCCAGATGCTTTCAGGCACAGGATTTAAAATACCTTGTAAGGGAAACTTTTAACCCCCCACACAAAGAGCCTCTGATTTCCCCACGTCTGGCAACCTGGCTGGAGAGCCTCAGTTCCATTTTGAGACACAGGGCTGTCCAGGAACCAGGGTTGACAACCCACAGCTGTCTGGGCTGTGGCCAAAAATCAGCTGATTGTCAGCCCTAGTCCATAGCCAGCTCTAGGTCTGAAACTGGACTCAGGGCTGTCCACACTGGGTCAACAATCTGCTTGTTGTCAGTTTTGTGTATGGGGCTTGGCACCCAGCTTTCAATTTGTCAGTGCAGGGGGAACCCAGGCATATGATTATTTGCTTTCCAATATTTTTAGTATCTTTATAAAAATTATATCTATATAAATCAGACCCAAAATATTTGGCCAAGAATCTAATGAAACTCTACTAACATGTAAAATGTATGTATTGGTATGACACTGACAGTCCAGTACGTTGAGAGGCTTAGGAGAGACTGTGGTTTCATCATCAATTTTTTCTGCTTCTCTTTAAGAAAGAGCATATGGCTGAGGGTCAAGATGCCTTGGTTCTATGCCTGGCTTTGCCAAAGACATAGTGTTCTCGCTTTAGGGAACTGGAAATTAATTTTATTAACCTATTATAATATATATACTTTATTATATAAAGTTATTTGAGATGTTAATTTGAAGAAAGTGCCAAAGAAATGCAAAGTATTATTATTCCTCACCTGGATCCGTGTCACACATTAATTGAGTTGGATCTCACTTCTTTCAGACCACAGGCATACTTTTGAATGAAATAAACTATCATTAGTATTCTTAAAATGATTATGTAAACCCGTTAGTCTGTATATTCAATTCAGAAGTTTCAACAGTGAAGCAATCTACATTATCCACTGACTTGTATACACTCTTCAATTAAGCAAAGATACAATCTAGTGCTTTAACCTTCAGAGACCCCCCAAAATTTGAAGTAGCCTCCTAAAGCTGAAAATAGCTTCTTAATCATATTCAAAATTGTTCATTTCATTGATACTGACTCTACTTCCCATTCCAACTTGCTATACCAGAGCAAAACACAAAAGAAGGAGAATGTAATGTGCAAACTGATCCCTAGAAGGGTCTGAGCAAAGCCTTTCTAGGAATCAGTCTGCCTACTTGTGGGTATGTCTACATGAGACACTTAATGTACAGAAGACTAATTCTGTGCATTAGTACAGTAGGCAAAACCCATGCTGATGCACTAATGTGCAGTAGATTTAGTCTAATGCACATTAATGTTACTAAAAAAGCATTAATCTGTGCTAATGTGCAGTAGCACTGATTATGGCATATTAGGTTAGTATCTGTCATTACAGGTACTAAACTTAATGAACCATAATTACAGAGCATTAATGAACATGTAGACGTGCCCTGTCTCTCTTGTTTATGGCACGTAGCTGAAGCCAGCGATGTAGCTCAGGCTAATTAATGAAGACTCTTACTGTCAGTCATACTCTTTTCTTATAATTTTCAAATAACTCAAACAACTTATAATTTTCAAATAATTTTCAAATATATATCATAAATATCATATATCATAAATACATTTCCTGAAATGTTGTTAAATAATGTCTATATTTGAAAAAATTCCACATTGTGTTTGGACACTATGTACATGGAAAAGGAGATACAAGTTGTTTCTACTCTAAATATGTCTAGCGATTATGGGTTTGAAACCTAAATAAAATATCCATATTACACAGTAACAAAAAAAAAAAAAAGATTTGCAGAACTTAGATTCAAAATATAGCCCTGGCAGAATTTGGTATTTTAAACAGAAAATGCTGTCATGCATGGGACCCAGCCTTTAATAAATTTATAGGGCATACAGAGCTGGTAAACAGCAGAGGGCACCACATGTTTCCATGAATGCATTAAAAGCATATTTTAATTTAAAATAAATATTATTCAAATGTATATGTAAAAGATACAGGATACAAACAGAAATCAGTATCAGCACTTGACATATGTTATGTATATATGATTACAATAACGTAAAGATCTATCTATTTTTTTTTAAAAAATTGACTTTCCTTCTACAGTGTTTAAAATAAAAGAAAAATGGGGAAGGGGTCATTCTAATAGTTAGTAGTTTGGGCTACAAAAATCTTTTAACTATTATAGCTTGTCCAGAAAGGCTTTTTGTCTCATTTGTTATAAGAAATATCTTTATGCACAACATTAAAAGAAAGCGTGTCAAATGCTTCTTATAGTCGAAGTAACATGTAGATTTCCTTTGAAGTTTACTCCTCATTAAGTCATACAGTTGACAGTAGAACTTTCAAGAAAATAATTGTGGCCAGTATAGCCATTAGTGAGACTTAGCTAAGGAGTCTTTGGATACATTCCTGCAGTTCCCATTCAGAAATCAGTAGGCACTTTGTGTGAAAAAGGCATTGTATGATCAAGCCTTTTATCAAGAAGCAGATGTGCAAAATTTCTTGTAGTCTGATTTTCAAAGCCAAGATGTATATAGTGCAAGCAGTTCATTATGTTAATGTATTAATTTATTGCTCTTAATATTACATTTTAAACCAAGTATATGATTAACTTGTTTAGCAATGCACATCTGGAAACTTTGGAAAACTGCTATTTGATAGGCAGGTGATTGAAGAAACATAGCTCTCCATGGCCTTTCCATCCTTTGTATAGTGCGGGAGGTTATAGTAAATTTGCTTCCCAGAACAGGAATGCAAGTCAGTGCAATGGTTTTCATATGCTTGCAAATGGTGCATGAAAAACATTGCCATTCAGCACTATTTGGTTAAGTTAGACATTGTACACACAGCATGAATTTTTCCTGTTACAAGAGGGGACAAGCTCATCAGGTCCATTAGGTCAGAGGTTGGTTAGGAAAGAAAAGAGACCATGTAAGACTTACTGCCATTGTGCCATACTTGTAAATAAGCAGAAGACTGCAGTCTCCACTACTATCAAGTTGTCTCTTTTCAGAAATTCTTAATTCACAGCACAAGATTTTTATTTTTCTTAGAAGATAAAAAGATACCTGCAGGTCATCTATTGTCTATCTGCCTTTCTTTACCATTCATGATGATTGATTGTTTCTGTGTTTCATCAATTAAAAATCTTCTGGAGTACAAAGTCTTTGGCGATGCCCTTCAGCATGTTTAATAGAGTCTGGTTATGTAAACATCTTTCACCAAAGCAGCACAAGTAGAGCTTAAAATAAATACTGCTACTGTGCCAAGTTCATAATTACTTGCACATTTAGCACTTTACCATGTCCTGAATATGACCATCAAAAACAGATTTGTGTACTTACTGTAATTGTCTTGAAACTATAACCACTCAGATGCTGTAGGATGTTTACATTTCTGGAATACTTATTCTTCCAGTTTATACAGTATCCAGAATTTGTTTCAAAGAGTATGTCTAAGAAGGATTGGTGATGAAGCTTTCATCAACAAGCAGATGTTACAAGAGTGCTGTAAAACTAATTTTGTTTTAGCTAATAAAAGATATTATGAAAGTAAAACTAAAATGATCATGCACATTTATTACTTTTACTGTTACCTAACATTGTTTATGATACAGCACAAAGAGGTTAAGACAGAGAGAAAAGAAACAATGAGTAAAATACTGCCCACTACTTGGTAGGAGACACATGATCACCTGTCCCCAAAATCGGTATTGACAACTGGATTGTGATATGTAAATCTAGCTGAGAAGCTTCATGGTTAATTATCTTTTACAGAGAAGGGTATGCAAAGAAAACTGTTTATGCAGAATATCATATGCATTTGAAATACTGGGGCTGAAAAAAAGGAATCCTAATTTTCATGTACATGAAGAATCTAGCGCCCACCACCCTGTGCAGAAACACATGTCCAAGCTGCAGTAGAGTCTGGCAATCCTGGACAGGCCTCATCAACCATCTTCGGACACACAGATAAGACAATCATGGAAGACAATCATCCTCAGTTATGAGGGATTGCTGAAGAAGGGTATATTTTATCTCCCTGGCTATGTTTAAGGACCATAAAGTTGATATAAATGTAAATTTTGCCTATGTTAAAGCCCCTTTAAACTGCAGAAGTACTGTAAAACGCATTTGGTATAAGTGACAGTCAGGTCCAATATAATTATTCCACTAATCCTGTTGTGGTTGAAACAGTAAGTGAGAGACGAGCACATTTTTCTCTATTTGATTAAAAAATTAGCATTTTAATGAAAATTTTAGATCTCCGGTTGACGATTAAAAATTTCTTACTCAGATCCTTTAATGAAAGTGATCCTGTATGTATTATGTGAACAGAGTGGGAATTTAACAGACCTAGTCAGTTTGTGTGATACTTGGATATATTATATTTGGACTTTACCATGTATGTTAATACTAGGTCTCACAAAATTTTACAAGGAAAAAAAAGAATTGGCTCTGGACAAGTATACTATTAAACAGATTAAAAACAAACTGATTGACCACAGACTGACTGAGAATGATTACAAATGGCATTTAGGCTTGAGAAAATGTCTTGTAGGGAACAAAAGAACCATAATACTGAATCAAACCTGGATCAGGATCCTGTCTCTGAAAATGGTCAGAACCAGATTCTTTAAGAAAGGATTAAAAACACTCTAGACAGCAGATGTCAAACAATCTGCTCCCTTCATTTATCTTATGTTGACCTCTAACAGGTTCAGTTTAAATATTGAAAAATAAACTTTAATATCTCTTCTGAAATTTGTCACCTTTAATTATGAAGGGTCCAAGTATTTTTGTTAAACAGTATGGTTCTACACAATTCAGTCTTAGATCTTACTAGTTTTGCAATTTTAGAAATGAACTGGAAGAGAAAGGGGAAAAAAGTCTTTATTAAGTTTGCAGATACTAAATTAGAACAAAAGAAGAAAGAAGAGTGCATAAGAGCCGTAGATAGTCATCGTTTCCCCACCAACTTTGAACACTTCAGCTGGTATTCCTTTTGAACCATCTGCTATGTTGTTGTTCTTCATCTCTCTTATAGCCTGGTAGACTTCTTCGGAAGTTGGTAGACTGGCAAATGTTTTCCCCTTACTGGATGTTGTGGGATAGATTCAATAGTTTTGTCAGTCACTATTGACACTCAGTTCAGGAGCTTTTAGTGGTGCTTCTTCCAGCAGTTTTTGAAGGCCTCATCTTTGTGGAGTGTCCTGCCATCTTCAGATCTAAGCAAGGTGAGCCTGCAAAAGCGGTCCGTACACAGCCAGGATTGCACTGAAGAAGTTCTGCATGTCATGATTATCAACAAATTGTTGGATTTCTTTGCTTCCGCTTCCTACCATTTGTTCTTGATTTCTCAAATTTCCTCTGGGCTTCAGCTTTAAGCTGTCAAAAAGTTCCCTACTTCTGACTGGACATAGGATAGTTTTGCCAGTCACAGGAAGCATTTCCCTTCTGGTTGATAAGGGCTTTGATCTCAGCATTGTTTTCATCAAACCAGTCCTCATGGCATCAGGTGATAAAGCCAACTGATTCCATGCAGGCCTCATGGATGGACTCTTTTAAAGATTACCAATCTTCCTCATTTTTATAGATACAATGTTATATAGGATCATTAACCAGAGCCAATAATTTATTTGTTATTGTAGTCAATCACTGTATTCTCAGAGATTTTTAAAAATGTCTAATGGTTTTGTTTACCATGACCAGCTGAAGACATGTTAAAAGGGTCTGAAAGGTGTTCAACACTTTTGGAAAATCATACCATATGTAAAGAACAGGAATGTGCTGGACCTAAAATCAAATAGTGCATATGGAGTAATGATTATCTCTTCATATTTGTAAAAGCTTCTTATTATCAGTGGGGAAAAAGGGTCAACATAATCTTGTTTTTGTAGGACTGGCCTGTGGATAAAAATTAAGATAATTATCCTGCTCCGGCTAGTGGATTAAACCTCCCACTTCCCACTCCTCATTAGATTTATTAAATAGGAGTCAATTCTCATGCCACAGCTGTGTCCCAGTCTCATCCAATTAGCAAAATCAGATGCATCCAGTAAAAATGGCTTCAAATTTAAAGAGAAGACTGAGGGGATATTTAATAGCAGTCTTCAGCTACCTAAAAGGTGGTTCCAAAGAGGATGGAGCTAAACTGTTCTCAGCAGTGACAGATGACAGAATAAGGAGCAAAGGTCTTAGAACAAGGAACAATGCAGCAAGGGAAGTTAGATATTAGAAAAGAAAATTCTCACAAGGAGGGTACAGGCTACCCAGAGAGCTTGTGGAATCTCCATTCTTGGATGTTTTTAAGACCTGGCTAGATAAATCTTTGACTGGTATGATCTAATTGGGGATGGTCCCTCTTTGAGCATGGGGTTGGATTAGATGACCTCCTGAGGTCCCTTCCAACCCTAATTTTCTATGGCTCGAAGATGCAGAAATCCATTTTGATGTTTCCAATTTAGGATTGGCCACATAAAAAATTAGGCACTTGGCCCTTCAAGGAAAGAGTTTGGTGCCAAGGCTCCCATTAGAGACAATGGGGAAAGTAAGGCACCTATAAAAGGCAAACTATGGAACCTCAGATGTTGAGCTGGGAGTTGCCTAGAGCTAACTGATAGCACATGCTGAGCAAAGGAGTGTGTCTATGCAACTACCACTTCCTGAAGCATGTGCATCCAAATTAGGGTCGCACATCAAGATCTAGAGGCCAGAGCCCTTTTCTGAAGGACTAAGCAAGACTTGTTTTTTGGGGGATTTTTAATTCCAGCTGGAAGAGGAGTTCATCTTTTCTATAATAGCCTAGTGGTGAGAGCAATTGCTAAGGGAGCAGGCTTCTTATAGACCCTCGATCTGAAGTGATTAAACCTTTCAGCTTCTGTTTCTTAGGAGTGTGCTGTAAACAACAAGCTATCATCTAAGACAGGGGTGGGCAAAATGTGGTCCAGCGACCGGATGCGGCCCACCAGGCCATTCTATCCAGCCCATGGGGTCCCTAAAAATTTTAGAAAAGTAATATTAATCTGCCCTGGGATGCCTGTCACGTGGCCCTCAATGGCTTGCTGAAACTCAGTAAGCAGCCCTCTGCCCAAAATAATTGCCTGCCCCTGATCTAAGATGAGCAAAACATTCTCCATTATTCTTGTTGAAGATGGACTGCTGGGAAAGCAAGAATTCAGTAGACATTTGTTCAAAAGAGCTAGCAAGTTGGAGTTTTTTAATGCGTGATTAGAAACCTTAACCCAAACTATCCTATATACTGGCCATTACATTCCTGAGGACTCCCCTCTGCCATCTGAGCACAGACTCTCTCAGCCTCATGACAGTCCTGCCCCACCCCAGGTTGCAGATAGGCAGTGAAAGCCTGGAAGGGAGCTGGAGCCTGGAGGAAGCAGCAGCAACCACTTAATCATTAGAGTGAGCAGTGCCTGGACCACGTGTCTGGGGGCTGCAGGTTAACACCTCAGGGCTGCATGTGCCCTGTGCACCACCAGTTGGACAGCCCTGCCTTAGGTGTATTGTAGTCATGTCTTTTGGGTTGTGACAAAGCTTATATGGAGCACGGCACATGGCTTGTTATGTATGGCATGATTCTTTGCCTAGACAGAAACTTTAAGCTTAAGCTCATGTGCCCCAGAAACTTTTAAGACCAAATTGTAGCCCTACATCTAGGCTGATACTGTTGAGTTTTACAGCCAAAAAAGCATGGGTGTTCCTGATGGCTCTTTTTGGACGATATATATACATATATTTTTATATACATCCCATTTTAGACGCCTAAAGTGCTTTCCAGATCCCTGAGTGGCTATAACTAAACACCTCTCTGGCCTCTCCACCTAGATTATACTATATACCACTGTCTTATGAGTTCAAACATCTTATTCCCCCTCCCAATTCTAAATTCTTCTTTCTGAATCATTGCTAACAACTCTTTTTTCAATATGACTATGAAGATTCACATTCTCTTTGTTCCACAAAACTTTGAAACATAAGTAGTCCGTAAAAGAAAAGAAAGGGAGGTTATGGGCAGGTGACATGTGCAGGAATTCTAGTCTGAAATTTTATTCAGTGTAAATCTAAATTATTTTTTTCTATATAAACTGAAGGTTATCATCTCCCCTCCAACATCTTCCTTCGGGCTTGTATGGGCCACATGCTACAAGGCCTCATATGTAGACTTCATAAATGTTAAGCAATAATAAGTAATGGCTGTATTTTTGTTTATATCAGTGCTCATTAGTGCTGGGAGAAAAATGTTTTCTGTTCAATGTTCCACATTGGAATAAATCTAGTTGCTGCTGCACCCACTGGTGTGTGTGTGTGTGTGTGTGTGTGTGTAAACCAGGCGTGGGCAACTTTTTTGGGTGGTGGGCCACTAAGTGAGTTTTGATGAGCTGTCAAGGGCTGTGCGCGCACACACGCACACACACACTTTCAGAAGATACTATTTTAACAAATTATAGACAAAAACAAATTATATACTACAAATCAAGCATCTACTATAACATATTTCAATTTTATTTGAAAAATAATTTTTATCCTGAATTATATTGTTGAGTAGTATATATAAAGGCAATTTCATAACAGATCAAAATAAAGTCTTACTCATGTAGATTGTGTGTGGTAGGAGTGTGGGATGTGGCTTGGGTGCATTTGGGGAAGGTGTACATATGGAGGGGGATGAGTGTATGTATGTTGGGAGGCTGCCAATGCACTAGGTTCCAGGAGTCAGCAGGAGGTGAAGGCAGGGAGGGAGTGGGACCAGAAGACAAATGCAGCAGAGCTCACACAGGCAGTGCACTGTAGATGGAGGTGCGGTCTGCTCCCCTGCCATCTGGCCCATGGCTGCCCCCATGTCACTCCACATGGGGGTAAGCCCCTTCCCACACCCACCAGCGGCCCAGCCCTGGCCAGCGCCAATATGCAGAGCTTCTCAGCAGGGCTGCTTCTGCCTATGCTGCAACCACCCAGGTACTGCTTGGTTCCCTCTGCCTCTAGTTCCTCCACTGCCTCCGCCTCCACCTCCTCTGCTTCTGTCTCTGCCTCACCTCTGTCTCCTCTTCCTTCTCCTCCTCCCCTTGCACTGTTTCAGGCAGGGGGGAAGCTGCAGCCAGGCAGCTCCTGTCCCAGCCCACAGGGGTCCAGCTCCTAGCCACCTTCCACCCACTCCGCCCACCTGGCATGATGAGCAGTCGCCTCTGGGCAACTGAGTGGGTGGAAGGCAGCCCTGCTGGGAAGTTGTGCGTGCTGGCCAGGACTGGGGTCATGCCATCGGTGGATGTGGGGCAGGTGGAGGGGAAAGCACAGTGCAAGCTAAGCTGGACAGAAGCGCTACGGGGGCTACCTTGGGCCAGATACAATCAACTGGCAGGCCATATCCAGTCTGTGGGCCATATTTTGCCCACCCTTTGGAAAGCAAAGAGAAAGAAAGCAGGTTTCCCACATCCCAAGAAAATGCATGACCACCAAGTTCTTTGTTGTTCTAGGTTTGGTGAGAATTTTTATTTTATCTCTAATATTGACCAAAATTTCCTGCAGTATGTGAGAAATCTCTTCTGCTGAAATCTCATTGAAACTAGTATATTCCTATGAAAAATGTGAAAAGCTGCCCATGAAAAATTCTGTCTCCTGTACCATTTGTGCTTTGTCCTCATACCAGCTATATACAGGTTGTAATTATAAAAATTGTAGGGAAATACAGCCCCAAGATGTCACTGTGTTATCAGAATACTCTTTATGAAAAATGCCTGGATATGGATATGGATATGTATCTTCACAGACCTGCTGCAGGCAGCTGTCACTCAAGCATCCATAGCCCAGTTTCTGGGCTTAGGACAAAAGGCCTTATTCTTGTTGTATACTACGCTGTAGATAGCTCTTTTGTTTTCATGGAGCCCAGAACAGAAAGACAATTGAAAGCAAGGAAGAGAATTACAGAGAACCAGAAGGCCTTGGGCTTCTGGTTTATACATTTTTTCCCTTCATATCATCCAGAAGGAATTAAGAAGCATTTGTGCCTCCATGCTACTCTAATTTACTAATTGGTAACATCCAAATAGGCCATGTTACCAGCTAGAAATGTCTAAAACAGGCATGAGCATTTTTCTTCAGGTACATATTTACCATAGCTGGGGAGAGAAGGATGGGGTAGGGAGGAGTTAATATGTAGGGAATGTCTTAGGTTGAAGAAGGTTCCCATATGGTCAGTTATACACTCTGTCAGTCCTAGAGTAGCAAGAAGAGACTTATAACAACGCTAAGAATCCATGTAATCTCATTTTTTAATTAACCCTGGTAAATTGAGGCATGGTTAAAACACACTATTTGCATAAACATTTTCAAAAATTCCTGTAACAATATTGGCCCGTAAATTCCCGTAGTAATATTGGCCTACAGGCAGGTCCTTGGAGGTTTCAGAGCAGTTCCCAACTCCATGAACTTCTTATTTACTAAGATAAAGAAAGTCAAAAGGTTGGCTAGGATCCAGTACAGTGAGCAGCTTTCCAGCTTGGGAGTAGATGTTCTTACTCTGCTCACAGTTCCTTTAAAAAAATGAAGAATAAAGGAGACATAATTACCTTTGTTTTAAAAATAAAGACTATTGTAAACCCTTCTCACTGAGGTAACACACTCATACAGAAATGTCGTCTTTAGGAATTTTCCCTTCTCTCTCCTAGTCGAGTAGTGATACTCTCTCTTGGTAAAATTCTTCAAACCCTTAAAGTGAATGGGGCTGGATAACTGAAGACCTGGTTTTCAGTTTGAGTTTTGTTTTTGTTTTTTTTAACTCTTTCACTGCATGACTATTCTTCTTTTCATTTTTTAAAGCAGTCACACAGTATCATTGTACAACTGTAATATTGCAGCATTCAACACATAAATGCTTTTTAATTGAAAAAATTGGAAGACTTTCAGTTCTTGACTAATAAAATGTGTTTTTGCTAACCAAATTAGTACTAGCAATTAGATAGAGATTTGTATAAAACAATTTTAACCAAATATATGACAGCTCATGAAATATAATACCTTTCCTTACAATCTATTTTTGTATTTATGAGGGGTAAGTGTATGTTTAAGTCAGTTAAGTGTCCTGTATTATCTCTGCCCCATATAGCAGTCTTGTTATTTGGAATGCAAGCCCCAGCACGCTGCGAGCAAGGACTTGCCCAAACAAGTTTCAGATATAGTTAGTGAAAGCTGTTCGAGTAGTTTGAATTTGAAGTAGTTGAATTTTTCTTCATTCACTTCTGTATAAGCAGTCCTGATAAGTATGTAAATTCCTGATTTATATGAACACAGGCTTATTGATATTTATCTAGTGAAGCATGTGCACAAATAATGGTTCTTTATAGTAGGATTTTATATATGTTTGACTACAAACTTACTAGAAATATTCCCCAAATATGCTGTGCAGGGGCATCATAATACACTGATGAGGTGGTGAGAGGGGAGTGAAAAAACTGCCTGGGAGGGTGCATCAGATGAACCAATATGCTCCTATAATGGTATATATGAACTAAACAATACAATTGTTAGGTTTGGGATAAAAGCAGCTCTTGGGCTGTGTTGGACAGTAGAAGATTCAAACTCTGATCTCAGTGGAGGAAGATAGAAGAGAGACATTTGCTTGGGTCTAAAGTCCCAGAGAATGGAGTTTTTGATCTGGTGTTAAATGGTACCACTAGATAGATGGCATAGTTCAGAGTAGGAAAGAGAAAGGGGTACAAGTGACCTGAGCTAGGCCTTGTTATAGAATTTTATAAACTGTTATATTTCTTCTCTGTTGTTTATGTTGCATACAAACATTGGAAGCACATTAAAAATATAAAACTGAAAGGGGCACAGACAGAAGTGACATTTGCACATGATCAGCCCTCTGAAAGTGCTCTACAGCCATGCCATGACACATGTGCAAAGCTTCAGAGCAGCTTTAAAGTGGCCGATCACATGACAAATTAACCCTCATCAAATGAGGCATCAGATAAAGGTGCTGTACTTTGAAGTGCCTTAGGGAACTTGTATTCCCTGTGACTAATTGCTGGTATGATTGGGGCTGGGCTGGGCTGATGCAGCCCAGCCCTGGTCCTAGGGCTCTCTGTGAGAAGGGAAGGGTAAGTGGGAGTGAACTGTGGCTAGGGTTTACTTGGCCTGAACTGGAGTGGAGGAGGGTGGTTTGGAGCCTTCCCCTGTGTGCTGGCTCCATGCAGCCTTGCAGCATTTCCCTCAGACCTCCCCACAACCCTTTAAAATCTTCTTGCAACTCACTTTTATATCATGACCCACGAGTTGAGAAATGCTGGTCTAATTCATGGTGCTCAATGTAAAGCACCATGAGTTAGAGCAGGGGCCTGCACATCTGTTAGCACACTAGAATAAACAACCAAAAGTATATATCTGTAGTTAAGTCATACTTTATAAGCACTTCACCATAACAAACTACTAAACACTCACTAGTGATTTGAGCCTGCTGACGCACCAGATTAACATCTTTATTTGTATATGTAGTACTATGGAATTCAATGGGATTGCTCATGAAAAGAAAAAAGTAGGTAGTTTCAGGGCCAGGCCCTAATTCTGACACTAGCAGTCCTTGATGAAATAAAATCTGGGACTCAGTTCTACATTCTTTGTGTCTCACAGAGGCCTAGGTCAAAACCCAGTGAAGTTAATGGATGGGCTTCTATTAAGCTAACTTTTCCCTTCGAAGTCAAGTTGCTGGAAGTTGGTGAGTGTTTGGAGCTATTTTGGAAAGTAGGATCAAACAGGACCTCAGGCAAGAACCTATCCCAGAGTCTAGTGAAGAAGTAGAGGATGGTTCTCAAATACATGTTATAGCAGCCCTCAGTAAGACAAAGTGATGCACAGCTGCTCTACAGATCTGGCCCTTTGCTTTGTAAAGTATTTGAGTCCCTTGGCTAAAAGTCATCCAGTAAGTACAGTGTGGTTTTAGCTTGTGACAGATAGTGGTAAATACAGTTTACTCTGGCATGCATTTTCATAGGGATTTGCTATATGGTGAAGAAAATATTTAGGATGTTTATTAGATTCATTGCATAAGAACTCCTGCAATATGTGGTTTACTAAATATGAACAGCATTTGTTTATTTGGTCAATGTAACATGCCACAGTATATAGCCAATATGAAACTAATCCAAAGTATCTGGTACTTATTGCTTAATACAAGTACTGTAATGAATGCTTTTCCTTTATGAATGATCATCAGTCATCACAATGTCCCCACCCTTTCTTCCTGTTCTTCTCTTCTGTCTGTGTCTCAACTTTGCACACATGATCTTCATGAGGACAAAAATACTCATATTTTGACTGACTTATATCGTTATTTATAGGTCTGGAACCTTCAGAAACAGGAGCCAAACTGTCCTTAAAACTCTGTTAGTGAGGTAAGACAGTATATTTCCTGTGGGGAATTCAAGCATTGAGAGATTAAGTGACTTTCCCAAGGTCACACAGGAAGTCTGTGGTAAAGCAGGAAACAGATTCCTGAAACTCAGTCCAGTGCCTTTAGCCACAAGACCACCATGCTTCAGCCTAGAAAATACCTTTTTAACAGAAAGAATTCAAAGTAAACTCCACAAGTTAACGTGTGTTGGGTTTTCTGTTCTCTTCATAGTTTATTCCTAAATATGGTTGAATGAGGAGTGCTAGATAAGGATTTTCTAAGGAAAACACAGAAGTCATGCAGAAAACAGTGTAAGGAACTTCCTGCTAAATGCTAAGCATGGAGTTTCATAGTTTCATAGTTTCTAGGGTCGGAAGGGACCTGAGCAGATCATCTAGTCTGACACCCTGCCATGGCAGGAAGGTGGTCATCCAACCTCGTCTTAAAAACCCCCAGGGTGGGAGCCTGCACCACCTCACTTGGAAGCTGGTTCCAGACTCTAGCCGCCCTGACCGTGAAGTAGCGCCTCCTGATGTCCAACTTAATGGACTTAATGGAACAGGAGAGTTCCTGGACTCTCCTGTAGGCTTTGCCTGCTTTGAGGTGAATTGTCAGCTTAGTTTCTGACTCTGGTCATTATTAACCCAAATTGAATCAGAAGGGTAGCATTTTACTCTTGGAAAGAATTGAGTGCCACAGGAGAAGTGAAGTGAAGAAGTAGGCCCTGACAGATATGTCATATGGTCTGCAATCTGAAGATGAGCAATATGAAGCATGCACAACATGCTCTTTGTTTAGGGTCAGTATAGCTGATCAAATATTTGCAACTAAGGAGCTCCCTACAAATTACAGGTATCACACAATTAACTGGTTAATTGTGCAACTACCTAGAGACCAGTTACATGTGTGAAGTAGCTATTGTGTCATAAAAGGCTCCGAAAATGTGTCCTAACTTTATAGTAGGTTGCTATTGAGCTTTAATTTGCATGTATAACAGGGTCTCCCCTGTGGTTAGGACCCCCATCAGCTGACAGGCTTCCAGCTGCAGGAGTGCACCATGCCCAGCTAGGGCTGGGAGTAGTCCTGTAACTGAGGGGACTTTCAGCCTCGCGGTTGCTGACCCTGAGTCCTGGCAGCACAGGGGACCCAGAGTCCCACAGCTGCAGACACTGGATCCCAGGAGCATGTCTCCTGGTACTGGGATCCAGCTAGGTCCTGGCATCCACAGGGCCCAACTGTCCATGAAACCCTAAGGGCTGGGAGAGTGCAGCAACTGTGATCTCCCAATACTGGGGCCTGCATACACCTCTAGAGCTGGAAGATGGCAGCAGCTGCATCTCTCAGCTGCAAAGCTGCATGGGGTGCCACGACAGCTAAGGGGAATCCTAGCCATGGGAGCTTGCTTCTTGCCGGTGCAGGGGGATCAGACTCCCTTTGCACCAGCAGTAAGGCACATGGTAGGAGGCATGATTGCATGGTTCATGCATTAGATCCTGTTGCACTTTTACCTGCAATGTAGAGGGACCCTTATTGAACAACTGAATATATCACTTACTGAAGAACTGCTAGTTTCATAGTTCACCTCACATCCTGTAGCCATAATTATATAGAGGCTTAAAACAAATTACTATTTACGTTGATTAATGCATTTATCTCTGGATAAGAAGTAGACAACAAGATACAGCCTGTCCAGACACTAAATCAATAGAGAGCAAATAAACTATAACAGCTTCTACCAAGTTTCATTTTCCAAGGCAAGGTTACTACATCTTGGCCTTTTGTGTTAAACCAGTTATTGAATTATTGTTCTGTTTTATAATCTGTGAAATATAACATTGTATCTTTATAATTACTACAGCACCTAATTTGTTACATGTAGGATGGGCATCAGCAAGTGTTTATACAAAACATAAGGGTTTTTTTTTCAAGAACCGCAACAAATTATTAGAATGATTACCCCCTTCCTAGCCAGTTCCCAGGAGGTTTGACATCATACCAAGTCAATAAACTGACATCTCCTATACATGCCTGTATACTCTAAAACTAATTTATAGGCAACTCATTTTATTTCAGAGTTTAACTTCACAATGTATGGGATAAACTCCTAGCCAGAAGTTTTGCTTTGATATAAAGAGAGGTAGGGTTGCCAATTCTCATGTCACAGTTTTTGGTGTTTTTTCTTGAAGCGCCATCCTCTGAAATAATGTGATTTTGACAAAAACTCTGCTTCCATTTAAAATTAAATCTAATTTCTGAGTTGCAAAGAAAAGCCTTGAAAAATGTGTATTCATTACCCTAAATCCTGGAATGTAGATCTAAAAAAAAAAGTCAAATGGGTGGTGGTGGTGGTACCCACATGCTGCTTACCAGGAATTCCTGCATGTAGCCCATCTCTTGCAGTTGCACTAAACATATTTTTAGAAGGATATCCTGTATCCAGGGTGAAATGCTTTGACTTTAATGTTGCTAGACTTTATGTACACCAATCAAATGATAGAAAGTCCT
Source organism: Gavialis gangeticus (assembly GCF_001723915.1). Lineage (NCBI taxonomy): Eukaryota > Metazoa > Chordata > Crocodylia > Gavialidae > Gavialis > Gavialis gangeticus. The sequence continues at coordinate 169,127,633 of NW_017728992.1, read as the reverse complement.
TAATATCCCTTGACACTGACTTCACAGAGAAGAATTTGACCCATGCACCTGGTGAATATAATGTTAACAGTGGTGCTTATTTGAACTCATAAATAACTGGTGCAAAGTAGTGAAGAATCAGGTACAGTGATTTCACTGGAAAGTACAATTTGCCTTAATTACAGTATTAAAAAGAAATAAATTCACAAATTTGAGACTCATCTTGCACAGAAGATCCCTTGAAATCCCAGTCTTGTTTTCCTCACTTGAAAGTCTTCCATTGATTTTTTTTTTGCCATGATTTTGTCTGCATAAAAAACTGCTGTATCTGAACCCATAAACAGCAGCTGAAAGAAATCCAACAGGATCTCTCATTAAGAAAACAAATCAAAGAGAATTTTTAAGTTTGTATCATAAAGGACATTGATAAAAAAAAAAAAAGTTAACCTTACCTGCAAACTTATTTCTGTTGCAAACCTATTCTTGGTTAGACTACTTGGACTACACTGCCTGAGAACTTTGGCAGACTCTGGCTTGCCACTGCTGCTACATTTTAACAAGGTTTGTAGGTTATTTGAAAGTTGTGCAGTAAAATGAGAGTTTGCTTTTTTCATTTTGCCAATTCCATTATGCTGTGGCTGGTATGTGCATCAATTTCAAAAGCCTAATGGACATTTTTATTAGGTTTTCTACAGAAGCATTACTTACTTTCTTTTCCTGGCAGATTTCCATGTAAACTGTGACTAATGCAACCTCCACTGTTGTTTGACAAGGGAAAAAAAGAGAGACAATTTTTTTTCATACCAAGTGAGAGTAGCTGTCAGCTACGAAAGAATAAAGACTTCAGTGTTTACCTTTCTGCACAGTCCAGTGACTGCAGAGCAGCAACAGGACGTTTTTAATGGGTTGAATGAAAGAATATGCAAAATGGCATCAGTAAATAATTAGCATATTATTACCAGTCATTCCACTTTTTCTTTAGTGGCCCATTGCTATGGAAACAAGGGACTATCAAATACAAGACTTTCGCATTTCAAATAAAAATGATCACCTCTAGGCAAACCCCACTGTGGGTTGTTATCTCAAAAGAATATATGAAAGCTAATGCCAAACGATTCAAAATGCCAATCTGATGTATTGCTTTCTGGCCTGATCTTGCAATCTTCAGCCAAGCAAATCTTCCACTGAAATCCAAGGGGGTATTTGAACTGAGTAGAGAATGAAGGATTATCCTATTGGGAACAGATTCTTTAGTCGATGTCTAGCCCTAGTAATTGGTTTGCACATTCAACAGATAAATGCAGGTAGGAAATCTCAGGAGTATAAGTTGTAGTCATGTTGGTCTAAGGACATAGGCAGACAAGGTTCTTTGGGTAAATCTGATATCTTGTCTTCAGTAGGAAATCTCAGCTCCTGGGCAACAGAACAAAACACAGGGACCATTCCACTCCTGATATACCTCTGGGATGTGGGAGCAAAGTTGAGGGAAATTAGGCTTTGCATGTCACTAGAGGCCCATTTCTACCCTTTCCCTGCTGCTTCCCTGGCATGCTTATGCTGCTTCAGAGAGTTTGCATGCAGCAGAGTTCCTGACTCCATGCTGCTCTGTGCATCTCATGCCTACTAGGACTGTGTGAAGCTCTGGTCACTCATTTGATTCAGAGGAGATTTGGCTCGATTCAGCAGCCAAATCTCTGAATCTGAATCGAATGAGAAGACCCATTAATCTCTTTGAACTGAACTGGAAGCCTCCAATTCGATTCAGAGAGATTAGACAATTCAGCCATAGACACAGTTTTATATGTTTTTTCTACATATCTCAAGGTACTAGGTGTGGCTCATGAATGCTGAGATGGTGGGGTGGATGGAGAGTCCCATGGGAGCGTGGGGGGGGAGGGGTCCTCCATGTGCTCCACAGAAGACCTGGAAGTGAATCAGAAGTACTTACGGTCCACTGCTGGGTCCACTGCGGAGCATGAGAGGGACCCCCCCCCATCTCGGCAACTGGTGCCTCCTGGGCCTGGGGGGGGCACTCGATGTCCCCCCATGGCCGATCGCTGAGCTGGGAGGTACGGGGCACCTCCACACACTCCATAATGGATCCTCCCCACGCTCCTGTGGGACGCTCCATCTGCCCCACCATCTCAGTATTCACAAGCCACGCCTGGTACCTTGAGGTACGTAGAAAAAGCATATAAAGCAATGTCTGTGGCCGAATCACTGATTCTCCAAATTGGATCAAATCTTCAGATTCAGATTCAACCAAATCAAATAGGGACAGTGATCCAAATCAGCAAATTGAATCACTGTCCCCCGAATCAGGCAAAATCTGAATCCGAATTGAATACTGCCCACTTTGCACGCCCCTAGTGTCTACCACAGTCCTTTTTCCCTTGCATAATGGAACTGAGTTTGTTCCTCTCTCAAGTGGCCTCTAAGGCAGAACCTGAATTTGCTCCTTGGTTTGACTATCTAGGTAATGAACTTCAATAAATATGGAAACCCCTGGGGATTTGCCCTAACAGGAAAATTATGTTAAGCATCATTTTACAGGAGAAGATAGGGTGAGTATGTATGTAAGTGAATTTTAAAAAAATGCATAAATGTATGTTCTCCTTTTGTTTACATCCACTAGGATTATTGTGTCTTGAGGGGGATGCTTCTATTCATATGAGCAATAGGAAGAGAATGAAATTTTTCCCTCTGCAACATTGCCAGTATCAACTTCAGTCTTTACATTCCTCTGAGCATCCTGTAGCTACCTGTAGTGGGAGCAGAAGAGTAAAGAATATAGCTCATGCTATTTTTCTCACTTTGGCTGGCTCACCCTTGAAAGAAGCACATACTACGATGTGCAGTAGCAGATGCACTTCTGCTACATACTTGGGAACTCTCAGGGGGCCTTTAAATTTCCAGTCAAGTCTGAACAGCTGTCAAGCATATCCTACCACTCTGCTTGTTCCCAAGTCTGGGCTTTGCAGACCAAATTTTAGATGGTAATAAAATGTTTTTCAAGTGCCTGTCCTGAGTCAAGATAATTGGACTAAGGCCACCAGTTTCTGTAGCTGGTGGCCTACAAAGCAACAGTGTCCAAGCATCACATCGTGCCTTTGATTCCCCAGCTCAAATGATCGGGTACACATTTTAAAGCTTGGTCAACTGAGGCAGCCTTTAGCACAAACTTCTGGATTGCTAGTAAGACACATTAAATACCCTATTACTGCACCCAATACAAGTTTTTAGAATTGCTAATTTGTACAGTTTTTGGAGATAACATCATAATCCTTGCTCAGCCTGAGCTCCCAATTAACTATAGCAAATAATATTTTCTAAGCAATGGTGGGCCAAAACATGTTTACTAGGTTCCTAGTATTCAGCTAATGAGAAAATAGTGCCATGTCTTCTTTTCCTTCCTGAAAAGGTATTACTGATGAGTGTTCAAAATTCCCAGGTTCAGGCACTGCTGTGTGTTCTAGTATTTACTGAGCTTCAGAAGAGTATTTACCATTAAAAAACAAACCCTGTTATTCCTTCATGTTTTAAAAGAAAAAAAAATAATATCCCACCTCAATTTTAAGCATATAAAAATATTTTTAAAAATTAAAAATATATATGTTAATCTATGGAATTTACCGGGCTTGATTAATTTTAGGATGGATTAACACTTAGAGTAGTGAAATATTTGTCTCCATATTAATTTCTAGAGTTTGTCATTTTAAATATTTATCAGTGGCTACAGTGTAGATTGTCAGGAAACTGATACTGAGTTAAAGTGGAAGATTTTTCATGGCTTATTTTGCTCGTGCTCATTTTGTTACAAAAACTAATGTGCTCCAGGACTGCTGTTAATGTTTGTTCCAAAACGTGGCTTTGCTAAATTTAAGAACACATTTGGGTGATTATCTCATGGTGTTTCAGTGCTCCAGAAGTTCAAATACACTGTTGTAGAGAAAAAATTAAACTCGTCCAAGCCTAGTGTTAGAAATGTCTTGTCAGTGTTAGAAATGTCTCACTATAGAGTTCATCTGCTTTGATTGAGTTGGTTTTGATTTCTGTCTGCCAATTATAAAAGTGTTTAACTGAGCTGTAAAACATACAAACTGGCACTCTGCCAGGTTTTTGTGTGTGTGTTTCTGTTAATTTCCTAAATTTAAATGCCAGTTTTACTTCAACAACATACTGTTTAACTGTCAGTATTGTTTGAATCTTATTGCAAAATGCCGGTAAGTCGGTTCTATACGGAGATTTGTTTGGTTCCTTGAAATATATATTTATAGAACAGTAGAGGGGATTCACATTTCTAGAATTTTTTTCAGTTGCATTTATCTTATTTACTACAGACTGGACCACTTTTCTTAGGGGACAAACATGTTTCCCTAACCAAAGCTAATGTATCAGCCAGACTTCAGAGTTACCTATAATGTTTTCCTAGATGCCTTGATACAGTAATCATGTTCTGGTTGACAAACTTAGTAAGGCATAATATTTCACCTGTATCAGGACAGGACCTCTGGCCTATTATTATCACTTTTTTGGTCTCAAAATATAAATGGAAAGATGATCCCATGATTATGGCACTAGCCTATGACATAGGGCAAGAGATTAACTGCTTCAGAGGCATGAGCTTTCAGAGGCAACAGCCTAATGCCTCAGATGCTATTCACCTGACTTCAGACTAATGCAGCTAACTATCACTCTTAAACTACCCTAAGAGCATTCAAAATTCAAGCTCCTGTTTTGCCACAGACTTCCCAGGTTACACATGGCTTCAGTGACTCTGTTCCCCACCTTTAAAATGGAACATGGAGCACTTTGGTAATGATTAATATGTCTAAGACTGTAGTAATGGAAGTCTTATAGATCCCTGAGAAAGATGAAGTCAAAACCATAAGAATATGGCTGGGTAGATAATGAACAATATAGATATTGAACAATGCAGTTTCAGTTTAATAGAACCCATTTGTTGAGTGAAAAAAAAAATGAAGATACACTTCATGCCACCATTTCCAAGATAATCACAAGGGCTAGGTACAGACATTGCACAGAATCTGGACTAAGTGCTCAGAAATTAAATCAAACCTGTAATCATACAGAGGTCTGGGTCACATCGACCAGACTAAAAGTGGTGGAACCCAGTAGATCAATATGCACTCAGACTTATGTGAATGAAGTTAGTCCAGTCAGAGCTGACCCAAGCAGGGTGCAGGGCCCAGGGCCAATCAGCCCATGCGGGGCCCCGCCCTCACTCTGATCCCATGGGCCCCGGACCCAAAGAAGCTGCCACCGCCATCGACAACAGCGGTGGTTGGGGGGGGAGGCTAGCAAGCAGCTGGATACAGAGCAGCCACTCCGCCAAGCTCCACAGGGCCCCGCAAAGCGCGGACCTGGGGATGTCCCCCCATTTCCCCCCCCCCCCCGGGACAGTGCATTGAGTTTCCTTACCACATCCCCTATTGAATTAAGTTGTCTCACTGTCTGTCAGCATCCCAGGCCTTTGTGGTCCCCGGTAGCACCTCCCCACTTCCAGGGAGGTATGCTGAAACTCTGCATGTGCTCAGCTGCTCCAACCGAGTGCCCAGTGGGCCCCACCCCCAGACTGTCACAGAGCCAAGTCAGCAAAACCTCTGCCCCCACCCATGCCTCCTGCCTCCAGCCACCTGTCAGCCCCAGGAAGGACAGAGGCAGGGAAGGGAACAGAGCTCATGATCTGCCAGGGGATGTGGTGCCAGTGTGGTGCACCCTGCATCCCTGGCCCAGGTTGGCAGGGCACCAAGTGTCCTTCCCCTATCCTAGCTCCATCTGAGTCACTGACCCATGCACTGGAGTGGCTTCATGAAGGGAAGCCCTGTTCTCCCACCCCAAAGCCAGCACCAAGTTCCTGGCTGAAGGCCCTTCCCCTGCAGCTGTGGGGCTCCAGTCTTTGGGAAGGCCAGAGGGCACAGTCATATGTGATTCCAATGGAGGAACAGGGTCACAGTGGCAGTGTCAGGTGAGTCCCCACCCAGCCTTATTTGTCGCTTGAAAACTGACTGCTGCTGGCTGGGCTGGCTTGGCTCAGGCTGATGAGGTAGTACTATTTCCAGCACTACCTCATCAGCAGCCTTTACAGCTCCGGTCCCCTGACCTCAGAGGTGGCAGTGCCTGGGAATGGAGAGAATCAATGGAACAAAATATACAACCCCGGCTGGGGCCGGGCGAGTGCTGCTACCCCTCAACCATGGGCTCTAGGCAGCTGCTCGCCACCTCCTGCCCTGCTGCCGGTGCATCTCAGGAATCCTCAGCTCCCTTCAGTGTGGCAGCTGTGTGGCGAGTCCCAACCCTGGTCTGGAGAGTGTGTAGTGATTGTGTGTGTGCCAGAGCCTTTCCTGAGGTCTTTTGCCAGCCCTTGGCACTGCAGCCAACTCTGCCCACTTGACTCACCTAGCTGGGCACAGCTGTGGATCCCCCTTTGTCACTTCCAGCCCCCTCCCCACCAACTCCTACCCTCTGCACTGTCCGCAACACCATTCTGCACTCTACGGAGGGGCACAGGAGGGGCAGCTGCCAGCTCAGCCTGGTACATTGCTGAAGAGGAACTGGCTGCTCCCCCCTTCCCCCATCAGCACTAGAATCACTTCCTACCAGGTGCTGCAGTCCCAAGGCCATGGCTGCCCCTCTTCCCCACCCCACCCCCACCTTCCCATAGACCAGACGCCTGTGGGTCATGGGGAAGGGGCTTCAGCCAGGAACTCAGCACTGGCTCTGGGGGGTGGAGGACGGGGGGATCCTAGGAGCCCTTCCCAGAGCCACTGCAGCACACAGGTTGCAGGGCTTGAACAGAACCAGGACAGGGGAGGGACTCTCTGTGCCCTGCTGACCCAGATTGGGATTGTGGAGTGGACTACTGGCACCACCTCCTCCCTGGCAGCTCATGAGCCCTGCTGCCCCGCACCTCTGTCCTGCCTGGGGCAGACTCCTGCACCCCGACCTCAGACAAAGCCTAGGGACCCTCATGCCACCATGAGTGGGATCAGCCCCATGGAGGTAGACCCCAACTGGGCCACAAAGCAAGCATGCCTCCCTCCACTGGCTGCCTGCAGCTCACAGATGTCTGTGGCTGACAGATGATATGGCAGGTGGGTGCAGTGTGCTCACTGAGCAGCCAGTCAGGGGGGGCAGGCCACTCAGCTGTGCTCAGCAGTGTCCAGCAGCCCAGGGAGACTGCTGGGAGGTACATTGTGTCACAGCCCCGGAGCTGGTGAGCCAAGCTCACGGTCGTGG
>NW_017728992.1:169111669-169114938 GCF_001723915.1 Gavialis gangeticus | reverse complement strand
TTATAACAATTTGGTGGCCAATTAGAATGTGTCCCTCAAAGAACTTTCTAGCCGAATGACATCATGCTCTTAGCTGACTGAGCATGTGTGAGCCTGAGCTCTCCACTGTTACCAAGCATGCGCAGGGCTGAAAAGTAGGTCAGCCTGACTGACAGCTCTTGGGGTCGCCCAGGGGACACATGCTGGGTGAGCCCAATGGAAAACTCCATGAGCCTGTCTTGCGCATGTCAGCTTTAATTCTCTCTGCATTGGCAGCATTCAATCAAAATTTTCCTTGACATATTGGAGCAACCCCAAACTGCTGACCTTGGCCAGTGCAGGCAGTCTGCATAACCCCGCTATCCCCCCCACCAAAGGGTGAACATGTGTTCTGTTCACTCCCAGTCTAACTAAGGGCACTTAGAATAAACCATACAATTTAGGTCAGTTCCACCTTTTGAATGTCTGTACCTAACCAATAGCAACAAAGAGAAGGAATTGCCACCTTATGATTTAAAACCTAATGCTTAGGACGCTCACCTATGATGTGGAAAACCCAGGATTACAATGTCTCACTGACCTAGTCAGAGCCAGGATTTGGACTGCAGTCTCCCCCAGTGTCTTGACCACTCTGCTACAGATTATTTTGCAGTGGATCTTTTTGAGTTTCTGCTCTTGACTTGTTCCAAATTTCCTAAATTCGAAACAAATTTGTTTTGCATTCAGTTGAAACAAGTTAAGCAAATAAATCAACTTTCTGCATAGCTTTATATAAAAGTGATACCTGTGGGAAGCCTGTATTGTGGAGAACAAAATCATGCATACAGGCCAGAGTTGTCTGTTTAGCGTAAAAACCAGAGAAACAGAACACATCTTGCTGCCCCCATTTTTGTAGATCTGGTGTCCATTACAGTTGCATCTCAAACAGACCATGCTTTCAACGGATTCTAATCAAGTCCTCTACTGAGCTCTGCTCTGCTTCATGCAATTGGAGAGGAGCCCATTCCATTGACTTATCTATTGTCTCTCTTCTGCAGTGGAAATCAGGGAATTTATTTTGTCAGGGAAAGCAGGGAGCTATAAGACTTGCCCTTATGGTGTAGCCTCAGTCATCAGGTCTAAAATTCCTTCTCTCTTCCTTCCTCTCAATTTTTTTATTTTAAAATGCAGAATTATCTTCCCTGCATTTTTTATACTTCTCATCACCGTAGCATCTGGGTGCCTCATCTTCATTCGTGGATTTTTATCCACACTCATCCCTGTGAGGATAAAATCATTCTGATTTTAAAGATGGAGAGCAGGGAATTGGGTAAAATAACAGATTTACCCACGGTTATACAAGAAGTCCGTGTCTAAGGTAGGAACCAAACCTAGGCCTCTTGGGTCTTAGTCTAGCCCCTATCCACTGGATTATCTTTCTTACCATCATGCTTTCCTTGGGAGCTAAGTGAATAAGAATGTCAGTATCTGGGCCATTAGGTTTTGCAGTGGGGACTAACTTCACTCACATCTATTGAATTCAGCCATCTTTCCCTCGTGAATCTCCTCTGGCCTCAAACTGATGGGAATTGATTTTTCAACAATTGTTTTTAATTTATAAATGCTTACCTGTAAATATTTTACTCTTAGAACAGCTAACTCATCATCTTAGTTTCAATATGCACTATTTTTTATGTAAGTTGCCATACTGCATCAGATAGTTATCTGAAATAATCTGGTAGCCTGCCCTGGTATCTATGAAATATAGTCACACATTTACCTTCTGCAGTTATCAAAGGATACAGATGTGGTAGGATTGAAATCTAAGATGATGTTTATTGTAACACAATTTCATTGCCTTTAGAAGGAACAAAACCTCATAACGAACAGCTCAGTGGCAGACTAGTTGTGGACATTGATGCAGTTATGAAAAGGCTTTTTCTGATGACTCATATTACACGCCTTTTGGGTTTTGTGGCATCCCATATTTGTTAAATTGCTTCCCATCAGATGATGATGGGCCATGATATATGTTACACAATGTGGTATGAGCAACAATCATAACATTATTATCTAAAGGTGAAGTAGAGTGTAGTTATTTTCAGTCTTGAGTTACTATGTCTGAATTGATAGCTGGTATACCTGATCCACACTGTAAGTGGATTTTTAATGGATAAAATGAACTTTTTTTTTTAAGCAGGTGGTAAAACGTTTTTGAAATCATTCAGCAGTCAAACAAATCACTGTTAGGGGAAACTGGAGGAGGGTCACTGAAAGATTTATTCTAAAATTATCTGTGATACTCAGGCATTTATGTCATTTGAAGAAATACTATTCTGTTACAGATGCACATCTAGAAAATGTAAAACCTGCTCCATAGATTTGTGTTAGCTAACTAAATCCTAATATTTAGAAAGTGCAATACAACTGCATGTTCATGTATGGAGTTGAAAGAAAGGTGAAAGTTGAAAAGAAAGATGGCTATTTTTCTGTGTTTTTGAGTATCTGTTTTGTGAAATATAGTATTCTTGGACAAAAGAAATAATGAAAAATAATCTACCTTATTTTAGATTTTGATATGAAAAGTTTTCTAGTAATAATTCAGGCATTACATATAGATAGAGATTTCTGTTTGAGGATCTCAAACAATTTAGAACCCATGTCAGTGTGTATTGTGCAAAATGTATAGATAGATACATGTGGCAAACATTACTCTTCGCAGTATCTCTGATATGTGATTATCTCACTTACTCAGCAAATAAAACTTAACCCCGGAAAGAATAACACACAAATTTTCTTGGTTAGTAAATATCGATGTCCAAATTGAGATAAGTATGTATATATATCTTTATGAATACCGTCAGGTGATCTGATTATGATTAGCAGTCACGTATGAAAATGTGAATTTTCCTATGTACCCCAGGTCAGCATGGAAGCCTGTTGCAGATCCAGGAACAGACCTCAGTCTCCTAACATGACACTAGCCCTCCTCAAAACCAAATTCTTACATTATCCTCCAGGCATTGTAGAAGATTTAAAACAGTCCCATCTTAGTGCGCCAGTATTAAGCTTTGTATCGTAGAAAGTTCTGCTCTCCAGTTAACTTCTTTGTACCTCTGCCTTACAAGAGGCCTGTATTCTAGGGCAGTCTGTTTTATACCGTCCTTACAAATCTGGTTGTAAAGCCTGCACTTTAAAGTATAGGGAAAAAATGGTATTCTGATTTACTCTAGTCACTGGTTTTCATTTGCTGTATAGAGTAAATTTAAACCCTTAGTTTCTAGGGTCGGAAGGGACCTGAGCAGATCATC
>NW_017728992.1:169108822-169111456 GCF_001723915.1 Gavialis gangeticus | reverse complement strand
CCTCTGAGTCTTTAGCGCTTCTCCAACTATCCTCCTTAGGTTAAGTCTGCTCCATGTTCGAATCAGAACGCTACAGCATCACCTCACCAGCACATGCATTGAGTTCCCTCACGTTTCAAACTGGCCGCTGGGATGCTTTATCTAAACCTTATCAAACGAGCTTTAGATAAAATGTCCCGAAGCCCTTGATAGTGAGCTGTTTTAATTAGAGCAGCTGTCCAGGAACTGCTGTAATTAAAATGGCCCCTTCACCCCTGAGCATGTGTATGGGCAGCCTAGAGTTCCTATTTGGGAATAAGCTAATTCTTAAAAGGTTGCTCCACTTGCTGGTCATTGTGTAGAGAGTTGTCATAGAAGAGTTAGTGTGTTTAGTTATGGCTCCTTAGATAGGAATTTGAGCCTTTTATGGGACATCTGTAATGAACACTGTTGGGGTACCCTGCCCCCACCCCCAGTCAGTCCAGCTATAAATAGGTATCTGGTGATTCAGGTCGTGGAGTCGAAGTGGCTGGATGTATGGTAGCCACCTCACTTTCTTGTATTGTTGGCTGTTGAAACTGGTGGTCTGGTGTGTTGTTATGCTCAGGCAGACCTTTGAGTTGCCTTAAAAAAAATCCAGTTTGAAAGAACATAATTTAGTAATATCTTCTTAAGGACACTCACATTTACACCGTCAGAGCACAAATCCAACCTTATTTTTCAGACAGGAAACCAGGTAAGAAAACACCAAACGGAGAGGCAATGGCCAACTCAGGCTTAGAACTCAGGGGCTCTTGACCTGTGCCATGACTGCTAGAGCCCAGGACATGAATATTACCATATTTATTTGCAGCTCATGTACACACTTTTCACCAAAATATCAGTGGAAAAAATTAGTGGGGGGTGAAACATCTGAAAACCTTTTTTTTTTTTTTAAAGAAAACGTGTCTTAAACTGTTTTCTGGAGGGGCTGAAGGTTCTTAATACATGGAACTGAGGCAGAATTCCTCTCCTCAACCTGACTCCCCCTCCCTCTGCTGTGTGGGCAACAGTTACTGGTTTAACCTTCTCACAGCCACTCTTGATTTAAGGCTTCTAGAGTATTGGTCCGAATACACTTAGACTGCTGCTGTGAGACTGTTAACCCTGGCACTACTACAGTTGCAGCAGCTCACGTGGGAGAGCGAGGCCGAAGAGAGAACTTCACCCCCACTTTGCATGGATGGAGCCTGCAACCCCTGCAGGGGCCAGTAGGTTTCTGTCTATTTCCTCACCCTTTTTTTACAAAGGAAAATTTACTTTTTTGTGCATTCTGTTTCCATGTGTTATTCAAAAATATATGGTAGCATTTCTGTGGTGCCTGCCTTGTTCCAAACAACATATCTTTTTCAAGCTATATATAATGAAACAGTACAGCCCCCGCTGAATATAGTAACTTTACACTACAGGTAAAGAGAGGAGGTACCCAATACCACTTATAGCTGAAAATGTAGTAGTATAGGAAAACAGAATGTATAGTAATTATCCAAGCCTTACTGAAATTTAAAGACAGCAATAGGGTTATGTGTCTGTGCTTTTATGAAACATGATATAGGACCTTTAATGGGCACAGATAATCAGGGTCTCAGTTTTTGCTTCTCATGTAAACACTGGCACTGTGATCTCTGACATCACAAAAAGGCATCAACTTGGTATGAATTCAGGGGTAGAAAAAATTCACTTATTAGAATACCAGCACCACAGTTCCTTCAACACCTAGGCCACCTTCTTCTTGTGACTCTACACCACATTTGACCATTTTGTTACACATGCTTGTACTTGTTTATTGTACTTGGTGAGGTCTTGCATTGTACATGTGCCTTCAACCAGCAGGCATTGCAGTAGGTGTTGGATAGTCTGAAACTCTGTGCCACAGTCACAGGTAGTTGAACCAATAGTATAGCCCCACTTCTTAATTAGTTCCTTGAAGCTTCCAACTCCAATGTATAGGCAGTCAAGGCATTTCCACCTTTGTCATGGTTTGTAAGCCCCTGGTGGTAAAGTCTCAGCCTCTGGAGTGTCAATTTTTTCTCTGTTAATTATTTTCTTCAACCTCTTATTCCACATCTGTAGTTGCATCTCCTTAGGTGTGGCATCAAGACTTCGGATGCTGAGGGGAAGCTCCTACATAATTTCAAACATCTGTGTGCTGTTGGATGGTGGTATAGCAGTTGTCTCACATCTTCGGTTTGTCTTGATCAGTTTATCCTGATCGCCATTTTTGCTCTTCTGATGTCAAGTGGAGCAATGCCAACCAGCAGGTACACCCTACATACTCCACTAATATGCATATCAAATAAGTACATCATTTGCTTAACTGCAGAACACAGTGCTGGTGCCAGTTATTTGTCCATTGCTTGCATGGTAATAAATCTAATTATCTTCATATCACTTAAGTATACAAACTGCTTAAGTACATAAAAATACCTCAATCTCTCTGTCTACTTTGTAAAGTAGTTGTGCTCTGTGCATAGTTGGTGAAACGTGACTAGAAGCCCTGAATTTTAAGACCAAAGCAGCCCTGAACTCACTAGGTCATGTCAATTTTCAGGTTAGTAGTAGAGGGATAAACCAATGAAAAAAACTAAGTAACACCCCTTCCCCCCCCCCCCCCGG
>NW_017728992.1:169107012-169108811 GCF_001723915.1 Gavialis gangeticus | reverse complement strand
CCCCCCCCCCCCGGTCATTCTTGATGGGCAATTGGCTAGCTAGTAATAAATGTATTTACTTATTTATTTAAATTTAAGTTTATTTTTATATGGTACACATGATATATACATCAATGATTCCTTTTTTAGGATGAAGTATTGCATTGTTCATGCATGGTAATAAATTCAGTGAGCATATTTTCCATGCATATTTATATGTATGTATATACAGTGATAGAAGTGGGTGGAGAAAGTATTGACGAGTAACAGATCTAAATCTAGAACATTGTATAGTCCTTCAGATTTCCCTGTAGTGTAAACTGAATTATGTCTCCCCAAAACGTCCTCTGAAGACTTCTTTGTGAGATCTGCAATAAATTAGTATCTGATAATGGCTGGTTGTCCACAGAGCTTACAGCTGTCATTGCTATCTTTCATTTTAGTATATGTTACAGACAAACAAAACCACCTTTGTTTCTGCATAGCAATGTGATCAAATATGCTCATCCTTGTTACCCTCCGCTTCCCATGCTCCTTTCTGTTACATGCCCATTGAACCCTTTTCAGCTCATAACGTAAGGTCTTTGGAGCTAGGACTGTTTGTACAGCAGCTAGCAAAATTAACTTATGATCTGAACTGAGCCCACCCAAGCTACTGTAAAGAAATACAAAGTAATGATAAAGAGCCACTGTAATGCACATTTCCAGATTCCAAAGGGTCCTTTGGCTGCAATTGGTTATCACTATAGCATGCCTTCTTTTGCTTTTAAGATGAACAGCTCAAAACTTGTGGTTTAGGTGGCTGCAGTTTTCAAATTGTGTGGTCAGATGCTTTAAAATGCTAAGTTTTACTCAGTTTGTAGCTCTTTTTAAAAAATCATTATTTAATCCAGGGGTGCTCACCCCTGGCCTGTGCACCAAATCCAGTTCACAGAGACATGTCATTTAGCCTGCAGGTCTCCCAACAGCTCCAAAAATATGTTGGCAGGAGAGTGGTAGTACCTAATGCTGCTACCCTACTGCCAAATTTCCATACTCGGAGGGAGCTCTGTGGGAAGGATAGCATGGTTCTGTGTGCTAGATTGAGCATGCTGGACCTATTAGGACAGTGCAAGGCTGAGGGGGTAACCCCGCATGACATGGAGACAAAGTGGACAACACAGGGCTGAGCCAGGCAGCACAGGACCAAGTGAGGCAGTCTGGGGTGGCATGGGCCTGAGTGGGGTAGCACAGGGCTGAGCTTGGTAGTTTAGGGCCTGATTCTAGAGCGCACGTTCTGATCCAACCTCCAGACTGGCCTTGTTCAGTGGGCCCATGGGGCCAAAATACTGAGCACCAGTTATATAATCTATACATTCAGTAGACAAAGCAAATGTAGGGAAGAATGGAGCAGAAGCACTTTCTCTTTTGTAAATTAAAAAAAAAAATAATAAGCTGAGAGTTGTGCTGCAGCTGTGCATGTAACAAATCACACACTTGTGAATGGAAAGCTAGTAATACCTCAAAACGCTTACATGTGTGCTTATGTCCAATTACATGGTGTGTTTGTGGTTCATAATGTGACCAATTCAAATAGGACAAACCACAATGTATAAAAATATCACTACGTGCAGCACACAGGCTCAGTTCTGATCTGCTTTTTGTATCTCTGTGATTGCCTATTCATGTATGCCAGCAGAAAAGAGGGAGGATGGGATTGTACCACTGAATTTACATGAGATAGAGGTACTGTCTTTATCCACTTGAATTTCTGATGTTACTGGATGCGTATCTGGCATATGAGGGTGTCAGCCTGTCCATACTGATCAACCCAGCCAGGT
>NW_017728992.1:169092726-169102012 GCF_001723915.1 Gavialis gangeticus | reverse complement strand
ATTTGTCATGGGGCACATATATCCAACAATAAAGAGAGCACGTGGACAAGAGGGAGAACCCTAAGACACGCTGCAGACATAACGTCCTTCCCTTCTGATTACAAAATGACAACTAAACCCTTTGGATTAGATTATAAGTAGTCCCCTGCAGACTACAGAATTGTGGCTAAATTCAATACCACTTTTGTGCTGCTTTGCAAAAATCTCTCACAACAGTAATACCTGCTCTTGAGAGCTCACAGGGACTGCTCATTCATTCCTCTTTTCTTCAGAGATATGAGCTAGTTTGAATTCATTCATGATGCTACAGGTTTAAAACACAGAGAGGACCACACAATGTAGAGAAAATAGCAAAATCCCTAACTGTAAGTAGCAGCTATTTTAAATTATTTTATGATTAATTATGGATTTTATTTTTATTCTGAGCGGAAGACAAAATACCATAAAGGCTCCAAAGAATAGGACTAAAGTAATCATTGAAACTTAGTATTGATGTAACCCTTAAATGAATTTTGGCATGTGAGTAGTTCACTTGAAAGTATCAGCCATCTCTTACAATAGCAAGTCATATCAAAGCAGCAAAAGCTGCAGAGTTGTCTCATACAGTCTTCAAATTCCTGAAGGGTGATTATTAGGAGGATGGAGATAGACTATTCTCTGTGGCATAGGGGATAGGACCAGGACCAATGGCCTCAAACTGCAGCAGAGGAAATTTAGGCTGGAAATTAGGAGGAGCTTTCTAACTATGAGGGTGTTCAAGCATTGGAACAAGCTACCCAGAGAAACTGTTGAATCTCCATCCATCAGAATTTGATCATCTGGGTGGAGTTAATGGGCAGTATTGTACATGCATAAATTATTTTAAAACAAAGTAATAGGCTGTGTAGCAGAGTTTGTTTTAACATCAAGGCTGAAAATCTTCTTCTCTAGACTCCCCCTCCCCATTCCCCTTTTAATTTTCTTAAGGAAATATTTTTTTATTGTTGCCAGTGCTAAATCACCCCAGGGAGCTTTTTTTCTGTAACTTCTCCTTTTTTCTCTCTCTCTCTTTTTCTTTTCTTTTCTTTCTTTTTTTTTCTCAAAGAAATGATGCAACAGGGAATCTTATTCAAGCCTATCTGTTTCCTAAATTCTCAGATTCCCATAGTGGCATTTTTTAATCTGACTGATTGTGGCAGCTGTCTCATTGGAAAAGGGCTGTGTCATCAGTTGTGAACTAGTTTTCTTTCTGATGCAAACTTTTTTTTTTAAGTGCTTTCATGCTTAAAGAAATTTAAATATATTGTTAAATTATTAAATTGTGAAGGGACCTACTCTTAGAAAATGTTAAGAGGGGCTCCAAAGGCTCATATTTTTAATATTTTTTTACTACAGAAGGCTCGCTTCATAGGGCCTGTTACATACAATCATTGCCTTCTTAATTATCAATGAAATAATTTGTAAGGAAGATGATAACACTTCTTTTGATATCAGTGGGAGAAGAATAGGAGTAGAGCAAGCCATTATTTTCCTTTTCCTCTTGTAATAGAATCTTTGGGTTCTGTTGTTTCGGGAATGTAAGGCCCGTAGGTTATCTTGAATCCATATTAGAACACTGTTCCTATTGCCATCAGTTGGAAATGTACAAGTAGCTCAAGGATGCTAAATATGAAACTCTTATTGATATTAATTGGATTTACTCTGTAAAGTCTCTTATATTGCTGGCAAAAAACAGATTATTTTGTTAAATATTTAAGTTGAGTTTCTGAAGTGAGATCTTGTCCTTTGGTGAGATAACAGTGTGTTGGGAGATAGTGGCAATGCTTTGTTTAAACATACCGATCTAGAAGAGACAACTGGATAGCCAGTCAAACAGAGAGAGAAAATAAAAGTAAAAAATATGAAAATGAAGCAAACATGAAAGGAAACATACTAATGGGAAAATGCATGCATCAGACAAAAGAATATAAAGTAGGTATAGTTAATAATCAGGGATATTGCAAATGAAAGGGGGAATTGATGAGGATGGAGACACTACCAGCATCTTTTTGGACACATGCCAACAGCTTCATTAATCCTGTGAGTTGAGTCAGTTTCTAAATGTAACTGTGCTGGCATCCAGAAGCAAAAAATTGCCAAATGGAATTGCTACGAAAGCTTATCATCACACATTATTTTTTTCAAAGTTCCTAATAAAAATTATCCTACATAACCTGAGTTCAGCCTGACAACTTAAACTTGGACTATCCCGCATTAGCACAAAGCCTAAGCAAGGGTTTCAACTATCCTGAGGTTTGCAGCCCATGGAAATTACTGAACCTAAGATGGGAACTAAAGCTTCCCCTTCTAAGTTGCTTTAAAGGCTAAGAGTGCAGGCAGAAGTGCAGCTCCCTGTTGTAACTGAGAACACTTTGTGGGAAGTGTTCCAGGGGGGAGGAGAATCTAGCTGCTGGCTGGGAGCCTGCAGCTGGTTTCCCCTAGCAATGGCCCCTCCTCTCTCCCAGCCTGTCCCCATTTTAGAATAGAAAGAGGGAAAGGAAGCAGAGGGAGCTCATTTTAGGGCTTCCCCAGCCAGCTCTGGAGGGTAGGATGGGTAAATTGGAGCCCCCCCCCAACGTGGGGGGGTTTCCAATACACCAGCCCTACCCTCTAGCAGACCAAACTGCTAGACCATACTGAAACTCCCCGCAGACAAAAATCCCTCTGCTCCTTTTCATAGATTTCATAGACATTAGGGCTGAAAGGGATGTTGCAAAATCATCGGGTTCAGTCCCCTGCCGAAGAGGCTGGAAGTCAGCTGGGATCAAAGGATCCTAGCAAGATAGGCATCTAAGTGTTTTTTAAAAGTATCCAGAATAGGTGCTTGACCGACTTCTGGCGGGAGTCTATTCCAGGTTTTGGGGACTCAGACGCTAAAGAAACTTTTTCTTATGTCCAGCCTAAAATAGTCTTCCCAGAGTTTGTGACCATTGGGCCTTGTCTTCCCTTGGGGTGCCCTGGTGAACAGATGTTCTCCCAGTTCCTGATTCATACCTCTTATATACTTACAGGCTGCCACCAAGTCTCCCCTGAGCCTTCACTTCTCCAGGCTGAAGAGTCCCATGCCTCTCAGCCGCTCCTCATAAGGCCTGTTCTCTTGTCCTCTAATCATCCATGTAGCTCTTCTTTGGACTCTCTCAAGCTTTTCCATATCCTTTCAAAAGTGCAGAGCCCAGAACTGGATGCAGTACTCCAGATGCAGCCTCACCAAGGCCGAGTAAAGCGGGAGAATGACTTCCTGGGTCTTACTTGAGATGCATTGGTAGATGCAAGCCAGGATTTCGTTGGCTTTACCGGCTGCAGCATTGCATGGGTGGCTCATGTTCATCTTGTGGTCAATAATGACCCCAAGTCTCTTTCAGTCATGGTGCTAGTAAGTGTAGCACTGCCAAGCCTGTAAATATGATGTGGATTTTTTTCCCCAGAGGTGGAGCACCTTACATTTCTCTATGTTGAATGCCATCAGGTTTTGATCTGTCCACCTTGCAAACCTATCCAGGTGAGCCTGAATCACCAGCCTATCCTCTAATGTGACCACTGTTCCTCATAATTTTGTATCATCAGCAAATTTAGCCAGTCTGCTTCTGATACCTGAATCCAGATCATTTATAAATGTATAAAAGAATACTGGTCCAAGTATGGAGCCATGAGGGATGCCACCAGTCACCATGTGCCATGTTGACCTGGTTCCATCAACCGTTACTCTGTAGGTTCGACCACAAAGCCAGTTCCCCAGCTATTGTACTGTAAAGTTGTCAAGGCCGCAGTTCCCCAGTTTTACCATAAGGACTTCATGGGAGACCAAGTCAAAGGCTTTTTGAAGTCCAAATAAATTATATCAACCTCTACTCCTTTGTCCAAGTGATGTGTCACCTGGTCATAGAAGGAAATGAAATTGATCAGGCAAGACCTACCGCAATGAAGCCATGTTGGCTGTCTTTCAGAATGTTGCATTCTGTTAGCCTGTGATTAATGGTTTCTTTGATTATTTTTTTAAATATTTTACCAGGGATTGAGGTCAAACTGATCAGCCTATAGCTCCCTGGATCATTCTTTCTCCCTTTCTTGAAGATAGGCACCACATTGGCCCTCTTCCAATCTTCAGGAACCTTCCCTGAGCACCACAAGTTCTCAAATATTCTCACCAGTGGTTGCGCTATGATCTCAGCCAGTTCCTTTAGCACTCTTGGGTGCATTCCATCCATGCCAGCTGATTTATGGATGCCCAGCCTCTCAAGGTGTTCCCTCATGAGTTCTTCACCAATGATGGGTGGGTGTTAGCCCATACCCTGGCAATCCTGCACCTTGTTTGGCAGGGTGATCCCCTGGGGCTGGTGGAAGACTGATTCAAAGTAATCATTAAGATTAGCTTTTTCCTCAGTGTCGGTTGTCAGCTGCCCCATTTGGTTTAGCAAAGGTCCAATGTTGCCCTTGTTTTTCCTCTCTCTACCCAGATATCTGAAAGACTTTTCGCTGTCCTTGATTCCCATAGCCAATTTGAATTCAGTTTTGGCCTTGGCTTTTCTAGTTTGTTCCCTGCAGGTATGGGTCAGTGCTGTATACTCCTCCTTGGTGATGTTACCTGACTTCCATCCCTTATAGGCTTCTCTTTTCAAATACAGGAGGTCCATGAGTCCCGTATTTAGCCATGAGATCACCCAGTCCTTTTGATACTTTGCCTGTGGGCTAGGATGGATTTCCCTTGTGCTTCAAGGATTGCGCCCTTAAGGAGCAACCACTCATCATGGACTCCCTCTTTATCAGCTCATGGTTTCTCAGGGCCTTGGCAACCAGTCTCCTGAGCAAGGATTTTTGCATTGCTGACTAATTTGCCAGCTTTGTTATGGATAGAGAAAGCAATCAGCTCATGATCACTGTCTCCCAGCTTCCCTTTGATTCTTAGGTTGCTCACTAGATCATCCCCTTTGGCCAGTACCAGATCCAGGAGTGCCTTACCTCCTGTTGGCCTGTAGAATTCTTGAGACACATAGAGTTTGTCAGTGCAAATTAGAAAGCTACGCAACCAATCAGGTTTGGCAGAGTGCTCCTCCCAGGAGTTATCAGGGTAGTTGAAGTTGCCTGTGACAACCATGCACTGAGTGTGCAGCCTCTGGCAGTTCCCTAGCAAATGCCTGGCCAAGATCTTCCTCTTGGTTAGGAGGTCTGTAGTAGACTCCTACCACTATATCCTGTTCCTCATGTTCCCCCTGTAATCTAACTCAGAGAGTCTCAAGTTGCCCTTTTGGGTGCCAAACTCCACCTGTATGGAAATGTACTGCTCCTTCACATAGAGAGCTACACCCCCGCCCTTTCTAGCAACACAATCCCCCCTGTACAAGGTATAGCCAACTATACCTGTGGACCAGTCATAGGTGGAGTCCCACCATGTCTCCGTTATTCTATGAGATTGTATTAATTTTTGTTTAGCAAAAGGGCTAGTTCCTCCTATTTGTTCCCCAGGCTCTTGGCATTTGTGTACAGGCAAGTAAGCCTGCCATTGGAGGCCCTAGACTTCCCAGCACTCCTAGGAGAGTCCCATACCTGGGGTAGGAGTGAATTCTCTTGTGCTGCATGACCTATGGATTCTGTGGTTGACACTTGGTGGGCTTGTACTGGTGGTTGTCCGCCCCTTCCCCAGTGAGCTTAGTTTCAAGACCTGTCGAGTAGGTCAGTCATTCTAGCCAAAAAGAGCTTCTTCTTCACTGGAGTGAGGTGGAAGCCATCCCTTCCGAACAGACCAATGCCTCTACCTCTGAAGTGTGGACTATGGTTGAAGAAGCCAAAGCTTTCGCAATGGCATCAGCGCCGCAGTCTCCATCTCTCCCTCCTGTGCCCATGACCCATAACCAGGAGGATTGAGGGAAAAACAACCTGAGCCCCCAACCCTTTGAACCCCACCCCCAGAGCCCTGTAGTCACTCATAACCCAGCTGGGAATGCTTGGAGTCATGTCATTTGTGCTCACATGGACGAGGAGCATGGGATAGTGGTATGATAACTGGACAAGTTTCATGATCCTCTCAGCTACATCATGGATATAGACCCCTAGGAGGCAGAAGACCTTATAGGCCAAGGGGTGAGGGTGGAAGATTTCTCTCTTGATTCCCCCTCAAGACGGAGTCACCCACAACAATCACTCTGCATTTCTTCTTTGGGGTGGTTGCAAGTTGACTTTCTTCATTGAGTGCTAGAACTGGTGGGTCAGCTGGCTCTACTGGTACTGCAAGGAGTGTTTACCTGTTGTGAAGATATAGTGGGATAGTGACCCTTGTGCAGTGTGTCTTGGGGCTGGAGACAACCTTTGTCTAGGCATCCCCTAGCTGGACTTAACAAGTGCTTCTCTTGTCCTGCCAGTCATCCTTGCACTTCCCTCTTCATTCTTCAGATGATAAGTCTGGCAGTAAGAGTCAATCTCCTCTTTGCCATCCCTGACAGCATGCAGCCTCTGCACTGCAGCCTGGAGCTCCCCTATCTGGCACTCCAGAGACTCCCCTCCCTTCTGAAAACAGTGACAGGCTGGCAGGCAATGCAAACACAAGAAGACACTCTATTTTGAAACATCTTCACCTGGCTCCTCATGCAATGGGCCATTATTTAAGCTGTCTGCAGCTGTCCACTTGTGTTCGATCATAGCTATAAGCAGTGCTGTTGCAATGAAGTTTGGTACCAGGGGCAAAGCCCAGAGCAGCAGCCCACCCTTGCTGCAGGGACAGATCTGGGGGACACACCCCCATGCTTACCCGGGAGAGCACACAGTAGTGGGAGCCACCCTCCCCCCTATCCCTGTGCCCCCTTAAATGAGCCTCTCATATCTCCATCCTGTGCCTTGCCCCAGAGCAGCAGTACCTGTTGGTGCCCCTTCACTTCGGTACCTGGGGCAGTCACCCTGCTTGCCCTGCTCCCTCACCCTTGCTACAGCACTAGCTATAAACTGCTTTCCGCGGTGAGATCAGCTGAAAATTCTCACTTCTGTCTCACTTTAGCCTTAGTCCTAAAGCTATATAGATTTTTTATCTCTGAAAACCTGTTGAAACCTTTGGAAGGTAAAAAAAGTAATTTGCTGCACCCTGGATGTCCTCATTATAAATCAAATATTTATTGTAAGATGGGACTATACTATAAACCACATGACAGAACAATAAACCAGTGCATAATACTTACATCAAAGATACAGATACTAAAAGATAGAATATGATATGGTCTTGATTATTTGATTCCCATACAGTGACTCACTCTGAGCTTTTCTCCCAGATTTGTAATCCAATTTGGGGATTAAATACCATGTACTGATTGATTTTTTTTTAATTAGGTTTTTTTTATTTTCATAATTTTATATATGTGTGTGTGTGTTTAGTGCTTTTAAAAATAGCCATTTTGTTATGTAAGAGCAGATAATATTTTTCTAATATTACACATGTTTTTGAAAAGAGCTAAAATAGCTTCTTCCAAGTTCTAGCAGTCCTCAGAGTATTTTTATTTGGAAGGAAAGAGGATGGAAAGAAAACTCCAAGCCTGTTTATATCTAGAGGAAGTAAAGAAATGCTGAAGGAAATTCATGCTTCCACATTAACTTTAATAACTGATGATAATCTGATATATATGCATTTTTCAAAAAGGACTAAAAAAATCTGAGGAGAAGAAAAATAAATTATCAAGGAAGGTTGTTGGATAGACCACTGCTAAAAATAATGCATACATTTGGGAATTCCTATGGCTTTCAAGCTTACTGCTGTCTACAAGCAGCAAAATATATTGCTAGTACAGCCTGAAACATTTTCAGAATTATTGGCCAGGTACAGAAGTTACTTATTCCACAGTAGGTTCACAGAATGCACTTTACAGCCATAATTGAAATGATGGTCAGGACCCAAGGAGTGCTGTAAAAATGGCAGATCCCACTCTATGTTAATCCTGAATGGATGTAGAATCAGACTTCAGCGCCTTAAGTATCACATCCCATCACAACTCACATTACGTTGTATTCTGTCGACATCCCATGGAGCATTGTAGCACCCAGCTCAACCCCCTCCCTCCCAGGGCAGCACTCTAGCCTTGGCCAGAGATCGTGTTGTCTGCTTGAGTGCTGGGCTGGCCTCACCTCTGGGCTGTTGCTGACAAGAGTCAGTGAAGCCTCTGTTTCCAACACCCACTCTCATTCCCTCTAGCCTGTTATGAGCCACTGTCTGCTAGGGCTGCGTGAAATTTCACAGGCCATTTCGTTTTGACACTGTTTCGACTCATTTTGAGCTTGAAGCAGTGAAATTGAAATGAAATGATGGGCTTCAAAACAGCCTCGAAACAAAACAAGGCTAGTTGAAATGTTTCAAAACTTTAAAAACATTTTGAGTTTCGAAGCAGCCAGCAGCCAGGTGGTAGGAGTCAGGGAAGAACAAGGGCTGCGCTCCCAGCAGCTCCAGGCTTAGCCAGGTGGGAGCACAGCCTGGCTTTCCCCACTCTCCTTGCCTCCTGCAGCTGGGGTGAGAAGGGAACTGAGCCAGATAGCTCAGTTTCCCTCCCCAGCCCTACGATTGCGCTGGGGAAATGAATTCAGCCCAGCTGGGCTGAGTTCCCTGCTCCCCAGCACAACCATCAGGCTGGGGAAACAAACTCAGCCCAGCTGAGTATAGGACCAGAGCCATGCACATTGGCAGGGGCTTGCCGTCTTCCCCCATCCCTGTACTGCATGCACTTGTGGTGCTAGGGCTAATCCATAGTTTAAGTACTCCTTCTGGTGGTCCAGCTGCCTACCATAGTGTCGGGGACGGGCCCCAAGGTCACGGTGGGCCGAGGGTTTCGGTGCAGAACAGGCGGGATTAGCAGCGAGGAGTCTGAGCGGTATGGGTGACACATGCGGTTTCAAATGGTGGATTTTATTTACTCACGCTTATGGAGCGTAGGCAAAGAAGCTTGCTTGTTCAGTTACAGTCAAATCAACGAACAACAAAGGGGTCTGTTGGTCCACGGGGTTCTTAAGCTGAGCCCTTGCTTTCTAGCCCGGAGGCTAGGTGCGGCTGCCCAACTCAATAGTCCCAGGACTGGTCAACAGCTCATAAATGGGATAACAGACAACGAACTGTAATGCAATGTAATGTAATGGAATAATCAGATCAAAGATGAAGAAGAACGGGCTACGAAACCGCAGCAGTGAGGGGACCAGTGGGCCTAAGGGCCCTCCTGAGGAGCAGTCCCTGCCAAGACAGCCTCTGCTCTCAGGTCAGGTTGATCTCTATCCAGGACAGTCTCTGCCAAGGCAGTCTCTGCTCTCGGAT
>NW_017728992.1:169087240-169092526 GCF_001723915.1 Gavialis gangeticus | reverse complement strand
GCTTGTCCGCCCTCTGGGGATTTTCCATGGCCGGTCTGCGCATGTCAACACTTTAACTCTGTGTTATCCAGCATTACATACAAATTCGGTTTTGACACATAGGACTTCATGAGCCAGGGTATGTGTGGGTAGGCTGGGTTCCTGATGAGGACTGGGGGGTAATGATGTTGCTGCTGATGAAATCAGTGACCCCAGGAACTTAGCACCTGCTCTACATCACCCTGGGGAATGGGGAGTTGCACAAGAGGTGGGCATTGTTCTCATTGGCCATGTGAAAGTTGAACCACAGGCTTCTAGAATGCCAGTACTTATCCATTAGCATTAATTTATAAATTAGAAACTATTTTTTCTCTTGTCAAACAATTATGATGGTAGAGAAATGTCTTTGACAGTTTTCATATAAAATAGTAAGGACTAGCTCTACAGGACTTAGGTGCCTAAAGGGCAACTCATGCAAATTTAGGCGTTAAATTCAAGACAGCAATTTAGAACCCCCTCCCCCAACTTAACAACTTAGGCACCTGAGAGGCCATATTTGCCAGCTAATGTTCTTGGCTGCCTAACACTTTACTACTGTACATGCTGTGAGATGTCAACATTTTTGCTTAACTGGGTGACTTGGCACCTATTGTCCATCTATAGCCTTTGAGACTCATTAGCTAAGTATTCCTGCTTAAGTCCCTGGAGTTCCAATCCAGCAGTTGTGCTTAAAACACACCTAGCACCAACAGCACTGAGTCTGGCACAGAGTACAGCAGCCATGGTCACTTTCATTCAAGAATTTGATCAGAAGAATATTGAATGCCTTATTTGTTAGACTCACTCATCCAGGAAATGGGAAGCCCAGGTTGAATGTTCTGCTCAGCCTGAGGGGACCAAATCCCAGTGCCCTCTTTCTGAAAGAGTACTAGGCTAGAAGCAAGGCTGGAAGAGTGTGTATGTATGGTTTGGGAGTAGTTTTTATTCCACTGGGTCACTATGCAGAAAGGAATGTAAGATCCATGGGACCAGAGAGATAATGAGCAAGGAATGTGACTCTACAGCCAGTAATGAAGGCATTCCCCTGGGGAGTCCTTGCCCCCAGCATTGCTTTTGTATTTTATCCAGTGACTCTTCAATACAAAATGCCCAAGCAATCCTGGAACCAGAACCTCACAGTCCCCACTCCTAGTGGGAGTGCATGAGTCATCAAGCTATTGAGTTATGCTCCTTCAAACTGGGTGAACCCTACAGACTGGGTGAATCTCAGTCTCACATAAGCACCTGGCTGCAGTTCCAGTTTGGTCACCAAGGTCCAAGAAAGGAAGGATTTTAGAAAAATGCCACAACTTCATCATTGTCTCTGTTAGCTTAGGCAACCTACATTTAGGATGCTGGATATTTTGAATCTTGTTTTTCTGTGTATTTCTCCTCCCTGCCCATTGAGCATATTTGTGAGTTCTCCTTCTGCAGCTAGAGATATACAAGTTAGGTAAACTCTTTCTGTGGATCTGGACCTAAAATTCTGGAATATTGTTATAGGTCAAATGCTGAGCTGATGTACCATTGGTAGGCTTCAGCCCCTGTCTTTGATGCAATGGGCAAACTTATATTTGCCCCTTCTGATTCTAGACAGACACCCCATTTCCATGCATATATTAATGGGTAAGAGAGATGAGTAGGGAATTTATGCATTTGTTTTGTATGTAGTAATATACAGGTCTTCTGGGCTAGGTCCTAAAATGCTGCAAATTATCTTAGCTTCACCAATGTCTGTGATGATGCACAGATTTCCACCAGATGGGGATTTATCTGTCATGTCCTGTACCCAACATTTCCCAAGCCAGCCCTTTGCTAAATGTATTCAGCAGTAATCCTGCTATCGTGCTGAAGATGAAAGTTTTAACTGCATTCTTGTAATCCGATCATGGTTATTTTCTTCCACATTCTGTATCTGAATTGCAGGAAACAAAAGCCCTCCTGCACATTGACCAGTGAATGTCTAAAGGAATTAAATGGATCTTCTAACGCATAATGAAATCTCCTACATGTGAAATCGAGACAGTGATGTCACTTTGCTTTCTGCACAGTAGTCTTGTGCTGATAACCTAACTTAAAACCCCCCCCAAAAAACAACAACCCTACTCTGGAATTTATGCTATTTGGAAACAGGAAAGCAGGGAGCTCTTTTTCATTTAAATGATAATTGATAAAGAGCTGTTCAGCTGAAGCCTATTTGTATTGGCTGTTCCTGGTCATCCTTTTCAATGTCTCTTTTGTACAGACAAAATATTTGAATAAAAGAAAACACCGGATCATTTTGACTAATGTGTGTGTGACTCTGCAGAATTCTGGCTGTTCCAAAGTGGATGCTTCTGATCCAGATTGACTTGGTGTGCATCTGTGTGTGGGTGTCTGTGTAAATAAGCTGATACTTTCACAGGGAGGGACCTACAAGAGTTAGGTGCACAGTTCCAACTGATTTTGTTGCCTACCTCCCTAGAGCTCCTTTGAAAATTGTAGCCATATTGTATTACAGATATTTCTGTGACTATATACATTTCCCTGTTCCAAAACTCTGGCAGCTTTGCCAGAGTTTTCTGCCAAGTTCTTTTGCATGTGTTGAACGTGAGAAATTCTGAGACGGCAAAATTTGAAGCTAGAAGTCAACCTGCAAACAAATGTTTGGGGCCCTCTTCTGATAACTTACCTGCATATTATGCTACCTCAACAGGGATATTTTTGCTTACTAATTTTCTTTATTCTTTCACTATAAAGGATTCAAAGGATTGGTGGGTTTCTTCTTGTTTGGAATTAGATGTACTAATTAGAATATTTCTTATACTAAAGTGAAATATTCCATTAAAGCTAATGACAAACAACATGGATTTTCCTTTAACTTAAGTGATAGAAGTCTGTGCTTTGGTTTATAATCAACATTTGACAATCAGTGTTGCATCTTTGCAGTTTAGCTTGCTGCTTAAAAATCTGTCTAGATTTGACAATATATTTAATTTCATACCTTTCTTTATACAAATCAGTATTTTGGCTTAACACCAGCTTTTTAAGGGCAAGCTTATGATTTCAACAATGGTCTTTCTGATACAAGTAATTTTATCCTAACTGCGGCTGCCTTTGCCCATCAATGTGAGGTCTGTACCAGTAATAGGTAGATCCCAGTATAAAAATGGAGAAGAAAATAACAAAGCAAAATAATCAAACAAAAAACCCCAATATTTTAGGGTAATATCCTTGTAAGGGAGGTGAGGTAAGTGGAATTATTCTGGCAAACTTCATTACAATGACTCACACCATTTGCTTGTTGAGAAAAGAAAACACTGAGGGCAAAACTCTACCCTGTATAGCACCAGTAGTACAGAGTAGAATTTGGCCTCAAGTGTGATTTTAACATTAAGTTAAACAATGGAACTAGTTTTGACATATGTTAAAATCATGACTGTTGCTGAAAGTTATCAATATTTTTCAGTGTTTTCACAGGGTGTGAGAGAGAAGAGAGAGGTTATGCCAAATAACACAAAATTTAATTATTTTTAGCTCCGATTCAACAGAAAACTTAGAGACAGATTTGTGGTCACCAAGGAAGTATTTGCATCTGTTGTTTATGTTCTGACATTTCACATCAAAGCAAAGTTTTAAAATTTGACTTTCAGCTTTCCAAATGAATAATAGAGCTGTAGAAAAATGATTTAGGCAGGGGTTGCATGGAAGAAAAAGCCTTAGGCCTCCTTTGCACATTGCACTTTAGGCATGGTTAACCAGGTAATCACACCTCGAGTTCTGACCCAACTCCATATTCAACCAGTTCACAGCATAATGAAACAAGCAATAAGCTACAAAGTTATTCCAAAACAAAAGTGTAACAACTTTGTACCTTCTTCTAATCACCCCATTAATTGAACATTAATGCTCCCCTCTGGCTGGAAGCCCCATCAACTGAGGGGCGCCCAGCCACAGGGGCGTATCACCAACTGCCAGCCCTGCAGCTTACAATGTTCACAGTTGTGGCAGCTGCAGGACTTGCAGTGGGGAAATGATACCCCCCGCCCTGCCCCGCCTCACAGGCCTTCTTGGCTGTGGGGCTGACAGCATGGGAAGTACAGTGTCAGCAGCAGGAAGAACACTGCTCCTGCTGTGAGCCTCATGAGCAGGGATCCAGGTTTTCTGCTTCCCATGAAAAATATGGATTTCACCCTTTACCTGAGGAAAATGTTTTCATTTTCACAGAAAAACCCATGGATTTTGCTTTTTTGCAAAGAGCTGGCTACAGGCTGGCAGAGTTCCAGCCTGCAAGGGTCTGGGGGGGAGTGGGAGGAGGGCGGTCAGGCAGGGGGGGTGGCATTTGCATGTTTATACTTGGTAGCCTACAGAGCAGCTCCCACAGGTAAATCTGGGGGCGGAGAGAACTGAGGCCCCCATAGGGAGGAAGGAAGTGGGTTGAGCAGGGCTGGGGCTGGGACTGCTGCCAGTGGGTGTTGCGTGGGCTTGGGGCCTAGGCTGGAATACGTGGTTGCAAGGCCCTGGTGGGGAGTGGGATGGGGCTATGGGTGGGGGTGGGGCCAGTTCCCCACCACTGCATGCACTCCCAGGGGCAGGAGGGACCCATGTGCCCCAGATCTGCGAGCTGGGTGGGGGTGGGTGTAAGCTGCCTACTGCGGGCTCAGGCTTCCCACCCTGTTGCCGTCCCACAGGGCCTCTGCAGCCTAGTGGGTGGGGCCTGGCATGGCAGGACAGAATGGGGCCAGGCAGGGAAGCTCCTTGCTGCTGCAAGCTCCACACTGCCCTAGCGAAGCATCCCTTGCCCATGAGGCAGCGGCCCATACCCGCTCCATGCATAGATTTGGGGGGAATGGGTTCCCCCTACTCCTCCCAAGAGTGCATGCAGCAGGGGGGAATCATCTCCCCCCTGCACCTTTGCCCGCAGTGGATGGGCAGCAGGGGGGAGGGGGGAGACGGGCTCCGTGCTCCACTTCATTGCAGCAGCTGGGGCTTGGGCACTGCTGTGGGGGGTCAGGGAGCTGTGGATCCAGATCCCTGACCCCATAGTCCTGTCAGCTGGTGCCCCCCCCTGGCAGAACTGGGATGGGCAGTGAGCTATGTGGGGGTGTGAGGGCTATGGGCAGGGTCAAGGGGCTGTTTTGGATGAAGATATAACCCCCATACAGGCTCTGGGGGTGGGGGGAGGGGAAGAGGCTGGTACATTACCAAGAGGGGGCAGCAGGGAGTCTTTCTCCATCGGGGGCCTACTGCCATGGCTAGGGCTAGGCTAGGGAAGCCATGCCTGTGGGC
>NW_017728992.1:169054156-169087210 GCF_001723915.1 Gavialis gangeticus | reverse complement strand
GGGGGAGTGAGGGGCCCCAGAAGGGCTGGAGAGCTGTGGCTTGGAAGTGAGGGGCCTGGACATGCATTCTGTGAGCAAAGGGGCCAGGGGGAGCTCTGATTTTCCATTATAAAAACCCCCAAATCAAATACCAAAATGTATAGGTATTTAGAATTTATTTTATTATCGTGATTGAGGCACAGGTAGGCATCCAACCTACTTTAAAACTGTGAATATATCAAGAAAACATTGTTCAACTGTACCTATATATATAGTGACCTTTCCTTTTGATCACAGATTTTGGGGCTCATAGTGAGGGCAGCTTGGAGAGTGCTGCCTCTACTGCAACCCTGGCACCTCACGAGGCTCACCTCCATTGCTAGCCCCACAGTGATGCTGGCTGTGGGGCTTGCAGTGGGAGTAATGCAGAGAATGCTGCCACAGCTGTGAGCCCCAAAGCCCATGAGGCTGCAGTGGGGGCAGTGTTTTCTTTCCCTGCTATGATCCACGCTGCAGACACTACTTGTAGTGGGGGCAGCACTGCTGGTGCTACCCCTGCCATGAGCCCTGCAGCACATGTTGGCTACAGAGCTTGCTGCAGAAGCAGTGCGGGGCATGCTATCCCCCCTGTGAGTCCTGCTGAGCCCAGTCAAATGAGGGGTTCATAGTGGGAGCCAGTGCAGGGGGAACAGGGGACTCATGCTCCTCCTGCACTGGTAATGAGGCACAATGGGATCTAATTCATGCTCCCACAGTCATGCCTCCTGCCATGCATGAGTGTCATGGCAGAAGGTGTGATTATGTGGAATAAACATTGGATCCCATTTCACCTGTTCCTGCCTGAATAGAGGGAGCTTAGAGTATCAAATCCATTGGGTGTAAAATTGGAAGCATATAGCAGAAAATGGTTCAATGCAGCTAGACGCTAAGTGTTGTAGCCCTGATTCACTGAACTGCTTATATATATATATTTAAGAATATGAATATCTCCACTTATTTTCCTGGGATTATACATATGCTTAAAGGTAAGTTTGTGTTGGACTGGATCAACACCTTCTAAAACTAGATTCTAGGGTGCCTAATTATGGTCTCAAATAGCTAAAACATGTCTGTGATTCCAGTTAATAGAACTGAACTCACTGGTGAAAGATCAGAATCAAGATGAAGACCTGTCTTATTGACCAACCACCTCGCTACAGGAGGAGAATTTTTATTAAGAAATGTGATTCCCACACAACACCTAGAAAAAGAAACACATGGCAGATTCCCTGAGGTCTACAGCTATTCTTCCATGGCTCCAACGAAACTGTGTTGCGTAACCTTAGTGGCTCCCATGATCACTAGGGAAGATCCATGAGAAGGTTAGGTATATTGACATTTTCATTATCCAGAGAGACAGTGTGTATAGCTCCTCCTCTTCCCCTCCTTCCGGATCTGGGCCAAGCACTTTCAGTGAGGTAGGTTAGGAGAAAAACTTGCATGGTATTGAAGCCCCTTCTACACATACTTCTTCTGTTCTGTTTAGCAGTGGTTAGGAACCAAAAGCCATTCCAGCTTCTGCATGTTTGAGGAGATTTGTATCTAGATTCAATATTATGGTTTGTGGCGGCTCCAGTTTTGTTATTGACTGCAGTTACTACTTTGTTGGCATTTGCCTCTGCTTACTTTTGGAATAATGATTCCCACAAACTAGATAGAATAGGTAGGAATATTCACAAGTTTGTGTTTAACATCTTAATTGCCTTGATTCCTATTTACATTACAATCACTTTTCACTGGGGAAAAGTGACCTTAAATTGGTTGAAAATTGCATTTATGCAAACAGTGTAGCTTCTTGACTCTGTCAAAGTAGTAGAAAGCAGCCTTATTCCAAACAAAAATCAGCCTGAATTTCTTTCTCCTTTACAATTTCCATTTGCTGGCAATGGTGCAATCTATTAAATAATCCCATGGTTATGAACCCCTTTGTGATCATTCATAATTTGAGACAAACCGTATTTTTCTCACCTAATAGTTATTACAGCTATGTCTTTATGACTGTAATCGTATATCTTTAAAGAAGCAGAGGTTCAGTTAATTCATACTTTGATAGTACAAAGTCTAGCCATGAATTGGCACACAGGTAGTAAATGTTCTCCCACACTTCTCATCAAAATCTTAATAGTGAACACTGGATTTTCCTTGTCAATGTGAATTATTAAAATTCTGTACTATTCATATTGTCATGTAAAAATGAGGACTTTTAAAAGCGTTATATGTATTGTACCTCTATCTAGAATCAAGAAAGATATGTAGAAGCTATCTTGTAAAAAGGTCAGTTAATTGAAGGGAGTTTGTCATTGTTGTAATTGCAAGACTCCAGAGATTGATTGTTAATAAGCTAGACATCCTTTCACATTTAGTTTGTCCATTAAACTCCAGATCAGGTCACTAATGGTCAAAAGTAATTTCCACCTAATAGCTGTCAGATGGCCTCAGGGAAGTGATTTTTGCGGTTTCATTTCATCTCATAGTCCCTGATCCTACACTGAGATGTGTGTGGGCCCTCTGTGATCACATACATACATGCACACATACACACATGCCCAAACAGTTCACTGCAGAAAAAGCTACTATAATAAATAGCATTAATGAATAGAAATGGCAAGTACTGGTAGCATGCAGAGCTTGAGAGAGCCCTCTTATCCCCAAATGTAGCCCTGTCTGGACATATCTGAGGCATCCTGTGTGAAGTAAACATGAATTGATATCAATTGTACAAACATCAGTTGTAAACAAAATGAACAAATTAGACTGTTTCCCTCTAAACTCATTCACTGAGGTTATTATGGACAGACAACATAGAATGACTTAAAAGAGGATAGGATTTACTGTGGAGCTTGCCCGGTTTCATTCAGGGGTAAGCTGCCCTGGTTCAGCTTTCACTTACTGCAGGACAGTCAGTTATTATTAGGGACCTACTTAATTTGTGGTTTCATGGCTTTTGTGGAAACCATAAAATCTGAGATTGTCTGTGAAATCTGCAAAATGAACCAAAAAAACCCTTAATAAAAATAAAATGCTTGGCTCCCCACTGGGAGGCAACAGTCCTCACTGCTGTGTGGGGATGACCCCAGCTGGTGGGGCAGCATGAAGGGAAGTAGACAAGATGGTGACTGCCCCTTCATCCCTCACCCCCCCCCCAACGTCTCTCCACCAATCAGCACTGAGAGGTGGAGCTGCCTCAAAATGCCCATGAAATTGGCTCTGTGTGCCAGGAACAGACTTTGAAAAACCCTTTGTCTTGGTGCAATTTAAATGGGTCCCTAGTTATCATGGAACAGCTGCTCTACAGTATGTGCTTGTTTCCTTTCAATTCAGTTTTGTTGGTTGGTCACTCCATTTATATATAGGCATTAATAAATATGGTAAATATAAAAATACCAAACTTAAGTGTGATATTTAAGTTGTTGGTTTCAGTAAAAATATTCAGACTGACTCTGTGGTTTTTAATGTATCTATTAGATTTATATCCTACCTGTTCTGTTACAGTCTTTGGAAATTGCATTTGGTTCATTGTAATCAAACTACTGTATTTGGATAATTTATTTATGTAGGGGAACTTCACAAATATAATTTCAATGGCACAAACAGACTGTTGTTTTTTTTCTTTATTTATAACAAGATCTCAAAATTTGTGGAAAAAATATGGTTTAAACAATGTTTTTGCAAAAAAAAAAATTAACATAATTCATTCAACTCCACTTCAGAAGTTCTTAGATTCATAGACATTAGGGGCTAGAAGGGACCTCATGAGATCATCAGGTCCAGCCACCCTGCCAGCCTTAGGAAGGAAGTCTGCTGGGGTCAAATGATCCCAGCAAGACAAGCATCTGGATGTTTTTTGAAAGAGTCCAGAGTAGGTGCTTGCTCCACCTTTGGGGGGAGTCTGTTCCAGACCCTGGACACTTGGACTGTAAAGAAGTTTTTACTTATGTTCAGTCTCAATCCACCTTCCAGAAATTTGTGGCCATTAGACCTTGTTATCCCTTGGGGAGCCCTGGTGAACAACTGATCTCCCAGATCCTGCTACACCCCCTTACGTATTATAGGCTGCCACCAAGTCCCCCTGGGCTGTCTCTTCTCCAGGCTGAAAAGTCCCACATCCCTCAGCCTCTCCTCATAAGTCTTGTTCTCTTGACCTTTGATTATGTGGGTGGCTGTCTTTTGGACTCTCTCAAGCTTATCCATGTCCCTCCCGAATTGGAGGCCCCAAAACTGGACACAGTACTTCAGCTGTGGCTTCACTAGGCTGAGTAAAGCGGGAGGATGATATCCCTGGTTTTGCTTGAAATGCATCAGTGGATGCATGCCAGAGTTTGGTTTGCTTAGCCAGTTACGCCATCACATTGGTGGTTCATATTCATTAATCAGGACCCCCAAGTCTCTTTTAGTCATGGTGCTAGCAAGTGTAGCACTGCTGAGCCTTTAAGTATGATGCTGGTTTTTCCTCCCAAGGTGGAATGCCCTGCACTTCTTTACGTTGAATGCCTTCAGGTTTTGGTCCGCCCACCTTGAAAGCCTGTCCAAGTTGGCCTGTATCCCCAGCCTATCCTCCACTGTGACTGCCTTTCCCCATAGTTTAGTGTTGTCCTTGAACTTTACCAGTCCTCATCTGATGCTCAAATCCAGATCATTAATGAAAATATTGAAGAAAACTGGTCCAAGTACTGAGGCCTGAGGAACACCACCAATTGCCTTGCACCATGGTTATTTGCTTCCGTCAACTAATACTCTTTGGGTCCAATCCTGGAGCCAGTTCCCCAGCCATTGGACCATGGGATGGTCGAGGCCACAATTCCCCAGATATGTGACATCAACCTTGTTTCCCTTGTCCAGGCAACGTATCACCTGGTCATGGAAGAAGACAAGGTTGGTCAGGCAGGACCTTCCAGCAACAAAGCCACGTTGGCTGGCATTCAGAAAATTGCCTTCCATTAGCCTGTTGCTGATGAAACCTTTGTTGGTTTTCTCCAGGATCTTCCCAGCGATGGATGTCAGACTAATTTGCCTGTAATTCCCTGGAACATTCATCCTTCCTTCCTTCCTTGAAGACTGGGACCACACTGGCTCTTTTCCAGTCTTCCTGTACCTGTCCTAAGCTCCACAAGTTCTCAAATATCTTCACCATAGGGTGTACTATGATATCCACCAGCTCCATCACAACTCTCAGGTGCATTCTGTCCAGGCCTGTGGACTTATGGATGTCAAGCCTATCGAGGTCTTGCCTCACTTGATCTACATCAATTGTAGCCCTATCTCCCACCCCCTGGATGCTTTGCATCCTGTCTGACAGGATAACCAACTTGGGCAGGTGGAAGACAGACACAAAGTAATCATTTAGAAGACTGGCCTTTTCCTGAACATCAGACATTAGCTGTTCCACTTGATTTATCAGGAGTCGAATGTTGCCTTTGTTCTTTCTCTGACTTCCCACATAACAGAAGAAGAACCTTTTGTTGCCCTTGATTCCTGTGGCTAGCCTGAGTTCAGTTTCTGCCTTGGCTTTCCTGGTCCACTCTCTACAGGTGTGGGCTAGTGTTGTATAGCCCTCTTTGGTGATGATTCCCATTTTCCATCTGGTGTAGGCTTCTCTTTTTAGTTTCAGGAAGTCCAAAAATTCCCTATTGAGCCACAGGTGTTTCCCAGCCCACTGACTGCATTTCCTGCTGAGTAGAATGGACTTTTGTTTTGCTTCAAGAATTATGTTCTTAAGGAACAACCATTGCCCATTGATTCCCCTTTTTAAGGGTCTCTGGTCTCTCAGTGCATAACTGACTAGACTCCTGAGTTTGTGAAAGTCATCCTTTGATTTAGTTGATGTAGATATATGGAAGTATGCTCCTTATGTCTTCAATATAATTCCAGTGTTCCATAATTTGATTTTAAAGTTGGAAACATATTTTATTATCAGAAGCAATGGCCTCCACTTTGAGTTCTACAACACATTCCCATCATGTGAACAGTATCTTGTACAGTGCCAGAATCTTTAGAAATTCATTGAAATGATTATCCCTCATTTACTTTAAAACAGCTCTGCAATTATTTAAAGTTAACTTCTCTTCTCTTATTTGGAAAGCTTAGTGTGTGTGTGTCTGTCAGTGTGTTTGTTGTTTATATTTTATTTTATATAAAACTATTTGAGAAGGGTATTTATTTTAATTAATGATATATCCTTAAATTGAGCTCATAGTTTCTGTAAGTAATCCTTTTGCTTGTGTAGTAAAAGGCAATTTTTCATGGAACCCCAGCAATTAGAGATTGCATAGTGCTATTGTGTCATATGTTTAATCTCTTGCCAATGCAGGACTACTCCCAATAGTATATTCCCCAGTTATGAACTCCACTGGAGCCAGTTATATGCTGTACATTTCTTTTCTAAGATTCATCCCACTATGTTACCAATAAAAGCTTTACAGTGTATGCAAGAATAGAGTAGACTTTAAATAAAAGGGAATAACAAGGAATGCCAAACTTATTAACATTTCAAAGCTTGGAAAGCCAGTTTATATTAAAAATCCTTCTTGCCACACTTACTTTCCAACTATGTGTTAAAAGACAAGGATTAGCAAGAGACATTGCAATGAAAGATTTTAACATTCTTCTTTGTGCTGGTTCAGCTGAATCTTTAAGATAAGTTGATCCAAACTATGGCTTGGTTAAAAAGGTAAATCAAATGTGTACTAGAATTTAGTTATACATCACAGTTCAGCGGTGGGTTCTTATTCTGCAAGTGAACCAGACTATTCCTGTCAGACAGAGAAAGTTCATAGGCCTAAGATACAGGAAGCTGTAAGTTCATATCTCACCTAGTCTTCAAATTGTTGTTTATAGCGGTGTGGTTGTTATAGGCCTTATTATTAAATAAAGGCTCATACCCTTAGTTAAGGTGGTGTGCAAATTATCAATATTACCATTCCCTTCTATTTTACAAATGC
Source organism: Gavialis gangeticus (assembly GCF_001723915.1). Taxonomy (NCBI): domain Eukaryota; kingdom Metazoa; phylum Chordata; order Crocodylia; family Gavialidae; genus Gavialis; species Gavialis gangeticus. The sequence goes on along the minus strand of NW_017728992.1, from coordinate 169,080,254 downwards.
ATTGAGTGAGCAATTACAGAGGATGACTTTTGCTAGGCTAGCAGTTGAACCTAATTCTCTACTATGACAGAAGCAAGACTCACTTAGTCTTCACAAATGGCAGCTGTTTGCTTTGAATTAACCGTATGCAACAAAATGTAAAACGGGGCTCTGCCCATACCAAGTAAGAAGTTAGTAGCTATGCAAGTTCAAGTAAGGGTCTCCAAGATTACTAGAATAGGAGGAGAGAACCCCTGCTGCAGAGGTGTAACAACATAGCTGGGTGCCTAGAGCAGCTGTGACACACAGGGACACTGGCACAATTGTGTGACTGCAGCGACAGTGTTTCCCTCCCCACCTCCCCCACTTAGTTGGCGCAGGGGGCAGTTGTCTCAGTTAGCCTGCTCTAGTTATGCTACTGCCCTATTATCTGAACCCAGGATTGCAGGTCTAGAAAAGAAGACCTAAGTCAGGAAACAATTTAGTGTTAAAGTTTGTTACTTGCTTTTCTGTGGCCAACAGGTAGGTAGTTCCCCCTGAAAACGTGGAACTGATCAGCTGACCTTCAGTTTGATTCTCCTGTTAAATTGCTTTCTTGACTTTCAGTGTGTAATCAACATGCTGGTTAGAAAGAAATAAAAAATAATGGTGAATCATGAACATGCTGCTCTGTAGTTCAGTGGCTGTTGTAGAAATGGGCCCTGGTTTGGTCAAAAACCTAAAAAACAGGGGTACTGTTGCTGTCAGCTGCATTAAAGAACTGCCAAAAGAGTGTCTAGAGATGGACCTTCTCCAAGCCCCCAAATCCAAATGATACTGAACTTTGGGGAAGTTTAGATCCAGCCTAGAATTTTGCAGCTCATGGTCACCTCAATATAATCCTCTCTTTTAAAGAAACCCCGTGAAGTGAGGGATCCTTCAGTGTGTTAATAAACTGGAAAAAGCCTGATTTGCTTCAGTTCTACCATCAGGCTAACAAAATAAACATCCTCACTACCTCTGTCTTCATCATATGGAAATCCATTAAACTGACTGTACCTTTTGCAGAAATTTCTTCCCCCATCTTTACAGCTGGGAATTCATGGAAGAATGATAACTTACCTCAACTGGAACAGAAGCACTTACTGTTTAGCTTCCTTTTCATGTCTAGAAGCTAGATGTTTATTCCAAATGTAACAATGGTTAAAAATCCCTCTGTGCACATTTGCACTGATGTTAACAGCACACATTTGAGATTAAAATAACCCTGGATAATGTGAAATAGATTTACAATAGGAAGACAAACTTCATTTTCAAATATATTATATAATTTCAGGGAAAATTGGAATTGCATGTTAATTCAATATTAAACCAGTGGTAGTCTCATAAACTTTGATCAAATATATAGAGTCACTTTGAATCAGATGATTTAAAATAAAATCCTTAAGTAAAGCTCTAAGAAGGAAAACTTAGCCCCACTGAAGTCAATGGTAAAACTTGAAAGTCGATGGCAAAAACACAGTACTCAGTGTTCTTGCCCTCTCTCCAACCTTCCTGATAGACCACATGATTCCTCTTCACTGATAAATCCATGTGTGTGCAAATTTACATATGCTTCCAAAATGCAAAAAGCACAGCTTTGCCTGAAGTGGAAGGACTTTGGGCCAGCACAGGAAGAAGTGGAAGCAGGAATCACAGATCCATATGTCCCTGGTCTATTATCACACAGATTCAGTCTTTCTTTCACGATATGGCTCTGGTGTCTCATTCTCCCCTCCTAGGCTAAGTACAGACATTCAAAAAGTCCAATCCCAAATGAATTACCATTGCAAGATAGTCTGCATAGATTGAACTGATTTGAATGTGGATAGACATTCACTTCTGATTCAGGAAATGCAGTCACATGTCTGCAGTAGCTCAGGCTAGAAGCCATGGGGCACTAGAACAAACCCTCCATTTCCTTCCACCATTGCTGAGCTGGGGAGGGAGTGGCCAGGCTGTTATAATTAGGAAGGGGTTTAAACCCCAATCCTAGCCTGCGCAATCCCCAGCTGGGGTGTGCCTGGAGGTGAAGGAGAAGCAGCCTGTGCCAAGCTTTCCCCTCACTTGCTTCTCAAGGCATGGAGAGTGTTGCCAGACCTCAGCCCCCAGCTAGCACTCTGAGGCAAAGTGGCAGGGTGGGAGGAGGAGATCCATCTATGGAGTGCATGCAGCTATTGATGATACTGGATGAGCATTTCAATCCCTCTCCCTGCTTCTTCATGCTGTCTGCAGCTGTGGACAGGAATTGAGTGGCACCAAAGTCTCTCAGAATTGTGTCTGCTATCTTGTTCTCTGGGGTGTGAACAGCCACTTCCTAAAGAGTTGAGAGCAATATGACAGTATGAACTGGTTTGTTTTAGGCAGATATGCTGCCACCTTCTTATTATCCTGCTAGCTAGTGCTTCATCTTTTCTGAAATCTCAAACTGACAGCACTGACAGGTCCCATTCATTGCAAACCAGGTCATTTTTCATACCTCTCTGTTCCCTGTTGAACACTGAGAGATTGGGCAATTGGGAAGCTGCATTCTAACGAGGCTTAATAATTGATGCATAGAAGTAATCACCAGTATTAATTGCTGCATACTGAAACTTCATTTGATATAAAGGTTTCAGGGTGGGAGATGCCTCTGATGGCTTTGAAGCAAGCAAGCAGGGAGCTTATCAGAACCTAAAGCTGATCAGCCCATCAAGAAAACAAAAGCAGCTCTCATTATTAGTTCAAGCTCTTCTTACCTGCACAGTACAGGCATTTTACAAGGCATTTGCAAGCCACTGGCTTCTTGCTCAGGAAGAAGGGAGGGAGAGCTTCAGCCCTGGCTGGCTGACAGACATCCCCAGCTGACCTGCCAATCAGTTCCAGAAAGCCCTAAGCAGACACTGTTTTGTCTGCCTCCATTCAAGTAAAATTGGAGAGACACATACACACAGGCACCTCTCAGTATTAGCTACCATCAGGGGGCATGGCCAGTTGCTGGCTGGGATCCCTGCCTCTGGGATCCCTGCCTCTGGGGTCCCTGCCATGGGTGGGGGAGAGAGAATCCCTGCTTGAGCACTGAATGGTTGGGGTGGAGAGGGGGAAGCCTGGCAGATGCTGCTGTGCCTCTGCCAGGCAGACCCAGGCTGCAGTCCCCCATCCTCTTCTCATCCAGCTGGAGCAGTGATAGTGCTCTGGCTAGTGAGGAGATGGGCAGGGCCAGCCCTGCTCTCTGGAGCAGATAGCACTGCCCAGTGCAGCCCAGAGCTGAAAAGCATGCTAGGATGCTGGGGGACTGATTTAACTTGAACCAGGAAGGGGTCTGGGACAGATGTTCCATAAACTGGTTTGACTCAAGTCAGTTAAGTCTGGTACTATATTCAACCAGGTGCATCTTAAACCAGTTTCAGCCATTTTGAAACTGGTTTATGTGCACTGAACTTCTGTTCTGTTACAGTTTTAAACCAGTTTCTGATCACTTAAACTAGTTTATTTGTAACTTCTGTCCCTAGCCCTAGCGGGCCACAGTCAGGAGAATTAATTCCATCAGTAATATTCACAATTCTAGACAATCTATATTCTGCAGAAAGGAACAGGAGCTACTTTCTGCTACTGCAAAAATTGCTCCTGAAACTTGTCCCAGAAGCTTCCATTTCCACAGATTATAGTTTTTCTGATACACTTTGCTGCTTAACACCATTAACAGGACATGCATGATTTGCAAAAACAGAAATAAAATTAATATATAGTTTGCCAGGGGTACCTCTGGGAGAAACAGATAGAAATGAGTTTAGATCTATAGTCACAACATTCTGTGCCTAACAAGAGCTTGTATTGTCAGTATTGAAGAGATTAACATTGTTATACTGACTAGGGGGCATGCATATTACTAACTCCTAATGGGCAGCATACATAATGATTAGTGAGTATGCAGACAACTGCTGTCAGATGATTAGTCTATGAAACTATCAGAGGGGTTCATCCTTGGTGTCTTGTAAGCTAGTAACAGACTTAAATACAACAAAACATAATTCTAGTTAGTATTACTAATGAAAATACTTTAGCTCATGTGACTGTAGCCATAAGACATTCTTATATTTAATATTTAAGCTGATGGCCATGATGTTTTCCCTTATGTATTGCATCCACAGATCCAGTGCAGTAGATATATGCTACTCACCAAAGAGAACAGTACATTTGTAAAAAATGAAGCTAAACCAATATCCTGAATCCAAATACCTGTAAGTTTAGCACTATTAGGATGTGATTCTGAACTTTGTACCCAAGGCCATCCATGAATCTGAAGTGTGCTTCGAGGGGTTTGGACGTTATTTTCCCTTTAATAATTAATCCTGTTCTTGGTACATAGGATCATTCTCTGTATTTGTGACTACATTGTAAATGTTTCTGCGTGATTGCAAAACTAACCTTCAGGATGAGGTTTTACTTGGCAGAGTAACATAGTTTTATTATTACACACAATCTAGTCTGGTTTTATTGTAAAATTGAAACAGACTGTAAAAGGAAGGGCCAGGAAAGTGAAACTAGTAATAAAAGTCAGACATTTATACAAGACATAGGTGAAGGGCCAAATTGAAATAGCAGTAACCTGTATCATCTTTTTCTTGTTGCTCTGTCAAAATTTTGGTACACTTGTTACATTAATCAGAGGAACTGTTTGTCTGTATTTGTGAAATGCAGAGCACAACTGAACAGAGATCTTAGTTCGGACAATAGGTACTACTGGACTACAGATAAAGAATAGCTGTGACTGTTATTGCTTGGCAAGAATTAAAAGTGTTGTAAAAATTCACAAACAAATTCATCATCTAAATTATTACATAGATTTCATAGACATTAGGGGCTGGAAGGGACCTCATGAGATCATCGAGCAAAACCCCCCACCATAGGCAGGAAGTCAGCTGGGATCAAGTGACCCCAGCAAGAAAAGCATCCAGATGTTTTTTGAAAGAGTCCAGAGTAGAGGTTCTTGTGCCACCTCTGGGGGAAGTCTGTTCCAGACCCTGAACACTTGCACCATAAAGAACTTTTTTTTTGTCTAGCCTAAATCGGCCTTCCTGGAGTTTATGGCCATTAGACCTTGTTATCCCTTTGGTAGCTCTGGTGAACAGCTGTTCCCCAGGTCCTGATGTACCCCTTTTATATAATTGTAGGCTGCCACCAAGTCCTCCCTGAGCCTTCTCTTTTCCAGACTGAAGAGTCCCAAGTCTCTCAGCCTCTCCTCGTATGGCCTGCCCTCCAGGCCTTGGATCATATGAGTGGCTCTCCTCTGGACTCTCCATTAGTTGCGTGAATTTTAGCAACTGAATTTTACTTACCTGGAGGGTTTGGGAGGGAACTGATGTCAGCAAAGCTGTGAGCCTGTTCAACAGATCATTGGGAAGATATTCAGACACAGAAAGGGATATGAGCTCATAATAGCAAAGTGGAACTAATGAACATCACAGATATCAGGTGGATTATACCTCAGGAATCTCTTGGTTTCCAACAGCGAATGATGACTGAATTGTTACTTTAAAAATCAATCTTCTGTATATTTCACTGGCTTTATTGAAACTTTATTAAGATAGGCCTTAATCTCAGTTCCTTGCAGATTGAGGCTGCATCTACACAAGGCATTTATTGTGCAGTAAACATCTAGGTGTTTACATCTCACATTAAACATCTTGGTATGTATTAGGCTGGAGTAAACTTGTTTACTCCACAACAGGATAGTACTTGTAAATACAAGTAAATACAAGTACTATCCTGCTGCAGAATAAAACCTCCAGAACAGTGCATGTGTAGATGCTGCTTGGATGGCCGGGGCATGAGGGTGCTTTAGTGTAGGGGCTGCCTGCCAGTTAACCCCACACTGAAGAACCCTTATGTCCCAGCCAGCCCCCTCTACAACCCATTGAGCTGGGGGGAACAGCCCTGAGCTGGCAAGCTGACTCCCCAGTCTCCCTGACACCTAGGGCTGCTCTGGCCAAGCTGAACATGCTAAAGGTGCACGTGCAAATGGCAATAAATTCCAGAGTTTATTGCTTCACATTAAGTGTGGATTGTTTTATTTCTCTACTAAATAAGGCAGAAGGCAGGGCAGGGTGGGACTTCAGGGACTAACTAGTTCTCCACTAATTTTTTCTGTTAAATAAATATCTCTGGTAAATAAGAGGATGTTACAAATCTTCTGGGATTTTTGTTTTGCTTTTTCTGCTCAAACCAGATATTTTTCAAATTCTGGTACATAGTTTTATCTATTCATCTTTATGTCTGTCCCTCTAATCCTTGTAAGACTATATAGTGTACACACTAGCAATAGGAACTACACATCACTGGGGGAAAAAAGACCATGAGACAGCATATATGGTATTGAAGCCTCAGAGCTCTATCCCTCAGGAACATCTAGGGAGGTGCCTATCCTGCAGAGAGAATTCACTGAATAGCACCAAATTCTAGGTAGAACGTAAAGACTCTGGAACCATGAGAGAGGCAGTTCTCACCCCAAAGCCCAGGAGGAAAAGAAATGGCAGCAAATATGCTGCTCTTCTAGGCCAGATACAGACATTACACTTTTACTGGTATAAGTGATTGGAAGCTGGTCTATATCTGTAACAGAACAGAAGTTCGGTTCACAGAATCAGTCTATACCCATAATAGAACAGAAGTTTGGTGCACACAAATTGGTTTAGAAATGGTAAAACCCAGTCTAAGATTTGCCCTCCCCACCAAGAAGCGAATGTGTGGTCTGTTCACTACCAATCTAAACTACAGAAAACGTACAGAAAACTGCATAACTTAAATCAATTCCTCCTTGGGCTTTTTGAATGTTGGTACCTAGGCCTAGTAAGGCAAAAGAGATGTATTTTTCTTTTGTTCCGCTTAATTTAGTACGTGGGCAGGACTGTACCAGGCGTGAGCTGTGAAGGTCTATAAGAGACTTTGAACCTCTATAATTATGTTTTGATTTAACAGAACTTCTGCAAATGTAAGTATGTTTTCTGCTATGTTTTATATAGAGGTTTTAGAGTTAAAAAAGAAAATGTAAAACCAGTTTTGTGTTAGCTAAAATGAAGTTTGGGCTAAGCACCTGGCATTACAAAAGTCTCCTGACTCTCTTCCTGAAGAAGCTGATACAGCTCTAAGGGAATTAGCCACATAAGAATTAATAAAACCATTAATACCTGGTCCCTATGTTAGGAAATCTGGGTAACCCCATTGGCTCCCCATTTCTTACCTTGTGGCAGTATGGCTGGTGAAGTAAACCTAGATCTCAATCTGGCCACAGCCTTTATTTCTATTTTTTGTGCAATTCAAAAGAGTCACAATTATTCCTATTACTGGGCACAAAGAATTATGCCCATTTATTCCTTGCTTTCATGACCCCAGATGATAGGGCATCTGCACCTTTTTGCCTGGCCTAACCTTTCTTTAGGTTTCTTGAATCATCATAAAGTATTTAGGAGAGGACAAGAGCATTTCTATAAAACTATTAAACTCATAGAAAGGTTATTATTCACTATTCAATTCTGCTAGTTCTGTTGAACTGTAATATTTTTATTAAATTCTATGATATTCTCCACCTTAAAATTCAGGGTATGGTACCCTATGTTCAGCAAACTCCGGATCTGGACCTCCTTATGTACAGTAGGGACCTTGTAGTCCATCAGTTTCTACCCATTGATAAGAGTGTGCACACACTATTTTATATGTAGGTTACATCTCTTCTCTAACAGTATGACACAGTAAATGTACCTTAATTCCAAATTTTGATCATAGCTCTTAGGATTTGTTTGCATGTTTCTCATTCTAATTATATTTGAAATAATATTACATACTATTTGGTTAATTACCTTAACTCATCAGTTGACTGAGGCAACCAACTCCATAAAGAAGTCCAGGTTTTTATGACGCTATGTATTTTCGGGATCTGTACTATAGCACTCTTAGCATTGTACAAAGTGTTACATGTCCAGTATTTTTTAAATGAAAATGGGCCCTGTCTGGAGGTAGAGGATATTAGGTAGAGGATAAAGTAAGCATGTCAAAATTTGAGAATGGGAAGAAAAATGTTGTCATTTTAACTAGTATTTAATGTTTTTATAGTGCTGTGGGAAACTTTACTGCCATGGTCATTTCTGGAAATGTTTACTTTTTGTGCCTTAAAATTTTTAAATGATTCCATCAGAAGATATATTTATATTAATTTAATATTTGTTATAAAACTAATGTAAACATTGACATGTTTCTAGGACATCCATCCTTAAACCACTTGTGCTCCAAATTAATGTAATAAAAGTTGAGAACCATAAATATAGTCAACATTTATAGGGCACCAATGAATATTACTATCTATCAGCATTAAGAAGCCATAATTGAAGGGATTTGTGTGTGCAGTCATTTATATCTATGTACATATATATTGTGCATAAGAATAAATAAACCTTTGTCAAAATTTTAATTGCTGAATGACTGAAGTAGTTCTAAAACTTTCTGGTCTCCACCTCCTGTGGCTGTACAGAGGCATGAATTTTACAATTCAAACAGGGTTTACCTAGAGCTATGTTAGGCCCAAAGGGACAAGAAGGTCAGTCTTCAATATAAAATGGAACCAAGCTGTCTGAAGCAAGCTTTAAACACAAAGGCTAAGTACAGACAGTCAGAAAGCATGAGGCTGAATTGATTCAATATTCATAAATTAATCTAAGCTGCTTAGACTGAACCAATAAGCAAGTGAACAGACATTCTCTTTTGATTTTAGAAATGCAGCTGTATGCCCACTGTGGCCCAGGTCAGAAGCCAGGGGGTACTGAAGCAACAATTATATCCCGCTATGGGGACTGGGATGGTATGGGTGCTAAGGCGCATGGTTGGCAGCCCAGATATTGCAATCTCAAAGCCATTAGCAAAAGGGCTCATGGTAGACCCTAGCCCTGAGCATGAGCCCCTGTCATGTTGACACTATAAATATATAGTAAATATAACATCTGTTCCAAAATGGTTACAGTCTAAATAGAACAGCACAGACAAAGGGCTCCTATTTATTTGAGTGGGGTCTGGATGATGCCCAAAATGATTTCTCAGAAGTCATACAGAAAGATTATGGTAGAGCCAGGAGTTGAACCCAGGTCTCTTGAGTGTCATTAAAATGCCTTAAGCACAGGACTCTTTTCTGAAAAAGTGGTTTCACACAGACTTTCACACAAGAAGTCTACAGGCCAACGCCTTCCATCATTGCTGACCTCATGAAGGAACACCTTGAGAGGCTGGATACCTTCAAGTCAGCTGGCCCTGACAGTCTACACCCCAGGGTACTCAATATGCTGGCAAGCATCATAGCCCAACCTCTGGCATGGATCTTTGAGAACTCCTGGTGCTCTGGTGCAGTGCCCGAAGACTGGAAGATGTGGTGCCTATCTTCGAGAAAGGGAGGAAAGTGGATCCAGCAAACTACAGGCCCATCAACCTGGCCTCTATCCTGGGGAAGATCTTAGAAAAGTTTATTAAAGAGGACATCCTCTGGCCGACGCCAAAATCCTGAGTGATAGCCAGCACGGGTTTGTTGCGGGTAGGTCTTGCTTGACCAATCTCATTTCCTTTTATGACCAGGTGAACTATCACCTGGACAAGGGAGAAGAGATTGATGTCATATATCTTGACTTGAAAAAAGCCTACTATCTGGTATCCCATGATACCTCTTGGTGAAACTGGCCAGTTGTGGCCTTGGGTCCACCACGATCCTCTGGCTGGGAAATTGGCTCCGTGGTTGGACCCAGAAGGTGGGTATTGATGGAAGTCAACCGTCATGGTGCCCTGTGACCAGTGGTGTCCCCCAAGGCTCTGTTCTTGGACCCATATTGTTCAACATCTTTATTAATGATGTGGACACTGGAGTCAGAAGTGAACTGGCCAAATTCGGCGATGACACCAAACTTTGGGACAAAGCATCGACACCTGAAGACAGGAGGGCTATCCAGGCTGACCTTGACAGGCTCAGCAAATGGGCGGAAGAGAACCTTGATGGTGTTTAACACTGAAAAGTGCAAGGTTCTCCACCTTGGGAAGAAAAACCTGCAGCATCCTTATAGGCTCAGCAGTGCTACGCTGGCTAGCACTACGGAAGAAAGAGACTTGGAGGTCATCATTGACCGCCAGATGAACATGAGCCTTCAATGTGATGCTGAGGCTAGTAGAGTGACCAAAACGCTGGCTTGCATCCATAGATGCTTCTCAAGCAAATCCCGGGATGTCATTCTCCCCTTGTACTCGGCCTTGGTGAAGCTACAGCTGGAGTACTGTTTGTCCAGTTTTGGGCCCCACAATTCAAAAAAGATGTGGAGAAGCTTGAAAGAGTCCAGAGAAGAGCCATGAGCATGTTCAGAGGTCAGGAAAACAGACTTTATGATGACAGGCTGAGAGTTACAGGGCTCTTTAGCCTGGAAAAGTGCAGGCTCAGGGGTGACCTGATTGCCACCTATAAGTTTATCAGGGGTGACCATCAGTATCTGGGGGAATGTTTATTCACCAGAGCGCCCCAAGGGATGATGAGATTGAATGGTTATAAACTACTGCAAAACCATTTCAGGCTGGACATAAGGAAGAATTTCTTTACTGTCCGAGCCCCCAAGGTCTGGAATAGCCTGCCATTGGAGGTGGTTCAAGCACCTATATTGAACACCTTGAATAGAAAATTGGATGCTTATCTTGCTGGGATCCTATGACCCCAGCTGACTTCTTGCCCTTCGGGCAGGGGGCTGGAATTGATCTTCCGAGGACCTGTCCAGCCCTAATGTCTATGAAATCTATGCCACTCACAGTCAATAAACAGATACCGCACTCAGATGCTATAGAAATGAGCACAATATGGGTATAATAAAGAAGAAAAGCAATAAAAAATTTGAGGCACTAAGCTATCAAAAGTTTCATGGAAGCATTTGGAGCTATGCTACAGTTTATTTCTAGAATTCAGTAGAATTTTAGATACAAGTTAGCAATGCAGTATGGCAACCAAACAACTTGGGCAGGTTGGATTGTATTCTTTAGAGGTAATACACAATGAAGGAGGGAATTTCATTGGTACCAGTCCTGGTAGTAAGCAGTACATCCAGTAGAAAGCATTCACAGTATCAGACTCATTTATGTGAAAGTCATTCCAAAAGAAGTCACTTTCAAAAGACTATTCTTGCTATATATTTAGATTGTCTTTGCCAAAGAGGATTAATTGTTTCCTTCCTTTATTGGATAAATATTGTGTAAAAGAAAACAAATGTTCCACTTATTATTCATCTTCCTTTATGCCTCCTGCTTCAGCATAGCATGGGGATGGGTTATATTTGCAGTCAACTGTATAAGCAGAGAGGAGATTTGTTTATGGAAAGTTAGATTAAAAAACTATTGCTGGGAATCTAGCAGACCTTTTCAGGATTAATATTAAACAGGAACTATATTTAAAACAGTAATTCAACAATCAGAGAATAAAGAACATATTATTCTGATTGCTTTCTTAAAAAGCTTCTTTATGGAACCATTTAATCACATGTGATTCTCAATTATGCTACTTATTGATTTTATTAAACCTTAGTTATATATAAGAAGAGAGCCAGTATTTGAAAAAAAAGTAATCGAATCGGTTTCCAACCGTGTTTCATATGATCGTTATAATAACTGTAGTTTACTAGGCTCCAAAAATGACAAATAATAGGCTTCTACTTCTTTTGGTTGTGTTAATCTAAATGTAACAACATTGTGGGGGTGAGCTGCACTTTTCCAGTACACACTGGACACCTAGCGAAGGTGTCCAAATTCCTGAGAGACAAGTTGTTTAGAAAGCTCAGGTTACATTATTAAACTGGTTCAAATCAGTACTCCAATCAGTTCAGTATACAGTTCTTGATTTATCAGATGTTTTGGAAGGAAGTGAAGTTTAGCCTGTCCAATAAACTTAACCCAAGGAATTATAACATGGAATCACCTCAGTAGGAGATGTGCTTTTTATTCTAAAACACAGCTATTAATATTCCTTATAAATCCCCACGCCCTAGGGATGGCAGCAGCTGTGATTCCCCAGGTCCGGGGCTTTCACACATCGCTGAGCTCTGAGGATCATAGCTGCCATGATCCCTAGTTGTCATCCCTAGGGCTCAGGGATTTTATGCTGGACACGGTACACCTTGCAGTTGGGAGCCCCATCAGCTGAAGCCCTGAATGTTAAAATGTTTAATTTAGGTCTGAAATAAGAGTTCTGCTGGCTTTCTCTGAGTTATCTTCAGATGAAAAAGCAGTTTTACCGTGTGCCAATATATATCTATATAAACTTCCATAAAGCTTTATATAGTTCAAGCTTACTTAGGAACTCTTGTATCTTTCAATGAGGCTGAGTGTTATCAACATATTGGAAGTGATGTGGGTTAAAAATAATGAAACTATATGGGTGTGAAAATTATACATGGCAAAATCATCTGTGTTTATTTCAGTGATTACATATTAAAATAAACAAACATTCACTGTGTATATACATACACATTCAAATAAATGTACTTGGCGTGTTTGTTTAAATCTGAAACTGGACATAAGTTTAACATTAGGTCAAAACAATGTTATTGTTTCTTCCCATCTGTAAGCCAAATCTAACCTTGTACAAATATGGGTAATATGGGTATGATTTAAAAAATGCACAGGGCTTCCTAGTTCTGACTAGGAAGAAGCATTTGTGATACACTCGAAGACATATGTTTAGAAAAACAAAGTTATAAATGTTTCCAGTCAGATAGGATGTAAAAATGTAATAGCATGGACTTCCCAACACACTTGTGCATTTCTTTATAATCTTATTAGAAGGACAAATCCATTGGGTCATATGTTCTACTAGTATGCAAATTAATGTCATTCCATTGAAGACAATGGTATGACACTAATATATACTGGTCCATTTGTCTGAATAGTTAATTTATCCCTGAATAGGTGAGCCCTTTCTTTTATTATGTAATTTAAGTTGGAAAACTATATTATTATAAATCAGAGTTAAGATTTTATATACATAGAAATAAGGTAATTCAAAGTTATGGTGCTCTCTACATTACTATATATGTTTATGAAGGTGAGAGGCTTAATACCAGTGCACAATAAAACATTACCCAAATACTATTTGTTAACATGAGAGAAGAGATCAAAAAATAAAAAAGCTAACTTAATCTTTGCTTTAGTGAAGGCCTTGAACTTTGAGTATATTACATTCAATAGTAGTCAAAATCAGAGTGGCCAAACCTCCCCAGAGCACCTTGTTTCACTGTAGTTAGTAAATGACTGGCCTTACAAATTCAGTTTTGGAACAATGGACCTGAAAATGACAAAGACAATTGGTTTTTCCTCCCCAGGGTAGTGGATGGAGGGGAGTGGAGCAGGTGGTGTGTGTGGCGGGGTCAAACAGTGCACCCCCTCTTGTGCCTGATCCCACCACCTTTGCACCTGACTGCCTCCCCTGTAGTGTCATGCCCCCTTCCTCCTCCACCTCTGCTCCTGCCCACCCCCCAAGCTACTGTTCCCACTTTTCCTCTCCCCTCAGCCTCTCTTCTCCCCTGCTTCCCTTCCTCAGTTTCTGTTCCCCACTGCCCTCCCCCAATCCAGAGAGTGACAGGCTCTGTCTCTGTCCTACCTGGGGTATGGAGCACAGCCCAGGCCAGCCCCTGTAGTAGCCATGCAAGCTGTGCACCACTGCTGTGGAGCCAGTTGGTCAAGGGCTGTGCTCAGTATCCCAGACTGCCAGAGTGCATGGTGCCTGCGGGTGTGAAGCAAGGGTAAGTGGGGGAATGCAGAGGGACAGGCAGGGGAGCAGAGGCTACACTGGGGGAATAGATGGAGGAAAGAGGCTGCAGAGAGGAGACGGTGGGGTGCAGAAGTGGTGGGAGGGAGGCAGGCAGCAGCTGTGGCTGTGGTCCCACCCCTGAGTAGAGGCTGGAGCCTGAGCCACAGGCGCTGCCTACCCTCCCCCACCCTTGTATGCGATTCGAAGATAAGGGTCTTTCCTCCCATGTTAAACCCAGCACTCTTTCCTGCCCAGGGCAGGGGGTCAGACTCGATGACCTGCTGAGGTCCCTTCTGACACTAACATCTATGAATCTATGAGTAAATATGGAATATAAGCAACAGTAATTTCTGAGGGTCATCCATTTAAGATGTAGATCCATCAACAGTTAGGTAGTAAATTTACTGAAATTGTATGCCTAGGTGCATCTTCTTGCACCTTAATCTGGGTCCTGATCTTCCTGGGATATGTGCCAGAAGCTTTCCTCCTCACGTGTTTCTCATTGTTTCATCTGCCTCACCCAAAGGTGATGTCCCTTCAAGTGAAACCAAGAACTAGGGAAGGATAGCTGACACATAGCTGTGTATGATCATGACTTCCTGATTTCCAGATGATAACTCAGAGGTAGTTATTGCTGCTTAAAGGATGATGAATTGCCTGCATGTGCTTCATGCAAGTCTTCCATGTTACCACAAAGCAAAGGCAGTGGAAAGGAGTCAAATGGCAAGATGGCTCCTTCTGTACAGACCGAAGAGGTCTCCTCTTTTTAATCCCGTTGGGCATCAAAACTCTACTCTTTGGGACATTACTTCTCAAGAACTCTGCCTAGGAGGAAGTTGGCTACAATGGAATAGGCAGCTAAAGAATAGGTCAGTAAGGCACAACCTTGCTCCGGTAGCAGGGAGGCTGCTAGAGCAGTAGTCATAACCTGCCATGGCAACCAGCCTTCCAGCTCTAATGAGAAACTGCTGCTCTGCTGGAGTGCCACCTGACCAGGAGGGAGAGGGCTTAAGCTGCATATAAGGCCAGGACCTGAGCTGATCAGGGAGTTGAGTTCTCAGAGCCATAGAGAAGCGCTTGGCCACAGATGGTAGGAAAGGTCTCTGCTGATTTCTGGAATCCCCTAAGGATGTAAATAAGGTGACGGAGGCTTGTTATCAGAGGGATATAACCCAGGACAAGGGGAGGTATGGCTGCTCTGACAGTAATTTACTGTTGATGTTTGGACTCAGCATGGGTTTAGTTTGTTACAGCCAGTGTGCTTATTCCTTTCTTACGGCTGAATCTAGTGGTTTGTGTTTTGGACTAGTAGGGGTTGTTTGGAGGAGGTCCCTATAGTGTCTGAGGGCATGTGGGTATCCTTAGCCTGCCCAGAGCAGGGCAAGGACAGGACAAAGGGTGTCCAAGATGGACTAATACCAGAGCTAGGGAGCTCAGGGTCCAAAGAAAACAGATGGAGGCTAGAGCCAGAAGCTTGATCTGGCACAATGGACCAGGACTAGAGGGCCCAGAAAAAGAAAAGGGGCAGAGGCTGAGAAGGCCAAGGCCCCAATAAGGAAACAATTGCACAGTAACGCTTACAAGGTATAGGCATCATGTAAGGGGTGGATGGAGTTGTATAATAGCCCTTTAGTCTACAGGTGCCCTGGGGCAACACGGGTGGGTCAGGAGGACCCACTTAGCCTTAGAATAGAGACCAGTGGGGGCTGTGAGATCTGCTGGCAATTGGAGGAACTTAGGCTTGCTCTAGGACTTTTAGGCAGGTTCCCTTTTGATCAGATAAATATGTCAAGGCATAGTGGGCAAGTGAAAGAGGGAGGGCACCTTAGAGCTCAAACAGGACAAGAACTGCATGGTCATCAAGGGGTGTTATGGCCATCCCTGGAATACAAACATCTGTTTGCTGGTTACATCTGTCTGTACCCTAACATGATTGGGGATTTTAACAGGCCTTACAATATAATGAATAAGACTACTACAGAAAGCAGTCCTTTGATCAAATAAGAATAAAAGCTTTCATTTTATTTATGACCCTACTGCCAGAAACAATTATCATTTACTTATCCCTTATGTTACTGTTTTAATAACTCTATTAGTATTTGGGTGGTTTCTATGAAGAATTATTCAATAAAAATTGTCCAGTAAAAGTTAGATAGCCTTAGTGCAAAATCCTCTGGAATGTTTATTAAACAATAATGCTGAATCTTCTGACAGTTTTATTTCTGAGAATGTTACAACCTTATTATGTATTTCACTGAGTCATCCAACATTACTGAAAACTCCTGTACAACTTAATGAGCATTACAAAGAGCAGATGCAGCTGAATTACCAGACCATCCATTCTCTCTATAGAGAAATACAGTAGGGGAAAAATGTACCAAAGAAATGTGCTTTGCTGAAAGATATGCTAACTAAAATAAAGACCAGCAGCAATGCAAATAAGAAAATATTAGTGAAATATAGATTAAGTAGCGTAACCTGATAAGATGATGTTTTATTAATGTGTTATTTATATACTTTGCCTAGTTTAATGTATGATAAAGATCTTAGGAGTATTACAATTCCGAAATGGTTGAAATGTGTGTTTATTTTTCCAAGCAGGATTTTACATGTTACTTGTTTGTTATTCCTTGCTTTCATTTTTAGAAACTAGTCCTCCTTGTAGCTATCTTTCAACACCTGTGAACCACTGCTAACATCATCTATTGGTGCTCTTCTTAGCTGATGTTATATTTGGCCTGATCTGTTATCCACTAAAATCAACATAATCCAAATAACTTCCACGGGTCTTTGATCAGACCTGTAGTGCTTGACCCTAATAAATTTAGTTGGCTTCATTTTTCTGTCATAAAAATAATGGGTGAAATCTTGGCGCCATTGAAGTTAATGGGAGTTATGCCATTTGGTTTCAGCATGACCAGGATTGCATCCTGCTAAAAAAGAAGCAATTTAATGGAAACTTCAGGGCCTTGCTGACTGGTCACATGATCAAATTACTATAACCTTGTCCTTCCTTTCCTATACTCAGCAAATAGTTCCTGACAGTACTTTGGTTGAAATACATTCACAGAACTATAGGCTTATTTTTTATATATAAAACATTTATGAAAGATGAAGGCTTTTTATATATATTTTCTGAACAGGACAACCATCTTTGTTAAATGCATTCTAGCACATCCAACTGGCTGCAGTTTGTATATGCTCCCATATTTCATGTCTGTTTTCAGGTACAGTTCTTTTCCTCGTATGTTCAAAGAAACAAACCTAGCATGTATTCAGAGGTATAGTCGATGTAACCAACCGTTTGTATTTTGTGGTTCTTGCAATATTTATGTTCTTTTCTTAAATTTCCAGCTCCTGGGTAGACTCAGCTGAATATGTAAAAACTGCCATGTCTGTAAAAATAAAAGACCAAAGTGTCTAATTCTCCCATTGTAGAAAAGAGCTTAAAACCTGACCCAAGTGACATCTAAAGGTTCAGGAACCAGAAGGCACAAAATACCCTTTTATTTATATTAATAAAACTCATAATTCATTTTTTTTAAACGTTATGCCTTTTAATGATTTAATTTGTGTGGCCTAACTTATGATGTTGTGATAAATAACATTCTATAAACTGTTGAATGCAGAGATTAAAATCCCCACTCAGTTTATATTTCTACAAGTTTATTTATTCATGTATACATGTGTGTATATTATTGATGTACTGAATTTGTCATGTAAATAAAATAATCAACAAATAACATGTATGGAGCAAATCCAGTGGTTCCACTCCAGCTTTTCCCTTCTCTCTGTTCATTGGATTAGGAGCCTCCATAATAATTTCCCTGTGGCAGTATCTTAGTGTAGCCTATATTGTATTGTCCTGCTTTAAAACTCAACCCTTTCAGTCAAGAAGCAGATGCAGGAAATAATATGATCATCCTATATAGGTATCCAGAATTCTAGAATTGGAATAAAAAGGTCCATTCCAGTGGCACTTGCACATAGAATATATACAGTAATTCTGGGCGGGGTCTGGTTGAAGACAAATTTACTGGTTAAAGAAAGTCAATAAGCAGCAAGTAGTAGTTTAAAAATAGTATTCACTTCATGTGGTACGTGAGTAACACATCTACACAGCATGTCATAGCAACATAGTGATTGTGTGGGTCTACATGTGATCAACACCTATGTTGCCATAGCGATAGGCACCCCCAGTATAGTGCACTGCTACAACGAAGTGCCGGCAAAATTTAACCATGCACCACAAGCATGGCGCAGTAACTGCCCAAACTGGGCCATGCTTTAGTACTCACTTCCTCCGAGTCCAAAAGGATGTACTAAAGCACAATGCCATAGTAATGTCACTGTACAGTGATTTGTATAAAAAATCAAGATGTATCAAAAAAAATTCTGCATATGAAGCACAATGTAAAATCTTGTTTGGACAACCCAGTTCCTATCCTTTACCACAGCATGGTAAAAGTCCCTGTGATAAATGGATAAGTTACGTAAAGTAATAAACCTGAATTGGGAATAGATCTCTGGAGATATTAGTTTGTCTTTTGTAATTAATCCTTTGTTTTATTACTTATTGAAGTCATTATTATGGCAAGTCCCTTGGTCTCAAGGATGACATTGCCAAGTAGGGTTCATTGAATCAAGTGTAGTGAATGCAGAAACAACCATAAAGACATATATATCAGCACTCTGTGCCACAAATTTCACAAGACTATTCCAACACCCCATATATGAGCCAGTCTATTGCTACTGCTGACATCTTTTGCCTCATGTACTTTTCCTGCCGAAGAATGTGGTATTGTTTTTCTGAAAGGCCTATACTTTCTCTCACCTTTACATTCCCTTGCTGCCTGTTTATGGCTAAGAGTTAGCCAATGAGCTATACCCAATAACGTGTACCTTGAAACACACCTGCTGAAAGACATGCTGTAATACCCAAATTAGGGTGGCAACTGGGTAGGTCAGGCAAATATTTTTGTGGTTTGGGATTGTGAGAGTTTCTTTATAACTCTCCTGCTGAGTGTCCAGCCTTTTTCAGGCTTAAAAAAATCAGATAATCATTTTTACTCGTGAAATATTTAACCTTGAGGTAACAGTCTTTCTGTACATGTGGTATTAAAATCGGTAGGCGATTCCAATTTGTTACAGATCTGTCTTTGGCTCAGCTGATGTGGCTTACCAGAATGTCCTTAGCAGTCATCCATCTGCACAGGAATGCTTATAGATAAGATGAAAGAAGATTTTATTATTAATCACACATTGTGTATATGACTTCTGCTCCCTTTCTCCAAGTCTAAATCAACTACATCTGGTTCTTACCACTCAGCTGTACAGCTTACTCTACCAGAAGCAGGTCCAACTTGATTAAAAATGAATTACTAAGGGAGGTAGTTTCTAAAATTTGGGAATCTGTTAACCATAAAAAATACAATCAGTCATAGAAAGAAACCATTTACCAAGTTTGCAGCAGGCATAGCTCCCTTCACTTCAGTGGAGGTTCATCAGTTTATAACAGCTGCAAATCTGGACTAGCGCTGCTTCTGGTAATAATTTATGGAACATATTAAACATGTTGTCAGAACAACGCTTGCACCATTCAGAAACTAATCTAGCATTTTCTAGAGTGGCGATGCCTTCATTGCATGTTGTAGCAGGGTCTAAGCAGCTAGACAGCACAGTCAAAGCCTAGGTTAACTGAACCAAAATAAAACAAAGCCCTCTCTTTGGGGTTTCCAGTTTACTTTAGAGGGTTTTTGTTCTACCTGATAACACAGCCAGCAGTCTCTGGCTGTATTCCCTTCCTTAATTTCATCAGGCTGTAAGCTTGACCCAAACAGTATCAAAACAATTTAGTAGCTTATGTCTCTAAAGTTATCTGTGCTTACTGGTCAACAACACCTATCATTTCCTCTCCTGAGAGTAGCCCTACTTTTTAAAGTTCTGAGCACAGCTATATTCAGCCTTGTTCTCTCCTGAGATTGAAATCCCATGCTAGGATTTAACCCAAGAAAACTGCACAGTTAGTTTTGTGAGGAGTTAAAGTGGAGGCATAGTAGGATGGGAAACAAGGTGCTTGCTATGATGCGCTGGAAATCCAGTAATTGATTCATCTAGTCTGCTGGAGTGCAGAAATGAATGTGCTCCAGCAGATACTCGTGTTACGTGCATCAGCATCCCCACACTGAAAAACAAGCTTTAGTTAAAGTGCCCCATTGCAATTTTTTTCAGCTTGGGGACATTGATACACATGACAATTGGGTGCTTTTAATTAACATGGTTTGCTAATTAAAGCACCTCCCACGCCTCTCAGAGCACATGTAAAATGCCCAAGGATTCCCATCATGCTTTGCTACCTATAAAACACCTTACATTACCAAACTTGATGCTCTCTTGCAGTGAACTCTGTTCAGTGCAGGGACAATTTTGCAGCCAGTCACTGTTCTCTGCTTCTCCACTATAGCTGTTCCAGTCCTCACATAATTTAGGGCAGCAAAAGAGTTTCTTTAACTTATTCCAGCTGGTTATGGTACCTAAGGGACTGTAAGCTAGCTGAGATTTGGCAGACTGTCCTCTCCTCTGTATGTCCTATCATGTCTCTTCCTGCTACGACATGCCCCCTCTATGGAGGTCATGGGAGAGACGGTTGTCATATGAGCCATTCTCACTAGTTTTAGACCAGTCGTCATCTCCCTCAAGCTAGAGGAATTCTCAGCTGGCCCCTATGACCAGATTCTGGTCCTCTTATGCTACTTGATGGAGTCAAAGGAGCGGGAAGAGAAAGAGGGAAAGGTCTTAGGTCCTTATGTAATCCCTGCCCTTTACATTAGGATTAAGCAAGAAACTTCCTGCTTTGAAGTCCTTGTGTACTGTTTTTAAGATCCAACCATATATCATTGCTCACTAATAAAATTATAATAGATTATAAAGAGAAAATCTATTAAAAGCTGTAAAAAAGTTAGATATTTGCAATGTTAATATGCTACAGATATTTCAAATCAGTGGCTCAGTGACATGGCCAGGCATCTGAGACATGGGGGCAGCATCAACCTCCAGTTGCCACCACACCAGCAGTGTAATTATAATTGTAATGGTGTGGCTGCCATTTTGTTTCACTTCCCCCAAATTGACACCAAGGGTAATTGCTGCAGTTGCCCCTCCCTAGTTATGCCACTGTTTTGCATTGCATCATAAAATCACCAGCCTGGTTAGTCCTTTATAAATCCATCATCCTTGAGTGCTCTTCGAATCTCCTATTAAGTAATAATGCAATTTATTGAGTAATCTACTCTGCCTCCCAATTCTGAAGACTATTCCGTGATGTAAAGTCCCAGCTTGTCCTCCTGTTTTTTAAAGTGCCTGTTCTTTTTTGAAGCCTCTTAAACCTCATCTCACCCTCAAAGAGAAGTTAACAAGGACACGATGATAACAAAACTCATTCTGAATATCACTGCTAATTTACTTCACTTAGTAACATGCAAACTCCCAAGCTTCTATATGTTAAAGCTGGTAAATTTGTTCTAAAACAGTTTCTCATTCTTTAGAATTGTAAAGAGGATGGAAATAGCCCCACATTATGGATTAAGAAGGGTCTGTGTCAGCACTAGTAGCCATTGGGCCAATATATTTACTATGCAAACAAAACTCAGTAAGAGACAAATGTTCATCTACATCCTTCATTTTTATATATGAATCAATATGTTCTTTGCTGAATCACCTGCAATGTAAATGCAGGGGCTTATTTTAATATAGCAAATTGCAATGAACTCTCATTTCTTTGAAGGTAGCATTCAATCTTAAATAAGCACACATGGAGTGGGAATGTGCGTTTCTCCAGGGATAAACAGCAGTGGCACAATATGTGCTGCTGCTCCTTATCCCTGGGGAACACCTATGCACATGTGCTCTGGAGCAGAGCAGGTGGGGTAAGGGAGGCTGGGCCCAGTACTTGAACTGGCCCCAGCAGCCTTACCAGGAGTCCTGGGGATCTATGGGAGCTGCAGCTGCAGCAATCTGGCAGCAGGGAGCATGGGTCCAGCTGGCTAGGCTTCAGTTTTGAGTGCCACACACTGCCGCCACATGCACCACCCCACTTTTTTTAAGCACAGATTTTTTGACACAGGGATCTCCCAGTGTCAACCTCCTCCCCCCTCCCCCCACCGACTTGCCCAATGTTGCAAATTAGCAGTACAGGGAATGCCTTCATGTATGGCACGTGCAGTGTGCAGTGCAGCAAACGGGTCTGCAATGCTACATACTGCATATGTGCACTTGTCCGGATGTGCCCTGAGCCTCTAAACAAACATCTCATTTGAGGTGATTCTCTTTGTTCCAACATATGACTCGGGGCTGCACAGCCTTTTACATGCGCAGCCCTTCAAGCTGCATTGGTGCTCCTCTGGCAAAGGTAGCAAGAATGAGCACACAGTCTGAGTGACTGATCTCTGGAATGAATGACAGTTGAGTTAAATAATGCACATAACAGTGTCCCAGGAAAAACTGATAGTACATTTTATCTGGCATATTTCATAAATACTTGAAGCAGGACATTGGATGTGAATATCTAGGATCCCAGGACAAAAGGCTTTCTCCTGGGAGAAATGCAACATCTATTTACAGCCCAGGAAGAGAAGGACTTTACAGTGCTGAAAGCTTTCATACAAAACTTTTATTGACCCCACATAAGACCTCAAATAATGGTGAGGGATGGTTTTCACTGAGAGCTTACATCAGGATTCCTAGCTGAGCATTCATCTGTCATTACAAGAAAGCCTGAAGTGGTACTTTTACTTTGCAAAGCTCTTATTGTTGTTTGTTCTTTCACAGCTTGAGAACTACATTGTGGAAAACATGAAGTCAGAGATGGCTCAAATACAGCAAAATGCGGTTCAGAACCATACAGCCACTATGCTTGAAATAGGAACCAGCCTTCTAAGTCAGACAGCAGAGCAGACAAGAAAACTCACGGATGTTGAAACCCAGGTACATCCCCAAGGCCATATTTCGCAAACTGTTAACAGCAGAGAGCCTTGCCCACTATCTTCTCTTTCACTACATCATCTTTCAGCACTGTGATCCAAGATACATTCATACCTTGTGTATGCTGGTAGCAACAGCAATGATGACTGTCATATTTTTTTAAAATTTCATGAGGTTGGTATATCTAACTTTGCATGAATCTGTCAGGGTGAACTAGCCAAGAAAGTTCCCAGTATTTGACCTCAAATAAACAGCCTAGCTACTGACTGTGAACAATATAATTTTCAAACTAAATAAATAGTTTTGAGACAAAATAGTTATTTTGATCTTTTGTTAAAGGTTTCTAGTATTTTCCAATCTTTTAAAAAGTATTTTACCTACAGAATTTTTACATCTGCAAGAGAGAAAAAAGAACATTCATGTGTCAAGTACTCTACACTTGTGCATTTGCTATTTTACAAAGTTTTATAATGTGGCTTGAATTAAAGATTGTTTTTTAGTGACTGCAGAGGCTTTCCCATAACAAATATATGTGCTGGTATTTTGCTTATCAAAGTGCAATATATAATATTCCTTTTCTACTGAATTTTCTATCAGTCTTCTATTCGTGCTGAAATTTTTGTCTTCAGTGACTTCCCCTTGTTAAAATAAATACATTGCTGTGTTATGTGTATTTGGTTTCTTAAGACAGGATATATACTGTTTGAGATAGATCATATCATCTGAACGCAAATCCCAATGCAAATTTACAATGCCCCTCCCATACTATTATATAATCACATCACAGCATATAGGTAGACATGGTCAACACATGGTGGTGGTAAAACAGTGTGACATAACTGTAAGGGCACTAACACATGTGGGGAGCCTGCTCCGATGAGCTGTAAATCCAGCATGTCAGAGCAGACTCAATTAATCAAGTCTGCTGGAGCACAGAAATTGATGTGCTCTGGCAGTCTCATGCATTGTGTATCAGCAGCACACTGCGCCTCCACACTGAGAAAATGGAGGCTGTGAGCTTTAAACTAAAACAGATTTGATGAGCTTTAGTTCAAAGTACATGACCACAGTTTTCTCAGCATGGAGGCACACTGTGCCGCTGATACAAATGACGCACAGGAGCTTTTAATTAGCACAGCTCGCTAATTAAACATGCCTGGTGCCATGTTGGGAGCACATGTAAAAATGCCCTAAATTTCTAATTTGTTAGTATGTTGTTTAATTAATTAAGGTCATTTGAGATATGGCAGCTTTAACAGCTGAAGTATGGCTTCATACAAATATTGGAGCAAATCCTGTTTTATTTCCCCATTCCACATACGAAGAATCTAACTGCAAAAATGCAAGGGTAATTGTGACTTTATGCTTTTTCATGAGTTACCCAGATTTTGGGTCTGCACAGCAATAAATGGTGATCATGTGCCCATTTACTCTTCCCTGACAAAGGTAGAAAACAGCTATAGTCACTGAGCTGTGGCTCCCAAGGCTTTA
Organism: Gavialis gangeticus; assembly: GCF_001723915.1. Taxonomy (NCBI): domain Eukaryota; kingdom Metazoa; phylum Chordata; order Crocodylia; family Gavialidae; genus Gavialis; species Gavialis gangeticus. The sequence continues at coordinate 169,056,004 of NW_017728992.1, read as the reverse complement.
AACTTGTGCTAAGATAGTGCCTAGTTGACTTAGCGGTGTCTGGAACAGGGAATCAAAGGAACAACATCATTGTTTATGCCATTGGCTTCAAAACCTGGTGTTCCTTGGTTACATTAGCCTGCTAGGCTTTGAGTGAACTTTTGGCTAAGGATGGATGTTCAAAAAGGCCAAGGAAGAGGCATTCTACGTATTGCACGTATTGCACTTTTCTCAAAGTGCCCTAGATTAGTGTAGTGAACAAAACTGATATTTACCCTTGGAGAGGGGGCACAGAAGTGACCTTCACTGGCCAAAGTCAACAGGCTGGAGGGGCTCCTCATGCCTCCCAGGAAGCTACTGGGGCAACTTCTATCCCCGCCCCCAGCAGCTGGCAGCAATGGCTTGGGGGAGGGGAGCAGGGCATCAGAGCCCTCCCCCTCCCCTGCTGTGCAGCTGCCCCCCAATTTGCTGGCCCAGGTCTGGGGGGAGGGGGTGGTTGAGGTCTCCATGGCAGGCAAACTCCCTTCCCCCAGCTGCAGCCAGCTCAGGGGTGTGCTGCTTTTCACTGCATTGGGTGTTGGGGGAGTGGGAAATGCAGCCCCTCTGCCACACAGGCCCAACCCCCTCCCCACTCCAAGACCCAAGGCAAGAAGCTAGAGGGGGCTTTGTTCTCTGCCCCCCTCCTGTCCCCTGCCTCTAGTTCCTGACACAGTGAACTGTCCCCATGCTGCAGCTCCTGGTTGCACTTGTTAGGAGGATCAGGAAGGGGTATCAGGGAACAGAGCCCCCCTGCCACATGAGTGCCCCACAGCTTGCTTGCCTGGGTCTTAGGAGGGCTGGCCCAGGTCTGTGCAGCACAGGGGCACTGCTCCCCCAGCTGTACTATTTCACCACATCAGGAACTGAGGGGGAGGAACAGATCCCTGCTGCTGCATGGGTCCCCCCAGCTTTCTGGCTCAGATCTTGGAGAGGGCCAGGCCAGGTCCTTGTGTTGGGGAGGCTCTGATACAATCTGGTATCAGCCCTGGTACAAAGTGTGGGCAAGGCAAGAGCCCCCAAGGGGACACTTGCCTGCCTGTACACAAATGCCAGGAGCTTGGGGAATAACACAAATAATTACAACATCATAGGGAAAACAGAGACCTGGTGGGCTCTACTGGACCATGGGTATAGATGGCTATACCTTGTACAGGAGAGATCGAGTAGATAAAAGGGGTGGGGGTGTAGCTCTCTATGTTAAGGAAAGCTATGCATCCCTGCAAGCTGATGTTGGTGACCAGAGTGGACAACTGGAGACCCTCTGAGTTAAAATCTGTGAGGAACACAGCACAGGGGACACAACAGTGGGAGTCTACTACAGTCCTCCGACCCACAGTCAAGAGCTTGACCAGGAGTTCACCCAGGAACTGGCTGAGGCTGCATGCTCCAGAACCATGGTTGTCATGGGTGACTTCAATTACCTGGACATCTTGTGGGAGGATCACTCAACAAAATCTGAGCAGTGGCAAAGCTTCCTATCATGTGTGCAACACTGAAGTCCTTGACTTAAAGAAAGCCGACATTGACAAGCTCAGGAGTCTTGTCAGTGAGGCCCTAAGGGACCACGACCCCAGGGGGAGGGGAATCCAGGAAGAGTGGTTGCTCCGCAAGGGAGTGATCCTCCATGCACAAGGTAATTCAATTCCATCTTGGAAGAAAGGCAGCAAGAGGGCACAGCATCCCCCCTAGCTCTCCAGGCATCTAGCAGACCTCCTGAGGCTAAAAAGAAAGGCCTACAAAGGATGGAGGATGGGATTCACCTCCAAAGAGGAATATTCTGCACTGGTTCAGTCCTGCAGAGAGCAAACCAGGAAAGCCAAGGCTGCAACT
>NW_017728992.1:169052565-169052899 GCF_001723915.1 Gavialis gangeticus | reverse complement strand
CTACCCTGGGGGGTCTTTAAGAGGAGGCTAGATGAACACCTTACTGGGGTCATTTGACCCCAGTAATCTTTCCTGCCATGGCAGGGGGTCGGACCTGATGATCTGCTCAGGTCCCTTCCAACCCTACAAACTATGAAACTGTAGCCAGGAGCTGCAACATGGGGCTTCGTGGCCCACCTTTTTGCGGTGCTGGGAACTGGGGGTGACAGGAAGGGAAAGGGGTCCCCTGCCATGTGGGCTCTCTCCAACTTGCTGGCTCAGGTCTTGGGGGGGACCATGCTGGGTCTGCATAGCAGGGGGCTCCGTTCTCCCTCTCCTCCCCCCCCCCCCCCCC
>NW_017728992.1:169040197-169047565 GCF_001723915.1 Gavialis gangeticus | reverse complement strand
ACTTTCTCCAATTCCCAGCATGGTGAAAAGCGGTGCAGCCCTGAGCTGCAGCACCTGGCTCCAACTGGAGAAATGGAGGCCTCTGGCTCACAGACCGAGCCCAGCCCCCTCCCCTACAATACCTAAGCCAGCAAGCTGGGGAGAGGTGGGCTGCATGGCAGGGAGGGTCCGTTTTCCCACCTCCCCATCTGGCTGCACAGGAAAGAAACAGAGCTTTTTCTGTTTCCTTTCTGTGACAGCCCAGGGACAGGACTAGCCAAGAGCCAAGGATCACTGGCCGAGGCTCGCATGCCAGCCTGAGAAGGGGTTGGCAGAATTTGACCTACCTTGCCTCGTGATGGGCTGCGGTGCAGATGTTCAATAAAGCACTCAAAGTGACTGAATTTCAGTGATGGGTTTATTTCCCTACAGCAAATAAACTTTTCCATTAAAAAAAAATGCTTCATAGCCTCAAGTGATGAAAACTGAAATTTTAATGCAGGAAACTGAGTCACCGTATTGTCATTTTTGCTGAAAATTCCCTCAGTGCTTGAGAGACAAAAGTGGTTATTAGAATCCATTATCTCCCCTTTAAAAATGTTCTTGTCAGTTCATTATTGTCTTTTTGGGTAAGTTGCTCTCTATGGGTGGAATCCTGATGCCACACACAGCCCCTTTGGGGTAAAGAAAAACTACATGAAACAATTGGCATGTGACTTGCATCTTTCATAAACTGTGTTTTAGTGCAAGTGGCAATAATGTAAGCAAACACACTAAATGCCTGCCACTGTTGCAAAAGAAACATCTCAAGAGAATACTGTCATACAAGTTCTATTTACAAAACAGTGGATGCAACAGTTTGCCATCTCTTCACTTGCTAATTACTTTAGCACTCCTCCGATGCAAGCATTCTTTGTATTAGCATGGTTTGATGCTTGTCACCTTGCTTACAATGAAACACACTTGTCAGACACCGTTTCCTCATTAAAATAGCATACTCTGCAGCAAATGTGGGTCTAGATCCTTAACTGCCAAGCATAGCTTCACTGATGTTTAAAAATATATTAAAACCTAAACTGGAACCTTTCAATGAATTATCATACAAGCCTGTCAGGAAATAGTATTAACCTGTCCCTGTTCATGTCTACAACATGGTAATACTAAACTATTGCAAGTTTTAATGCTTTTATTTATCCTTAAGGTACTAAATCAAACATCCAGACTTGAAATTCAGCTGCTGGAAAATTCGTTATCTACTTACAAGCTGGAAAAACAACTGTTGCAACAGACACATGAAATCCTGAAAATTCATGAGAAAAACAGGTGAGAGTAGATTGTTGGCCCCATAAATGTCTCTATTTTCCTCAGTATAAAAGAACTTTCTTTTAATGTTACTTTAGACCACCAGGAAAACAGAGCTTCTGAGGCTTAAGGAAGCAAATATAGGTATGTGGAAAGTCTTGGTAAGATTTAGATTGACAGATGCTAGAAATTATATAGATAAAGAATCAACAAAACCTGTACTTTACATCACTGGCACACAATTTCCCTGTAAAGCTGGCCACTGCTATGGCTCAGTGATAATCTTTGGATAATATATGTATGTTTAAACTGGAATGAAACTAATTTTGTGTCTACATTTACAAAATAATTATAAGCCTGCCAGCCTGATTCTAATCCTGGGCAAGGTGTGAAAAGAATGATATATGACCTGATTATTAAAGAAAGAAGGATAAGTAGTATAATTACTATTTAATGCCAACTGGCAAAGCTTTAGGAAACATAAACTTTCTCTAATTAACTCATATATTTTTGGATGAGATTACAATCTTGGTTCAAAAATGTAGTAGTATCCACGTAATAAACTCCTGTAAGGACTTTGATATTAGACTGCATGATAATTTGATTCAGATATTAGACCACAGCACATATATTAAATAAATTAGGAACTAGACAGGCTGAACTGATAGGTTTCAGAAGGTGGTGGTAGCAGAGAATCGTTACTGAACTAATATACCCCTCATGGGATTCATAGGTACCAGTTCTTGATCCGAAGTTTTTACTCTTTTTATCAATTCTCTGGCAAGAAAAAAAACCCTTTAAAGTCTTTATCATTAAAGACAATGTGTAAATGAAGAGGGGGACAGGTAACAGATTCAGAGAATTCTGGTATAATTAGCAAGCATGTCAGTATGGCCAAGTGTAAGATCATTCATTCAGGGAAAAAAAATGGGTTGTACTTAAAGAAATGGTGGGTAGGGTTGGGGAGTCTCTCCTTGGAATCCATGACTGAAACGGGTTGAGGTTCACAGTGAATTTTCAGCTGAATATGAGATTCCAGAGCAGCACATGACCAAAAGAGTAAACTCTATCTATTAAACCAATTATAAGTAGGGAGGCTATTTTATCTCTGTATCAGCGCTAGTGGGACCACTCCTGGAATACTGTGTTCAGTTCTGATGTCCACACTTCAGTAAGGATGTTGTTAAACTGAAGTGTGTTGAGAGAAGAACTAAGAATGACTGAGGTTTGCAAAAAATGAAAAACACAAGCACAGTCTATTGAGCTTAACAAAGAGAAGGCTAAGTGATTACTGAACCAGAGTCTGTAAGTAACTATATGGGGATCAGAAGTTTGATAACAGTAGGATTTTTAATCTAACAGATAACTGTATGACAAGATCTAGTGGCTAGAAGCTGAAACCATATAAATGAAAACTACAAATAAGGTTCTTCTTTTTTTTCTAACAGCAAAGGTAATACAGCAGTGGATAAACTTAAGAGATGTAGTGGATTCCCTACCACTATCAAGTTTGGCTGGTTTTCAAATCAAGATTCTATAGTTTAACTGCAACAACTAGGCATAAAGTAATTTGGAAATGCCCTGTGGCCCATATCATGTATATCAAGGCTGTCCAACTGGTGGTCTGTGGACCACATGCATCCCCCAAGGGGTAATCTACCACTCCCAGGCTCAAGATCTGGCTGTCCTCCTAGCTTCCATTGGTTTTCTGCTGGTGCTGCTGGAGTCTACAGTCTTCCCCCTTCCATCATCCTGCTTCCCCTGCCTGCCCCTACCCCTGTGGCTTGTGGGACTGAGGTTGCTGATGGCAGAGGATGTGAGAGAGATCTGAGGAACCTGTGTAGCCTGGCATGGTATGGTGGTGGGGACCCCTGTGACACAGCACAGGGGTGTTGTTTTAGTGCAGTAGTTGGAGAGGGGACACATAGCATGGTGTACAGATCAGGGGGGCATGTGATTTGTACAACGTATGGTTGGAGAGCCTGCAGCTTGTAGTCATTCTGAAGCTGGATAGTCCTGATATAAGTCATCAGTCTTGGTCAGTGGTGCTCATTGTTTTGGCTCCATAGGCAGATGAATGGCACAAGGCTAGTCCACATCTGTCTGGACTGGGATGCAGCTCCAGGGGTCCCGTGCCACTATCATCCAGCTGGGATCTGGCTCCAGGGACCCCACACTGCCTCCTGCCCTGCCCTGTGCTATTCATAGTGTCAGGGTATCCATCTAATTTAATAGATTCTTAAATTTCAAAGAGACATTTTGATTATCTAGAACTGGGGAGTTCAACCCCCAACCTATGGGCCAGATGACATGGCGCCAGGGGCCAGAACTGGCCTGCAGGCCAGGGGCTGAACACTTCTGGTCTAGATGAACAAAATGGTCTCCTTTTTGGTCTTTAAATTTAACAATCTATTAAATTAGAGGGATCATATGGCAACAAGCCAACGGAAGACAGAAGGAAAGAGGTGGTGGAGAAAATAAATGCCCTTTGTAGAGAATATTATAAAGAAATACAGTGCTTAATGTTGATGCATTTACAAAGGTGATCAGATGATTCACTGTCAATCTGTTGTACATTTTGGTAAAGTATATAATCTAATTGGTGTTGGTAAACAAAGGTTGTCAAAGGTGGATCAGAAGCAATTTGACTGAATTGAGATTTAATTAAATGAGTTCACAAATTACATATATCAATTTATTTATATAATATATATTTTATATGTCTGTGTATGTATGTAGCTTTTTAGTCCTCTTTTAACTGACAGGACAAAGAGTTGCCTTTTTGATCTGCCCGTTTCTGATTAGGCTCAAGAATTTTGTTATAATGTGCAAGGGATAGAATTGTTTAAGCGATGTCTTGTGTATTTAATATTTTGTATTTATTTATGTATCTTAACAATGTGTCGAGGTATAAGGCATGTGTGGTAGTAAATAAACTTGACTTGCCTTGACCTTTGGGTGGCTACACTGACATGCATGATGAAATAGTCTGTGGCGTGACAAAATGGTCTGAGTTTGCATCTGGAAATAAGGAATGTGTTGAAAATCAATATATATACTGTATTGTCTCTTTTTAGAAACATAAGATAAACTAAAAAATAGGAGGAGTGGAGCCTAATGCCTACAGTAATGAACTAGAGTGAGGCATCCTACATTCTTTTGCTGAAAAAAAGGGGATAGTGTGTAGTCAAGGCATTGGAGTAGGACTCAGGAGATCTGGGGTGATTTTTCAGCTCTGCCATCTTTGTAACACTGGACAGTTCATTTAGAGCCTTTTGTCTCCACTCACTACTACTCATGTTTCAGTTTAATTATATGACTAATCTTATTAGAGTCAAGGAAAAAATTAGGACCCTGAATTTACAAACATTGTATGATAAATAATCTCACTCTGGGTTACGCATACGCTTACATTTTCTAGTTGTTTCTATGTGTTTCTAGTTTTGAAGTTCTTTGTCTCTGTTCTTCATTTTCTTATCAAGCAAATAATATGTAATGTCTCCTTTTATATATCTTGCCAATTTAGATTAAAATCTCTTTTGAACAGGGACTGCTTCTTACTGTAAGCATGCAGCAGCTACCACAAGCAATCCACAACAATCGGGGCCTGTAGTGCTACTGCTAATTACAACTGGTGGTGGAGTATGGACGGGAGTCTTCATCCCTGTCCCATGGATAAAATTATTCTTACTTTTTAAAAATGAAATTTCCATATGAAAGAAATCTAAAGAGTAACCATGACAATTATTAATAACTCATGCAGTGTACAGCTGGTTCATTACCCCATATTACAGCAAATCAATGTTGCATTTCAATGGGGGTACAAAAGCATATTCTTTATCATTACAGAAATATCTGCTCTAGCCTTAAACCCTGCATCTCTAAAGAAAAGTGGCCTAATCCTTTCCCAGGTTTTATCAGTGTTCCATGGGATATACATGATAGGTATTCCATGGGATATAAATTGGGATAGATTTGTCTCAGAATTTTGTGGTATAATTTGAATGCTCTAGTGCAATAAGGTAACCTAGTATTATAGTTTCCTGAGAAGGCTACATCTAAATTATAGACTCCTCTAGTGACTTTTTTTTCTTCTACAAGGCAAATTAAAATTATGCTTTAATTTATTTTTTTTAAATGTCCTTCCTTGAAAAGCTTTCACTTCCCAACTTTTGAGGAGGTCACTGGTGCCCTTGGTTAATTAATTGGTTGCCATTTCATTCAGCATGTAAGTGTGATAAGAAACTGTTTTCATAGGTGAATCAGACAAATGTGTATACATATAGCAGGCCTGCCACTGGATATTTCACAGAAATAAGTAAGACAAATGAAGTTTGTTTAAAAAGACAGACAGACTACTGGCACATTCAGTACCAGAGCGTCATGACATATACAAGGAAGATTATTATCTTTTCTCAAAGATACTTTTCTTGAACCTCTACTTTTGTGGGCAAGAAGTGAGAAAATAGCACCTCTGGTTGGCGTTTTAGGTACATGATTTTATTTCACTGAAAAGATAGGGAATATTTTTCACTTAATTACATTAAACTTTTCTGACTGCAATTTCCCTGACTTCAGTGTATTTACACTGGTGTAAAGTGAAATGGAGACTCATGCCTCAGCATTTGACTGGAGTTTAAGACATAAGGAAGCACAGATATTATCACACCAGATCAAACAAGTGTCCCATCTAGTTGAGTGGGAACATTTAGTACCTCATGCGAAGAGGAGGTTTCACTGTTGTGGTGAATGATTATACAGAAACCAGTCTCACATGCCATATCTATACAGTAAATGTATTGTGCCTCAAAGAATTAACCTCAAAAATGCCATGCTTTTCCAGGAAGGACCCCCTAAAACAGAAGCAGTATAGCTGTATGTGTGTGACAACTTTGAGAAGGCTAATTACCACTGCTGAGCAGCAGGCCCATTAGCCTGACCTATGCTAATTACCCTGCCACAGCGACGTGCAGGCATAGCCATACTGCCTCTGTATTAGGACACATCTGACTTGAAACAACTGGATGTAAATGAGGGTACCAGTGCTCTGAGTTCACCTTAAATACCGTACCATACTAAATTTACCATAGGGCAGTTTGCTTAAAACCTGTCACAGCTATTGTTGTGTATGGGTTGTGTATGGCTTAAAATATAGGCGAGGCAAGGCTTTTTGTGACATCTTTTATTGGACCAACTGTGTAAGTGGGAACGCACCTGGAAATAAGGAGCTGTTATTCAACAGGTCTTCCAGCTATACCTTTGGTCCAGTAAAAGATATGAAATGCTTTCTGGATATCAGAGGTACAGCAGTACTTGAACCATACTAAAATAAAAGGATTTAAATCCCTTTTCTGACAGTCTTTATATTTGGCCAAAATCTTCTTACTAAAATATTATACTACTCTTTACCTGTTGAATAAGTCAAAGGCAAAGTAAATCATCTTATCTGTGCTTTAAAAGTCCAGACATTTCTAAAGATTACTTTTAATGCAAGAAAATCCCATCTCTAAGATCTGGTCTATATCCTGTTCTCAAACATATCTAACCTAAGGCCTCTCAAAAAGTAAGTAATAGTGTTTTTAAACTGTCGGGTCTGGATTGGATTAGTGAATAAACCATATACCTTGCAACGTAGGTTGTCTAAATCAAGCTTTCCTTCCTCCCTGGAGAGCTTCAAGAGTGCTGTCTACATGTTCTACTTCATCACTTTCTAAAATGACAGTAGATTTAACTCAAAATCTGTATTTTGGCTTCTGTATTGGCCTTCTAACCTCTCTAGAATTATCGGAAGGGCTTTTTATGAAAACTTTAGGTGTAGTGCAGTCATGCTGAGATACCCTACTGGCTTCCATGCTGACAAATGTAACACATCATTTGTATGGTAGAAAATGGATTTCTGGCTTCACAAAGATCAGTAAAATGGACAACATATTGAAATAAGTTTAAAGCTTGAGGTAAATCAATGTTGCTTTTATTGCTCCCAAAATGGACACACACAATATTTAGCCTACACAAAAATAACATTTGTTTCTTTATTATTTTGATCTCCCAAAGGTCTGTTTCAGCTCCAAGATGAAGTCTGCATAA
>NW_017728992.1:169031219-169039862 GCF_001723915.1 Gavialis gangeticus | reverse complement strand
TTCTCAATAGACAGGTTTTTTAATGTTTGGAAAACTGTGTGTACTCACAAGAAAGAAAAGGGTCCCTTTACATGATAACTATAGCTCTTGAAAACATAAAAATGCCACGTTACATAATTATAGTGGATAATTAGAGATCATATGGTTTGTTGAGAGACCACATCTCCTTTTTTGTCTTGCATATCACAAAGTCCAAGGTTTTTTGCTTATTAAATAATAATCCATATAAAATCAAAGTAGCAATAATTAATGTTATAGGTTTCATTTTAAGCAATGCATTTTAAATGCCTTTAAAATGCATTGATGAATAATATGGTAAGCTAAAAAGTATTGGTGATGTTAGCCTCTTAATGGTGAATGAATCTTCAAAGATCTGAGTAGTTATAATAATCCTTTAAAATGATCTGAATTTATCTAGAGTTCTTTAGCCTCAACACCAAGTTGGGAAACTCTCAAACAGGATTTCTTTTTTTTTTTTTTTGTGAGATTTCTAGAACTTCCTTGATTTAAATTAGCTATAAACACGATGTATGAAATTCTGGCTTTTTGGGGGTCAAAGGCCATGAGAGCAACCTTTCTCAGGCTATTTAAGTATTTAAGTATTTCTGCCCTTTGAAACTAGTTACTTCAAAGTCGAAGTCAAAGTTTGACTTTTGCTCATTCTGAGGTCTGAGAGAAGGTTTCTCACTGATTCTTAATAAGACTGAGTGGGCATACACAGTTTTTGAATTTCTCACAGGGAATTCACCCATCCCAAAAATATCTTCTTATCCTGTATAGCCATGAGGTCTTTGTAGCTAGGAAAAGACCACTGCAGAAATGCATTTATGCAAGGTCATTACATATACATTCAAGAAAATATGTATTGGTTGTTCAATGCATTAGAGCAGTATTTTTAGTCTAACAAGCATTGTGTCTCCCCGTCTTTCTACCATGAGTCTGACACTCTGCACACAGATATAAAGGCCTTATTGTAAAGAAGTAAAACATCTGAATATGTCTGCATAGACTCCAAAGAAAAAAGGCCTAACAGCTTCTTTCTCCTTGTTTGACTGTCATACCTGTAGTAACACTGCCACCGTTAATAGTCATCACCATGGCATCAAACCCATTTACTGTAGTTGTATGGTAGGAAACAAAGTAGCTACCTATATTGTGGTTGTCAGCTTGTCCCTATTTTCCACAAAATGATGAAAACATATAGAGATGAAAAGTGCTGCAGAATAATAGCCACATACACTGCATTACTAACTTAAAGATTTAGGGGCCTTGTTGTCTTTTCTAACACACAGCTTGGTTGGATTTCTGCTCTACCGCTACCCTGTGAATGGCTATTGTTCCTCCAGTGGCCGGTGCACCTTGTACTTTAACATGGAACATCATCTGCCATGTAGGCATATGGCCACCACACAGCTGCTATGCACTGCAATGTGTGCAGCCTCTGTCAGACAGGAGTGCACATTGCTCTTTTCTAAAACAGTATCTTCATTATGAATGATAAATTAGTGCACAAGTTGAACTAAGACAATTTCAGTGAACTGTTTTAGTCATACCCTATGTAAATATTGCCATAAACAATATACTACTCTCTAACATTTCAGTTTCCTTGAGAGAGCATTAGAAAATATTCTGTCAGAATTATTTCAACCAGCTTTAACTAGAAGGTATTTTTAACAAAATTTAACCTGGCCTCATGCAAGTAGTAGATTGTCACCAAGTAATTCCCAAATAGGTTGGAGCTGAGCTACAGCATATATTTCTTTTACAAATACATCTATTCTTTATTTAAAGGCTAGAAGTAATAGAAAACCAACTGCATGCTCTGGTAAATTGTTAAAATAGGTCTCTGTGCTAACAGTTAAGAAAATCAGGGGTTTGTTTCCAGTTTAAATTGCCCTAGCTTCATCTTCAGTCCACAATGCTTTTGTCTGCCAAATTAAATACCCCTTTAGTACTAGGCATCATTTCATCAGTAACTGGGAGTAAGGATGATCCAAAGGAAGTGCTCTCTGCCTTCCATATCTCCTCCACCTACTCAACAGCCTGCCCTCTGCTTTCATTGGGATAGATGGGATTATCTTGAATGGTATATTTTCTTAAATGCCCTTTTAAGTCCAAAATTAATATTGTTTCAGAAAGAGAGATTTCCGTTTGGTTTTACCTAGATTTTTAAAGCTTTATATTACTTTACCATGAACAATAAACCTATGGACTGAATTTCATCTTTATATTGTTATTGTTTGTAACAGTTTATATTAATTCTCCATGATTTTTAATAGAAACAGCTACATATGGATATTATTACATTCTTCAGTTAAGTTAAATGACCTGAAATTATGCAGGAACTTTGCCACTGATTTATTATTCAGAAATAAAAACAAAGATGAGGAGAGAGAGAAAATAAAACTGACTTGAATAGGAAGTGGCCTGTTGGCAAGTTTGAAACCATTGGTTAGCTTATGGGTATGAAAAACATCTCTTTTGGCATAACCAATTGAATCACTGATCCAAAGGTCAGCAGATGGGATGAGTTAATTTCTTTATCTAACATTAATGAAACTTTTTTTCCTTTTGGTTAAATTCCCGCAACAGTATTGAAAGTGTTGGCACTGAAAAACCTCTTGTACAATGGAGATGTCCCTCTGTGTCTACAACTCTTCTCTTCTAGATGTCTTCTAGTATTTCTTTGACCTTTATAAACTGTACACTCCAGAAAAGGAGAGTTGTAGTTGAAGAGGAAAGCATTTGCATACATTTTTTATACAACTAGCTATAGAATTTGTTGAAATAGGGTCAGTGATGTTTATATAGTTGGGGTCAAGATTTTTCTGTCTAGGGAGACATAGCAAATGGCTAGGATCCAGAGGTGCAGCCACTTACTATTACTTCTTCATATATTTTTATTTTATATAAGGACAGTTTTTTATGAAGTATTCTAAGAGTATCTCACCTAAAAAAAAAACAACTTCTGATTTGTCTTCTGGAAAAAAGATCCCATCTATAGAAGCAGGCATCACTCACTTTCTTTTCCCATCCTTCTATGCCACTTAATTTCACCCAGGGATCCTGCAAGTTGTGAAGCATGATTATGACATCAAGGGACACATAGTACAATTATACAAACATTTGTCTGAAATGATAAATTGATTATTGCTTTTATTAAATCAAATTTACCCTCCATAATATGCATTGGAATAACTGTCCCAGAGTTAAATGGGATCTCTCTACCTTGTCAGCATGTCTTCACAAACTTCAGTTATGCTGTGTTTTCAATATACTTTCAGCCTAATTTTCTTCATTATAAAAGTTTGTGAAATGTTCATTGTATTGCTTTATATGTAATCTTAGATTTAACTATTTAGTATAAAATGATTAGATAGTCTGAGTGGTCAAGTTTCCTTCATGCAAGAAGCTATATGTCCTTGAGCCTTTATAAATATACAGCATGTAGTCACCTATGAAAGATTTACAAAAGAATATTGGAGTAACAAGTAAGAAAAAATGTGAAGAGGAGCACATACACCATGAGTGCTTACATTATAAGTTTGGGAGGTTAGATTGGGTAAAAAATGGGTGCCCAATCTAACTTAGTTCACCCACATGTGGACCTTACTCTTAGATCCCTAGTTAGGTTGACGTACGTGCCAAAATGCCAAACTGTACAGATTTTCACTGAGGGTTAAATCAGGCAAAAATGACTGGCCTGATCTTACTGAGTTCACCAGGGTTGGAAAGCCTAGCCACACCCCAGCCTGGGGCTGCCCTTTTCCTACCCCCCCAACCCACTGGGCTATTTTTAGACACCTGACCCCCAGATGGACAACCCCTCTGTCGACCAGCTAACCATCTCAAGCCCATCAAACCCTCCCACTGATCCTGCAAGCCACCGCTGATGCCAGTTTTGCAGATGTTTGCTGGTGCCAAGAGCTGGTGGTAGAGGGGATTGGTCTGCAGGGGGTGTCGTCCATCTGAGGTTGTGAGAGGGGCTGGGGGGGCTAAAGAAACCTTTAGTTGGGGGGAAATAGGGTCTCTGATCCCACCGAAGCCCCCCAGACCCTACTTGCCCCCAATCCTGTCTCCCCTCCCCCCGCAGAACTGCTAGAGCCCGTGATCTAGCCCACCACTCTCCCCACTGAACCTACTTAGATCAGGCTCCTGACACTGGGAAACACCTGTAAATCTGGCACCAGGGGCAATTTGGCAGGATCAGGGGGACTGGGAATTTGGTGAGGTCTGGTGGGGCATAGCAGGGGCAGAGAGGCTCTCCGATTGTGCCAGTCCCCCTTCACCCTTTTACCTTACCGACCCACCATGGGAACCCTGATTCTGCCTACCCCTCCCCACACCCTGACTGGCTTAGATCAGGTTCCCACCACTGATGAAGATCTGTAAAACTAGAACCCAATCCATAATCGCATGGCTTAAAGCAGGCTGCATGATTGTAGATCAGATCCTGGGAATGTCTGTACTGCTGAAATTAAGAATCAATGGGTTAGATGGGACAGCCAGTTTTTACCAGATCTAACTTCCCAAACTTCTAAGTGTAACATCTGTACACACCCAGTGCTGGGTGCTAATTGTACAGACAAACACGTTTTGTTCTGGATCAGAGCCTTAAATTTCAATATACAAACCTCCCTCTTTGCAAATATTACACACTGTTACTGTGCCATATCTCATGAGGTGACCCAATATGAAAACCTGGTAGAAATATTTCTGATTTCTGTTGTGTGGTTATAGTTCTTTGTTTCACTGTAAATCTTTCAAAAATTCCCTCCCAAATTGGTTATATTGATAGGTGGGTGTTTTTATTATTGGCCCTATGTTTCATTTCCCAATTCCTCATTATCCTGAAGGTTTATCTTGCACTCACTTTCAAGAACTTACACAATCCTGCCTCAGCCTTACTGCATTCATCTCTTATTACATTAACTTCCCTATTCATTTCTTTCTTTTTCTCCTTCCTCTGACTTTATTTTTGCAAAATTGTAAGTGCAGTTGCATGCCTGATTTGGTTGTTTACTTCTTTGCACAAAACACAAAAAACTGCATGAACCACTTATTACCTAGCTAAATAACTGACAGTTAGTTTGTTAATGCGTTTTCTTCAGTTGGGCATGCAAATTTGAAATACAATAGCATGTATTTTTGCATGAGTATTTTGGAAAGCCACAATAACATATCAGTTATGTTTGGGTACTGGATAGAACATTACAGTCCACTAATTTTCATTAAATGTGTAGATCTGAGGGGAGGCGGGTTGTGTTTTTATGCTGAAGTCTAACAATAGTCAAAAGATGAAATAACAAGATGTAGGCAGCATCTTCTATATTCAGAAATGTATTAAAATGACCTAATGATAGCAATTATTATATTTTTTTAGTTTACTTGAGCATAAGATATTAGAAATGGAAGAAAGACATAAGGACGAGTTGGATACGTTGAAGGAGGAAAAAGAGAATCTGCAACGCTTGGTTTTACGCCAAAGCTACATAATCCAGGAACTAGAGAAGCAACTAAACAAGGCAACAAATAACAACAGTATCCTGCAGAAACAACAGCTGGAATTGATGGACACGGTTCATAGTCTGGTCAATCTCTGTTCCAAAGAAGGAGGTGAGACAGTAACATTTTAAAAATTAAAACTGGAAAAAGATTTCTAGAGGGGGAGGAAAAGAGAGTGTTTTGAAAGGAATTGAAATGTGTAGGTTCAAAAGAAAAGAAAATATGACATTCTAAACTAATGAAACAGATAGCAGGGCATCTTAGAGATAAGCTCATTCAGAGAGGAATAAACTTTTGTAGGCGACAGCCTACTTTGTCAAATGCTATAAAATAGGCTGTTGCCTATGACATCTTACGCCTTTCTGAATGAGTTGGTCTAAGGTGCCCCCCTGATTTGTCTTCTGCCTAACTTCAGACTGCCATGACAAACTACCTCTCTAAACTAATTAAGGCCAAGCAGCTGATGAGAGCTTTTGAACACAGACACATGTTAAGACATGGCTGAAACTGAACCTGATGTTTAACTTCCTTAGTAACTTAACATAGAATTCTTATGATACATCCTTAGATGATGTAAATTGGGACTCCTTCATTGACCTCAATGCAGCAAGTCTCATTTTTACCCACTAATGATCTACTGTATCCTTGTGACTAGCTTTCTGATCTTTAGTTTATCTGTTTGCATTGTTTGTTTCTGATTATACCGACAATATATTAGGTACTGTATGAACAAGGCATATGGAATTTACAGCCTCCAAAAAATGTCAGTGTAAATGAAGAGACTATATAAGCAAAGTCAAATATGAAATTAATAGTAATAGTAATGTTAATCAGTGATGATAACTAGTGATACAAATTATTTAAAATATACTAATCAGTATATTTAGTATATGAATATAATATAGATACACACACACATAATGTATATGTATTAATAACTAATGCAGACACAAAGACTAGTAAAGCATTATTGAAAAGCAACTGGAGACTACTTTCCACCTATATATGTATAGCTCTGGTCTATATATATAGACCATAATATTTGTCTCATTTTGTGTGTTTGTGTGTGTGTGTGAGAGAGTTGCTCCTCAAACATAACTTATTACTGATCATATTTCCTGTGGACATCTGTGAAGAAAGTCAGAAAGGATTTTAATTCTCAAAATGAAGGAACCTACAAACTAACCCTTCAGGCACGTCCACACATGCAGGCACGCAGGCGTAGCAGCTCAAATAGGAGCGGCATAAATTTGAGCTGGGGATTTTTATCCTCAGCACATGTGCCTGAACATGCACTTTGGTATGGGGCAAGTTGTGCCACTTGGGGCAAAATAACCTTGGGGCAAAATAACCCGGATCTGCAACCAAGGGGAGCTAGAGGCTGGGGACAGCACCTGTGCTGGCTCCAGCAGTATAAAAGCCTGCCCTGGTGAGCAGCTCAGGGCTACTTGCCCTCAGGAGCTTCTGGGGCCCAGCCAGTTGGTACCTGGGGACACTACCCCTTGTGCCAGCTGGACTGCTGAAGCAGCCCTAACTTGGAGTGGCCCCTGCTCCTTGTACCCACTGCAGCAGTCTGGCAGTGGGGGCTTCTGCCTGGCTGTGGCCTGCTGCCACCTGCAACAGCATCCACACCCTTGGACCTGTGGCCCCATGGCTGCTCCCCTGCCAGACCAGATGGGGTGCAACTATCACCCAGAAGGTGTGCTCCTTGCGGTGACCCACTTTGAACTGTCAAAGCATGTCATCTTGTCCCCAGATGGCCAAGAGGTTAGCCACCTCATCTGCCCTCCTGCTAAGTCCCCAGTGCTGGCCCTGGACAGGCTCCTCTGCATGGGTCTTGCCACTTGTCTCACCAGCAAAGAACCTGGTGTTCCCTGTTTATGAATTGCAAATTTCTGATAAGAAACCCAAATACTCTTATTTAAATATACAAAATAGTGTTCTTCCTGTATTAAAATGAAATGGCACTATATATAGGGAGGGCAATATTTTATTGATATATTTGGGCAATGTTTTATTGATATATTTACAAGTGTAAAGCAATTTCAAGGCAGGGTTCGGGGAGTTTGTGGGTGGATGTAGGGCTTGTGGGTGTGAAGTTTGGGGGGGTATGGGTCTTGTGCGGAGATCCAGGGTTTGTGCCTGGGTACATGGATGAGGGGTTTGTGGGGGTGGCTTGGGGATGTGGAAGTTGTGGGTGGATTGCGGGGGGACTGTGTCTGTGGGGGGGCTGCTCAAGAGGGGTGAGTCTCCTGCCTCTCCACAGGGTGCAGCCCCCCGCACAGCACATGGACTGCCCCCCCTGCAGGCTCCACAGCTTCCCCTCTCAGGGCACAGGCCCCCTCTGCATGGCACACATGTGTCCCTGCAGGGCTCTCATGTCCCCCCTCCTCAGAGCTCTCATGCACCACCCCCACTGGGCCCTCAGGCCCCCTCCACAGGGTCTCAGCCCGCCCCACAGAACCCAAAGCTCACCCCCACAGCAGCAGTGGCCGTGGGGCACTCAGGGCCCGCTGCGGCCAGAACCTCCAGTGGCATGGCCTAAATAGCCTCAGAGCTGACACGGCTCATGCTGTCTATTGCAGGACAGGACCAGCTCAGTGTGGTGTGGCATGGGGCCGTGTGGCTTCAGGCAGCGCCGGGGCCACTCAGGCTGTCACTCAAAGGTCAACACCTCTCGCAGAGGCCCTGTGTCATGCTAGGCTGGGTCCTGCCTCCACAGGCCCTGCGCATCTTTGGGTCGGGCCAGTTCCCTGGAGGCAGGACCCGGTGCAGCATGATACACTGTCCCTGCAAGTGGCACCAACCCCTGGGTGACAGCCTGAGTGGCACTGACCCCTGGGTGACAGCCTGAGTGGCCGCAGTGCTGCCTAAACCTGTGCAGCCCCACATGACATGACCCCGAGGTGGGCTGTTCCTATGACAGGTGGCACAAGTGTCGCCAGCTCTGAGGTGAGCAGGGCTGCACTGTGCCTCTTGGGGCTCTGGCCACAGTGGGCACTGAGTGCTCCATGGCTGCTGCTGATTTGGGGGAGCTGGGGCCCTACAGGGGAACCACACCCCCTGACTAGCCCCTCCACCCCCACACAACCCCCACGCATGCATGCCCTTACAGTCCATTCATCCAGCCCATATTTG
>NW_017728992.1:169009293-169026219 GCF_001723915.1 Gavialis gangeticus | reverse complement strand
CCCTGCAAGTGGCACCAACCCCTGGGTGACAGCCTGAGTGGCACTGACCCCTGGGTGACAGCCTGAGTGGCC
The DNA here is from genome assembly GCF_001723915.1 of Gavialis gangeticus. Classification (NCBI taxonomy): domain Eukaryota; kingdom Metazoa; phylum Chordata; order Crocodylia; family Gavialidae; genus Gavialis; species Gavialis gangeticus. Next base: position 169,026,147 of record NW_017728992.1, on the reverse strand, counting down.
GCAGTGCTGCCTAAACCTGTGCAGCCCCACATGACATGACCCCGAGGTGGGCTGTTCCTATGACAGGTGGCACAAGTGTCGCCAGCTCTGAGGTGAGCAGGGCTGCACTGTGCCTCTTGGGGCTCTGGCCACAGTGGGCACTGAGTGCTCCATGGCTGCTGCTGATTTGGGGGAGCTGGGGCCCTACAGGGGAACCACACCCCCTGACTAGCCCCTCCACCCCCACACAACCCCCACGCATGCATGCCCTCCCAGTCCGCCCGCCAGTCCCTACTTAACAGGGACAGTGCCTGGGTCACAGCTTTGCACCGCTCCTGCTTGCCCCAGCATGTGAATGCAGCATGCTGGAGCAGCAGGGAGCACCATAGAGACGCTCTGGCTGGATGCCAAAGCATCTCTGGAGGTCCGACCCCTGGCTTGCCTCAGTGCATGGTGGGGAACCACACCCTGCACCACTTTTCACTGTGTTTTTTTTATTTGGTTTGAGATGCCACCAGAGGCACATGTGCGTTCATCTGGACACACCCTGATGTGTGTGGAAGGCCTTTTCTTAGTCTAAGGGAAAGGACATAGATACCGTTTGAGAGGTGGACAAGTAGTATAGCAAGGTTTGTAGTACACGGTAACTCAGAAGGAGGCAGTGTGAAATGGGTAAATTTCCACATAGGGGAAGCAGTTATGCAGCACAAGGATGCTGAGGAAAAGAAGGAGATTGATTTAGAAAGAAGTGCAAGGGGAAATTCAAGATGCGGTGACATGGTCAGAAAAATAAGCAGAGAAGATAATCTTAGTTATTGTTTTGGATGGACTGATAAAGAGGATAATGCAGATGTCAACATTCAAAGTGAGCCTGAGGTAGAGAATATGTGATTTGCCCAGGAGGAGGTCACTAGAGAGAATGCAGCTAGAGATGAGGGAGACATACTCAAGAAAAATGTTATGATCATAAAATTCAGTGAGCTTGAGCTGAATGGAAGAAGAGATGCAATGGTTGCAGAGAGAAGCATTGTCGTTATATAACTCTGCATACTGCATCAAGACATATTTCAATAGAGTTGTGCAAGTATTGAAAAAAAACTTATTGCCAGGGCTGTATTGGTTTCTTCCCTATGAAACATTCCCCTGAACCTTGTATAGCTTGATTTTGAATTCCATTAAGACTGGGGCAAGTCAGTCAGTCTGCATAGTCAGATCTTCTTGAGAGTATACATTTTTTTTATGTCTACTTTCATTTTTTACTTTAGATGTTGCTGTCACTTATTCTATACTAAACAGCTGTTTGGCATTTTAAAGTACATAAAGTCATTCTTACTAGTGCGTTCCCATACCAATAGTGAAGCATTGTGAAGTAATACAAATCCTTTAATAAGTTTTACAGCCTTTTGGCAAAGAAATCTGGCAGAATTCTGCTCAGAATGTTTTAATAGAACTCAGGAGCAATTTTAAATTAATATCAATATAAGCGATATATCATTCTCATATACAGATAAACTGTAGGCTTTTTTAATGGCTAAAAGATTTTCCAGTTGTCTTGTATTTGATTCACACAAAATGTTTTCCCTTTAATTTTAAAAATTGCAGTAATTAACTATTTCTTACAAAGACTTTGAGCCATGATTTTCAAACCCAAGAGTCTGAAGTGAAGCACTAAGGTCCAAAATCAGGCATCTGAGTAAGTAACTTTTCCAAAGTAGTCAGCACTCACAAGGCCCCACTGATTCAGTGGAAGCTAGTAGATACTCTACATATTTGGAAACCAAGGTATTTTCTTTCTGCAAAGTAGATTGGTTTTAACTAACTTAGACAATCATGTTTCTGGCCCATATGTTCTTCTATTTATTAACTCTTTCAGAATCATTCTTGGACACATTTTAACTAACACATTTAGACAGAGATAGAGGATTTGCACTGAAGAAGTGGCTCAATTTAAATCTATTTAACAGACTCAGCAGGGAGTGAGAGATTGCAGAGGGATCTGGATAGGTTACAGGGGTGGGCTAACAGGAACAGGATGCGTTTCAATACGGACAAGTGCAGGGTGCTGCACTTGGGCAGTAGGAACCAGCAGCACACTTACACAATGGGGAACTCCCTACTTGAGAGCACGGAGGCAGAAAGAGATCTTGGAGTCATTATTGACTCCAAGATGAACATGGGCCGACAATGCGAGGTCATGGTTGGCAGGGCTAACCGGACCTTGTCGTGCATCCACAGGTGCATCTCGAGTAGAGCCAAGGAGGTGATCCTCCCCCTCTACGCGACGCTGGTCAGGCCACAGCTGGAGTATTGTGTCCAGTTCTGTGCGCCCCATTTCAAGAGGGATGTGGACAACATGGAGAGGGTCCAGAGGAGGGCCACCCGCATGATCCGGGGACAACAGGGCAGACCCTACAGTGAGAGACTGCGGGACCTGAACCTATTCAGCCTCCACAAGAGAAGGCTGAGGGGGGACCTGGTGACCGTCTATAAACTCACTAGGGGGGACCAGAAGGGTTTGGGGGAGACGCTGTTTCCCCTAGCGCCCGCTGGCATAACAAGGAGTAATGGGCACAAGTTGATGGAGAGGAGGTATAGATTGGACATCCGCAAAAACTACTTCACAGTTAGGGCGGCTAGGAGCTGGAACCAACTTCCAAGGGAAGTGGTGCTGGCCCCTACCCTGGGGGTCTTTAAGAAGAGGCTGGATGCCTACCTGGCTGGACTCATTTGAGTCCCGTTTCTTGTTTTGGGGTTTTGTTGTTCTCCCGCCCTGGCGGGGGGTTGGGCTAGAAGATCTGCTAGGTCCCTTCTGACCCTAAATCTATGAAACTATGAAACTATGACATTTTTGTAGTAACTAAAGGACCCAACAGAGCTTTTTTTAAAAAAGTAAAATAATAAACTCTAAAGAAATTTGGGACATTAACACATATGACGAGTCTTTAAAAATTATCATCGCATCAGTTATGTTATATATGCTAAAGACTGCAGCAAGTACAAGGTATGCATCTTGGGAGGACAAATTGGAGCATGTTAGGCATCATTCAGTGTAAGTATGTGCTATAAGTGAGGTGGTGTTCCAAATGCAAAATATGAACTGAAAGTTGAAGTTTATTAAGGCATAGAGACTAACAATTAAAATGTTATACATAAATCAATGGTACACTTTCCTCTCTTACACTGCACTCAGTTCTGGTTATCCATTCTCATAAAGGATATAGAAGGAATGGAAATGGTCCAGAATAGAATAGTTAGAAACACTAAAATCTCCATATGAAAGAAACCAAACACAAAGGATTACTTTGTTGAGAGACGACATAAATAAGATGACACAACTGAGATATTAAAAATGATGAATGGTATAAAGAAGATCAAAATGAACAGTTCAACTCACCTGTTGTCATAATACACGAGAAAGGGAACATCCAATAACACTGGAAATTATTTTCTCCTGATTAAAGGTTAACCTGTGCAGCTAACTGCTATTAGATATTACTGGGCACGTCTACACATGAGGTTAATGTGCACAAATAAACTCCAGAGCATATTGCTCTGGAGTTTATTCATGTGCAGCACATGGAGCCCAGTCAGAGCAGCCCAGGCTGGCAGGAGACCAGGAGCATCAGTCTGCTGGACCAGGGGCATCAGCCTGCCAGCCCAGGGCTCTTCTGACTGGACCCCCCATGCTGCGGAGGGGCTGAGGCACAAGGATGCTTCAGTGCAGGGCTAGTTGGCAGGCAGCCACCACACTGAAGCACCCTCATGCCCTAGCCTGGGCTGGCTGCTCCAACTGGGCTCCATGTGCTGCAAAGTGGCTGGCTGAGTGCAAGAGTGGTTTAGTGCAGGAGCTGCCTGTTGGTTATTTCCACACTGAAGCACCCTGTGCCCCAGCCAGCTGGAGCAGTGTTTACACATGCATTGATGAGGAGTTTATTAGTTTTGTGTGCCATAAAAGGGGCACTTATGTAGATGCTGAAATGTTTACTGTGAAGTTAATTAGGCAACTAAACAGTAAACATCTTATGTAGACATGCCTACTGACACAAGAGGCTTAGTAGGACTTTAAAAATGTTTAGACATGTATATGACTAAAAAGAACATCTACCAAAATGAGATAGGGAAATTAACAAAGAAAGTAAACCCTAAAGCTTCAAGACATAAATTAATAACCCCATAATCCTTGGGTTTAGGATGAAATATACCAATTAGATAAATTATGTTATAAACATTAAGCATGGGAAGTCCGTAATATACCCTTACATGGAGCCATACCCCCAAAAACCCTCAGGTACAGGATCCCTCTAAGATGAGAGACCTAATAATTGAGAATATCAGGTAAGTAAGTTACATGGATTTTGTAGAAAGATGGGAAGTTCAATAGCCTGAGATGCAACATGGACAAGTGGACTAAACAAGGCACCATGGGTCAGGTTTTCAAAGGTTAATTAAGTGCCCAAAGCAGAAGTTTGAATTAATTTTCAAAGTAACTAAAGGGTTTGGTCCTTTTGGAAAATTCTGTTAGATGCCTCTGTATCTGTAGGTCTGTAAATATTTTCAAACAGGAATTAATCTTCTGAAAAGGAGAAAAATAGGAACCTTAGCTCTGACACCAGCCCCCCTTTGGCTTTTGCCACATAACAAGGTTCATACTTTTCAAACTTAAGAGCTTAACGATAGCAAAAAAGGAACCTCAGATCGTAAACATACTCATTCTTTGCTGGATAGTACAGCCACCCTTTTTTTTTATTATTGTTTTACTTGAAACAAAACTTGTTATCAGCATCATTCTTAGACACACCAGTCAGGAGAGGGTAATGACATGATCACAAGGGCCATGTTCAGACTAGTATTTGTGATGCCATATACCGCACCAGTGCAGACATGTCTGAGGCACCACATACTGTACATTCAGATGTTCTCCATGCTGCAAGGTAGCAGTGCGGGAGTTGGAGGTGGCAGGGGGGACTGACTCCGAGAGATCCCAGGGTCAAAAAAACTTGCTAAAAAAAAGGTAGAGCAGCACACACAGGGACAGTGCAACACTGCCCAAAACCAGATCCTGGCTGGCTGGAGTCATTCTCCAGCTGCCGGCTAGGCTCTGAGCACCAGGATCACTGGTGCTACAGCTCCAGGAAGCCCCCAGCTTACTTGCTAGCTCCAGCCTCCCCATCCCCACCTGGGGTAACCTGCTGTGTGCTGGAGAGTATGTGGCATAGGTGTTCCCTGCGTACAAGTAGCAGCAGCACTCTTGTTCCCAGGGAAACAAACACCTACACTTGTACGGACACGGCCATGAAGGCTATCTTGGTTGGAGTGACTTGAATACTAGGGCTGTGCGAAACAGCACAGTTTCATGTTGACTTGTTTCACTGTTTTGAAGGGAAAGTGTTTTGTTCCATCTTTTTGTTTCAGAGCACTGTTCCATTTCATCAAAACCGTTTCTCTGTTTCAATTCTGTTTCGACGTTTCGTCCATAGGCTGCAATGGGGAATCATGAAAATACCTATACCTTTGTCATTTCTTGCTTGATTCAGATGAAAATTACAGGAATGGTAGCTCCCTCTGAGGACATGACGCCTGTCAAGTTTGAGGGAGATAGGTGTAGGGGTTTCTGGGAAACTCAAAATGCTGACAAGTAAAACTTGTGTCACTTGCTGGTAACAGCAGCCTCCTGTCATCCTGCATTCAAACCTGGGGGCCTGCACCCCCGGGAGAGCTGTGGAGCTGAGGAGCTGCTCCAAGCACAGCCCTGGCTCCATGTATAGCCCTGGCCAGTGGCTCTCCCCCACCTCCCGCTACTGGGAAGAACTGGCAGACCTGCTTGGAGCTCAGCCCTGGCTCTCCCCTGCCTCCCACCACCAAGCTGCACTCCAACAGGCTTCGCCAGGCCCGTGGAGCTGAGCCCAGTGGTGGGAGGCAAGGGAGAGCCACTAGCCAGGGCTACATTGGAGGGGCTGTGCCAGATTCCTGCTGGGGGGGTGCAGCCCCCGGATCTGTGCGAGGGATGACAGCAGGCTGCTGCTGCTGGCTGGGACCGGTGCTGAAGCCAAGTAAGCCCGGCTTCAAAACTCAAAATGTTTCAAAACTTTCTAAACATTTCAGGTGCTCTCATTTCATTTTAAAACTGTTTTGAAGGCTTTTGTTTTGTTTCAATTTCACTGTTTCAAGCTCAGAACGTGGCAAAACAGCTTCAAAACAAAACACCCAGTGAAATTTCGCACAACCCTATTGAATAGGCTAAAGCATTTTTTAAAATTCTCCCACCATTGGTCTAGCATGATTTTTACTCCATCAGCAATAGTAAGAACAGAAGGTGCAGTAGCAACTAGTCACTGTGCTGTGTTACCATGTGCTTTGTACTGAGTGTCTGTACATATGGTCTGTACTCCATCAGTAATAGAGCATTGCCTGAACTTCATTATCTTGTGCTGGTTTTTCTGCTTTAGAACTGAGGGTAATTATTTTTCACAGATTCATAGATGTTAGGGTCTGAAGGGACCTCAATAGTTCATCGAGTCCAACCCCCTGCATAGACGGGAAAGAGTGCTGGGTTCAGATGACCCCAGCCAGATGCCCATCCAACCCCCTCTTGGAGACCCCCTGGGTAGGGGAGAGCACCACCCCCTTGGGAGCCCATTCCAAACCTTGACCACTCTAACTGTGAAGAAGTTCCTCCTAATGTCCAGTCTAAATCTGCTGCTAGCTTATGGCCATTATTTCGTGTGACCCCCAGGGGTGCCTTGGTGAGTTGAGCCTCACAAATTCCCTTCTGCGCCCCCATGATGAATTTATAGGCAGCCACAAGGTCTCCTCTCAACCTTCTCTTGCGAAGACTGAAGAGGTCCAGGTGCCCTAGTCTCTCCTCATAGGGCTTGGCCTGCATGCCCTTAACCATATGAGTGACCCTTCTCTGGGCCCTCTCCAGGTTATCCACATCCCTCCTGAAGTGTGGCGCCCAAAACTGGACGCAGTATTCCAACTGTGGTCTGACCAGCACCCGATAAAAGGGAAGTATCACCTCCTTGGTTCTGTTTGTCATGCATCTGCTGATGCATGATAAAGTGCAGTTAGCTTTTCTGATGACTTCATCACACTGACAACTCATGTTCATCTTGGAGTCCACTAGGACTCCAAGATCCTTTTCTGCTTCCATGCTACCAAACAGGTCATTTCCTGGGCAGTAGGTGTACTGGACATTTTTCCTCCCTAGGTGCACCACTTGGCATTTCTCCTTGTTAAATTGCATTCTGTTGTTTTCTGCCCATTTGTCCAACCTGTCCAGGTCTGCCTGTAGTTGTTCCCTGCCCTCCAATGTGTCTGCTTCTCCCCAGTTTTTTATTATCCGCAAACTTGGACAGAGTACACTTCACTCCCTCGTCCAAGTCACTGATGAAGACATTGAAGAGTATCGGTCCAAGGACCAAACCCTGCGGGACCCCACTACCCACTCCCTTCCAGGTCAATACCGACCCATCCACTACCATTCTCTGGGTGCAACCCACTAGCCAATTTGCCACTCACTGGACTGTGTTATAATACAAGTCACAGCCTCTTAACTTGTTCACCAGTATGGGGTGGGATACCGTATCGAAGGCCTTCCTGAAGTCTAAGTAAATGATATCAACCCCTACTCCTGTGTCAAAGTGTTTTGTAACCTGGTTTTAAAAACAGACTAGATTAGTCAAACATGATCTACCCGCTATGAATGCGTGCTGGTTTCCCCTCAGCATAATTTTTCCTGCTGGGCTCTCACATATATGAGCCTTAATAATCTTTTCAAAGACTTTGTCAAGGATGGAGGTGAGACTGACTGGCCTTTAGTTGCCTGGATCCTCCTTCCTCCCCTTCTTGAAAATAGGGACCACATTGGCCCTTTTCCAGTCCTCTGGGACCTGTCCCGTGTGCCACAAGTGCTCAAATATTCTTGCAGTGGCTGTGCAATGATATCGGCCAGTACCTTCAGTACCCTCGGATGGAGGTCATCCAGGCCTGCCGACTTAAACACATCCAGTCCTTCCAAGTGACTCTGCAACATCTCAGGGTCAACACTTGGTAGTCTGGTGCCCAGCTGTTGCCTCTCTACAATGTGAGACTTGTCTTGCCCCTCATTTAGGAAGACTGAGGCAAAGAACCCACTGAGGAGTTCAGCCTTGTCCTCCCTGTCTGTCATCAATTGCTTTTGCCCATTCAGTAGTGGTCTAAATAAGGATGGTTCTTAATAAAGATGGTTCCTCTGTTCTTCTCTGTGTGATCTGTCTGGGACAAGAACCCCATAAATATACAATATGGGCGATGAGGATGGGACCCCAGTGAGTAGGATGCTTCCAGTGCTCCAGACAAAAGAACACAGAAAAACTCACAGTGATCCATGCTGTCAGTGAGCAGGGGCTGGGGCTCTCCTCTTCCCATATGCGTCCTCACTAACGTGGCTCCTTTGGGCTACATTGAAGAGTTTGATGCATCCCATCCATCCACTTGGGCTTATGCTGACTGGCTCGACTTCTGTCTGGAAGCTAATAAGATTACAGACAATAAGCAAAAATGGGCACTGCTACTAAGTGTCACTGGCTCAAAGTCTTTTCAGTTAGCTTGTTCCCTCGTATCCCCAGCCAAGCCCCATAACAATTCATACCATGTGATCTTCCAGTTGCTAAAATACCACTTTATACCAACTCCATCTGAAACCACTTGCCAATTTAATTTCACTCAACGAAATCAGCTTCCAGAGGAAGGAATTACTGAATATGTAGCAGACTTGCATTGATTGTCTGAGAACTGTAATTTTGATACCACTCAAAAGGGATTGTCTTGGGTGGTGGTGGGGGGGGGGGGTTGAGACATAGCCCTATGACTCAGACATCGTACAAGGCATAACGTAACATTTGCCATGACCCAAGAAGAATCCCTAGCATATAAAGCTGTGTCACTCCATTCAAGTGAAATCTGAATATCATCAACAGGACTGATATCAGCTGAGACATACCAAGTGCATTCGAGGGAGGATTGTCCAAGGAAGCCACCACCCATGCACAAAAATATGAATTTTTCTTCCCAAATAAACTGCTATAGCTGTGGGAGAAATCACAGATGTGGTGCATGCTTTTTCTGTGATGTCACCATTGCCAGTGCAAGCAGCACATTGAACACGTGTCATCAGAAGTCCAAGACATCTGAGAACAAGGTGACCAAGGGGGGTGAGCCTTCAGTTACCATGAATACTGCTGCTGATTCAAATGGAATTCCAGCATGTGAGTTGTCTCCTGATGCCTACACTACTTCATTTGTTAATAATGTGGAAACACCAACCCCACAGAAGAAGACCTACACAATGATGATTCTTCAGGGTGCTCCCTGTACTATGGAGGTATACTCAAGATCTAAGTTTACCTTACTCTCAGAAGAGATATACAATTCACTCGGTCCTAGAAATCATCCCCCTATTATATCTTAAAAAGCCAAATTTGTTGACTATAATAAGCACTTGGTCTGAAGGGTGCATGTTATGTCAGAGTCTGTTACGGGCAGGACTGAGGGGTCCTCTGCCTAATAATTGCAAAAGGTTCAGGAGCAAGTTTACTAGGAGGGGAACGGTTTGAGCCACTGGTATCAAATTAACAGGAGTGTACAGCATCATGATAGACAGGTTACAAAATATCCTAAGGGATTTCAGCGAGGTCTTTGAACAACTTGGTGGCTATAAGAGCCAGCCTGTGTCATTTACATTGAATTTGACTGTGGCTCCAATTCAAATGAAACCTCATCATGTTGCCTTCCTGGGTCTGCTTAATTTCTACCATTCTTTCTTAAAAGACAAGGCTACAGTTGCTGAGCCTTTGCATTGTCTATTGGATAAGAATGCCACCTAGAAATAAACTAAATTGCATGACAATACTTTCAATGATGTGAAGCGATTGTTGTCTTCTGACAGCATACTAGTCTATTATGGCATAAAGAAGCCACTTCTGCTTACTTGTGATACTTCACTCTATGGAATGGAATGGGGGAATGTCTTCAGTCACCTTCAAAATGAAAGACACAAATCTCCCATTGCTTACTATTCACAAATTATAAGATAGAAGAATTATGCCCAAATTTATAGGGAAGCTCTTACAGTCATTGCTGGGGTTAGGAATTTCCATGACTATGTATATGGCTGCAAATTCACAACTCTGACAGATCATAAATCATTGCTAGGATTATTCACCAAGAGGAATCAACACCCCAAATCATTTCGCCATGCATGCTTTGTTGTTTCTTGCTTTTAAATGCATATGATTGTGAATTTCAACACCTCCCTGGGAAGTTGATAGCAAATGCAGATGCACTGAGTCATTTACCATTTTTCCATCGTGCATTCACTGTTACTCATCTCTCTGAACTTCTGATACTAGTATTCTATTCTGATCCTCCTTTCCAGGCTGATAACATTGCTCATATGACTGGATCCAGTGTTAGCCCAAGTAGTAAAATAGGTAAGGAAAGGGTCATAAGTTAATTTAAGCCATGCATTACATATCCACATGCACTTTCTGTCCATAAGGGATGCCTCCTATAGGGTAACCAAGTGGTCATTCCCAATGAAGGTTGAACATGAATTCTTGATTCTCTCCATTTGGGATATCCAGGGATTGGATGCATGAAAACACTTGCCAGAAGTTATGTCTGGTAGACAAAGATAGATGCTGGCATTCAGTAAACAGAAAGAGGTGTGAAATATGCCAAGCTACATGCCACACACTAGCTAGCCAGTTCATCCATTGGAAGTGACTAGAATACCATGGTCTCATCTGTACATAGATTTTCCTGGCCCTTTCCAAGGCCAGATATTTTTTATTGTTGTTCATTCTTTATCAAAGTGGTTAGAACTTGCTTCCATTGCCTCTGTGACTTCATGTGTTGTAATCCAGGTTTTACAGCAGCTGTAACTCCATGCAGTGCAACAGGTGCAGTCCTATAGAGCTACTAATGAACTGCCCACCCAAAAATGTGCACACCTGGCTCAGCAATTGGCCACAGGGGGACCCTGGGTTCCATCCCCCAGGCCCAGGAAGCACCAATCCCTGAGCCGGGGGGGGAAGGGTCCCCCCTCATGTTCTGTGGCAGACCCAGAAGTGGACTAGAAGTGCTTCTGGTCTACTTGTGAGCCCACTGCCAAGCATGTTGGGGAACCCACCATGCTCCCGTGGAATGCTCTATCTGCCCCACCATCTCAGCATTCACAAGCTGCCCGGTACCTTGAGGTATGTACAAAAAACATTTAAAGTTGTCCGAATCAATTTGGAGGGTTCTGATTTGATTCGGAGAGATTAAAGGGTCTCCTGATTCGATTTGGATTCAGAGATTTGACTGCTGAATTGGGCCAAATCTCTGCTGAATAGAATCAGCGACCAAAGCTTCCCACAGCCCTAGTGCCTACATCTGTCCTGGGAGCTACAGGACCAGTACTGTATAAAATCCAGATTCCACATGGAAAGATACTTTGCAGGCACATTGACTAGATGCGAGGTCAAGTCTCAGATACTGTGACTCCTGCAGCACCAGAAGGTATTGCACTGCTAGTGCAACCAGTTCTGGTGAGTCCATCAGCTGCTGTTTTAGACCCATCAATACTTCCAGTTGCTGGAGCTACTCCAGAAGAGCCAAAGGAGCCTATTTCTGTTGGCAGTGAAAAGTCTGTTATCCCTGAAGTGGGCCGCACATGATGGGTCGCTGTCCATGTCCAGCCCCAGTACTTACAGACTACATTACCTAGACGGGAGGTGTGTTATGTATTGAGTGTTCTCGATCAGCAGATGGCACTGCCTAAAATGCATTATCTTGTGCTGGCTCTTCTGCTTTAGTGTTAAGGGTAGTTATTGTTAATAAAGATGGTTACCCTGTTCTTTCCTGTGTGATCTCTCTTGAACAAAAACTACACAGATACACAATACCCTGAGAAAGTTTAGGTGACCATAGTGAGCAAGGCTGGATGACACAATGGTAAAAACGTTTTCATCTGTACTATAGACCTGGCTAAATTAAGGGGAGGAGGATTGCTGAAAGTGCATAAGGAAAAATGAGATAGAAAAGGGAGTGAAAGTCACACTGATAATATTTTTTAAAAATGGAGCTAAATTAAATTGCCAAATTTGGATCCAGATACCAATTCCAATAATTCCAAGCACCTGGGGTGTTGAAATGGCTTGTTTTAGTATAAACCATTTTTCAGATAGGAGCCATCTGTAAAATTTGGCAACAGTTCTGAGGTTGGATTCCAAAATACCATCTACCTCAGTGTCCCAGTTTGATCAGTTCTCCAACTTTAATTTAAGCTGATCTCTAAAAATATGTTCTCCACTAGATTATAAAACCTACAGATAGGACAAATATATGTGCAGTACCACAGAGACCCAGGCATCTCCACTTCGGCTATATCTGCTGCTAATGGACTTGTCACATAATTTGTCTAAGCATTTTTTTATGCAGCAGTGATACTCTTGGCAGCAACTCACATCTAAAATAACATGTCTTTCAAAAAATATCTTTCCTGTTTGAAAGACCATTCTGCACTATGGAATTTTAAAGCAGCTTGTTAAGGATTCACTAATTTCACAACCAAGGAAGTGGCTTCCCTCTGATCCACAATGGAGGGAAGGGGAAAGGAACAGGAAAACAGAAGAAATGTCTCCAAAATATATTCTATTAGAATAGATGCATCCCCAATATTGTAGAAGTCTTCACATGTGGGGATAAGGAGCAACATTTCAGAACAGTAGTTATATATAACATGGTTTGAGGACCTTCTATCTTTCTGATTAAATTCACACATGAATTAATGTAAGATCAGCTCCTGCAACTTTGGTCTCCCTGTAGAGGAAGGCATTACCCCGTTCAAAAGGAAAGCTAGTAGTGGTAAGGCTGTTGAGTAAAAGAGGTTTGATGGACTGGTTCTCCTCATAGATAGTCTCCAAAATACTCACTCTTCACCTTATAGATTTCATAGATTTCATAGTTATTAGGGCTGGAAGGGACCTCGGAAGCTCATTGAGTCCAGCCCCCTACCCCAGGGGCAGGAAGTCAGCAGGGATCATAGGATCCCAGAAAGATAACATCCAATTTTCTCTTGAAAGCATTCAAAGTAGGTGCTTGAACCGCCTCCAGTGGCAGGCTATTCCAGACCTTGGGGGGCTCAGACAGTAAAGAAGTTCTTCCTTATGTCCAGCCTGAAACGGTCTTGGAGGAGTTTATGACCATTTGACATTTGTCATCCCTTGGGATGCTCTGGTGAAAAAACATTCTCCCAGATCCTGGTGAGCACCCCTTATAAACTTATAGGCAGTCATCAGATCACCCCTGAGCTTGCGCTTTTCCAGGCTGAAGTGTCCTATAGCTCTCAGCCTCTCATCATAAGGTCCATTTTCATGACCTCTGATCATGTTTATGGCTCTTCTCTGGGGTCTCTTGAGCTTCTCCACATCCTTTTTGAATTGTGGAGCCCAAAACTGGACGCAGTACTCCAGCTGCGGCCTCACCAAGGCCGAGTACAATGGGAGAATGACGTCCCGGGATTTGCTTGAGAAGCATCTATGGATGCAAGCCAGCATTTTTCTCGCTTTACCAGCAGCAGCATCACATTGAAGGCTCATGTTCATCTTGTGGTCAATCATGACTCCCAAGTCCCTTTCATCCGTAGTGCTAGCCAGTGTAGCACTTCTGAGCCTATAAGCATGCTGCGGGTTTTTTTCCCAAAGTGGAGGAACCTTGCATTTTTCAGTGTTAAACATCATCAGGTTCTCGTCCTGTCCTCAGATGTGGACGCTTTACCCCAGAGTTTGGTGTCACTGGTGAACATGGTAGGTTTGCTTCTGACTCCAGTGTTCACATCATTAATAAAGATGTTGAATAATATAGGTCCAAGGACAGAGCCTTGAGGGACCCCACTGGTCACAGGGAAAAAGGAGTAGTGCAAGGAATAGTTGTCTTGATCAGCAGGGTTGGATAATCCTTTTGCCTTGGAGAAGGATGGGAAAGAGATTGTTAGGTATAGCTGCTCCTAATCCTTTTTTACTGCTACCCTCCTCAGAGCATTACCTATTCCCAACCATGGTGCTCTTACTTCTTTGTTTTAACATTTATCAAGTTTTAGGAGCACATTCTCTTGTGGGATTTTCATGGGATAGGAAAGTGGTGTCCTAAAACCTTAAGGATGTTTGAAAAATGAATGAAAATTAGTTTCTTCCCATCCCACACTAGTTTTGCAAATATTTTTGGCTGGTTCTAAAATAGACTGGAAATGACAACAATGAAAGCTAAACATTGGCTCACTATAAAAATTGGGGTGTCCAGATTCCCAACCCTTCCTGTCTACTAATGGTATAAAGCGTGGGAAGTAATGGAGCATATTTTTTATTGATTCTCTGATGTCTAAATACAAAAGTGATATTCAGTAATAAATAAACATATTGCTTCATGCTGCAACCTCATGGCTTTTGCAACACAGAGATGTGAAATGTTTATGAAGATTTTTTAGGGAATACCCAGAAAACAATATCAAACCAGGGATAATTTCCTCATCTCAAACAGATGCAAGCAAAGCCAAGAAAATCAGAGATCTTACGGGCCCAGTGGGAAATGTATATGTAGGCTAAAAGATGCAGTCTTCATCCAATCAAAAGTCTCATTTGACTTTAAACGGAATTTTGAATGAACAGCTAACTGCAGGATTTGTCCAATATTGTCCCTTAGCAAAAATTAATAGTCCCCTAGAGCCTATAATGTTAATTTTAAGTTGCATAATATACAACTATAGTTGCATATCTAGCACTCCATTAAGAAGGAATCTATAAAACTGCAAAGCTCCAATAGGAACTTATCTTTGTGGTTATTCATCTTCCTGTTTTTTTGGTCAGACTACATAATAATATAGTTTGTTAAAATGCTTGGTCTACTGTTGTATGTTTCAGAGGACTAATTGAATAGTAGAGAAAGTTTGGTCAAAGGTCTGGTTTTGTGGCCTCCTAGTAGAAGAAAAATGAGGCATTAGATTTCATTTGAATAGCAACAAGCAGTTAGGGCTAATTCTTGAAATAATGTACATAGGCTAGGAATTTACCTCTGTAGAAGTGACTATTGACTTCATGAAGAAAATCATTCAATGAATGGGTAAGATGTTTGTTTGGTATTGTCTCCATACCAATCCCCATCCAGGTGCTGCCTGTGTGCACTGGGCCAGGCTGTCACAGAGCTGCAGCCAGCAGGGAAGGGCCTTCCTCCATGCCCCAGCCCTGTCTGGCCCCACTATCCACTCACCTCCCTTGGGGCTGAGCTGGGCAGGCCCAGCCTGGCCTGGGCATAGGGAGCTGGGAGAAATCTGGGTGCAGAGCTCCTGTGGCCCCATCCCAAGCTGCAGCCAGCTGGGAATGGCCCTGCCCTTATGGCTCAGCCTGGGTTGGCTCCTTCACACCTGCCCTCAGCACTGACCAAGCTCAGCCCTGCAGCTCCAGCCCCAGGTGAGGCAGGTGGATAGCGGGGCCATGCCCCCACCCCTGCCACTGGAGTGGCAAGGTGGAGTGGATAGACTGTGACTGGGGCTGCTCTACCTCCACCAGGCAGACCCTGGCTGCAGTCCCCTGTGGGGAGAGGGGACAGAGGGGCAAATAAACCCTCTCCCTGCCCTTTGCTTTAGGGGGCCATGCCAGCCAGTGTCTGGCCACCCCCCCACCCTTGCTCTGGCTAAAGAGCAGAGAGGCAGAGCCAGCCCTGCTCTCTGGAGCAGACAACACAGTTCAGCCCAGGGCAGAAAAGCATGCTGGGATGCTGGGGGGACTCTGATTTAACTTAAACCAGGAGGGGGGCGGGGACAGAAGTTCCATAAACTGGTTTAACATGATTCAGTTAAATCTGATACTACATTCTACCAAGTTTGTCTTAAACCAGTTTCGGTCATTTTGAAACTGGTTTATGTGCACTGAACTTCTGTTCTGTTACAGGTTTAACCCTGTTTCTGATCACTTAAACCAGTCTCTGTGTAACTTCTGTCCCTAGCCTTGTGGGGTTACACTAGCAGGGATACCAGCCCATTTTCATTATATAATAGATCATTTTACTCAAATATAAGATGAGGTTTTCCCCCCAGTCAGCCTTGGGGAAAAAAGCCCCTTATCTTATACAAACCAGAAAGGGGCAGCAGGCAGCTGCTGCAGCTATTACTCTGGCCTTAGTCTGGGTTGGGGCCAGAGTCAAAACTACAACAGCTTCTTGCCTCCTACTCCGCTTCTCCTCTGCAGCTTATGCCCCCACCCCTTCCTTCCCCCTCACTGTCAGATGCAGCTCAGCTCTGGCTTAGACACAGAGCACATGGAAACTCCTTCCCCTGCCTGGCTAATCAGCAACCCCAACCCTGCTGCACTGCCGGCATGGCCAAGGGCTGAGCTTCCATGTGCTATGGTTAATATACAAAGAATGGAAAAGGAGCCGGGCTGAATGACTTGGCATTGAATGCATTTCTTCTTGTCAACTGTGCACCTACAAGAGAAAAATTGTAGTCTTTTAGAAATTGTTTATTGATGAGAAACTAGAATTGGTTACTTTTATCTCTGATACTATTTTCTTATATTCTAAATATTCTATATTTTCTTACAGATATATTTATATAGAGTTTTTCAACTTGTCTAAACTGTACAGTGATCAATGTCACAGCTAAAGATAATACTTTGATTCATTTTTTAAGCTTCCCTGTATATTATGGTTACCTAGATTGTGCACAGTTAGGGATGTTTCTCAAGAAAATAAAAAATAAAAGGATCTGTAGCACACATTTTGCATCCTACATTCTTCAGAGAAGGGACAGCCTATTCTGTCATTTACCAATCTACCCTTTCCAAGATTGTGGGGTTT
>NW_017728992.1:169004039-169004293 GCF_001723915.1 Gavialis gangeticus | reverse complement strand
TTGTTACTTATCCTCTGTAGACATTTTATGTCAGTTATTTGTGTTGGTTCTGCCCAGCAGTAGCAGGGCAGGGCTGGTGTGTTCTCAGCCATCAGTATGATGGGACTGGACTGCAGTTCTCTGCTGGGGGCTCCCTGCCTCACCCTGGGGATGGGACAGCTGTTGGCTTTATTTATATGCTTTGTGTTGCTGAATGATCAGAGCTGGGATACTTCCCTGGAAGCCAGGGGCTTCGCCCTGCAGGGCAGGTGGGG
>NW_017728992.1:168997180-168999039 GCF_001723915.1 Gavialis gangeticus | reverse complement strand
TTACCTTGTCAATCAATATGTCTAGCACTGATCTGCAAGTGACAAAGCACTTCACATTGGGAAAGCTTGACTATGTGGGTAGGTGTGGGAGTGTGACGATATATGTGTGTATTGGTGTGTGTATGCAAGTGGGAGAGAGAGAACAGTGTAAAAGCAGTTATCTGCCCAACTGCCCTTTGCTCTACTTCAAGTTATTTTTAGAGGCTCATGATCTGTATACAGATGGTTAGACTTAAAAAAGGACTAGATTGATGTTAAAGCAATAATAGAAGTATTAGGGTTTAAAAAATAAATTATGTTCCTTAAATGAAAACACATGTTTGGAAAGTGATGTAAAAAAGGACCTTTTGTTTAAAACAAGAAAAATGAAAATCACCATCTAAATAAGTTTTAATGATTTTTCCACTTAAATTTTTTGAAGCTTTTGTCATGTATAATGAAAACAAATTCAGTTTTCTAAGCTGAATCATATTCACAGGGTCAGATCCAAAAAGTACCTACAGGTTAAGATATTTAATGCCCAAGTTGTAGGCATTTGGCCTCCAGAGTACTTGTACAGTGCAAGAGGAGATCTGGGAACTTCAGAAGGACCATCTGCAAACCTTACATGCCAAACAGCACCTGCATAGAGCTAGCCAGTAGGAAATACTAAGCAAAGGCTGTACCTAAACTCCAGTCCATCTTCTGATTCAGTCACCTCATTCAGAGCTATAGGGCATGCACCTCTGTTCACTTGGGAACCAGAGCCTAGATGGTAGGTACTTACAAACATTCTTTCAAAGAAAGGAGCAGAGATGACAGTGTGGCACTGCCCACCAGTTTTAATGGAATAGTCTAGTTGCTGGTCCAGAAAGTGGTAGGCTGGGATCTATACCTGCCTTGGGCTATCAAAATTCAAACTCCTGTCTCCCCAGGGAGTGGCCGAATCATAGGGTGAACATATTTTTAAGGAAATTTGGGACACTAGCCCCCTCCCTGCTGCCAACAGGAACACCCAGTGGGGATAGACAAGCAGCCCAGGCTGCTTGGGATGGCCCAATTCTGTAGGGAGCTGTCGGGCAGCTGCACCCTGACCTGAGCCCCTTTACAAAGCTGCAGATAACCTGATGGCACTGAGATAGGTGCCCACCCACAATTTGCCATCAAGGGGGAATGGGAACCACCTCCTCACTTCTCCACCTCCCCTCTCCTCCACCTACCCCGCCTTGAAGTCCAGTGCATTTACCCTCTCACCTGGCACAGGAGCTCTGGCATCCCTTTGGATCCTAGCTTCAGCACCTGGAAGGAGGTGTGGATTAACATGCAGGGGGGCACAAGGCTCTGCCATTCCTCACACCCACCATGTGTGGGCAGTGCATGCAAGCACCTGGTGAAGCAGTGGCTGCAGCTAAGCAACCTCTTGCTGCTGCTTCTGCTGCTACCAAATGGCCTTGCCTGGCCTGAGCTGCAATCCTAGGGCAAAGCCTGGAACCATCTCCCCTAACATGGGTCCCTACCAGCAGCTGGGTGGGTGGAAAGGACTAGGGGCCCTGCTCCTCTCAGGGCAGGGGTCCAAGGCACCCCAGCCCCACCTCGACCTATGGAGCCTAGATGAAGGTAGTGGCTGCTCCCTTGTCCCAACTCCACTGAGCTGTGAGCGGGTAAACTTGTACAGTAGAGACAGTCAGGGCCAGCCTTATGGGTGGGGAACATGGGCAACCACCAAGGGTGGTGTGGTCAGGGGGCACCACACACACACACACACACACACACACACACACACACACACGTGTGAGCAGTCCATGCTCACAGCTGCGCTTTTGCCCTGAATGTCTCTGCCCTGGCCAATCCCTGCCAGTGTGGGGTTTTTCATAGAATCA
>NW_017728992.1:168987472-168992180 GCF_001723915.1 Gavialis gangeticus | reverse complement strand
GGGTCTGCCCTGTTGTCCCCAGATCATGTGAGTGGCCCTCCTCTGGACCCTCTCAATGTTGTCCACATCCCTCCTGAAGCGTGGCGCACAGAACTGGACACAATATTCCAGCTGTGGCCTGACCAGTGTTGCACAGAGGGGGAGGATCACCTCCTTCTCCCTGCTAGAGATGCACCTGTGGATACATGACAAGGTGCGGTTAGCCCTGCCAACCGTCACCTTTGCTTCAATTTTCACCAGCTGGCTGGGATGCTGAGACAGCCTATGAAATCTGGGACTGTCACTGTACTTAACTACCACTGGTCAGGGCTGATTTGAAGTTGGTGGAAAGAATGCAAGACTAATGATGTCACAAGGAGCATAACTCTGTAACCCAGTAGTTAGTACATTCTGTTGAGATGGAGGTGTTCTGGGTTCTCTCAACCATTGATGCATTTTACATTAATTACAATGGATAAAAGGCAGAAATGCTCCTGGGAGCAGGTAATTCGGCTTGAAACAATATGGAATTACCACTTCTTTTTATGATATATTGTGCTCATATGTATTTTTCAAAGAAGCCTAGAAATGCAGGTAGACACTTCTTGGTTTCTAAAATAAAACAGACAAAGTGCTAAATTATCAGAAATTGCTGTCAGTGTCCAAAACAGTGTTCATACTTGACAAGCAGAATTCAGTAATTATCTCTCTGCTAATCCGCATATGGCAACTGCTAGCATTTAATACATATTTCAGGGTTGGAGAACAAATATTTTCATCATTTTATCTTTCCTTTATTTCATTCTTTAGTGCTAATACTGAAATCAATTACTCATCCAACCTCAAAGAAACATATGCACCAGTGCCTAATCTCTTTCAACTCTGCCTTGTGAAAATGGTATTATTCACTCATGCTGAAGACATTACATGGAATATTAACAAACATGAAACAAGTAACAACATTGACAGTGTCACCCAATGCCTTGTTAATGAAGCATTTATTTGTGTAAATAATATGGTTCTTGCAGAAATAGTAAATGCACATTAGGGTGTCTGTGTGGAAAAATTTAAATCAATTAAAGAAATATGGATACTAGAGATCTTAAACAAAGCCTGTGGCTTAATCTCTCTTGCAGCAGCTTGTGAAAGGCTTCCTTAGTTCTCAGTTCTCAGTGAATGGCTGTACTCACAAATGTGCTGTCTCAAGCAGAAACTATTAAAGAACTATATAGAAGCTGGATAATTAAGTGCCTCTATCTCTTTGTAAATGGGCCTTAAAACATTCTATTTAAACTCTCTAATGAGGACCACTTTATGGTATTCTCAAGTGATGGCTTTCAAATGCACCATGAATCGAAGCATTATTGTTGTTAGCAGTCATCCAGGCTAGATTTATTGAGAAACAAACTTGATAACTTTTTGGCAATTTATAAAGTAGTAAAAAATTATGGTCCAAAGAGGATGAAGGCTTAGTATGCTGGAATAGTTTTACAAGACCAAGTAAATTTATTTAGCAAAGTGGAGGAGGAATTTTGTTATAAATGGTTTATTTGATAAATACTTGTATAGCTTGAATGTCCTTGATATGCCCTTATTTGCTTTCTCACTTCAGACTAATAGGAGAAAAAAAGGGAATGTGATTTTCTTGTTCAGATGTCCTTCAGTGGTTCATTTTAAAAAAGCAGTTGGTGGCTGCATGCAGACATTCAGTTTCTACTGGGAGAATTGCCATTTTCCCAGTAGACACCAGAAGTATAGAAATGTTCAAGCTCTTTCTCCCAGACTAAAAATGGAAGTGCTGGGAGAAAAATCAGCTGACTCCAGCCAGGCAGAAGTTTGGACCTTGGAGAGTTTGTTCCAGGAGAACAAACATTTGTATGCTTTCTCCTCCAAATATTTGGAGCTTAACTCCTCCAAACATTTGGAGCTTAACTCCTCCAAACGACCAACCAGAAGGAGTGGAGCTGGGGAATAGGTTCCTGTGTCCTCCTGAGACTGGGGTCTCCCCAGTCTGGAGAAGGTGCAGGGGTGCAGCTGCTCCAGTCCCTCCCATACAGAGGGAGGGGAGATGCAACTTGCAGCTGCTCCCTGCTGACTTCTCATACACTGGGGTTCCTAGTGTGAGAAGCAATCAAGGGGGTTGTCACATTGATTTCTCTTTGGCGCCAACAGCCAAGTGCAGGAATGGTGCCATCCCCTGCCTACTTCTCACTTCACGCACTGATATCCTTGAAGTCAGAAGGAGGCCAGAGTCTTTGCCCCACTGCTCTCCTGCCCTCCTGGAAGCGTGAGGAGCAGGAGCTATTGCTCTTCTTATCAAACTGGCCAGTCCCTGGTTTCAGGAAAAATCAGGAGGCTTTGCTGGCTACTTTTGGCTTTCCTTTCCCACCCACCAACCTTCTGCAACCCAGCTGGGTGGCAGGGGTGGTGATTTAAAAGCCAGTGGAGCTGGGATGAGGCTCAGAGAAAGCTTTCCCAAGCTGAGTTCCCAACCCCACTGGCTCTCCCTTGCTGTCCACATGACCCATCATGGTAGCAATTTAAAGTCCCAGGTGTGTGAAGTAGACAGGGGCTTTGCTGGTTCCAGTGCTTAAGAGCTGATTGGAGGGAGCTGTGCCCCTGAGAACAGGAGGACTGGAGAAGCCCACCCCTTCCTCAGACTGGGATCATCCTAGTCTCAGGAAAGCACAAGGAACCAGTGAGAGGGGCAGTTGCAGACTGAACATCTGTACTGTTTCCTCCCCTTGAATCATTTCTAGTGGTGGAAATCTATACAAATGAATGTTTGTACATGGCTATTGAAACCGTTCATTTCCCTTTTTCTCTTCTTTAATAAATATGGTTCTGAAATTCTGAGATATTCTAAACATGCATATTTCCTATTGAGGCTAGTACTATATTAAATCTTTAGTTGGTAGGAATTAAAAAGTCTCTTAGTTGATTTCAGTAGACTTAGCATAATTTCTGCCATGTGGAAACCTAACCAAAGGTGTTCAGCATCTATCTAAATTAGGTCTTCAATCAGGCCTGTAATAATTAGAGTCCACATTGTTCTAGATTTCCAATCTTGATCTACATGAATCCTGTCCTTAGTTTGAATCATATTCCCTACACGGTAAATACATCTACATGTTGCCATATGGCAATGTTGCTACAGAGGTACTAAAGCATGGCACAATATAGGTGGTTACTGCGCTGTGTGCATGGTTAGATTTCACCACTATGTTGCCTTAGCAGCACACTATACCAAGGGAGAGCGCTACTATGGTGATGTAGCTGCTGATCACATGTAGACTCACGTGATCACTATGCCACTGTAGCATGCCATACGGCAATTTAGCACATTGCTATGTTGCCATAGAGCAACATATAGACATGCCCAGAACTGACCAAATTGGGTTGCTTCTGAGCATACACAAATGTCCTAGAGTAGGCACATAGTGAGCTTATCAGTCCAAAATGGAAGTAGTAAGTACTAAGGTTAGGGTTTTGTATGAGGGTCAAACTGGATTTCACTTTTGAATGTCAGCACCTGAATTATATATAAATCCTGCTTCAGCACCACTAAGATTAAAAAGGGCACAGACAGAAGTGACAATTTTCTCCCAATCTGACAACAGAAAGCAGTTTATAACTATGACCAAACAGCAGTGCACAGCTCCAGACAGCTTAAAAAATGGCCAACCAGGTGAAAATCTGAATCCTCATTACATGAGGGGTCAGATGAAAATATTTCAAAACTGTGAGTCTTCTGTAACTTCTGACTATGCTGCCTGCCAGCCTTAAGCTGTTCCTCCCTATCTGTTTCCTCTGATAGGGAGGAAAAGGAGAAGAAGGAGTTCAGTCTGGGGGGTTTTCAGTCCCTGCTGAAGGGTGTATTGGGACCCCCCTAAAGTGGGAGTGGTCCAATTTACCCACCCCCCTCCACAGCTGGCTGAAGAGCCCATAGAACAAGCTCCCTCTGCTCCTTTTCCCCCTCCCATTCTGAAACAGGGACAAGCTGGGACAGAAGAGGGGCCATTTCTAGGGGAAACCAGATGCAGGTTTCCAGCCAGCACCTGGATTCTCCTCCACCCTGGAGCCAACAGTGAACTTCTGCTTGGTGTGGAGAACCCTTGCAACTCAGAACACTTCCTGCAAAGTACTTTCAGTAACAGCAGGGAGCTGCACTTCTGTCTGCACCCACAATAGATTGTGTTGATGTGCTTACTCATCCATTAACTTTATAAATTTCTATCATTTTAGTAAGTAGGCAACTGATTAGCTTTTTTACATAATATCTTTTAGTTACCGTTTACTTTCTGTTTTCTTATTTACAGTAGCACAGATGAGATTTGTTTGTGAACCAGCGCCCTACTTGTTAGCCATTAATAAACACAGAACAAAATGACATTCCTTGCCCCAGGAGCTTGGTGTCTAAATATATACAGCAAAAGACACGGGTGTTAACAAACATCTCTCCTTTTTAATGGTCTTGATAGTCCATTAATCAAGCTAAGGGAATTTTGTTTTTATCTGCTCCTGGTTTCTCTCCTATTTTAGAGCCCTACAACCTCTTTAGCTCTCTTCAGAATTACAGACCCACCCATGGAGACTCATCTTTGGCAGCAGCTAGGGTTCCAGCTTTAGTTAAGCAAAAAAGGCAGGGAAAGTTAATTGAAGATCAGGCTCTGTCCCTGCTCTATGCAGGCATAACTCCGGGGGGGGGGGGGGGGGGGGGGGGGGGGGG
>NW_017728992.1:168983221-168987296 GCF_001723915.1 Gavialis gangeticus | reverse complement strand
GGGGGGGGGGGGGGGAGGGGAGCTGTGGGAGAAATCTTCATTCTGCCTTTCAATAATAGGGTGTGTGATATATTTTAGGGCATGTTGTTTGCAACAAAATACAGTAGTAGTTTATCAGTTCCGCATGTCTGAGACATTTTTAATGTGAGGGTTCATGTCAGTTGGAATGACCACAGGATTTAGCACCCCTGTCTGTGCTCTGCACATCTGTAGTACAGTTTGTATTATAACAAGGTTTGGCAAAGGTAGGGTATAGCTGAACCAGCCACTTGACTGGTCAGCTGAAGCCTTGTGAGAAAAATAAACTCTGGGCCAGCTATTCTGTAACAATTTTATTTGTATGATGAAAGATGTAGTTACACATCTTATACTTTGATATATAAAGTATGGGACATGTTCCTGTCCTCTAGGCTCTACTACAAAATGTCCTTGTGGCTTCTGTTACAAATAAAAAGAGATTTGAAGACAAGGCTTTTAGAGTTTGGAAAGCACAAGAACTAGGGAGAGACATTTCTACCCACAGACTTTGGAGACCAGGGGGAAGAGGGGAAGAGGGAGAGAGAGAGAGAAACTTGTATGTATATTTCCTGATCACAAATGGGGTATATGTTTTTTTTCTTTTGACTTGCCCTTCTACTATATCAGTAAGGTCATTCTAATTAAACAAAGTTGAAAGCACCTTTTGATAAAGATTAATTATTGAATATTAAAAGGACTTTAGGAGTAAGCACACAGAAAATTATTAACCTATGAAAATTCAATGATTCATTGTAGCATTACACTACTTTTCTGTCCAACTAATGCATCATTATACAAAATCTATTACAGCTTCTTTTTACTTCCTGTCATTTACTAGCAATATCATTTTTAGGACATAATAAGGACTCTGGGAGCAGCTCATGTAGTCTTTACCCATTTCACAAATACGACAGCTGAGCTATCTTGGACTATACCTACTGCATTCATTCAGTCAATATAATCACCTGCCATTGTCAGTGAGCATTATTAAATATCAGGTGAAGTTTCAGGTTGATACAACATCTGACAGAGATCTGAGAAGCAATGAGGCATGCAATTTCATTTTCTTAAACCCTAATTAAAAATGTCAGTAAAAATTGAAATACAGTAGTTTTGATAAAATTACTTTACCAATAGGAATGAGACTGATTTAATTCTTATCAGAATAGAAATGTGAAATGTTATGTGTAATATTTGTTGTTCACAGCGCCAGATCATAGCTTTCAAAATATATATGTTAGTTTGTTTATGGGTCAAGGTAGAGTATTGCCACCAGTCTTCATTTAAAGTGGTTGTAACAAGCTACTATGCTATTTTATATATGCATGTAGCTGGAACAGTAGTTCTCTGTATTCCAAACACCACTCAAAATGAAGTCATACAGGCAAAGGAAGCTTTGGTTGTTTTTTTTTTATTTATTTATTATTATTTTGGTGAATAATCATATGCCTCTGAGACAAATGGCAGAAGGATCCGAAACTGCTGAGAAAGAAGAAAGCACCAGAGACAAGCACAAATACTTTTAGTGCTGAGAACACTAAGAGAAAAAAGAGGTCTGGGGATGAGTTCTGACTGGAAATGGGTTGGAACAGTGAAAAAAGAAACTAAATTTTCTTGGTTGATTTTTCCTGGGTTGAGGAAAATGAAAGTTCTTTGTAGGGGTGGATCCAGGATTTTGTAATGGGGGCGGGGGAGGGTGCATCACTGCAGGGGTGGCTGCAGAAAGAGATCCAGTTTTGGCAAGGTGGGGAGGGGAGCAGTTGCAGGAGTGACTGAACTCCCTGCTCCCAGCCTCTTCCCCCTGTTCCCTACTATCTGGACAGGCAAGCTCCCCCTGCTCCTGAAGCCCTGTCTCAGTCTCAAGGAAGGTAAGCATTCTCGTTGTCCCACCACCCCTACCCTCCTGCCCCTTTCCCTCTGGGCTCAGAGGCACATCCTCTCTGGGCTGCGTGGGGACGGAATTCACTGGGGACTATGACAGCAGCACCAGTGGCTAGGGGCATGTTCTTTCTCCCTGCATCTGCTCCCACCTGGGGGGGAGCAGGCAAGTAAAGCAAAACATGCCTACCCGCTATGGCCACTGTCAAATCCCACAGTAAGCACAGCCCTGTGTGGCCCAGTTGGTGTACACAGGTGCTGCTCTCCCCTCCCCTGCACCAGTGGCAGCAGGGGAGGTGGGAAGGGGAGGAGAGGAGAGGGGACATGCCTTTGAGTATGGAGGGGAAGCGGGTAGGGAAATGCTTACCTTATTTGACACATAAATCCCTCGCTGCTGCTTCTGCGACATGGTCAGAAAGGTGGGGTGCAGGCCTGCCACTGTACCCCCTCTGGATCCACCACTGGTTCTTTGTACATTATTTTTACAATAAGAAGTACTGCTTCAGAAACACATGGCCCCATCATCACTTTCTCTATCAAACAGCAACAAACCACAGGGCACCAGGGTTTTTTTCAGAGGGAAAAATTGTGTACTTGGAAGTTGTCACCAGAAATGATCTTCAGCAGGGTCTTCAGGAACTAAAATGTCAGCTCTAGAGGGAAATCTATCTAACTGTTTCAAATTACAGCTTGTCAGGATAAGCAATTGGGCTACCCAGAGAATGGGGATGAGATAAAATATTTACATCATCATTTAAAACATAGAGGCTCAGTGGTGGAAGTCCGACTGTCACATCTAATGCAGAAGGCCACTAGCTCTGGGAGGAATTCTCCCTGGAAGTCTGACCACCACTCCCTGGAAGTTTTCCCAGTTCACCACCACAGCTCTACCGAATGACTGGGAAAATGGAAGGGGGGCTGGGATAGGGGGTAGGGGGACCCCAGAAGTAGTTTGGCTGTAGAAGCTGCAGAATGTAGCCTCAGAAACAGACCTAGTATGAGCCCTTGAGACACGATTGTAGCCAGCCACTGATTTGAGCAATTCTGGGCATAGCTCAGAGAGAAAGAGGAACATAGACATTGATAACAATTTGAATTATGAGGATACACTGGCAAGAAATCAATTTATAGACACTCATGTGTATTTGGACTTTTGAATCAAGATCAGCAAAAGGAAGGTAAAAATACTCTGAGAAACAATGACATTTACCATGGAACATGACTCTTTCTACAAGAAGCAGCAATACAATTACTGAGGAAAATGGAAGTGATTGGTATGAGCCCTGCCAAGTATTGCTTTTTATCAAATAGGAATGAGTCACAACAATTTTGGACAATAAGAAGAATTGATAAATGGAAGGATTGTGATTTATAGAACAAGAGGAAATGTGAATGAAGCAAGAATTAAGAGAAGCAATCCAGTTAAATACTGATACTGTAAAAATATACCTGGGGCAGAGCATCATAAACTCTTGGTAAAATCCTTTTCCAGGATGAGAAAATAGGGAAACACCAGCTGAAGGACAAAGCTTGAAGCTACAAGGATTTGAGCTACAGGGTCTGAGGGCAGTTAAGTAACCATAATAGAAGTCTGGTTACTGTGTTTGTAAATATGTGACATTCCTGGGAATAGTGGACTGTGGCACACACATACTAGTTATCAGACCAGACATGCCAAAAAAGACTAGATCAAAAACTAAGCCACCTAATGTATCTCAGGTGGAAACAGTGAGTGGGATATGTGTATCCACCCAAAACTGGAAAAACCAGGTGTGAAAGCTGGGCCTCTGGAATCCGTGCAAGAGGTCTGGATAGTCAGGATACTGGAAGTGCTGCTAGTTGGCATGGCTTTTATTATAACTAATAGCTTGATGCTACATGCCAGAAAAGATGTCCTACATATTGAATCTATGGAAAATCCTTGTAAAGATGTGGCTTATGTAGAGCAGATGATTTGTAGACATTTGGTTTGCAGTGAATAAATTGTTTTTTTTTCCAGTGCCGGAAACCATAAAAGGAGCTACATATATTATGGTAAATTTCCAGCAAAGTAAAAATATAGAGTTGTTGACACCTATTGTGAGATCTACAACTCTGAGAAAAACTTAGGGCCTTATTGCACATTAACTTAGCTCCTGTAGCTCTGGTCTACACATTAACAACTGAAACTAGTTTTAAG
>NW_017728992.1:168977361-168978221 GCF_001723915.1 Gavialis gangeticus | reverse complement strand
CACTGACAGCCTTGTTGCACATTAATTTTAGGCAGCTGCTTAAACCTTGGGTTTTCTACACATTCACACCTGAAACAAGTTTTAAGGATGCTTTAGGCAGTTTAAAGTTATGCCATTACAGGGAGGTTTGTCTCTGATCTCATGTTCCATTACCATGTGGCCACTCCCCACAGATAAGCTTCCTAGCATACCAGGCTGCTGCATCCCCTCCCCCCGTCTCCTGTTGTGGGTAGACAAACTTTCCACCCCCTCTGGGGGTTGGTTCTGGCACTAAGCCTACTCATCCTCCCACCCCAGAGATGTGAGCTTCCCACCCCCAGGAGTACAACACCATGCAAACAGTCTACAGAGCACATGCCAGCTAGCCAGGTCACAGGGCACAAACAGGCCCAGAAGTAGAGTCTAGGAGGAGTGTAGAGGAAGAAGGTCAGGTCCCCATGAACTGGGGCGTCCTTCCTAGGACAGGGGTAGATACTGCCCAAAAGCACCTTTCCTCGCCACTGCCACCTCCCAGCCAATCTGTGCAGAAATCCCCACACCAATCCCAAACCCAATTTATTAAAACATAGATTCATACAGTCATAGATTGCTAGGGACTGGAAGGGACTTTGTAGATCATTGGATTTAGTCCCCCTTCATTAGGCAGGAAAAGACAACTGGGGTCAAGTGACCCCAGCGAGGTGACTGTCCAGTCTCCTTTTGAACATTTCCAGGGTAGGTGACTGCACCACCACTAGAAGAAGTTTATTCCACAGTCTGGACACCAACTAGGAAGGAGTTTTTCCTGGAATTGAGCCTGAAACAGCCTTCCAGGAGTTTGTATCCATTGCTCCTGGTCTTCCCCAGTGGTGCCCGAGTAA
>NW_017728992.1:168972069-168972361 GCF_001723915.1 Gavialis gangeticus | reverse complement strand
GCTCCTGGAGCTCTGGTCTACACATTAACAACTGAAACTAGTTTTAAGCACACTGTAGGTAATTTAAAGTTATGCCAGTCCAGGACTGGTTTATTTCTGGTCCGTGTTACCCAGCTTTCATTCCATTAATGTGTAGCCACTCCACAGAGATGAGCCGCCCAAGTTGCAGTCCTCTAGTTCTCCCCACCACCACCACCCCGCTGTCTCCTGGTCTGTATGGAAAAACTTTGCATCCCTTGATCTCTACTGACTTGAGGACAATTCTAGTACCAGCCCCCCCACCCCCCCATGC
>NW_017728992.1:168953400-168967069 GCF_001723915.1 Gavialis gangeticus | reverse complement strand
TTTGCATGAGATGCAATGGTTAATGCATGCCAACGTATTGTTTGCCCTGCTGGCTACAGCATCGTACTGCAGACTTATGTTCATGCGATGGTCAATCACTACCCACAGGTCCTTTTTGGCCCTGGTGCAAGTCAAATTGTCGCCATGGAGCCTCTAGGTATACTGGCAATTGTTTGCGCCCAGATGGAGCACCTTACACTTCTGAGTGTTGAACTTCATCTGGTTCCGGTCTGCCCAACTCACCCAGCATCCTGGCATGCTCTCTGGACTGGGCAGGGCTCTCTGCTTCCCAGAAGAGCTGGCCTCTCCCCTCTGCTCTTTAGCCAGAGCTCCAGCAGAGACTGCAGGCACAGCAGGGTCTGTCTGGCTTCCCCCTGCCCTAACTCCACCCCTCACTGCTTGCTGCTCAAGCAGGAATACCCTCCCCTCCCTCCCATCTCCCACAGCATGGACCCCAACCCCACAGACCCTAGGCATGTAGTATGCTAGCTAATGCCAAGAGGTGTCTGTGTATGTGTCCAATTTCACTGGGGCAGGCAGACAGAATAGACATTGAATCAATTCAGGCTCAGGCTTTTTGAATGTCTGTCCCTAGCCCTAGTGGCAAGTAACAGTGTACAGGTGGGGGGCAGTCAGAGAAGGTTTTTAGCTTTAAGGTGTGACAGCTCCAAGCTTGAGCTACCACTAACACTGATCAACATTTGAATACCTCAAAGTTCAACATATAACAAGGCCCTTAGCTGCTAATGTGGTTTCAAGATGAGAAAAGATTATGGTTCACTTATTGACTAGTTCTGTTAGACAGCAGAATTAAATATATTCTATTAAATCATTAAAAATATTTTTCTATTAAAAATAGAATTATAGGGCATTTATACAGGTGCTCTGAGAGTGGGAGGGAGGGCACTTTAATTAGAGAGGCTCCAAAACTGCTCTGATTAAAGTGCCCAGAGCATCCCATGTCTTAGCGTCCCCATGCTTCAAAATGGCTGTGGGAGCACTTCATCTAAAGCTCATTGAAGCAAATAGTAACAAAGAGGAAAAGCCATGCTAGGTCATAAAAGAATCACTGAATCAGAAAAACAGGCTGAGTGCTGGCTGAAAGAGTTCTGAAAGTCTGAGCAAGGAGATGAACTCCTCTTGTATAATTCTTACTATGTCCAGGAAAAGGGGACTTTGTACATTCTTTATAAATAGACAGAATTGCCTCAAATATATCTGGCTGTATCACCAGTTTCCTCTTTTACCAGAACAAAACTACAGGGCCCCAAATGTTGGCTAACCATTCAGGTCAAAAAGGGGTAACATTGCTTGCTTGACACAGCCTTTTGTCCTCATTCTCATCTAAATAATATATTGGTATGATTGGTCATTTAAAAAAAGCAAAGCTAACATTAGGAATTGCTTAAATCAATTAAGATCTTTTTAAGTTGTCAAAAGAAGGTTAATGGCTGCATGTTTTGTCTTGGAACTAACCATTTCCTTTGGGTCCTATTTGGTTTTCTCTAATTATTTACACATTTACCATATGTCAGCCAATGTATCATTCACAAACTTCACCTGATGGATAAATCCTGTGGAGTGTTCAGCAAAAAATAGCTAGTCAGGAGCTCGCATATGTGGAAGTAGTTTAAAAACATCATGGGATTCACATTTGGAAAAAAAGAAAAGAAAAGAAAATTGGTAAGAATTCCTGATAATTTTGCTCTAACAAAACTTCACCAAGAAAGTTAATGGGGAATAAATTTCTGATATATTAGTCCTTTTTATTTTCCTCTTTGCATTTCAATGAGGAAGTAGTTTGGTGTCAATGGAGCAACAAGTGTAACTTCAGAATGCATAATCAGGTCTACAGAATTAAGGATTTCATCATCCAATATTTATAACAGCAATGGCAAAAAGATCTTTTATACTTTTAAGGCAGTACCATAAAACAGAAACAGAAGTTACACATAAACCGGTTTAAGTAATCAGAAACTAGTTTAAATCTGTAGCAGAACACAAGTTTTGTGCATATAAACCAGTTTCAAAATGGCTGAAATTGTTTTAAGATAAACCTGATTGAAAGTAGTATCACACCTAACTGATTTGGGTCAAACTGGTTTATGAAACTTCTGTCCTAGACCCCTTCCTGGTTCACATTAAATCAGAATCCCCCAGGATCCCAGCATGCTTTCCAGCCCTGGGCTGGCCTGTGATATCTGCTCCAGCAGAGAAGGGTTGTGGAGCAGGGGGAGGCAGGGACTTCGCATCCCCTGGCCAACCCCGACTGGGGCCTGAGGTCAGGAAGGGGGTTAAATTTCCCTTCCCCCAAGTACAGAGCTACCCTGCCCTGCTAAAAACTTACTGCTGGCTGCAACTGTGACTACAAATTCCAGAGGCACGGGGAAGCAGGTAAAGGAAGTGGTGAGCTAACCTGCAGAGTCCTGCTTCTGTAATTCTGGACTGAAAATACCAGAGGCCTTAGGGGCACCAAGAAGACGAAGCAAACACACAGCCCATGCTGGCTCCATGACAGAGAGCTTTGCGCTAGCATCCCCCAGCTTTTGGCCTGAGCTGCTACAGGCATGTGGCTGTATTTCCTGAATCAAAAGTGAATGTCTGTTCATTTGTTTCTCAGTTTAATCTCTGCAGTTTACACTAATCTGCAAAGGCTGAATCGATTCAGCCTTGGGCTGATTCAGTCTGTACTTAGCTTAGGCGACAGATGGAAGAGCCTTCTTGCTTCAGTGGAAGCTCGAAGAGGCATCAGGCTCCTCTGAATGCTAGGACATACAGCAGATATGCTGCCCTTGGAGGATACAGTTCCTCTTTCACCTTGAGTAACTTCTGACTAAAGGAGAAATTGAGAGAAAATGGAGGATACAGAAACAGCACTGCCACTTCCCCATTTGCTTTCCAATGGCCCGAGTGACACCATTTGTGTGAAGCTCTTCCATTCCTTGAACACAGGGATTAACACTGCATCCAGCCATTATGTTCTGACAACCAGGTACTGTACCTACAGTACCCCATGCTCCTTACCCTAGCATAATTCTTCTCAGATCTGAAATCTTAAAATACTTTCTTAGAGATCCATGTAGAATCTATTTAGAGTTCTCTTTTTCTGAGGAGGGTAATTACCTTTACTTTCTTTGCCTTTTATTCATCAAAGGCATTTGAAACATACATACATGTGGCTAAATATGAAATTTGAATGTTCCTCTGACATGCTTGTGTGATTGAAATTTCAATTGCTTTTCTGAATGCCCTGATTTCATTTGTTGCAAACATATTTTGTGACTAGCTATGGAGATACTTGTTTAAGATGTAGACATTTCTTCATGATGACATTTAAGGGTTTTATCAATACTGTTTCTTTTTAATGAAGCTTTACATTTTCTCTCTCTAGTAAACCTAAACTCTGTAGTTAAATGCATTATATGAATAAACCAGGTTTGGTTGTGTTGTAACAGTATCTGCTATTCAAAATGGCATATTTAGATCAGGCTAGATAAAAGTAGAGGAAGACAATACTGGTGCCTCACAAAGCGTTCTGTATAATACTAATTTAAGTAAGTGAACCAAATTCTGATCTCAGTTACAGTTGTGCATATCTTGATCCATTTAATGGGTATGCTGCAGTGGGCCGGGGGGGGAGAGAGTATGGCACATGTTACAATTATGGTGTGATTAATGTATTAATCAAACCATAAATAGTAAGTAAATGTTCAGCTGATTTATGACACCATAAAGTCAAACATATTTGTGGCTTGTAGGTATGGCGCCATAAATTGAACAGCTGTTGCTGATGATCAGATGATTCTCAGCTTTGGCATGGGAATGACAGTTGGCATCAGGACCAGGGCAGCCCTGGTCCCGATGCTGAAAATCAACTGCCTGGAGAGCAGGTTGCAAGGTTCCCTGGAAGGGAGACCAGAGGGGCTCCAGCTACTGGGAACATGGCAACCTCCTGAGCCCAAGAGACTTTCCTGCCTGCTCTGCAGCACCCTTTAAAATGCCAGGTTGCACTTCTAAATGCTGGGTTGTGGGGACCTGAACAGAATTCATACTTTTCAGATGTCTTGAGACGCAGGGAACCCAAATTGGGGGAGAGGCTCCCAAGTCACAAGGTCCTGTTGCTTCTGGACTTCTAAAAGCCATGCATGCAGCTGGACTGTCCTGGGGCTAAACTCACAATCCACTGATTGTCAGACCTGCTCTTGGCAGCCCCTTCTTTCAAACTGTTGGGGACAGATTGAAGAATCAGTTGATCGCTGGCCTCAGCCCTGACAGCCCTGGGTCTGGAACCTGCTCTGGGAATTGGGGGAAACACTGGGTCTGAGACCACACTGACCCCACCATGATCAGCCTGATATAGCAGAAGGCATGTTTGAGATGGGTCATAAAATTCCTCCAATCTGAAACACACTGTTGTTTTAACATCAGCCAGGGGGCTGTGTGTGTATGGTGATATATAAGATGATCTCTGCTTGTACTTTATGGGCATTAAAATGCAGGAATTTTAGTGATGGAATATTGATGATTGTACCTCAGCAAGACTCTACACTAGTTTTTAGGTAAGAAAGCCTCAGTTCACTGACAGAAGTAATGTTATCGGATAAGTTTGAGGTAAGAAGAATGAACTTTATTTAAAGCACACTGAAGCCAATAAGAAACTTTCCTTTGACGTGCAGGTTTTGGCTCAAGCCCCAGGTAATTATTCATGTTGGAATCTACCCACTGATGCTAACACCCTCTGCTTATAAAAAATACTGTGGAATCTTTAATGAGCAAAAATAGCCAAGGGCTCAGTTTTGTCTCATCTGAAAAATGGCACCTGCAAGAATGCATTGTTCCTTTATGTCCCACTGAGGGCCTAATTCAGTGCCAATTCAAAGGGAAGCGTGTCACCTCCTGAGCCACTAATACCACTTTTATTTCCTAAGTATGGCCAAGCTTCCAAGCAGTTTCTTTTCCAACTGCAGTTCACATCAAAGAATTTGTGTGCAGGAACCAGTTGTTTTTATTGATGTTTATGGAAGAAAAGAATACATATATAATACATAAATTAATTCAAAGGAAAATAATCTATTTTTGTCTTAATATTCAAATTTTAAAATAACAACAAATCACAGCTGCTTTGCCTCTGAACCCTATCATAGGTACCCAAATGATCATAGGTTCCCATGTCAAAGGCTTTATACTTAAGTGTAAGGGCTAATACTCAGAAATTATTATATATAAACAAAAGAAGAAATATTTAAATGATATTATAATGTAGGAAAGTGTCCAATCAAAAATAGAGCCTCTTTGGTAAAGTGTTTTCTGAGGTTGCTACTGTAACCTGCGTTCTCATATTTTCTGTTTTGCAGTTTTACTAAAGAATGCAAAAAGAGAGGAAGACAAGTCATTCAGAGACTGTGCAGATGTGTACCAGGCTGGCTTTAACAAAAGTGGGGTCTACACTATTTATATTAATAATATATCAGAGCCTAAAAAGGTAAAACCAATATTTGTGCTTGTTTTGTTTGTTGAAGTAGACATTGCTAAATCCCAGTATACACATTCAAACGATGATTTGCCTCCTTCCCTTCTGTAAGTGCCTGAACTCCACAGTTGAGTCAGACACCTACACAATAGCTGTTCTTATACATTTAAGCTGCTTGATTTCAAATAATTAGAGGTATTAATGAAAGTTATCAAATAAAGATTCAATATCCATCTGAATCTGTGCAAAAGCTCTTATCGATTTTAGTGGCCCTTATATTTGAGGTTGTCTTTTTAAATGCGATACAGGTCTCTCTGACTCACCGTAAATACATGCAGTATTTTGACTCAATAAAGCTGGTACATATTACTTCTTTTTATTTTAAAAGGACTCTTGATCTCTAAATGGCTATTATAAATATTTTAATCCAGTTCACAATTTTAAAATATATAAACCTAAATAAATATAGTTAAACCAAAATACGTAATAATTAATAGCTTGTCTTTTCATCCATGCACCTCAATGAAGACAAATGCTCAGCGGATTCTTTTAATCTGAGTCTATAGAAAAACAACTATTCCTATAATCTATGCATTCATAAAATACAGTTATTCAAATTTCTTCTTTATTTTTTCTTTGGCCTTAAACCTGAAAACATGCTAAAATTGTTTAATAGCTGAATGCCTTGACCCTGCCTGGGACAGGAGCCAGTTCAGGACATTTTCTGGCTAGAACTATGCAAAGCTAACATTTATAATCAGCTTGGTGCTCCTGCTAATGCGGCAGGTGTTTGCATCCACCAGCCGGACAAGAGCCAGACCACACAGTGGCAGCTAGTGAATAATTTAGTGCTGTAAATCCTTCTGTCACTGTGCAATACCTTGTTTATAATTTGCTGTATCATTCAAACAAAGACCGTTAAACATTTTTTTCAGGGCATTTATAATTTTATAGTTATTCTATGGAAATGTTACTTTATTTGTCTTTTGGTAAATTTAAATATTAGCACTCTTGACATGAGATAAAGTTTAATGCATTAAAAATGAAAACTAGATCAGTTAGAGCTTGAGGTGAATTTCAAATAAGGCACATCCATCATGTAGAAATGCTCCTTGTAAATCAAAATATGAGGAAATTAAGGCCACTAAAATATGTTTTGATTCATGGTATCCTCACAGAAGGAGACATTGAGCTAATATCTTTGTCTAGTGAATTGTGGGGGTTTTGCAGTTACTCTTAAATCAGGTTCATATGTTTGCAATGTCCAGCATTTTTCTTTGCGTACAGAGTAACCTCTCCTGTGCATACCTGGAGTAGATTTGAATGGTGCAGCAACTACATGTCTAAGAGTGGAAAAGCATGGAATTGATTTGCCTGGGGATGAAATATTCTTCTTTGGATGATTGATATAGACATTTTTATTTAAAGGAACTGGGCAGTGACCTTTAGTTGGCAGAGCAACATCAGGCTTTAAATTACTGGCCAATACTGTGTGGGCTGACATTTTCTGTGGTGGTAAATGTGAATGTCAAGTGCTGAGCAGATGGATAGAAACTGTTCAACTCTGCATAAACTGACAGCCTGTTGCATGGGGACATGTAATTTTATTAAAGAGCACAGTCAGATGAAATCTGGAAGAGTCCTAATGACAGTGAGAGAAGAAACATGTGCATCTGAGAATGAAAACCATGAGAAATTTGCTTGAATTAATAGTAAATAACTAAGTTCAGCTATAAAATGAAGGTGCACACAACATAGAAATATTATTCAGCACAATTTTTCCATATCCTAAGAAATGTGAGTGGATGCACAATAAATTATGTATTATGTTTTATATTTGTATAATTTATATGCACTAGTTATACACACAAAATTTAAAATCTCCATTAAAATAAAATACCCATTAAAACTATGATGTACATTATTTGGTGGGTATACTTAAAAAGAGAAAATACTATTACAAAATTGGTCAGTAAAAAACTGTATTGACTTCATTTAGAGTTTTACTAGTGGTATGATGATAGGATGTGGTCAACACCGGTCATTCATTTTCCAGGAATGATCCCAGATGGCTCCATCCCTATGTGTCACCATTTTTTCTTTATACATGTTGGGCCAGATCCTGTTCTACCCATTAGGTATCTAAGCAGAACTATACTTAATCTTTTTCCACTCTGAAAAATTGTTAATGCAATAGGTGGGTGGGTCCTTATCCTCCTTGTTGTCTTCTGACCATGTCTTAAGGCTTGGTTGGCTGTGTGCTGCAGAGGTAGATACATACATGGATTTTCAGGGACTTGAGCAGGGTGGAATAGGATCACACATTGGTGCCTTAAGCCCACTTAAGCACCTAATAGGTGGAATAGGATCTTGCCTTTATGTTCTTAAATGGCAAGTTATTTGCAGCAAAATTTGTGCCTTACTATATACTAAGGCAGCATTGCCTGGTGTATTGTGGGTATTACAAAATAAAAATTAAAAATAATAGCAATATTTTTATTGAAAGAAAAAGAAAAAGTGACTGTCTTATCTTGTCTATATTTTGGCTTTATTGCATCCAAGTTTACTGCAACTATTCCTGGAAGTTCCTTTCTTCCTGTGTGATACTGTGCTATGAGTACTAGGTAATAGTTTATAAATTCCTAAGAATTTAAGATTATTGAAGAATATTGACCTTTTTAAAATTAATATAATTCTGAAGCTAATATAATTTATTGTTTTAGGTATTTTGTAATATGGAGGTCTCAGGAGGAGGATGGACAGTTATACAACACAGAGAAGATGGGAGTCTGGATTTCCAAAAAGGATGGAAAGAATACAAAATGGTAAGGGAGAACAGTTTCATCAGACATAGAAATATAATCACTGGAGCCACTAGACTATATGCAGAACTTGCTATTGTCCTCCATAAACAGTTTTACTTACAGACTGATTTTATTGTGGTGGCCAACCTGTGGCACAGGTGCCATGACAAGCATGGATGGCCTCTGTATGTGGCATGTGCCAGATCAGGGAGGGGACAGGCAGCACACTGACAGATAGGGCAGGAAACAGAAAGCAAAGCAGCAAAGCAGCAAATCAGGCAGGGAGCACAGGGAAGAAAGAGCAGCAGCTTAGGCAGGGAGCACAGGGCTGGGAGCAGAAAGCACAGCAACAAATCAGGTACAGGAAGGGGATTGAAGTAGAACTCAGGACAGCATTAACTTAGGCTTAATTTGTGGCACTCCAGGCAAAAAATGTTGGCCCCTACTGGATTATATGCTGTGCCCCAGGAAACTCCAGCAGCTGTCTGAATAAGATGTAATTTTTGTCATTTTTGTAATAATATAGTATGCACTTCATTATGTGCACTCAACACCAAGGAAGATACTAGAGAGTATCATTAAATATTTTCTAAGCACCTAGAAGGTAAAAGTGTGATAGGGAATAGCCAAAGTAAGCTTCTCAGTAGCAAATCATATTTAACCAGCGTAATTTTCTTTGATGATATATTGGGGGCTTTGCAGATGGAGAGATCAGTGAACATGAAATACCTCAACTTTAGCAAGGTTTTCAAAACTCTCCTAAGGCAGTCTCATAAGTCAGCTAAGGAAACACCAGTAAAAGCAAGATTAAACTACAGTAAGGTGGGTGTGTAACTGGTTGGATCAGCCTGCTCAAAGAGTAGTATTCAATAGCTTTGTGTCTAACTAGGGAGGAGGTATTAAGTGAAATTACCCAGGATACAGTTTACTCTCTTCATTTATGCCTTGGAGGATGTTACTGAGTGTGCACCTGGTAAATTTACATATGACACCAAGCTACATGCAGTAGCAGACACTAGGTAACAGGATTCAAAATGACCTTGACAAATTAGAGGTGTTTTTTAATTAATGGGCTGAAATTCAATAAGTATAAATATAAAATACTGCACCTAGACAATCAATGGCCTGAATACAAATTGGAGAGGAGAGCAACACAAATTGTTAGAGATCTAGGAAACATGACTTATAAGGAAAGGTCAGAAGAATTAGACTTATGTAGTCTGGAGATGGGAAAATCAAGAGACTGTATTAATTTTCAAATACAAAAAGTAATTTTTCTTTTTTTTAAAGAGGATGGTGATCATTCTCTATGTACAGAGCTGACAGGGAAGGAGTCTTAAATTGTAACAAAAAATTAGATTGGATATTCAGAACTTTCTAACTGTGAAGGTAGTTATTTTCTCAGACAGTTTACCCAGAGAATAGGTGGGAAGTCCATCATTAAACATTTTAAAATCTAAGTTAAACAATTCCATGGGGTGGTTTAGACAGGGGAAGCCAGACTAGATTATCTCCTGAAGTCCCTTATACCCCTTATTTTCTATGCCATAGTTTCTCAATCTGTGGTACATGCACCCCTGGGGGTACGTGAGACACAGGCAGGGGGTATGCGGGTATGCCAACACTCTCTCTCTTGCCCTTTTTTCCTCTCAAAACAATGGCAAAAAATTTGGTGCAATTTAAAAAAATTAATTCCCCAGTAATAATTTGGTGTTCAGCCCACCTAGCTTTGGCCAACATCACCTCTAGCCCAGGTGCATACTTGAGTTGTGCACCCCTGGTGTAAAAGGTGGCAACCCTACCCACACCAGATCAGACATCTGTCATGTCACAGCCTTATATACACAGCCCTTCTTCCAACATATGACACACATTAGTCTGTAAATATAAAATCCCCTGTAAAATTGAATGTTGGGGTACTTATTAAAATTTTCAGAAGTTAGGGGGTACTTGCTAATTAAAAGGTTGAGAAAAGCAGTTGTATGGTACTAGGATTTTGCACTGTCAGAACCATATACTTTTTCTTGTAGAAAAGTTCATAGAAGTGCAATATGCACTAAGAAATGCTGCAGTTTATAGTCTTGAAGTTTCACTGAGCATCAAAATAATAGCATTTATTAGTCTGTGGAGTGAACAATAGTTAAGTGATCTTCTTACCCCATGGCTGTTCTTCTAGAAACAGAGGTCTGGAGGGAAATCCTATGGGGTTGTTACATTTTTACCATTAGAATTGCAGTTCCACCAGTGGAAACCCTAAGTGTACAAATGTTTAAAACAGTTTTTACTGGACCAAAAATGGCAGGTCTGGTAGAAACTTCTACTGCCTCTGATGAGTTAGAAGTTGGCTCTGGTAGAGTTTCTCCAAGAGAAATGAATGCTTGTTCACTTACCACTCTGATAAAAGCCTCCATGCCATCTTCCAGCATCCCAGCATGCATTGCTCTGCCCCC
This sequence comes from Gavialis gangeticus, assembly GCF_001723915.1. NCBI lineage: Eukaryota > Metazoa > Chordata > Crocodylia > Gavialidae > Gavialis > Gavialis gangeticus. The sequence goes on along the minus strand of NW_017728992.1, from coordinate 168,956,345 downwards.
ACCCCTTCATAGAGATAGTCTGTGGTTCAGTCAGATTCCACTGCTCCAGCTGAGCACAGAACAAACCCTGCCCTGTGTCAGCTTCAGGACTGGGAAAGCAGAGTCCCACTCCACTGCCCTGGGGTTGTGCAGCTGACATCCCCCCACCCCAGAGCAAGCCTGAGAAAATGACCTGCTAGTACTGGACCAGCCCGCTAGCCCTGGCCTGGCCCAGCAGACACAGGAGCCTGTAAAAGACACTGAGATGAGATTTGTGCAGTGGGGCTCCCTCACTAGGTGCCATCAGCAGTGCAAGCTGTCTGCAGAACATCCAGCTGGACCTTGTAACAACCATACAGTGCTCTACCAGTATAGTTTCCAATGGACCAAACTCAACTGCTAAACATCCACAGGTTTATTTGAGTGTTTGCATTTAATTCCTTTTACAAAGTATCCAGCCCCTGGTTTTGGTCTTATTTTAATTTCTTTTAGCCATCATTTATTTCTATGAGCAATTGCATCATTTGTTTTCTCTTGTTTCAACTCAAATCCAGATCACAATTTTTCCTGGGAAAAGATCTCCTGGGAAAAGAGATCTTAGTCCTAGAATCCGTGTTTTCACCGTTTGTCATGAGCAAACAGCCCAAATTTTGAGATGTTATGAGTTGTTCCATTTAAGAAAAAAAAATGGTGCTATAATCTAGTAGTTCTTTAAGGATCATGCTGTTTATTTACAAAGAATATGCACCGCTGAATATGTATAGCTGAACATGTATAGCTGAATCAAACAACTAGAGTCAGGTATGTTGTTCTAGTTCTAAATCTTTTCAATGAAGCATTTAGCCTCAAAATTCTCTCTCTCATTTTTTTTCAGTGCCCCTTTCCATGCTTTTCTTTTACTATGCCCTTGCCTTTTCTGTCCTTGGTTTCCATTTTTGCTGTTTTTTCTAAATCCTGTACACACAGGTTCACCAGTGCCCTAGCTCCTAGCCCTGGAATCCCCCAGCCTACAAGGTATACCTCTGGTCCATCTTGCCATGCGTTATTTTCAGTGGGAGCCACTATTGTTTCAACTATTACTAATCAGAGAGACACTTAACTGCTTCCCTCTTCAGCTTGAAAGAGGGGTGGCTTTTATAGTAATATTAATATTCTAGGTTTTAACATTTTCAAGTAAGATGCTGGCTGCATGAAAAGCAACTTAATACACAAATTATGTTGAAATTATTCATGTATGCTTTACTGCTCCCATTCTACTCTCACTACCAGCCCCTGTAATAGAAAACAACCTCAACTGTTTATTTGTAGAGCAAATGTTACATAAACCGTATGGCTTAGCTAAGGAGACTGAAACCAGTATGCTATACACAATGTAAATATCCATCCTATCAAAACACTAGTTTTTAAAATTCCTAGCTACTCTGAATTGACTTTGCATCCTCCTTGTAGATTATATGGATAGTTTGGATAGGGATCGTGCCTCAGGGAGGGGTTGAACTAGATGACATCTCAAGGTCCTTTCCAGTTCTACTTCTCTATTGGTGTATAACTCTGTAAGTACCCAAGCTTTGCAAAACACACACAGCTGTTTAAAATCCTTAACGGTTTTTTTGTAAATTAAAAGTAGTAAAATGTCACTGACCCATTCAACATATTCATTATGGTTTTTATATCAGATATTGCTGTGATATCAACTTCAGTGGAAAGCAACAGTGGGCGCATCTACACAAGATGCTGTGTCGCCATAGCAACGAGCTATGGCAATGGAGCATTGGCGGGCACTAACCATTATGCCACTCCTACTACGCAGTAGCAATGAGCTACCATGCAGTAGGGTCAAAAACCAATAGGTAATGTGAAGTCATTTAGTACTTGCTAAAGCAAGTACTAAATGACTTAGCAGTACCAACTGCGTAGACTGTCCAGTACCAACTGTGTAGACACTCACAGTAAAAACTTTAACAGTGATTTTCATAACAGTGACACACTTACTGGCTCTGCATCCCTGGCAGAGTCCTACTTGAAAGGCAAAAAAAGAATGCTACATAAGTTAGGAAAGCAAGTATTCCAAATCAGACATGCTACAGTCACTGTCACACAACCACTGAGTAATACAGCAGACTTTTGACATGTCCTTACTTCTCACTTACCAATGTATGTGCCTTGCCTTCTGAACAGGAAGCAGCATAGCCATGTTTGCATAGTGCTCTAAGTGGACTAATTGGCTTCCTTTCTGAGTACTGCTGCTCGTTCTGGAGGAATTAGCCTAGGTTCATACTGCCAAGGGTGAGGTTTGAGGAAGGGAAAATGGGGAGGAGGCACCCAGGAGGAGGTATAGGTTGTTAGAGGGGGACAACATAGGGCGAGAGGGGAAGAAGAGTCTAATTTCTTCACTTTAAGCGAATAAGGCAGTTTTTTCTGTTTTTCAACTTATTAAATGGGCAAGATGCTGGTAATGAGCTGGGGATAAATGAGGAAAAAGGACATATTTTGTAACTTCACAGGTAACTCCCTTAGATGTATGCTAAAATAAATTCTTTCTGCTAGAGGCATTCCGAGCTAGTAAATTATAAGTTACTTTTGTCTTGGAAATTCATTTATGTTGAGCGAATGGGACATAAGACATGGAGTTGTTCCATTTCTTTTAAGTATTTACTAAATAACTAGGTTTTAAGGAAATGAGTTTCAGTTACTGGAATGTAGATTAAGATAGTCTGTGGTCATTGCCTTTTATGGACAAAAGTCCTCTTTGATAAAGGATTATGTGTCATATCACTTTATTAAGAATATTTTTAACTGAAGTGGTTGCTCTAATACTTGTCATTTTCAATAGTGTTAGAGAAAGAGACAGCATGTTCTCTTTTCTTTTCTTTTCTGGAGGGCAAAATCCAGCGGTGCCCACTGGAGCTTGGCAAAGTATACAGGCTGATGGATGAGAGCACGTACATGCATATATATATATATAT
>NW_017728992.1:168948010-168953214 GCF_001723915.1 Gavialis gangeticus | reverse complement strand
TTTTTTTTTTTTATATGTATGTATGTATGTATGATCCCCTGTATCATGATTGCTTTGCTGGTGGTCATCAAGGCTTGAACACAGAATCTTTGCAACTAAACACATTCTTCTGCAGATTAAGTTAAAGAACTGCTTCAAAGCCCAGTTGACTTCACTGATGTTTGGATCAGGACCAAAGTCCCCTTACTCATACATACAGTGGAATCATATCCTCTGGATGATGTGCCAGGAAAGATGTAGGTCATCCAAGGCCTGTCCAAATACATGAACATTTCTTTAATTTGTAAGCTATTTTTGCTACCAGATGGGCAAGTTATATATAATCTTTTGTTGGACTGCAGTTGTACTTTAACTGTGTCATATGATAGGGCTGTGCAAAACACCATCATTTTGTTTCAATGTCCGTTTTGCCATTTCAAAGGGACAGTATTTTGTTTCATCATTTTGTTTCATTTCAAAGCACTGTACTGTTTCATTTCATTGAGTTGAAACTGTTTTGCTGTTTCTATGAGTTTCAATGTTTCGTCCATATGCTATAATGGGGAAAACTATAATACCTAAAATTTTGTCCTTTCTTGCCTGATTTGGATGAAAATTGTAGGGATGGTATCCCTTTCTGAGGGCATGAAGCTTGCCAAGTTTTAAGGAGATAAGTGCAGAGGTTCCTGAGAAACTGTACCTCAAACTGTTCAAAGCAAAAGTCCTGACACTTGCCGGCAGTGGCAGCCTCCTCTCATCTGGCGCTCAGATCTGGTGGCCCGCTCCCTCTGGGAGGGCTACAGGGCTGTGCCAGACTCCTCCTGGGGGTTTGAGTCCCCAGATCTGCGTGCCAGATGAGAGGAGGCTGCCGCTGCAGCCTGGGACCAGCACTAGGCACAGCACCAGAGAAGATTGCTGCTGCTCCCTGGGACGGCTCTCATCTGGTGGGCAGATCCAGGGGCTCATACCCCTGCGAGGAGTCGGGCACAGCCCAGCAGCCCTCCTGGGGGTGTAAGCCCCTGGATCTGTGCCCCAGATGAGAGGAAGCCCAGGCTGTCTCTCCCACCTGGGACCAGTGCTGGGCACAGGTTGTGCCCAACTCCAGACCAGATTGCTGCTACTGCCTGTCCCATGTGGAAGAGGCAGCCTGAGCCTCCTTTCATCCGGGGTGCAGTTCTGGGGGCTTGCACCCCCAGGAGGTCTGCCAGGCTGTGCTGGACTCCTTCCAGGGGTGTGAGCCCCCAGATCTGCGTGCTGGACGAGAGGAAGCTCAGGCTGCCACCTAGGACCAGCACTGGCCTCAGCCCACGCAAGTGCCAAGGAAGATTGCTGTTGCCACCAGCCCAAGGCAACAGCTGTAGTCTCCTGTCATCCAGTGCATAGATCCAGGGGCTCACACCCCCAGGAGGAGTCCAGCACAGCCCCCCAGCCATCCCAGGGCTGTAGGCCCCCAGATCTGTGCACCGGATGAGAGGAGGATGCCACCTGGGACCAGTGCTGAAGCCAAGTAAGCCCAGCTTCAAAAATCAAAATGTTTCAAAACTTTCAAATTGTTTCAAGTGCCCTTGTTTCATTTTGAAGCTGTTTTGAAGCCTTTCGTTTCATTTCAGTTTCACTGTTCTGGGTGCTGCACTTCAGGAGGGATGAGGACAGCATCAAGAGAGTCCAAAGGAGGGCCACTGGCATGATGAGGGGACAGCAGGGCAGGCCCTATGAGGGGAGGCTATGGGACCTACACCTGTTCAGCCTCCACAAGAGAAGGTTGAGAGGGGATCTGGTGGCCATCTATAAACTGACCAAGGGGGACCAGCAGGCAATGGGAGAGTCCCTGTTCCCTTGAGCACTACCAGGAGTACCAAAGAATAATGGCCACAAGTTGATGGACAGTAGATTCAGAATAGACATCAGGAGGCACTACTTCACTGTCAGGGTGGCTAGGATCTGGAACCAACTTCCAAGGGAAGTGGTGCTTGCTCCTACCCTGGAGGTCTTCAAGAGGAAACTAGATAATCACCTAGCTGGGGTCATTTGACCCCAGCATTTTTTTCTGCCCATGGCAGGGGGTTGGACTTGATGATCTGCCCAGGTCCCTTCTGACCCTACCAACTATGAAACTATGAAACTGTTTCATGTCAAAACAGCTTTGAAACAAAACACCCAGAGAAATTTTGCATAGTCCTAGTATACGATCCTATTTATCACCTTTCTCCCTTTGTAAACTGTACTGTATTTCAGCAAGAAAAAAATTCTTAGCTTAATGATAAATTATTACTCCAAGCAAGAGTAGCTAACAGCTAGGTAGTTAGGCTGGGGTGTACATGATTCAGTTCAAGTCAAACTTATTCTATTGGTTGTTCTACTTCGTATACATTTTCATTGAAGCAGATACATGAATCTGGGTCTCTTATCCTAAATGGGTCTCCTAAGCACTTGGCTACAGAGTGGATTTTTCTCTGAAAACGTAATTATTTGTGCCACATGGAGCAGATTATTTTTGCCAGATGGAGAAACAGAGAGCAGTATGGAGTGACACTTAAATCTGGTGGTTGGGGCACTCCCCAGCTCAAAATCATCCCAGCTCAAATTTATATGGAGCAGGAACTTGAACGGGGATTTTCCAGTTGTCAGGTGAGTACCTTTACTGCCAGCCTGTTGGCTGTGCCAGGTTCAGTCCCTTTCTTTTTCTTTTTTTATCAAAAAAACCCAAAGGCCTTGGTTTTGTCCCATGTAGACCAGGGATGTTTTTGAGAAGTTGTGTGGGAAAAGAAAACTGCTTTCCAAACCATTCTGTGTCTTACATATATATTATTTGCTGACCACAAAGAAAAAATCTGACCAAATCAGCAAGCTGACTTTGCTTCTCTTTCAAAAACTAGTCTTTTTTGGGTTCCACGCCCCCAATAAGCAGAAACCTCCCCATTCCACAGAAACCCAGTGGTATCTAGAGGAAGAGAACAGACTGAGAAGTTTTGTGGAGGAATCACAGGCCACATAGTGAGCTGTGTATCAATTCCAGTTAAGCAGGATTGGAGGCATTATTAAGTATAGGGCTGAAGCAGAGGGTCAAGGAATCGCATATAGAGATGGCTTTGAGCAACGCAGTAGGAGAGCAGTTAATTAGCTATCACAGAAGTATCCCAGAAGTAGCAATTGTAGAAGGGTTGCCCTGTTCTTATGACTCCTGTTTAACTTTCGATAGGAATTCTATTTACACAGGCTTTGTTCAGGAGCATGGGGTATCTGTGAATTAATACACTGGAGTAGAATGAAGTTTTTACGCTCTGTAAATTTGGTATCACATGACACAGCTTGAAATCCTGGTTTTCAAAGCAGTATCTTGTTCTGCAATTGGATGTGAAAGTGATTTTTAAATCTCATGTTAGTGTTTTTATAAGGTAAATAAAATTGTAACTCTGAGCTCTTCCAAAATGCGTTGCTAAAAAATTTCCATGAGATATTTCTTATGGGCAGATATATTTGAGGATATTCATATGGCATTATATTAACACACATTTATCAGAACACCTTTTTGTTCTGCAAAGAATACTAAAGCCACATCTACAGAGCACACCACAACTGTAAATAAGAATATTATGAGTAATCTAGTGTGCTGGAAATAGAGAAGGCTGCTAACCTTTGCTTGCTTTGCTTGAAATTATCTTTACGCACATTCAGAGCCCATTCTGTATTCTCAGCTAAGGCACAAGGAGCTGATTATTCTTTATGGCTTCTGGGAAGACATCACTGCAGTAAAACTCTGAATTATTATCTGTTTTCTTCAGTGAATTGCCTGACAGGAGATGAACCCATTGGCTATTCTGACTGTGTCTGGTTTCAGTTTTATTTTGTCTATAAAAAGTCAAAGCTTCCTATGAATATTATCAGACAAAATAAATAAAGTAAGAGAGATAATTGTTTAGTGAACTTAGAGTAATAGGATTCAAGTAGAATACCCCTACAGATTTTGCCAAAGCTAATAAAACTCTTTTGCACCACACTTATTATTTTTGAATAAATGTCAACTCTGTGAATTCCTAAGGTCACTTTAAGGCTTGCATTGAATTCAGTTTCTCGGTACTCATGACTGCTTCTGTTACTTTGACTCTGCTAATCACAACACAATTAGAGAAGAAGGAAACTAGACGTTGGGTGGCATTTGCTAACTAGTATATATATATATATTATTATTATTATTATTATTATTGGTGATAATATTGCCTCTCATTCCCGATGAAAGATATTTTAATGAATTAATGGATTATTATTACTTTTTTATTAGAGTTTGGGAACTACTGTGGAATCTATATTATTTGCTGTGATACAGAACAGTAGTCACAAAGTTTTAGTAATTTTTTATCAGATATATGTAATGGTATGGTACAAGTACAGAGAGAATTACAGGGACATACATACAATCATAGTATTAGCATACACATATGTAGGAGCTGCCAGAAATTGACCCCTCTGCCGTGATGGAGTGGATACTTCAGTAACTGACTAACTTCACTAACTCATTGATTTATGAGTCATTTTCCCTCACTAAGCTAGAACTAATCTTTCCCAACATACAATCAGATTTTGGTGCCAAAAATACCAATATTCATTTGCTGATGGTGAAGTAATAAGGAAGAGTTTGGAGCAGGTTAAAAAACATCTATGTTAACATAGATCCGTAACTAAAAGATCTCTATTTAGTAATATGATCGTTTGTATCGTGATATTTTATTCCAGTTATTTGAACGATATCTCAGCACTTCAATAGATAAGACCTATTGAAGTACAATTGCTTCTATACATTTCAGGGCACTATTTTCAGATTGCCAGTTCACATGGTTTTTGGTGAGTTTCTTACATTACTGTTACAAACTCTTAACCTTTTCTTAAAACAAAATATATTAATTTTCAGAGTTGAGAGCAGCTTGAAAACTTGAGCTAGCTGCTCTCTGAAGGCTCAAAAGTCATAAGGCAAATAAAAATAACCTGACATTTATTTTATTTTTTAGAACACTGTAATTTTTAGCCAACCTCAGGATTCTCCTTCTAACAGCTCGTGGTTTTAAATGTTTAGGGTTTTCAATACTGCATTTTTGGTTTGGACACCCAACTCCCAGGTTCTCAAGAGTGAGAGATGTCTAAACCCATATATTAAACAATATTTTATTTATTTATATTTACTTTTTAATTAGACTTTCATAGTTTCATAGTTTCTAGGGTCGGAAGGGACC
>NW_017728992.1:168946165-168947999 GCF_001723915.1 Gavialis gangeticus | reverse complement strand
CCAATCAGGCCTTCTGGACCCGCCGGAAGTGCCTGCTGGCGGTCCCACCCCCCTGTGTTCCCTGGCTGGGGTGCCCGGTGGCTCTGGAGTCCGCGTCCCAACGGTTTACCCCAAGGGTGCTCCCTGGCTTGGGGGCAGTCCCCCTAGCCCACGCCTGTTTGCGCGCTCTGTTCGCGCGGCTCCCTACTGGCTCAGCAAAGAGGGATCCGGGGGGCTTCCCCTCCGGATCCGGCTCAGCTGCGCCGGTCTCTCCGCCCCACTTACCTTATGGGGATCAGCTGCTGCTGGCCCTGCTGCCACTCTGCTCACCTCCGCTGCTCTCGCCTCTGCGTCGCTCCGCTCTGGGTCTGGTAAGGGGGGCACACGTGTGTACAAAACACACGTGCGCCTGTGTCCTCCTTCTCCCTGCTGCTCCTAGCTCCCAACTTATATGATGCCCTCCCCAGAAAAGGCTCAGGGAGCTTCTGATACAAATCATGATAAATTATAAAATTAAATAAGATTAGATTAAAATGGAATAGAATGTAATAAAAACAAATTCCTAAAATTGTGCCCCAAATCTAAACCCTGCCTGTTAAAAGCTTGGCCAAATAAAAAGGTCTTACGTTGCTTCTGAAAGATGTTCAGGCTCAGGATCTGACAGCCCACAGAGGCGAGGGAGTTCCATAAGTGAGGAGTAACTTCAAGAACAACCTCCCACGTGTTTTTTCCAAATGAACTTTGTGCACAGATGGAACTTGTAGAACATTGTTTTCAGCTGGCCCTAGGAGTCGCAATGGAACGTAAAAGAATTGGTGGTCTTGGTGTGTAGGGCCAAGGCTGTTTAGGGCTTTATAGGTGAAAACCAGCACCTTGAATTGCACCTTGAAGGTTTCTGAAAGTTAGTGCAAGTTCTGGAGTCCTGGAGCAATGTGCTCCTGGTGACTCACTCTGACCAGGAGACAGGCTACACCATCTACCTCCTGAAAGTCCCAGAGAGTCCAGAAAGTCCTCAAACATAGCCACATTTATAGTGTATTGCATTAGTCTTGTCATTGTAGCTATGAGATCATAGAATAGATCATGGTTGCCAGATCCAAATCTAAAAGTGTCATAGCCTTCTCACCAGATAGAGTTGCTGAACAGTGCTCCTAGACACTGTTGCATTTTGAGTATCCAGGTGCAGTAAACTATCCTGGAGCACCCCAAAGATGCAACTATGAGTGATAAGAGGAGGCTGAACCCTATCAATTATAAGTGTCCCTATCTCTCACCCCAAGTCATGAGATCTGTTGACCCCACCGTCACCTCTGTCTTGTCTGGATTCAGTTCAGCTAGCTCAACCACACCCAACCTATCTGCAGCAAACCACTAGGCTGAGAATCAAGACTGCAGGGCCCAGGTCAGGTGTGAAAGAGAAGGGGTGCTGGGTGTCATCAGGATACTGATGGCACTTCACAACAAATCTCTGTGTGATCTTGCCCAGTGACCTCAGACACACGTTGAACAAGAAGGTCAATGTGGGAAAACTGAGGAGTCCACAGGACACATCCCAAGGGAATGGCAAGCTCTCAGCCATCTGCACCCTCTAGAACATCCCTGCTAGAAAAGAGTACATCAATTAAGAGCAATTCTGTGAACACCCATCACGTCATGTAACTATGCTTTAAACATCTTGGCTAAGTACAGATAGTTAAAAAGCCCGAGGCTGAATCAATTCAGTCTTCACAGATTAAGCTGTTAGTCTAAACCGTGTCAATTGAACCAGTTAAGAAAGTGAACAGACATTTATTTTGATTCCATAAATGCAGCCACATGCCTGCAGTGGCTCAGGCTAGAAGCTGGGGGGGGGGGG
>NW_017728992.1:168944648-168946010 GCF_001723915.1 Gavialis gangeticus | reverse complement strand
GGGGGGGGGGGGGCACTAGACAATGCCTCCCTGCTTGGCTGGAACAGACAGCTTGTGCCAAGCCTTGACTCCCCATCCTGCAAGTGGGGGCTTGAGGGGAAAGTGCATCTTCTTTTGCCCTTCTGTTACATGACTATGAAACATACGGTCCATATTGGGCAAATATACTGATGGGAACCTTTTTTGTGTACATGGCCCATAGAAATGGGCTGTTTCTCCCCAAGAAAGGAGTGAGCACTAGCCTGGAGGTATTGCAGTAGTAGGCTGGCACATGGAGAGGCCAAATCAAGCTCTGACATTCTCTTCTGGTATAAAAAATGCTTGTATAAAAAGAATAATCTATGTAGCCTATCTGAATAAAATATATTGTAGTGCTCCTTGTGTTCAGTCCCCCTCAGCACTGACTCTTTTTCAAGATAAACAACTGCATTTCAGCTTCATCTTCACTCCCATAGCTGACCTGCACCTTTTTCCCATTTCTAATTAGACCTGTTTTTTAACTATCCTTAAATGTCTGGCAAACATCACTGAACAGGCCCGAAACAGCTTACCAGAATCCCTCTATCACCACCCCTGCCCCTCAGTTTGTCACATATGAATAGTGTGGCCCCACCCTCCATGAGATGGAGCTTGACCAGGTTACCCTGTGCCTCATCTGCATATACATTTTTGGAGGATCCCAGGACTTGTGACAAGAACATGCTAATTAGCATATGAATCCTTTGTGAGTACACACACATCCTGAACAGGGCTGAGCTATGGGGTCACCATGGCTTGAAATGCTGTTGTCTCTTTTGGAGCCCAGTCTAATGAACCATATGGTGAATCATGAACCTTTTGGCTTTAAATTAATGCCATGCACAGTTTGTATTATATACAAGTAGGTACAAAAATACTGCTTAAAAGTATAGTTTCATAACTGGTAGGGTCAGAAGAGACCTAAGCAGATCATCAAGTCCGACCCCGTGCCATGAGTAGGAAAGGATGCTGGGGTCAAACAAACCTGGCTAGGTGATTATCTAGCCTCCTTTTGAAGAACTCCGGAGTAGGAGCGAGCACCACTTCCCTTGGAAGTTGGTTCCAGCTCCTAGCCGCCCTGACTGTGAAATAGTGCCTCCTGATGTCTTGCCTGAATCTACTCTCAGTCAACTTATGGCTATTATTCCTTTTTTACTCTTGCCAGCGCTCGGGGAACAGGGTTCCCCCATTGCCTGCTGGTCCCCCTTGGCAAGTTTATAGACGGCTACCAGGTCCCCTCTCAACCTTCTCTTGTGAAGGCTGAGCAGGTGTAGGTCCCATAGCCTCCCCTCATAGGGCCTGCCCTGCTGCCCCCTGACCATGCGCGTGGCCCTCCTCTGGACC
>NW_017728992.1:168939233-168939648 GCF_001723915.1 Gavialis gangeticus | reverse complement strand
TCTCCATGTTGTCCACATCCCTCTTGCAGTGCGGCGCCCAGAACTGGACACAGTACTCCAACTGCAGCCTGACCAATGTCACATAGAGGGGGAGGATCACCTCCATGGACCTGCTCGTGATGTATCTGAGAATGCATAACAAGGTGCGGTTAGCCTTCCTGACCGTGCCCTCACAATGGCAGCCCATGTTCATCTTAGAATCAATAGTGACTCCAAGATCTTTTTCTGCCTCTGTACTGATGTGAAAGGAGTTCCCCAGCCCGTAGGTATGCTGCTGGTGCATCACCTTGCACTTGTCAGTGTTGAAACCCATCCTGCTCTCATCCGCCCACCCCTGTAACCTGTCTAGGTCTGATTGCAGCCTATTCCTCCCTTCTGGCGTGCCCACTTCTCCCCACATCTTAGTATCATCTGC
>NW_017728992.1:168922319-168938612 GCF_001723915.1 Gavialis gangeticus | reverse complement strand
ATCCACTGTGACACCTGCATCCAAGGATTTTGTGACCTGGTTGTAGAAGGCCACCAGGTTGGTCTGACAGGACCTGCCTCTAGTAAACCCGTGTTGATTGCCCCTAAGCATAATCTCCCCTGCTGGTCCCTCACAGAGGTGCTCCTGGATAATTTTCTCAAAGAGCTTTCCCTGGACAGAGGTAAGATTAACAGGCCAATAGTTTCCTGGGTCCTCTTTCCTTCCTTTTTTGAAAATGATGACTACATTGGCCCTTTTCCAGTCCTCTGGCACCTTGCCAGAGCACCACAAGTGCTCGTAAAGCTGTGACGGGGTCCCACAATGACCCCTGCCAATTCCCTCAGCACTCTGGGGTGGAGATCATCAGGACCTGCAGATTTGAACACGTCTAGTCTTCCCCCACAAGTTCCCTGACTAGGTCCTCACTGACCCTAGGCCTGGCTGCACCTCCCCTGGGTCCGTCTGGGATCCCGGTCTCTGCTCATAGAAATGGAAGCAAATAATCTGTTAAAGAGGTTAGCTTTGTCATCTGGTGCGACCACCAGATTGCCAAGTGTGTTCTGCAGAGGCCCTACGTTACCCGGTACCTTCTTTTTACTCCCTATGTATTTAAAAAAGGACTTCTTGTTATCTTTGATCCAGGTTGCTAGTCCCAGTTCTGTCTCCACTTTAGCCTTCCTAACAGCCCCCCTACAGTCTCGAGCAATGAAGGTATAATCCTCCTTGGTGATGGCCCCTCCCTTCCATTGGGTGTACGCCTCCTTTTTGGCTTTGAGACATTCCTGGATGCTTTTGGTGAGCCATGAGGGCTTTTGAGCACTCTTGCCTCCTTTGATCCACGTGGGCATTGTCACCTTTTGGACTTGGAGGATTGTCTCCTTAAGGAACAACAACTCTTCTTGGACTCCCAAATCCCCTCCCCTCTGGGACCTCAGTGCATCCCCAACTAGCCTCCTTACCTCATTGAAATATTTCCTCCTGAAGTCCAGGGCTGCTGCCTTGCTGCAGGCCTTTGACACTCTGTGCTGGATGGTGGATTCCAGTAGGCAATGATCGGTATCGCCCAGGTGGTCACCCATGACCACATCCCTTGACTTAACTGCCTTCATGAGCTGACCTGGGAATTCCTGGTCCAGCTCTTCCCCCTGGTAGCGTGGCCTGTAGTAAACCCCCACTAAGTCCCTTTCCCCCCGACCCCTTTGTATTCTGACCCAGAGCACTTCAGTCTGCCCCTCCTCTGACCCAGTGCTGTTTGCTGAGGATGTGTATTGATCTTTGACATAGAGCGCCACACCCCCACCTTTCCTCCCCATTCTATCTCCCCGAAACAGCCTATAGCCCTTGATGTTTACCACCCAGTCATGCGTTGGATCCCAGCAAGTTTCAGTGAGCCCCACTATGTCTGGGTTTCTGTTAACTAGCAAGAGGGCAAGTTCCTCCTTCTTGTTTCCCATACTATGAGCATTAGTGTAGTGTGTTTATAGAGTACTTGTCCTAAAACTTGCAGCAGGTTCAAAATAAGTAAACTGCATCAGTTCTGGATAAAATAAATGTATGCGTATCTGTAGGCATTTTTCTTTATGCAAGTTACTACAGGGATGTTTATTTCTAGGTCAGTGTTTTTAAATTGCCTCCTCTCTTCCATGTGCTCAGGGAGAGCTGAGTCTGACAGTAAGAAAGGGGCTGCAGAGGAAAGAAGTTGTGAGGAGGGAGGATGGGGAGAGGGCAAGGGTGCTACCTGATCCTCCCAGATTTATTTTCCCTACTGTAGCAGTGGGAGGGGAAAAAATTCAAAGCAAACATCCAATGAGTAAATTCTATACCTGGAAAACTGTAAAAAAATTATAAGTTCTAATTATTGGTGGGTCAACTTATATTCAGGGTTATCTTATATTTGAGTTAATACATATATTTAACGCTTTGTGTTTATACAGAGCATGGAATATTGAAAGAGGCCTGTTCTACATACTGAAAGGCTATAACCTAAATAAAATAAAATATAAATAATTCAAGGCACAGAGCAGTAGTTCAAAAATAAGTATGCTTTATTATTACAAATGATGAGAAAAATGAGAAGTGGAATTTCCTAAAGTATCTCTTTTTGAACAGTTTGTTTTTGACAAACAAGAGTAAGGTTAACAAAAGCGAAGAAGTGCATATGTTTTTGAAAGTACTTAAACCCATACTTGAAGGCAGAATTTACCTCTAACAACAAGGTTTAGGAAACAAACATTGCCTCTGGGATGGTTTCTCCATGACTTCATGCCAGAGTTTGTTATACCTATCTCCAAAGCAGCTGGTGCTGACCACCGGTGAGACAGGTTATTGAAGAAGATGAATGACTAGTCTGATTTAGTATAGCAGTTCCCCAGTTCCTAGAACAGGAAGGCCATCCCACATATGAGGGCTAGAAGGTGAAGAGCCAAGAGTGTGAGGAGGGCAGAAATAAAAAGACAAGCAGAAGATTAACAGCATACAGAGGAATGGGACAGATGTAGATGGTGACATGATTATGCAGATGAAGAGCAGAAGGTTGTATTTGTAGTAAAATATGAATGCTTGAAAAACAAAGGAGTAATTAAGGAAGATTACTGTAGCAACAGTGAGAGGAGTGAAGTCAGCAACTCAGATAATGGCAGGCTACAGTGATCTAAATGAGAAATGATGAGAATTAGGCAGTAGTTGTAATGGTGGGGAAAGAACAAACTTTGGCATTACAAAAGAAGAGACATTTGTGGGAGGGAAAGTGTATGTGTGTATGTGCACAGAAGAGGGGAACAAGATAATAATTCCTTTAAGATCACCATGTTATTCCACTCACCATACGCTACTGCACTTCATTTCTTAAAGACTAAATACATTATCCTAAGAATTCATTTAATCTCTGTTGAGTCAAAAAGCAGGACTCACAGTGATACGCCTGAATCAATTTATGCAGAATGATGGAACATGCCACAACCTTTTACTTAGTGCATAGCAGGCATGGACAAAATATAACCCATGGGCCATATCCAGCCCTCCAACTGATTGGATCCAGCCTGCAGGAGGTCTCAGCCAATTGTTTGGATCCAGTACTCATCTGCCCCCATGGAGTTCTGCGTGGGGCACTCCATACCATGCTCCTGCCTGCACTCACCGGCCCTGATCCAAACCAGCGTGCAGTCTGCTGGCAGGGCTGCTTGCAGTTTGGCTGCAGCCACCTGGATGCTGCTCAGTTTCCCCAACATGCAGCAGTGGCTCCACCTCCTACTCCTGCCTTTTCCCTTGCTGCACTGCTCCAGGTTGGAGGAAACTTCAGCTGGATAGCTCCTAACCCAGTATGCAGGGCTCTGGCTCCATCACTCAGCTGCCTTCCACCCACTCCCTGTGTAGCCCTTGAGCTCATATAATTGCCCACCCCTGGGCTATAGGGTCAGTTCCCTGGGACTTTCTGATTAAACGGTAAATAGGCTTGGTAGCTTTGTTGAAGATGAAGGTAATTTTAAAAGAAAATGAATGCAGTTTAATGAGTCCTGTACAGGGCATGCCTACACGTACATTAATGCATCATAATTATATATTATGTAATAACAGGTACTAACTTAACGTGCTGTAATTGGCGCTACTGCACAGTAGCGCCAGTGCATGTTTTCTATGTGATGGTAACGTGCAGTAGACTAATGCTAGTCTACTAGTGATTAGATTCCTACCCTTGTTCACAACTCAAGATGTCTGAATGAGCATGAGAAAATTGTGTGCTTATCTTATTTGAATGATTTATTCATTGCAAGCTGAAATAATAACTATAGTACTATATATCAATTTTTGGTTTTTGGTGAACATAATGAAACTAAGAGTTCTTAGATGTATGTAATGACACAGTGCCCCATACTTTAGATA
Source organism: Gavialis gangeticus (assembly GCF_001723915.1). Classification (NCBI taxonomy): domain Eukaryota; kingdom Metazoa; phylum Chordata; order Crocodylia; family Gavialidae; genus Gavialis; species Gavialis gangeticus. The sequence goes on along the minus strand of NW_017728992.1, from coordinate 168,934,733 downwards.
ACATTGGAAGTCTGGGAGTGGTGTCAAATATGAAATGCTAATAAAACATGAAACAAAAATTTAATGCCAAATTCTTAAAGTACCTATTTAGAAAATTAGCTATGCTTTTTTCTTTTACTGCCATTTTTCTGTTTGAATAATTCTATCAGTTAGTTAAATAGGAATAAAATAATCTGTGTTTGTAGAAGATGAGGATGATACAGATTAATCACAGCATCTAATTTATTTATTTCACATTTAGAAAATATAGTTTTACCTCCACAGACTATTGTTCACATAAAGCAGTATGAAAGAAGTACAACACTCAGCAAAATAAAAGAAGTGCTAATAAGTATAATCACCCATATATGCATTGTATCGCCAAGTAGCAGTGTAAGACCAGATGAGTTTTTCTAGTGTGCTGTGGCTTTAATGGATCCAGGCTACATCTCAAAATCCAGGGTCCCTCACATTCTGGCCTGCAGTTATTTTTAATTTAAGCTAGGGGCAAAGTCAGGAAGTGGAAGCTGGAGGAAGGAGAAGGAACCCACAGATTTTGTCTGCTAGTGTAGCTAGACTGACTGGAGGAGCAGCGGATGGGCAGAAGCCTGGAGGCTTCAATTTAACCCTTTGCAGGCCACATACCAGTTTGACAGTTCTGATTTAAACTAAAACACTCTAGTTTGAGCACCTCTACTGGTTTGAGTTTTGGCAAATACGTTACAAGAGAAGAGATGATCTAGCAAAGTGGCCAGATCTAAAATGAGTCAGGGCTTTACAGATTAAAAGAAATTACATGAATTCCAACCTGGAGCTAAATGAAGGCAAGTGCAAAATCAGAGTTAATGTAGTTCAATATGCCCTTAATAAATAAGCTACAGAATTGTGATATAGTTTCCTTGTCTGAGTAGTCCCAAAATGTAGTCTAATGTGGAGCTGTTATAAAAGGCTAATAAGTATTATACTGCCCTCATCAAGCAGTAGATGAGGGCAATAACATAATACTTTATTATTTTATAGTGATTTTCTAATATTACTCATAATAATTTAGCCATAAAACATCTATACAAGGTAAGTATTTAAAGACCCAGTTTACAGATGGTGAAAAGTTTAAGTGACTTATTATTCAAATATATAAGAAAAAAATGTAATAATGAATTATTATGGTATAACTATTGTTTACTATTATACCATATTAAGAAAAATAATTAGTTATTTTAACAACTTTTTCCTAGGGTTTTGGTAGCCCATCAGGTGAACATTGGCTGGGGAATGAGTTTATCTTTGCAGTAACGAGTCAGAGGCAATATTCTCTAAGAATTGAGTTAATGGACTGGGAAGGAAATCAGGCATATTCACAATATGACAGATTTCATATAGGAAATGAAAAACAGAATTACAGGTACGTACTTATTTGTGGTTTTTTTACAATAATGTTATATTAATTTTTACCTAATGGGCTTTTATAGACATGCACTGGGAGGGGAGGGAAGTACTTTAATTAGAGCAATTCCAAGACCCACCGTAATTAAAACATCAGGAGTGTCACGTGTATCAATGTTGCCGCACTGAATAATGGCGGTGAGAGAGCTTCAGTTTTAGCACCTCCAACACCATTATTCAGTACAGGGATGCTGATACGCTGACACTGGAGTCTGCTGGAGCATGGTAATTACCACACTCCAGCAGGGTTGATTATCAAGTCTGCTCTGCTGCACTGTAATTACAGCACATTGGAGCAGCCTTGCTGCACTTGCATAGGCACCCAATGTGAATAAAGGAGACTTAGTATAACCAAGGAATCTAATTTTCTAGCAGTGGAATCTGAGAGAAAAAAACTAATATACATGACAAAAGCAGTATGGTCAAAAGAGTATTATGCAACTGAAATCTATTTGGATTTGATGGATATTGGGTGGGGATGGCTCTGAGCCACCTGCAAATCTTGGAGGGAAGAGCAACCAGGAAGCACTCCTTGGAGATATTAGGGTTCCCAGTCAGGTATTAAACCATTTCCCCTACCTAAGAAGTCAGCAAAAGTAAGATTAGGGTTGCTGGATGTCCTGCAGAGGGAACAGTTTTGATAATTTCATATGTAAAGGAGTTCCTCACCCCTCCTTTCCCCCCACCACCTGCCGTGAATGGGCTTTGAGCAAGGGTGGACCCAGGGGGAGGAGGGGTGCAGTGGTTCAGTTGCACCCCCCCTTTGATATCTGCTCCACCCAAATCTTTAAAACCAAACCTTTAACACCAGGTGCTCTGGGACTGATGATAACATTTCTATTTATGCAGTGCTGAGAATCAGTTGACTTCACGGCTCATTGTCAACTCCTTTATCCCTGTCAATCTCTCTTCAACAATCGTTTCTCCTTTATAATAGTTTTGATGTTCCAGTATTCAAACTATTCTTTCTTTTGTGATTTTGCTGTCTATTAGCCATTCTTGGTAATGTTTCTCTTCTGTTTCACAGCCCTGTGGACTGTTTTAAGCACTAGCTAGAAATCTTAACTCAGGTGTAGAAATGACCAGGGGTCTGGGATTTCTGTTCACAATGGGAAAATGCAGTAAAATGTGGAGTTTGAGGAAAAAACCCCAGATTTTCTCCTTTAAAGGAGAAAAAAAGTGTGTGAAAAGGGGAGTTTCAGCATGTATGGGGCTGGGGGGAGCAGCAGGAGGGCAGTCAGGCAGGGGGTGCCATGTGCATGTGCTTGCTCACACAAGCATGTGGCCACCAGGCAGCCTGGAGAGCAGCTCCCCACAGATAATTCAGGGTGGATTGAGGCCCCCATAGTGAGGGATGGAGGGACTTGGGCAGGACTGGGGCTGGGGCTGGGGTTGTTGCCCAGCTGGGTAGTGCATGTGATCTGGGCCCGGGGCTGGAATCTGTGGCCATAGGGCCCAGGCAGGGAATGGGACAGGGCTGTGGGGGAGTCATCCATGGGGCAGGGGGGCTGCTCCCCACTACTGCTTGCACTCTCAGGGGTGCATGGGGGGCACATGCCCCCCAGAATTGAGCATGGGGTGGGGATGGGCTGCCCACTGTGGACTCAGGCTCCCCACCCTGCTGCCTTACCCCAGGGGCCTCCATGGCCCAGTAAGTGGGACCCAGCATGGAACAGCAGAGCAGGGCCAGTCAGGGAAGCTTGGTGCTGATGCTGATGCTGGGAGACTTGTGTCCCCATAGCAAGGCACCCACTGTCCACCCGGCAGCAGCAAGGGACATGAGTCTGCACTGGCACCCCCACTGCTGCTGGGTGGGGAGGGAGTGCTTTGCCATGACAGTATGGGACTTGCAGCAGCAGCATCAAGCTTTCCTACCCTGCTCTACCCTGTTTTGCCAGGTCCTGCCCACTTGGATGTGGAGGCTGTGTGGGAGAGCAACAGGGCAGGGAGCCTGAGCCCACAGCAGGCAGCCCTCACCTGCCCCCCCCTCAGTGGGCTCTACTCTGGCCATGCCACCCACGGGGGAAGGGGAGCTGGGCTGTGCACTCCACTCTGCTGCAGCAGCCACCAACAGTCCCCACGGGAGGCAGCCAGGGCTCAGGCACTGCTGCTGAGGGCAGGGCCCCCCCTCCAGCAGGGTTGGAGGGTGGAGGACTCTGGGTGGGGAGTGAGGGGTAACAGCATGGATGGGGGGCTGTGGGTCAGGAGTGAGGGGCAATGGCATGGGCAGGGCACCGGCACATCAGGGCTTCTCAGAGCCACAAAGTAGTGAGGTAGGAGAGCTGGAGCTGGACCTGCGTCCTGGTGAGCAAAGTGGGTGGGGGAGCTCTGATTTTCAATAATACAAAAACCTAAAATCAAATACCATAATATATAGGTATTTGGAGTTTATTTTATTCCAATCAGGAAGGCCAAGGCAGAGATGGAACTGGGACTAGCTACCCAGATCAAGGACAACAAGAAGTCCTTTTTTTAAATACATAGGGGGTAAAAAGAAGGTATCGGGTAACATGGGGCCTCTGCAGGACACACTAGGCAATCCGGTCATCGCACCAGACAACAAAGCTAACCTATTTAATGATTTCTTTCCCTCCATTTTTCTGAGCAGGGACCAGGTCACCCCACCCCCGGGTAGTTCCCAGGGGAGATGCACACAGGCCTAGGGTCAGTCAGGACCTAATCAGGGAACTTCTGGAGGGACTGGAGGTATTTAAATCAGCAGGTCCTGATGATCTCCACCCCAGAGTGCTGAGGGAATTAGGAGAGGTCATAGCGGGACCGCTGGCACGGCTTTACGAGCACTCGTGTTGCTCTGGTGTGGTGCCAGAGGACTGGAAGAGGGCCAACGTGGTTCCCATTTTCCAAAAAGGGAGGAAGGAAGACCCAGGAAACTATAGGTCAGTCAGTCTTACCTTGGTCATAAGTAAGCTTTTTGAGAGAGTTATCCTGGCACATGTCCGCAAGGGGCCAGCAGGGGAGATTATGCTTAGGGGCAACCAACACGGGTTCATTAGAGTCAGGTTCTGTCAGACCAACCTGGTTGCCTTCTACAATTAGGTCACAAAATCCTTGGATGCAGGTGTCGCTGTGGATGTAGTCTTTCTAGACTTTAGGAAGGCCTTCAACACTGTATCTCATCCCATTCTCATTAAAAAACTAGGAGAGCGTGGCGTTAACACCTACACAATCAAATGGGTCACTAACTGGCTGGAGGGCCGCACCCAGAGAGTAGTAGTGGAAAAGTCATTTTCGACCTGGAGGGATGTGGGCAGTGTGGTTCCCCAGGTCTTGGTCCTTGAGCCCCCACTGTTCAACATCTTTATCAGCGACTTGGATGAGGGGGTGAAAAGCACCCTGTTCAAATTTGCGGATGACACTAAGTTGTGGGGGGATGTGGGCACACTAGAAGGGAGGGACAGGCTACAACGAGATCTGGACAGGTGGGTAGATGAAAATAGGATGGGTTTCAATACTGACAAGTGCAAAGTATTACACCTGGTGAGGAAGAACCAGCAGCATACCTACAAGCTAGGGAACTCTCATCTCATCAGCCCAGGGGCAGAAAAGGATCTTGGAATCACTATTGATTCCAGGATGAACATGGGCCGCCAATGTGAGGACACAGTCAGGAAGGCTAACCGCACCTTGTCATGCATCCAGAGATGCATCACGAGCAGGTCCAAGGAGGTGATCCTCCCCCTCTATGTGACATTGGTCAGGCTGCAGTTGGAGTACTGCATCCAGTTCTGGGCGCTGCACTTCAGGAGAGATGTGGACAACATCAAGAGGGTCCAGAGGAGGGCCATGCGCATGGTCAGGGGGCAGCAGGGCAGGCCCTATGAGAAAAGGCTATGGGACCTGAACCTGTTCAGCCTTCATAAGAGAAGGCTGAGAGGGGACCTGGTGGCTGTATATAAACTTGCCAGGGGACCAACAGGCAATGGGAGAATCCCTGTTCCCCTGAGCACTACTGGGAGTAAAAAGGAATTATAGCCATAAGATGACAGAGTAGCTTCAGGCTAGACATCAGGACTTCACAGTCAGGGTAGCTAGGAGCTGGAACAAACTTCCAAGGGAAGTAGTGCTTGCTCCTACCCTGGGGTTCTTCAAAAGGAGGCTAAACAATCACCTAGCCAGGGTCGTTTGCTAACTCAAACCCAGACATAGTGGGGCTCACTGAAACTTGGTGGGATCCAACGCACGACTGGGTGGTAAACATCAAGGGCTATAGGCTGTATAGGCGAGATAGAATGGGGAGGAAAGGTGGGGGTGTGGTGCTCTATGTCAGAGATCAATACACATCCTCAGCAAACAGCACTGGGTCAGAGGAGAGGGAAACTAAACTACTCTGGGTCAGAATACAAGGGAGTCAGGGGGAAAGGGACTTAGTGAGGGTCTACTACAGGCCACGCTACCAGGGGGAAGAGCTGGACCGGGAATTCCCAGGTCAGCTCATGAAGGCAGTTAAGTCAAGGGATGTGGTCATTATGGGTGACCTAAACTATCCGGACATCTGCTGGGAAGAGCAGTCAGCCAGGTCTGACCACTCATGTAGGTTTCTAGCTGAGTTATAGGACCTCCATCTAATCCAGGAGGTGCACACTCCCACCAGGGGAAATGCTTTGTTGGACCTGGTCCTGGCCACAGGCAATGACTTGGTGGGTGGACTGTGGGTTCTCAACCACCCGGGCAATAGCGATCATCGCCTACTGGAATTCACCATCCAGCACAGGGCGTCAAAGGCCTACAGCAAGGCAGCAGCCCTGGACTTCAGGAGGAAATATTTCAATGAGGTAAGGAGGCTAGTCAGGGATGCACTGAGGCCCCAGAGGAATTTTGGAGTCCAAGGAGAGTTGTCGTTCCTTAAGGAGACGATTCTCCAAGCCCAAGGGGTGACAATCCCCATGCAGATCAAAGGAGGCAAGAGTGCTCAAAAGCCCTCATGGCTCACCAAAAGCATCCAGGAATGTCTCAAAGCCAAAAAGGAGGCGTACACCCAATGGAAGGGAGGGGCCATCACCAAGGAGGATTATACCTTCATTGCTCGAGACTGTAGGGGGGCTGTTAGGAAGGCTAAAGTGGAGACAGAACTGGGACTAGCAACCTGGATCAAAGATAACAAGAAGTCCTTTTTTAAATACATAGGAAGTAAAAAGAAGGTACCAGGTAACATAGGGCCTCTGCAGGACACGCTTGGCAATCTGATGGTCACACCAGACGACAAAGCTAACCTCTTTAATAGATTCTTTGCTTCCATTTTTGTAAGCAGGGACTGGGATCCCGGACAGACCCAGGGGAGGTGCAGCCAGGCCTAGGGTCAGTGAAGACCTAGTCAGGGAACTTGTGGGGGAAGACTAGACGTGTTCAAATCTGCAGGTCCTGACGATCTCCATCCCAGAGCGCTGAGGGAATTGGCAGGGGTCATTGTGGGACCCCGTCACAGCTTTACGAGCACTTGTGGTGCTCTGGCAAGGTGCCAGAGGACTGGAAAAGGGCCAGTGTAGTCGTCATTTTCAAAAAAGGAAGGAAAGAGGACCCAGGAAACTATTGGCCTGTTAATCTTACCTCTGTCCAGGGAAAGCTCTTTGAGAAAATTATCCAGGAGCACCTCTGTGAGGGACCAGCAGGGGAGATTATGCTTAGGGGCAATCAACACGGGTTTACTAGAGGCAGGTCCTGTCAGACCAACCTGGTGGCCTTCTACAACCAGGTCACAAAATCCTTGGATGCAGGTGTCACAGTGGATATAGTCTTTCTGGACTTTAGGAAGGCCTTTGACACTGTCTCTTATCCCATCTCATTAAAAAACTAGGAGACTGTAGCATCGGCACCTACACAGTCAAACGGGTCACTAACTGGCTGGAGGGCCGCACCCAGAGAGTGGTGGTGGAAGGGTCATTTTTGACCTGGAGGGATGTGGGCAGTGTGGTTCCCCAAGTCTTGGTCCTTGGGCCCGCACTGTTCAACATCTTCATCAGCGATTTGGACAACGGTATAAAAAGCACCCTGTTCAAATTCGCAGATGATACTAAGATGTGGGGAGAAGTGGGCATACCAGAAGGGATGAATAGGCTGCAATCAGACCTAGACAGGTTACAGGGGTGGGCAGATGAGAACAGGATGAGTTTCAACACTGACAAGTGCAAGGTGATGCACCTGGGGAGGAAGAACCAGCAACATACCTACAGGCTGGGGAACTCTCTTCTTGTCAGTGCAGAGGAAGAAAAGGATCTTGTTCATGCCAAAATGAACATGTGCCAACAGTGTGGGGATGCAGTCAGAAAGGCCAACCATACCTTGTCATGCATCCACAGATGCATCTCGAGCAGGTTCAAGGAGGTGATCCTTCCCCTCTATGCGGCACTGGTTATGCCACAGTTGGAGTACTGCATCCAGTTCTGGGCACCGCACTTCAGGAGGGATGTGGGCAACATGGAGAGGGTCCAGAGGAGGGCCACCCACATGATCAGGGGACAGCAGGGCAGGCCCTACGAAGACAGGTTAAGAGACCTGAACATGTTCAGCCTCCACAAGAGGAGGAGGGGGGACATAGTGACTGTTTACAAGCTAGTCAGAGGGGACCAGCAGGCATTGGGGGAGTCCCTGTTCCCCCAAGCACTACCAGGGGTGACAAGAAATAATGGTCACAAGCTGGCAGAAGGTAGATTCAGGCTAGATATCAGGAGGTGCTACTTCACTGTCAGGGCAGCCAGGATATGGAACCAATTTCCAAGAGAAATGGTGCTGGCTCCTACATTGGGGGGTTTTAAAAGGAGGCTGGATGAACACCTTGCCGGGGTCATTTGACCCCTATACTCTGTCCTGCCATGGCAGGACAGAGTATAGGGGTCAAATGACCCCGGCAAGGTGTTCATCCAGCCTCCTTTTAAAACCCCCCAATGTAGGAGCCAGCACCATTTCTCTTGGAAATTGGTTCCAGATTTTATATATATATATACATACATACATACATACACACACACACATACATACATACATACACATCCCTGTATACATATACATATATCACTTTTAATCACAAAAAATGCATATTTGGGGGGTTTAATCTGAGAATTTGGGGGGTTTTTATCAGAGAATTTGCGATTTTAAAACAGAGAAAATGAGGATTCCTGGAAATGACTCACAATGTAGTATTGGAGGCATTGTAAAGATACTTTTATGACCAAGTAACTAAATCCTTGGATGATGGTGTCACTGTGGACATAGTCTTTCTAGACTTTAAGAAGGCATTTGACACTGTCTCTCACCCCATTCTCATTAATAAATTAATTGACTGTGGCATTGATCCCCGCACAGTTGGATGGGTAAAAAACTGGCTGATTGGGCACACCCAGAGAGTAGTGGTGGATGGGTCGTACTCAACCTGGAGAGATGTGAGCAGTGGGGTCCCCCAGGGCTCAGTCCTCAGGCCCACACTGTATAACATCTTCATCAGCAACTTGGACGAGGGGGTTGAAAGCACTCTGTCCAAGTTTTCTGATTACACTAAGATGTGGGGTGAGGTGGACACACTTGAAGGGAGAGAGAAGCTGCAACTAGATTTAGACAGACTACAAAAAAGTGGGCAGATGAGAATTGGATGGGGCTCAACGTAGACAAATGCAGGGTGCTGCACCTTGGGAGAAGGAATCCACAGCATACATACATGCTGGGGAGTTCCCCTCTTGAAAGCACAGAGGCGGAAAGCGATCTTGGAGTCATTATTGACTCCAAGATGAACATGAGCCGCCAATGCCAGACCGCAGCCAGCAAGGCCAGCCATACCTTGTCATGCATCCAAAGATGCATCTCAAGCTGGTCCAGAGAGGTGATACTCCCCCTCTAATTGGAGTACTGTGTCCAGTACTGGGCGCCGTACTTTAAAAAGGATGTGGCTAGCCTGGAGAGGGTTTAGAGGAGGGCCACCCATTTGGTGAGAGGGCAGCAGGACAGGCCATATGAGGAGAGACTGAGGGACCTGAACCTGTTCAGCCTCAGCAAGAGGAGGCTGAGGGGGGACCTGGTGCCTGCCTACAAACTTATCAGGAGAGACCACCAGCAAATAGCTAGAGCCCTTTTCTCCCCAGCACCACCTGGGGTGACGAGGAACAATGGTAATTAGCTGATGGAGAATAGATTTAGGTTAGAGATCAGAAGGCAATATTTTACAGTTAGGGTGGCCAGAATCTGGAACCAACTTCCCAGGGAAGTGGCCCTCACCCCTACCTTGGGTAAATTCAAAAAGGGGTTAGATGATCACCTGTCTGGGGTCTTGTGAACCCAGCATTCATTCCTGCCTGTGGCAGGGGTTCAGGCTAGATGATCTGTTCAGGCCCACCTGACCCTAGCTACTATGAAACTCAAGAAGGTTAGGGGGCATTTATTACTTTAAAGAAGAGACGTACATTTAACCATAATGACTACAGCACCAATGAAACAGCATCTTTTGACTATTTTAGCCCAGTTTGCTGTGTATTTTTTAAATGTTATATATAATCTAACAAATCAGTGTACATACCAAAAGTTACATTTGTATAGTGCTACCGTGGCATATTAGTAAAGCATCTAGTTGCTTTGTAACTGGAGAAAATTGTGTATTTTGTGATATGTGACGATGTGCCACACCATCTGCACCTCTCTTTTCAAAATCCTAGATCCACCTATGATCTTAAGGGTCACAATTATTTGGCCACTAAGTTTAGAAACTTCAGTCTCATAATAACAATATCTTCACCGAAGCAGTCCAAATAGGAATATAGATCTTGTATGCCACCCTGTTCTCAAGACTTACTTTTAAGACCTGAAGAATCAATTTATCTTCATTATCTCTAAGGATACATGCAGATATTACACTTAAATCAACCTAAATAGGGTTAGATTGATCAAAATACCAAACTGCACATGCATTCAGAGTGTAAGCCACCTGATCATAGTTTGGATCTTGAGGATGTCTACACGTGCCTTAAGAGAGGAAAACCAAAGAAGAAAGAATCAAACATGGATGAACTGCTAACTTCACTGCCCAACAGATTTATTTAAAACTCAGCACAGCTTTTAATATTTACAGCTTAATCAAGGCTTAGTACAACATCACCTACACTCACTCAATCATGCTGGTCCAAATGGATGAATATCTATCCCTCACTTGTCTAGAGATGAGCAAAAGTTTCTGGGCATGTGTGGTCTGTAAGCATTATTGTGCCTTAACCCTTTGCATTGTAAGGAAGAGAATACTCATTATTCCTTAGTAAATTCCACTGGGAAATTGGGTGCCTTGGGATCCCTTTTGCCCTACTGCAGGTATCTCATCACACATTCTATCACAGTTCCTCTTTAATGTGTCTCTCCTAAACCACTATATGTACTTAAGGATCTTCACCCTTCCCATGTTCTCCATAGAGTTTTCACTGTTCTTGCATGTATTTTCATTGAGGACTATGCATCTAAATAACACCATCCACCTTAAAGATTTTAAAGTTTTACTGATAAGTAAGGAGGGAAAAAACCTTAGAACTTTCAGGAAAAAAAATGACAAAGTGCTACCTCAGTCAATACATTAAAGATTATAGAGTTATTCACAAAACAACATAATTTATATGAATATCTCTCTGATGTTCAACCCATATAGTAGGAGACAAGACAGGACTCTGAATTGATCAAAGGAATGCAAAGCAAATTAAAATGTGTGCATTTATAAGTCACTGGCCAGACCTTGAGAAGAATTTTGACCATATTATCACTTCACTAGTGGTAGTTCTTAAGGATATAATTTATACTTATATTTCATAGATTGCTAGGGTTGGAAGGAACCTATTAGATCATCAAGTCTGACCCCCTGCTTTGGGCAGGAAAGTGTGTTGGGGTCAAGTGACCCCAGCCAGGTGCTTGTCTAATCTCCCCTTGAACACCTCCAAGATAGGGGAAAGCACCACCACCCTTGGAAGCTGTGACAGGACAGCACCTAGGGGTGCCGTGAACTCCCCTAGCGCCTCCTACTGTGTCAAGTCAGTGCCAACACACCCTCACCATCTCGCCCACCATGTCTTTGATGTCTCAAGTGTTTAGGGGAGGCTGCCTTTTCTATCTACTTCGACACAGTGCCCTGATGTATCTTGGCCAATGCTCTGTCTAGTTGCCCCGGTGCACTCCAGCGTTAGGGGTTACGCATGGCTCCTACCACCTCTGGTACCACGCCCCGAGCATCACAGATGTTCCGAATGTTGTCTAGTCAATTACTGTTGCCCGCGCCCTCGCGGACCACCCTCCGGGCTTGTCTTATACTCGTGGCCCACACCGGGGCCCTTCTCTGCGCCCATGCCCACACCCACACTGGGGCCCAGCGTCGCGATCCCTGCCCGCACTAGGGCTTCTCACAATCCCACAGTCGAGGCTCAGGTGTCCATAGCTGTGCCCGGCCCCCAGACCCCCTGCTCGGATCTCGTGCCCCACTGGGGCTTCCCACAATTGAGGCTCAGGTGGCTGTAGCCGTGCCTAGCCCCCAAACCCCCTTCTTGGGTCTCGAGCGAGAGCCCTCTGGGGGCTCCTCGCTGCCCCCTCTCTTGCTCTGGGGCTAGGGCCACTGCACCCTGCAAATGCTGTGCCTTCTCCAGCGCCAGGAACCCCACACTACTGGGGAGTCCCTATGAGGCCTCCTCCAACCCCTACAGCCTCACCTGGTCCTCCGGTAAACAGTAAACACAAACAACCAACATAATAACACAAGCCAATCGGCTGTAACTCAAACATAAGCCTTCTGGCTAAAGTGTTCTCTCCGACAAGCGTTCTCTAATACACACCATATCGCACCCGTAACTAATGACTTATACCTCCAGGCCTTTCTCCTTTTTTTCCCTTTCAGGGTCAAGCTCTTTTCCTCAGCCTAACCATGCCCCTTCAATCCAGCTGCCAGTCAGGAGAGGGAAGGAGAGAGAGAGAGCACCCACAGCCTCCTGTCTCTGTTTTATGGTGGTCATCCCTGCCCCTTCCAGTCAG
>NW_017728992.1:168916724-168917319 GCF_001723915.1 Gavialis gangeticus | reverse complement strand
CCCCACACCACTGTGGAGCCCCTATGAGGCCTCCTCCAACCCCTACAGCCTCACCTGGTCCTCCGGTAAACAGTAAACACAAACAACCAACATAATAACACAAGCCAATCGGCTGTAACTCAAACATAAGCCTTCTGGCTAAAGTGTTCTCTCCGACAAGCGTTCTCTAATACACACCATATCGCACCCGTAACTAATGACTTATACCTCCAGGCCTTTCTCCTTTTTTTCCCTTTCAGGGTCAAGCTCTTTTCCTCAGCCTAACCATGCCCCTTCAATCCAGCTGCCAGTCAGGAGAGGGAAGGAGAGAGAGAGAGCACCCACAGCCTCCTGTCTCTGTTTTATGGTGGTCATCCCTGCCCCTTCCAGTCAGCTGACCCACCAGGTGTCAGCCCTTAGCTCCTCCTGGTTGCCCCTAGCAACCAGCAGCTGAGCCCATACTACTGTCTTTCAGTAGCAGGCACCTTAGTGCCCTGCTACAGAAGCCCATTCCATATTTTGGCAACCCTCACCATAAATAATTTCTTCCTGATGTGTAATCTAAATCAACTCTTCTTCAGTTTATGGCCATTGTTTCTAGTAACCCCGAGGGGTG
>NW_017728992.1:168910284-168911724 GCF_001723915.1 Gavialis gangeticus | reverse complement strand
TATCTTGGCCAATGCTCTGTCTAGTTGCCCCGGTGCACTCCAGCGTTAGGGGTTACGCATGGCTCCTACCACCTCTGGTACCACGCCCCGAGCATCACAGATGTTCCGAATGTTGTCTAGTCAATTACTGTTGCCCGCGCCCTCGCGGACCACCCTCCGGGCTTGTCTTATACTCGTGGCCCACACCGGGGCCCTTCTCTGCGCCCATGCCCACACCCACACTGGGGCCCAGCGTCGCGATCCCTGCCCGCACTAGGGCTTCTCACAATCCCACAGTCGAGGCTCAGGTGTCCATAGCTGTGCCCGGCCCCCAGACCCCCTGCTCGGATCTCGTGCCCCACTGGGGCTTCCCACAATTGAGGCTCAGGTGGCTGTAGCCGTGCCTAGCCCCCAAACCCCCTTCTTGGGTCTCGAGCGAGAGCCCTCTGGGGGCTCCTCGCTGCCCCCTCTCTTGCTCTGGGGCTAGGGCCACTGCACCCTGCAAATGCTGTGCCTTCTCCAGCGCCAGGAACCCCACACTACTGGGGAGTCCCTATGAGGCCTCCTCCAACCCCTACAGCCTCACCTGGTCCTCCGGTAAACAGTAAACACAAACAACCAACATAATAACACAAGCCAATCGGCTGTAACTCAAACATAAGCCTTCTGGCTAAAGTGTTCTCTCCGACAAGCGTTCTCTAATACACACCATATCGCACCCGAAACTAATGACTTATACCTCCAGGCCTTTCTCCTTTTTTTCCCTTTCAGGGTCAAGCTCTTTTCCTCAGCCTAACCATGCCCCTTCAATCCAGCTGCCAGTCAGGAGAGGGAAGGAGAGAGAGAGAGCACCCACAGCCTCCTGTCTCTGTTTTATGGTGGTCATCCCTGCCCCTTCCAGTCAGCTGACCCACCAGGTGTCAGCCCTTAGCTCCTCCTGGTTGCCCCTAGCAACCAGCAGCTGAGCCCATACTACTGTCTTTCAGTAGCAGGCACCTTAGTGCCCTGCTACAGAAGCCCATTCCATATTTTGGCAACCCTCACCATAAATAATTTCTTCCTGATGTGTAATCTAAATCAACTCTTCTTCAGTTTATGGCCATTGTTTCTAGTAACCCCGAGGGGTGTCCTGGTAAACAGAGTATCCCCTATTCCCTGCTGACCCCCACCCCCGCCTTGTGAATTTCGAGACAGCCACCTAGATCACCTCTCAGCCTTCTTTTGTGGAGGCTGAAGAGATTCAGGTCCCTCAGTGTGTCTTCATAGGATCTTTCCTGCAGGCCCTCAACCATATGAGTAGCCCTCCTCTGAACCCTTTCCAGGTTATCCACATCCCTCATGAAGTGCAGCACCCAAAACTGGACGCAGTACTCCAGTTGCAGCCTAACAAATGCCTCATAGAGGGGAAGTATCACCTCCCTAGGCTTGCTTTTGATGCACCTACTAATGCAAGATAGAGTA
>NW_017728992.1:168892991-168900114 GCF_001723915.1 Gavialis gangeticus | reverse complement strand
TAATGCAAGATAGAGTACAGTTAGCCTTACTTATTACCTCATCACATTGGTGACTCATGTTCTTAAAGTATATCATTTCTTCTTAAAGTGAGTTCTTAAAGTATACCATTTTATTTATTACTTGGTAAAGAGTTGCAGTTCCTCACTCCCTGCTCCCACTCCTTTTCTATTAGGGCTTCTGATAGTAATTAGAAAGTTATAGAGTCATAGAGAAGTAGGACTGAAAGGGACCTTCAGAGGTCTTCTACTCCAGTGACCTGCCTGAGGCAGGATCATCCTTATCCAAACCATCCCATATAACCATAATCTAAACTCTGCATAAGACTACCCTCAAACCTGACACAACATAGACCTAATACCCTAATCTGCCACAGGTAAAGCAGGGGAACCATGGCAGTCTGGTTCTATAAAATGTTGTCAATATACATGCAAGAGGTCCTGGGTAGAGAGCCATGCCCCTTACTACAGAGGAAAGCAAAAACCCCCACAGTCTATACTAATCTGACCATGGGGTAAAATTCCTTCCTGACCCCAAATATGGCAATCAGCTTGACCTTGAGTAGAGCATATGTAGCTCCTTTTACTTGCCTTCCAGCCCTTGATCATCTTTGCTACCACCTCTGGACCCTCTCTAACTTTTCCACATCCTTTTTAAAATGTGAAGCCCAGAACTGCAGTTTCATGTTGTCCACAAGCTTGTTCAAGAAGCTTCTATGCCAGCAATCAAATCTTTAATAAACACACTGAACAGCACTGGGCCCAGGACAGACCTCTGTGGGACTCCACTTGAAACTTCCTGCCATTCTGAAATGAAACCCTTTGCTTATGGCTATTGAGCCAGTTAGCTATCCACCTTGTAATAGTTTTATCCAGCCCACTTTCTCCAATTTGTTTATGAGAAAGTCAAGCCTTCTCAAAAGCCTTGCTGAAGTCCAGATATTCATAGCATTCCCTTCATCCATCCAAGTAGTTCCTTGGTCAAAGAAGAAAATCAGGTTTGTGTGACATGTTTTGTTTTTCTTAAATCCATAATGGCTGCTTGTGATCAGCTTTTCTTCCTCCAGATACTTGCAAATAGCCTTCCTTAGGATGTGTTTCAGTAACTTCCCAGGTATTGAGGTGAGACTTACTGGTTTGTAGTTCCCTGAGTCCTCCTTCGTGACTTTCTTAAAGATGGGCACTACCTTGGCTCTTTTCCAGTCCCCTGGTATCTGGCCCATCTCCCATGACTTAAGGGCTCTGAGATCTCCTCTGCCAGTTCCTTCATGACCCTCGGATGAAACTCATCCAGCCCTGCTTACTTGAATTCATTCAGACCCAAAAAAATCCCTCTGGCCATCTCTTTTGTTATCTCTTTCCTTGGGTGTCCCCGTTCCTTATTCAGATAATCCCTATTAGGTGTTTGGCAGCTTAATTTTTTTGTGAAGTAACTAATGAGTAGCTCTGCCTTCTTTATACCTTCAGTTAAGAGTTCCCTGTGGTTTGGTAACAGGACCCATAGCTTTCCTGGTCCTTCTTTTTTGGCCAACATACTTATAGAACCTCTTCTTGTTGTCCTTAACCTCCTTTGCCAGGTGCAGCTCATTCCTTATCTGTGCTTTCCTTATTTTGTCCTTGAAATTCTTGCTAATTCCTGGTACATATTCTTGGTGATCTGCCCATTCTTCCAATGTCTGTATGCTTTCCTTTGGCAGCTGAGGCACTTTAAAACCTTTTGTGACTACTTTGGTCTCTTACCATTCTTTTTGTGCTTCCATCACATCAGGACTGTTTCTTGTTGGGCTTCCAATACTGTGCCCCTTAAAAGCACTTCTAACCTTCAATTTCTCCTCCCATGACACAAAACCTATTGGGTGCTGGAATTGGATGAAATCCACCTTTTTGAAATCCAGCATCCTAATTTTGCTGACCTGATATTTTCCCTGCTCAGAATTTGGGATTCTAGCATACTGTGATTACTTCTTCCCAAGTTACCTATCACATTCACATCCTCCACCAGTTCTTCCTTCTTGGTTAGGACAAGATCCAAGACAGATGATCCCCTTGTTGCTTCCTCCACTTTCTGAAAAAGAAAGCTGCCCTCTAAAGAAGTTATGAACCGACTTGTCATTTTATGTTTGGCTGCATTATTTTTCCAACAGATATCTGGGAAATTGAAAACTCCCATCAGTACTATCCTGTAGTTTCTGGATAGATTTGTTACCTACTTGAAGAGTGAGTGTCTCCTCCATCTCCTTTTCCTAATTAAGTGGCTTGTTATAAATCCTCACCATCATGTCAGTGCCACTTCTTTCACCTTTCATCTTCACCTAAATGCATTCTGCTTTGTTGTCATCTTCCTCCTGAACCAAGGCATAAGTATATGTGCGTTTGACATACAGGATAACACCAGCACCTTTTCTCTCAACTCTGTCCTTTCAAAACAAAGTGTAAACTCAGTGTTGACATGCCAGTCATAAAAGCATCCCACCAGGTCTCACTGATGTTGGTCAGATCATAGATCTTTTCACAGGCTGTAGCTTCCAACTATTTTGTTTATTCCCCATACTTGTCAGGAAAAATAAATAAAAAAGTTGGAACATAAAAAAATTCAAAATAACTTAAAGACACCAGTAATTTGGGTAATGTAACTGGTTTAAAGCAATTAAAACATAGACTACTCACACTGCACAAGAAAAAAGACAGTGGCATTTAAAAATATATTGAACTATATACATCAAAATATCTGGCAGGCACTATATCTAGGAAAATGGTAAATAGCAGACTAAAATCAAGTATTTAAGTTAGACTCTGAAATCCATATTCAGATGCCTAAGTAATAGTAATTTTATTAAAGATTCTCCTTGATAGTTCAAAGAAGTTGACTACTCCATACTTTATGGAATTCTTTAGCTGTGCTAAATGAAGCAGTATCTTCTCTTTTTGAATGTGATATTTTAACATTATATAAAAGACTGCAACTATATATACAATGTTCTTGTACAAAAGTGGGCCCCTTATTGTTAAAAGGATGTTTTTGAAATGTCAAAGGTAGTTATAATACAAGAATTCAAGGATATTTTACAGTGCAAATAATGTGTTCTATTATGTTCTGAGAAAGATTGGTAAGTGGACCTTTTTATGATACAATAAATTATAATAATGTGCAGTTTCTAAAGACATCTGAACAATAGATTCTCTAATACTGTGTGTGAACTAGGATCAAATAGAAGAATTAGAGGATATAAACTTAGGAGCAGGTATAAACATCAAGTGCCATTTATTTTCACTGAGTGAATGGAATAAATTTGGAAGAGCATCACTGGGAGCAGTTTAAAAAATGGTCTAAAAGGAGCTGGACATGTAATTGAGAGTGTTTATGATACAACTACAACTTCAAAAGGATCCCAGATATTTTTTGAAAATTTTTGTACCACTCTGCTCCTTCTCACTTGTCAAGGGAAATATTCTCCTCTTGCTGCTGCTGTTATTCTTTATGGTTCTGCCCCAATGTAGTAGACACATTCACATTCATAAAAGGGTACTCACCACCCTAAAAGGCTTCCATGTAAGACACAGGCAGACAAGTAGGACAAAGATCAACAATAAGAGTTAGTAATATTTATACAAGTTGTTTCAGTAGCACAGCAAAAGTGGATCTTTAAGAGGAGTTTATAAATGGGCTCAGAAGTGGTGTTACAGATATGCTTGGGGAGTCCACACCAAGCATAAAGAACATATGGAAAAAGACATGGGAGTGATTGTATGATATTTTTATGAAAGGATGGACAAGAAAAGAACAAAATGTTGACAAGTGAAGATTAAAAGGAAGCGGCAGCATTACAAACAGCTTGGAGATAGTGACAAGGAGCTGAGATTTGATGTGGTAGCAAAGGAGAAGTCAGGAGATAGATTTAAAAAAGCTATGATCTAATCAACTGGTGAAAATGTTGATGTTAGTACTTGCATTATATACACACTGAACTAGAGCAATGTAGGGGGTGGGTACATGTGTATGGTGGGGTGTGCATGTGGAACCTGCCCTACGAACACACAGGCACACATTGCCCACAGCCCCGATCACGGCAGGCAGAGCCCTTGCCAGCCTGGGCTCTGTGCTCCTGGTCCCAGGGCACAGGCGCAGGTCCTATGCTCCTGCTCACCACCACTTCCCCCTCCCATCTGCCACCACTGCCCTTCTCCTGCCACTTCTTTGCCTTCCCACCCACTGCCACCACTTCCCCGCCCTCCCCTGCCCACCCCACTTGCCGCTCTGGCATTATGTGGTTCCTATGGTCAGCATAGTGAAAGCCACAGGATGCAGCAGGAGCTGGCCCAGCCCAGCTGGCACCACATGGAGCCAGCTGAGAATCATGGGGGCCGAGCTGGGCCAGCTGCTGCTGAGTCTGCGGTCCTGGCAATGTAGCCAGGAACCACGTGGTGCCGGAGCGGCTGGCAGGCAGAACTAAATCACACCAGTAATGGAATAAAGTGGCCTCCTGGAAGGGTTGAGAGATTCCTGCCTATCTGTGAGAAGGTGGAACTTAATGGTGAGTCTAGGTAGTCTCCAGGAAGAGAGGTAGTCTTCTTCTCTGATGATCTTGCATTCATTTGTCAGTTGAGTTGCTGTATTTTGTTAGTTTCTTTGTTATAAATGATAAACTGAGGAAGGGATCTTTAAATGACTTGGGAATGGCACTTGTGTCCTATTTCTGCCTATTAAGTAACCTATCAGCAGAGACAGCTTTCAGGTACATTCCTGAGTGAATAATGAGAAGTAACCTGCAGCACTTCAAAAGTATCCTGGAATATCTTGTGCCTCAGTGACAACCACCCTTCTGACATCTAGTGCCTTCTCCCTCTGTTCTTCTATTGCTGTATGTAGAAAGAAAATTACTACAGGCCTTGAAAGGAGACAGTAAGCTTCCCTGTTTCCACCTGCCAAGTATGCTCAAACCTAACTCAGGTTTGACAGAAATTTCATCTGGAAATTCCTGCACATATATGCTTATGCAGTGTGTGTTTCTATGCACCCATACTGTTAATATAGATACATTAGAGAACTTTTTAGCATTAAGGTTGATATAATGTTGATGGATTGCAGAGTACAAACTGGAAAGCTATCCATCAAGATTCTAATTTTCTAGGAACCCTAAAGGAACAGGACATGATTTAGGAAAGTTCCTTAGGAAAATGGAACTCTTTTAGCAGGCCTAATCAGATTGCTTGAACCTGAAACCAATTGTTTAAACTAGTCCAGGAAAAAGCTTCTTGCTGCACATGAAAATCAATGTTGCATTACTGCAGAAGTGATACCAGTGATATAGACCATACATTTTCACTGAAAAGGAAAATAACTAGCTAGTAATAGCTGAATTTTGCTGTCAAATCTCAAGTTAAATTCCAACTAAAGGGAGGTCTGACTTGAATGCAGACTGCAGGATTGGGTGCTAGACTACTAAAAATCTGAACTAAGGACTTATTTATAGGCTGGAATGTGCATGGCTCCTACTGATCTTTCTTTATGGTTAAAAGGCCAAGTACAATCGTATGCCCAACTCTCCTGGGGTACACAGTGCCTCTGAACAAGTATGAAGAGGTACAAACATGTCCTTCCAAATTAGTCCGTGGAGTTTCATATAAATTCT
The DNA here is from genome assembly GCF_001723915.1 of Gavialis gangeticus. Classification (NCBI taxonomy): domain Eukaryota; kingdom Metazoa; phylum Chordata; order Crocodylia; family Gavialidae; genus Gavialis; species Gavialis gangeticus. The sequence continues at coordinate 168,894,487 of NW_017728992.1, read as the reverse complement.
TTATTCATTTTCCCCATATGTATCTGCCTACTTAAAAAAACACCTGTTATAATAATGGAACTATTGAAATAATGAATGTATCAAAAACATGGAAATCTCAGTGGCTTTCACTTTTAAAAACACATATTATATGTCTACAACTATTTTACGAAGAAAAAGTATATTTGTCTTTTTGAACTGATACTATAGGAACTCCAACATAGGAGCTTTCTTATTTTGTTTGCCATTTATCTATGATGATTACAATAACAGTTCCAGACTCCTCTATGCCACCATTACTATTGACTCCTAAATATGTGGCTGCCCACCATAGAATGCTTTTGTCCCTTTATCTAAGACACCTGCCTTATTGATTTATATGATGCCCAAGTACTTTTCTCATCCTCTCCCATGCAATTCCTTGTTGTTACAGTTGTTAGACATTTGTCATGCGTGCTCTCAGAGCATCAAATGGTTCTTGTACATCTACCTTTTTGTAACTTCACTTGCTATTCATTTGCAGTGATTCTGCCAGGAAATTTAGATGCTCTTTTCATTTGAAAACCATTAGGAATTTCTGACAATGACCATGTTATTCTTTGTTGCTTCAGCACTGTAAAAGTAAGCAAACATAGGCTGACTAAATTAATTTCAAATAACATGAATGCAGTCAGAAATAATAACCAGTAAAGAAACCAGCTTCCAAGTTGCTCTGGGCTTTTGATCAAGGAGACTTAAAGTAGAGAAGGGATAATAAAATGAAAGGCAAAACTCAAGAGGTGGAACATCTTTTGTTTATGTTGCACAGATACCTTGTGGGAGAAGGTCAAAGAATAATAAAGGTTCCAGATTCAGCATTTGAATGTAGTAAATTAGAAAAACAAATACCCCAAAGTAATGACTAGAGTCTGAGAAAATATGGAAAATCATTTTTCAGGCTGTTTTTCAAAAATCCAGCCTCAACATTGCACAAAGTTCAATTCACTCTGGATTACTCCCAATTGGTGACTTCAGAAGGGTTCTGTTTTTTCTCTGCACTGTTTGTATTCTTTCTACTACTTTTTATTAGTCTAAAGAATCTCTGATTATAAGGGGTACCACTGAACACATGTATCTTAAAGCTATACTTGTTTCGCTTTCAAAATGGTACATGTCCAAAGGAGTTTCTGAGAAGGCAAAATAAAATATATTTAACCTAGATGATGGCTGGAAAGAAGAAAATAAGGTGTTTATATCATGGTTATCTAAGGTTTGAATGTATTAGGTTAAATCAAGGACAACAAGAAGTCCTTTTTTAAACACATGGGGGCAAAAAGAAGGTTCCGTAACGTGGGGCCCCTGCGGGACACGCTAGAAAATTTGGTCATCACACCAGACGACAAAGCCAACATATTTAATGATTTCTTTGCCTCTGTTTTCCTGAGCAGAGACCAGAACAGTCACCCCCCACTCTGGGCCCCCCTTAGACCCCAGGGGAGGCGCACCTAGGCCAAGGGTTAGTGAGGAACTAGTTAGGG
>NW_017728992.1:168891235-168892677 GCF_001723915.1 Gavialis gangeticus | reverse complement strand
TACTTCACGGTCAGGGCGGCTAGGATCTGGAACCAACTTCCAAGAGAAGTGGTGCTGGCTCTTACCCTGGGGGTCTTTAAGAGGAGGCTAGATATACACATTGCTGGGGTCGTTTGACCCCAGTACTCTTTCCTGCCATGGCAGGGGGTTGGACTCAATGATCTGCTGAGGTCCCTTCTGACCCTAGAAACTATGAAACTATGAAACTATGAAACTGTGAAATAATAGCTGACACAGTAATCAGTCGTAAATTATTATACAGTCTGTGGAAACTGAAGTACACATGTGAGGAGCATTTCCTTTGATACTGTTTTTTTCTACAGAGGGGGCATGTCTACAGGAGACACTAACTGAGCAGTAGCCAAATAATACTGTGCAGTAGCACGTCACCACACAAACAGTGCTAAAATGCTACTGTGCAGTATTACTAGGCTACTGTGCAGTAGTGTCACTAAAAAGGCATTCATCACTGCTACTGTGCAGTAACTCTGGTTACTGCACATTTATTTAGTACTTTCAGTACTACATACAAATACTAAATAAATGTGCCGTAACCACTACATAAGTGTCGTGTGTAGACACACCTGAAATGATCAAAACTAAGGCTTTTCTGCAAATAGGAAGAAGTTATATCTCATAAAGAGTCATTCAAACTGGTATCCTGCTTGGTTGAAATGCTTATATTTTCCTTAAGGGAAAGTGCAGCACAAAATTCAGCTCAGTTTATCTTGATAGAAATAAATGGAGTTTATCAGCATCATCACTGTGGCCAGAAACCCTAGTCTGGGACTACAGGCTATATCTAACAAAGTATCTAGGTACTTAAAGTAGGATTTATGTGGAACTGAGGGGCCTAAATCCAAAACTGTAATCCCCAAAATCCTTACTCAGATACTGTCTAAATTTAGTGTCTTAGAGCTGGAATACTATGTCCAGATTTTGGCACTGCACTTCAAGAAAGATGTGGAGAAATTAGAAAGAGCCCAGCATAGAGTAACAAAAATTATTGAACTCTAAGAAACATGATTTATGAGAAAATTTTGGATCGATTTGAATTATTTGGTCTGGAAAAGAGAAGATTGAAAGTGAGAGGATTTGATAACAGTCTTCAAATATGTGAAGGACAGTTATAAAGAGGATAGTGATAAACTATTTCTGATGACTTAGGGTACAGGACAAGAAGTAACAATGATAAATTGAAACATGGAAAATTTAGGTTGGATATTAGGAAATTTAGGAAGAACTTTTGAGCTAGGAGGATGATTAAGCACTGGAACAGATTAGCTAAAAAGGTTGTGAAATCTCTGTCCTTGGGAGCTTTTAAAACCTAGTTAAACAAACACTTATCTGGATGGTGTAGGCAGGGATGATTCTGCCTTGAACAAGGAGTTGAACTAAATGACTTCCTGAGGTCCCTTTCAGACCTATAGTTTCATAGTTTC
>NW_017728992.1:168884896-168891139 GCF_001723915.1 Gavialis gangeticus | reverse complement strand
CCAGACAGGTGATCATCCAACCTCCTCTTGAATTTGCCCAAGGTAAGGGCGAGGACCACTTCCCTGGGAAGTTGGTTCGAGATTTTGGCCCCCCTAACTGTAAAATATTGCCTTCTGATCTCTAACCTAAACCTATTCTCCATCAGCTTATTACCATTGTTCCTCATCACCCCAGGTGGTGCTGGGGAGAAAACGGCTCTACCTATTTGCCTCTCCAGGCTGGCCACATCCCTCTTGAAGTGTGGTGCCCAGTACTGGATGCATACACATATCAGCTACAAGGGTTGGGGGACAACGGTGGGGGTGGAGGTGGCAGGGGTGGAGGTCTGTATCTGAAGGAGACTGAGTTGTTTGAGGGCTCCACAATTCAGTCAACTTTGCCACTACTGTCAATTTTCCAGGCAAATTGCACATCTCTGATCTTACCCCCTCTTGATCGATGGCACTTAAAGCCTGTAGATACATGTAGCTAGCTGCATGGTGAATTAGGAGCAAAAACAGGGGAAAAGATTTTAGTTTCACTCCTTAGGTTGCAAATCACTTCTTGCCTATACTTGGTTCTCCCTTTCTGTGATCTTCCAAGACTGTTCCAAGAAGTCTACTTGCATATGTGTAAGTGTATAATAACGTATAAAGAGCATGCTCTGCTGGTATATAAGAATAAGGTCTATAGTTTTCTTGTAAAGTATATAGAATGGACATAACACTGCAAGTCATTTTCCTACTTAAGTAATTAACATAGGGAATGCTCTAGTCATTTTTTTTAGAACACCAAAGTGATTTAGGAACTTAAGCTTTTTCAAAAGTGACTTTGGCACAAAGATATTACTTTCAAGGAGGAACTGTCTCCTTTGAAAAGGCGATTTAAGCTCTTATATCACTTTGGCACTTTTTGAAAATTTTACAATGATCTGGAATTTATTTTGCTATTTTTTTAATAAGGGTTATACATAAGAAGGAAGACAGGGCTTTCCTAATCCATTTTTCCAATCTCTTCCTTCTCCATCAATTCCATCCTAAGACTGCAGGTGTTTTTTGATTTTATGTACATGCCCTGTGTCAAATTCCTTTTCATCAGATTCCCAGGGTCCATAACATCAAGGACCTATTTTTCTATGATTCTGCGAGGTGGGAGATGTAGTCTTAAGACCCTCTCCTGTATTAGGTGGCTGCTGAATTGAGTTGTTCAGATTGCATTTTGAACTGAGGTACATGACATCTCCCTAAGTCTTTTTTTAGGTAACTAAATCCTTTTATAGATCTGGCCCTCTTTCTTTCCCCATGCTTTGCTTTGGCAAATCAGATCAGCTGCTGAGTTTAAACTATCAGTCCTTAGTTTAAACTTGGCAGCTAAGTTGAGTCCTTAGACTATCTGGAGGCTAATGGCAAGGAGTTTTCTGTGAACTGAACCAAGTTTTAGAATTCGTTTCTCAGGTCACTTTCACAAAATAGTTCTTAAGTGTATTTTACTTTATATTATAGTGTAAAATCTGCCTCTTTTCTTAGGTAGTTAGATAAGAGCCAGAGGCAACAGGGTAATATCAATCTCTGATTTTTTTTTAGGGTGGAGTCTATTGATTTGTAATTAATAACTAATTTTAATGACTCAGGTATCTTCATTTTCCTACTATAGAGCAGAGCATATAATGATTTTGTAAACTTCTGTGAATTCTACAAATGAATATATATATATTGGTAGGTGGTAAATAGCGGTAATAGTCAAGGACATGAATCTTTGTGATATTCTTATATCTCTTTTTCATTTAAACATATTTTCCTCAACTTGTTGTTATCTGACATCCTGAAAGAGTGGGCAGCAGACCACTGCTGTTCTTATCTCATTTTGAAACTGTTTTTTGATGAGTGGATAAATGCCAATGCAGATCATTTGTCCCTATTCAGATTATGAGCTGACACTGCTGCCTCAATGAACGAGATGTCTGTTGTCCCACCCCCTGGTTTTAGAACAAGAGGGAAATGCAGGCTAACTTGACAGTTGGCTTATAGCCCTTTCAATATTTTAATTTGTATTATAGTAGCTTCTAAAGCAGGGGTGGGCAAAATGTGGCCCGGAAGCTGGATGCGGCCTACCAGGCCATTCTATCCAGCTCGCAGGGCCCCCCCAAAATTAAGAAAATTAATATTTACCTGCCCCAGGCTGCCTGTCATGTGGCCCTCGATGGCTTACTCAGTAAGTAGCCCTCCGCTCGAAATAATTTCCCACCTCTGTTCTAAAGGCTCCAACTACAATCACAGCCGTATTTAGCTAAGCCCTTTACACACACACACTGCACACACATATATATGCAACAAGAACAGTATCTTCCCCGTAGCCTTTAAAATCCAAATAAACAAGACAGACAAAGTGTGAATGATGGGAAGTATTATGATTGCCCTTAACAAAGGAGGAACTGAAGAATAAAGAGATTAAGTGACTTGCTTAAGGGCAAATAGGAAATGTGTGGCAGAGTCAGGAATCTAAACACAAATATCCTATTTCTTAGTCCTGTTTCCAACCTCCAATGCTATTTTTGCCAAATGGAAAACCTATATCCCAAAGAAAATACATTATCATGCAAAAAGAAAGTCTCCATAGTAATTCCCTGTTTTTGTGGAAGCTTGAAATTCAGTTTGCAGTTTGACTTCATGAAATACATTTTCCAACTCATTTGTAGGGAACAGCCATGCAAAATCCTACTAACCAATAATATGAGTTGCACAGTTTCCCTGCTTCTCCGTGATCTGAAAATGTGTTCTCTGGAAATGCCTTTTCACTAAACAATATTCACTAAAACAAGTATTCTCTAACAAATACTGAATGCCTATTACGTCTACACTTATCTTCCTTAACTTTATTCCACTTAAAAACACAAGCTGCTCAGTAACATTCCATGAAATATAAATGCGAAAAGTGCAGTAATTCAATCTAATGCCTATTAACCAGAAGTCTTTTTGGAACCAGGCCCATGTACTATTTCATTTCAGTGACTAAATCTCACTCACAGTCTACGAGTCCATCTCTAAATGTAAACAGACTACGAAATATAACATTTTGTCTCACAAACTGAAAGTTGATGCAAATGTATTTGTAGAGTTTATGAATAATAAAACTTAACAGAATCTAATCAAACCACAGTTTACACAGTACGTCCACAACTAGACATTATAATTCACTCAACATTTCTTTTTCACCTCTTACTTTCTAAAGTATAGTTCACTCTGTAATGACTATAGTAGCAGAAGTATGCTGTCCATTCACAGATTTTCTTTTCTCCTTGAGGAGAAGTATAAATATGAATATACTGAAAATTGCGAATGTCTAAATAACAAAAGGGAGGGAAGAGAATTGAGGTGACTCAAAAAAGAAAAGACTGGAATATTGATCAGAATGCCAAGCTCAGTTTTGGACAGATCCCCTTATTCGCATCTTGCAAAGGCTGCAAGCGACAAATCGTTGTGAGTTGTGCTCTCTTTAATAGGCAGATGATGTGAGAAACTGTGAAAAATGGAGACAGCTCAATAGTATGGGCTCATCTGTAGGCCTCTCATCAAGGAGAATACCTGGTCTTGTCATCCTGTATAAGAAATCTGAAATATAATCATTGCCAGTGTAGTGAAAAGGCTAGGGCAGTAAAATGGGTAAAACAAACTATTATGTGCCATGTTTGAATAGGAAAAGAGAGTAAGCCCAGGGTTGTTGCTCTGAAACCACACTTCAGACTTGGTTTGGTATGAAATATATTGGCATTCATTGCCAGATATCCCATTTTTCATTTACAGAACAAATCTAGATTTTTCACCTTCTGTAGCAAGATATACACATAACTGAGTTTTGTGATCAAACTCTTAGCAGTTATTTTATTATATAGATATAAAATATAAAGGATCATTTTTCTTGCTTATAGCCAAGTAATTTTGAGCTATATCAAATGTTTTGTTGGTTTACAGGGGCTCATTTTCCCTTTGGAAAAAATTTGTCAGCCTGCAGTTAGTTTTTCCCTCTTGTGGCATCAAGCATTTACACTGTTTATCTCATTAGCATTAGTTAGCTTTAAGTTCTTCTATCAAAATGATTTTTTGCTGCTAGACTCTGCACTCTCTCAACAAAGGAACTATTTTTGCATTTTTCTCCCATGATGAAGCAGTACTCCACCATACATTTCACCCAGAAATCTTTCCACATGAATTAAAAAGTACTCTTTCTATCTTCATGTGCTCAATCTTCCTGCCTCAAGAAGCTCAGACTATATTTCCTAGATGAACAATAGGTGCCAAAATTCTACATTTTGTCAAAAAGACCCTGGTTTGAAAAAACAACCAAATATCCAAGCAACAACAGTTCTTTATTAGACCTTTCCCCAGGCAGTAAGAGCACCAGAGCATGTAAAGTAATAGTAGCAAGCTCTGGCTCCATCAGCTCCATCACAGACAGGAAAACAGAGCTAGATCCACTGCACTTTTTGGCTGTGCACTTTGCTCCAGTGATGCAGTGTCCCAATCAGATCTGTAGCAACCTTCCATTACTGGATTAGTTCAAAGTCACCAAGGAAACTGTCCCAGAATATTTCTTGACAAGATTTTTAAAGCAGTGATCTGGTTCTTTCCATGCTCTCCTTTACCCACCACTATAAGCTGATTATGAAGATATTTCCTTTGGTCATTAAGGCCTTCAATTTGCCTTTGACTTTTTAACCTCTCTGTACTGGCCTTCTCCTTGCTTCTAATTTTTCTCTAAATTGTTGGTTAATTTTCAATATAATTTCCAAATTGAGTTAAAATCAAACTGTTCTGTTCTGACCCATGCATCTGCAGTCCTGTAACAGCAGAACAATGAGCCAGCATATGGTGGGCAATTGGCACAGACCTTCAGTAATGATTGATACTGGTCTGTTAATGGAAACTTTGGAAGCTTCCCCTTGGGGTTGTTGGCCAGTTAATCCTCATATCTAGTGAGAAATCTGTGTTCCCAGTCTAGCAGAACTGTCACTATGGGACACAGTCAGCATGCACTCTTCTCTGGCTCCTGGATTCTGTTTTTATGAAAAGGAAAATTTATGGGTACGACTAAAATTATCTAATTTGACCATCAGGTTTACCTGCAATGAAGTAAACTCTCCATTTCAACTTATTAATTGCTTAAGGGAAAAAATGAAACTGGTACCCAGCCATTTACTGGACTTTAACTTTTCTATTTACTTAGTGACTTTAAACTGTGTGTTCATATATCAAATGTAGGCACTCCAGGGCTAGATCAATACCTAAAAAGTAGGTATGTGGACTCCCTAGAGAAAAATCCAGAATCCTGATAAATGCCTCGGCTTGCTGTAGAATGCATGGGAAGAGGTGAGCACCGCAGAACGTGCTTCAGTACAGTCAGCACAGTGAATGGGAGCTCTTTATAGCCAATAATAGAAAACATTGGGCAGATCTAAAATATCACCATAACTCAGGATTGCAGAGAGGTGCCTTTGCCCAGCAGGAATCTACCAGATCTCTCTCCTGAAGGTAGGATCCAATGTCCTGTCTTTCAAACTGATAAAGGACCAGTTTAAGGTAGTGATACTACTACCCACCTGCGAGAAAGACATGAGTTTTGGTCCTTGCTTCCATTTGACATGAAACAGTGTCTGGATAAAGTACAGAATGATGTACTAGAGCAGGAAACAAAACTCAAGATCTCCTTTTCTCCCGTGAGCTCCTTAAACAACAGAACCATGCTGCCCTTGCTCACGGCTTCTGTCCACACCTCACGAGGCTGCCAAGTCACGCTCCTTCTTACTGCATCTCCACCCAGCCCCAGGACTCTCTTGCACTCTTGTGTACCCAGAAACCCACTTCAATAGGAGGGCTGGAGGAAGCCATTACCTTTGTGTAACCCTTAGCCTGATAGTTGAGCCCTTTTATGAAAAGTGGGAGATATAGGTTCGAAGTGCCTCAAGCTAATAAGGGAACCTCAGTCTCCCACTTGACTGGTAGATTGATGGATATCTACTGGGCTGTTTGGTAAAAGATGGGTGACACATTTTCTAGCATTGCATGTAACGTCTGTAAATTTCATGCAGTAAAAGGGAGTCTCTAGGACCTCATACCCCATGGTATCCTTTTTTCTTCCCTCCTTCCATGGAAGGGTAGAAAGCATGCTGGCAGTGACCAACTCTGGGGGCAAGGAACTCAAACAGCAGCCTGCTATCATCCCCTGGCTGGATAGCGTGCCTTTGAGGTGGCTGGGGGGGGGGGGGGGAA
>NW_017728992.1:168882074-168884885 GCF_001723915.1 Gavialis gangeticus | reverse complement strand
CACCCCCCCCTTCTCACCATGTTTTCATGCTGCTTTATATTTCCCTCAAATTCTTAGCATTATAGTTGAATGCCTATCCATACCCTTAGGTGCATAATAGCTGCCAATTCGATGTCTAACATGGGGAATTGGATCTAGCCCTTAATTTCTATATCTTAGTTGGCTTTAGTAATTAGCTAAATATTGAGCTGCTCAGGCTTGCCAAAACTGAGTCATTTCCACACACATGCAGGCACAAAATTTTCAGGAACCTGGGGCTCTTTTTATAAAGGATGTGGGTGGAATTTAGGTACCTCCAGAGTTAGGTGCCAGCTAAGGATAAGTGGGACAGAGGGGAGTGGGGAGGGAAAGGCTTTAAGGAATATAGTTTTGCTCTGAGTTGCCTAAACTCTGCACAATTTTCACTTTAGTTGCCTAAGCTCATAACCGAACCAGGTCCTTACAGCATAGTAAACTAAGCAACTCAATTTAAACTTTCCTAAAACTCTTCTCAGTCATCAATCAAGAATTCTTTTTGTAGCATTTTAACATGTATTTTGCAAAAGCAGATTGCTTTGGTGTTGCTAGGTATGGTTCATTCAGATGTATACAGTTAAAAATCCTGTAAGTCTAGACGTGTGTGCATTCCATAATTGTCTTTTGCTTACAAAGTGTATTGTTTGAAATGATATAAATTTTATCAGTCTGAGAAACAGTGTGTGCTTGCTTACTGTAGATTATTAATACATTCCTAAAGGACAGAATTTGCAAACATGTAAAATTCCTATTTTCTCACATACAACATTCACCTGTTCCCCAAAAATCAGCCTCTCCAAAATTGGGGTGCACGTAGTAAACAGGGAAGTCCTTTTCCCAGCAAGCCTGGAGACTGTGCATACGGGATCTATATTTATGCTTTTTCAATCATCTGGGACCTCATCCAGCCTGCACACATTCTCAGAGGGGACTAATGACCCTGAAATTACCTCGACCAATACCTTCAGTACCCTAGGGTGCATCCCATCAGGCCCTGCTTGAAAACGTCTAGCTTCTTCCAGTAATCCCTAATGGGTTCTGCCATTACTCTAAACTGTTTATCTCCTTCCCTGTTTTTACTGCCAACTGCAGTCATCTGATAACAGCCCCTATTTGTGAAAACTGAAGTAAAAAAGGCCTTTTCTGCACCATGCATAATTTCTGTATTCTATAAGGGACCTATGATTCTTTGGTCTTCTTCTTACTTTTGACATACTTTTCATTGCCTTTTATGTCCCTTGCTAGTTGCATCTCAAATCGTGCCTTGGCCTTCCTAATTTTCTCCTTGTATGCCCAACTAATATTCTCCCCTAGTACTATGACCGAGTTTCCACTTTTTCTAGGATTCTTTGAGTTTCAGCTCATTGAAGAGATTCTAGTCTCAAGGGAGTTGCCATTACCATGACTATAAGAGCTTGATTCAAACTTCAAATGTAAAATGAAAATCAGATCTCCCCTAAGCTCCAGGATATGTGCTTGGACCTGGATAGATAAGAGTTTTCTTGGTGCACGTTTCTCAGCTGTATAATGGGCCAAAGAAAGTCTAAGTAGTTTCACCTATGAGTACTGGGAGATGTATTTTCTAGAGACTTAGGCACAAATGTAAAGGTTTCCGCTAAGTACTACCACTAACAAGCTAAGTCAAAACCCAAAAAAGGAACACCTTCATATTTCAAGCAAGGAAAAGTTGAAATTCAGATGTGAGGAATATGACTTGCCTCCTAATAGTCTATCATCTTCAGATCGGTAAGCATGCTTTCACAAAAAAAAGTGAAGTACTTAGGGCTGACAAAATTATAAGCAATCTAATTAACATCAGTGACAAAAAAATTGCAGAAAAAAGCAAGCAGTTTTTGGAAGCTTTTCTGAAACTTTCCTGTATTTCATCATCCCCTAAATATTTACCCTTCTTCATCTTGAAATTCCCCGGGTAACAGCAGCTTTCCCTCCAGGAAAGGATAGATACTAGAAAGATAGCAAGGCCTCCTTCATTTAATGTAATATTTTAGTAGTTAGAGCTCTGTATCTCATTATCAAATCCTTGAAGCAAACCGCTCTAAGCATTTCCTTATGCTGTCAACAGCTCTATTGGCCTCTGCATGTAAGGCCTGATTCTGAAAACACCTGTAGGTCCTATTAAACCTATTTCAAGGTCACAGTAGAAGTGCAATGTGAACTCAGTTCTGGTATAAGCCAGTAAGCTATCAAGGTTAGTGACGGTTATTCAGCATTTGGGAAACAGATCATCCCAGCTCTATTCAGAACCATAATTGTTTACAGAGAGCTCAGGGAAATGATCTCTTAGTTACTAAATGGAAACTTACTTGAGTTTGGTGGATTTCTTGCTGAAAGAACAATAATGTGAAGTGTCATTATTCATTATTTGTTTCACAGCAGCAGCATGGCTGATTTACAGCACAGAAAAGAGGCATACATCCTGTCCAATGGAGCTCCCAGTTCACATAAACATGCAGATAACAGCCTAGAGAACCACAGCATCAACATATTAGAGGATAATTCAGTGGGGATTTTTTTGTCCATTTGTTTGCTGGATTAAAATGACCCATCTTCACTAAAGAAACCAATAATGAAAAGGAGACATTACACACTATTTAAAACTTACCTACAAATGAGAAAAAAACAATGTTTGGGGTCACCATCTCCTTTAGTAGAGCCAGTTGTTTAGTTCTACACTTTTGACTGTTAAAGTAACTGAAGCAAGGCTCACAGTACAGTACCACAGCCAAATATGTGTGTGTGTGTGTGTGTGTATATATATATACATATGTGTGTGTG
>NW_017728992.1:168880544-168882063 GCF_001723915.1 Gavialis gangeticus | reverse complement strand
ATATACATATGTGTGTGTGTGTGTGTGTGTGTGTGTATGCTGTACACACACACATACACACATGCACACAATTCCTTTACTAATTAACATGATTTCACACTTACATTGTAGTAGCAGTAAAATAAACGTTTTGTACCTATCCCGATAAACTGTAGAAGCCATGGTTCTGAGTCATAGCTTTTACAAGGTCATGACCTGGGTTTTTGAGGGAAAAAATAGCATGCAAAGCTCAAGCTGAATGCTGTTAGCTTGGTCAGTGTGGCACCAGCAAAGAACTTGGACCATAAATGGTTGACATTTCACTCACATGCAACTGTTTATCAGCTACAAATGATGCCAAGGGAGTTGAAATATGTTTAACAGTCTGTTTGTATTTTTCTAGAGAGGTCTTAGTGTCACATAACTCATTTTGTCATTTTTAACTACATTTTGTATTTAGAAAACCAAACAAACAGTGAGGCTAATATTTATTTTTCAAGTGACTTGAAACAATTCAGACAAATTCTCTGTTTATTTCTAATGCAAAACTCTAGAACTCTTGGTTCAGAGATGATACCTTTCATTGGACCAACTAAGAAATCACAAAAAAATTATCTTTCTTTGCAAGCTTTTGGGCACAGGCACTCCCTGTTTGTTTCTGTTGCTTTTACAATTATTGCTACCTTATTCTAGATGCTTGCCAACGGAATTAAAGCATTTCCTCTATAGAATAACAAAAACAAATGCCAAGAGGAAGTATTTGGTACCTCACAGGATTAAGTCAGAAATGACTGTCTAGAGCAGTGGGGGCAACCTTTTCAGCAGGCATGCCACAAATTAGCCCTGCACCCTCCCCAAGTGCCACTCCAGACCCCTTCCCCTGCCTGATCAGCTACTCTGCCTTCTGCTGTAGGCCCCGTTCTCCCTTCCACATCTGCTGCTCTGCTTTCTGCTTCTTCCACTGTGATCCTTACCCAATTTGCTGCTTTGCTTTCTGCTTCCTGCCCTATCTGCTACTGTGCTGCCTGCCCCTTCTGCAATCTGCCATGTGCCACACACACAGGCTGCTTGTGTCACTTGTGCCACAGGTTCGCGACCCCCGATCTAAAAACTAAAACTCCCCTTACTCCCTCTCCCCCTGACAATAAATGTTTTGGGGACAATGTGTAGGAGTGTCCAATGCCCTTCACTCTACCCTTCCTTGTTCTCAGTATCCTATGGCTTTATTTTTGTAGCCTTTAATGATACAATTACAGTAAAATTTCTGTTATCCGGCATCCCCGGGGTAAGGGAATTGCCAGTTATATAAAAACTCCAGTTATCTAAAATAACCCAGCAGGGTTTTCAGATAATGTGAAGTGGATGGGGGCGGTGTGGTGGTGGCAACAGCTGTTGCGTGTGAGCTTTCCCCTGCCCTCCCCCTCCACATCCACCTGGTGGAGCAGCGGGGTGGGGAGGGGGGCAGCTACACGTGGACTGGCGGTAGCACGGGGTGGTGGGTGGTGGCAGTGGTCGCCACCTGCGTGCTTTCCCCTGCCCT
>NW_017728992.1:168848005-168875065 GCF_001723915.1 Gavialis gangeticus | reverse complement strand
TGCTGGTTTGTTTGGGGTTTTTTGGAGGGGGTGTTTGTTTTGGTTTTGGGTTTTCTTTCTTTCTGGTGTGAAATAGCATGCATTTAGGCCCCACATCAGTAATGTTAATTTTAGATATGTTTCCCAAGCACATTACTGAATCAAAGCCACAGAAGTTCTCCCTCTCTCTCACGCACACATACATTATGCTTACTCCATAAAGAAAAAATCAAAATCATGATCAGAATGAGATCATGTCATAGTTATATTGTCCTGAACAAAACCTTACATTTCAGCAGCTTCCTCATTTGGAAACAATTGACTTTTCTACCAGATCAGTGAAGCAATTGTTTAACATCCTTTGATAATGTGTATAGTTGCCATGAGTTGCATGACAATCAGAAACAAGCTCATTAGGCAAACATACATGTAAAGGGGCTTCTAAATCAAGATTGTGCAGGTCCAGTGTTTAGTGTCTGACTAAAAACCCCAATGAAAATATTCCTTAGGAAACAATATTCCAAAAAAATGGCTCTATGTTTTCCTTTGGGGTTTATTCAGCGGGAAGTACACATCTCTCGACACGAAGCCCATCATAAATCTTAAAAATCTCATGTAGAACCCAAAATATTTATTTTAATGTGTTATTCATTAAGTTATTTCTTTAAATCTTAGTCTGTTGGCAGCTGCAAACTCAATTCATTCCAGCTACAGTATAGCAATGTTCTAGTGTGATTTGAAAGGGTCATTAGGCCATTAGCACTGGATACATTTCAGAAACAGAATCTGCAAATGCCCAAAGGAACATAATTGTAAAATACAATTACACTATTAGAGTGGAAGAATGTTGTAGTATAAACAGTTCAAAGGAAATTAATGAAACTTAATTTTAGGCCATTTCCAATTATGTCGATAACGATTAATTTCTCTCAATAATAGTTAACGTAGGTGAGACATCGTGAACAGATCCAGGATTTACCAAATGGGTGCAGCACACTGCCCCTCAGACCATGGTCAGGATGGGGGCAAAGCATGGCTTCCCCCGCCCCACAACAAAGGGGAGACCAGGTAGCCAGGCAAGGAGCAGGTGTATCCACCTCTGAAGCACATTCTTGCCTATCTGTGAAGAAGAAACATAATGTTGCTTTGATGTACCTTCATTTCGCTTTTTTGTCAGTAGAAATTTCAGGAAATGCTTATTCAATCTGTATAACCTGTTGCATGTCCTATTTAAATTTCCTAATTGTGATTACAGATGACACCTATTTACTAATGCATTTAGGGAAACTAAGAAGAATCTTAGGCTTCCATTTAGGGGATGATCTTGTGGGCTGGTGCACACCCTTTGAGGTCCATAGGCCTAGTTCTGCACTACTTTGAACTTGTTTATACTTGTGAAAAAAAGATGCCAGGTCAGAATGAGTGTTTTTCTTGCACTTGGCAAAGACATAGACATAAACTCAACCCGTTACAGGAAATTTGTCCTGGCATGTCTAGAATGTATAGAAATTGCCAAGTTTTATTTTGTCCAGACTTTTGGTATTGCAAAAAGAGATATCTCCCTCCTATTTTGCCCTTTTTTCTCTGCTCCAGCCTTCTCACAACTGGCTGTAATGACAAACTCGATAACTTGCTGATACCACAATATACTCCTATGCTTCTTTTTTTCTGTAGGCAAGCCTGCCTGAGGATTAGGTATCTTGCAGTTTGATTTGTTAGCTGAGATCTTATCATGATCATGTAACTTCACAGAACTAGTCTAATATTAAGGAGCCAAAATCAGTTAAACTGCATGTCAGTTGCCATAGTAGAAAATCACCACAAGAGAGGGAACAATGATTTGTTGGCAGGCAGCATGAATGTTTCTGCTGTGTTGTATGAACGATTTATAGTAACTGCTAAGGAATCAAACTTTGTCTTCTGCATCCAGGTGAGGAGAACCAGCACCATCTACAGATTTTTAGCTTCAGTTGAGAGTATAATTTTGTCTTTAAAGCCACTCAAATATTGTACATTTTAGGTCTGACACAAAACTCATTGAGATCAACATCATCATTTTTTCTGATCCATCTTAGCTTCCATTCAAGATACAAAACCCAATATTGCAATCCTATACATATTCAAAGATGATCCTGTGTTCATTTTCATAGGAATGTGCACTGCAGTTTTCCAATAGTCTGAACATGGTTTGATTTTTATATTTGTACAGCCTGTGAAATAAGATACACAGCATAGTTGGAAGGATTTTGATGCAAAAAATTATCTTTTAGTTTCCACTGATACGTATTTAATAAAAAATATTACACATTAATAACCCCCACATGCCTCCATTTTAACCAATTATAGAGCATGGCAAAATCATTTCCATTTAACATTTTTGACCAAGAAAATTTCAGAATTTTCATCTCCATATTCATAACTAGCTTGGTTAAAGATAGACCTAATACTGCTGAGTATTATTAAAGTGATCTGAAATTTGAATTTTAAGACCATGTTTTCAGTTGCTTATACTTTTTCTAAGTTATAGCCATTTAGGCTGAAATTTTCTATGCTAGATGGTTGCCCTGGCCAAATAATTTTAGACAAACCTCAGATTAAATGGTTCTTTTTGAAAAACATAGCTAGGGAAAAGTACAATATATTACCTATATTTAAAAAATGATTGCAACTTTGAGCTAGAGATTTGAAATTTGTTGGGAATGGCCTTTGTACCAGGGAGGTATGTTTTTGCCATCCCTAGGACAATCCTCGAAAATCTGACCAAGTTACTAGCCTTTGAAAAATCTCCATTTGCAGTTGTTCAATGGAGTGAGTTTTCTTCAATTCTGACAGCGGAAGTCTCCAAAAATTCTCTTCTCACTGAGTATATCCAAACTGTTTATACTTTCTGGTGGTGACTATATTGTGCATGCACTAGCTACAGTGGCGACATGTGTTCAATCTCTTCTCATTTTCTAGTGTGACAGGAGTTACTTGCTCCCTACTAGAGTCCGGTAAAACTGGGTGGGCACAGAGGCTGTGAACCAAGGAAGATGACTGGGATTGAGAGGAAGGCAAAGCTGGAAAGGAGAGATAAAATAGGCAGTGGGAGCCTACAGGAAGGTGGGGAGACTGAGACAAGGAACTGGAGGATAAAGAATGGAGACCAGGAGCTGAGAGAAATGCAATGAAGCCTGAAGATGATTTGGAGTAAAAATTAGATGAGATGCTGTGGTGGGGGAATGAGGTGCTGTGGTGGGGGACAAGCAAAGAAAGACTAGGTGCTAGTAGGGGAGGAGGATGGATGAAGGGACAGATCTAAAAAGTAGCTGTGATATATGAAAAAACCGAGATTGGGTGGGCAAACAGAATGCAACAAGGCACCAGGGAATGCAGAGACTGGGGCAAAGAACCAGGAAGAGGTTGTCTGTGCAACTGAACCTTGAGGAATCTAGAGAGAGAAAGAGTAGGATTGGGGAGCTGAGAGGAGAAATATATCAGACAAGAGTTGGGCGAGGGAACTGGCTGGGAAAGGAAACTTGGAGCGGCCACAGAGGGGAGAAAACCCTGGAAGAGAGGAATGATTATAGATTAATCCGTGAGTCTCGGATGGGAGAGTAGGAATGGTGGAATGGTTGGATAAGGAGACGAGTTGATATGAGAAGACTGAGGAATGGTACATTGTACTGGGACAGAGCCAAGGTTGGGGAAAGACAGTGCTGGGACATACACAGTTGGCATGCATAGGGCAGAAGAAGCTGAGCCTGGGAGGAACAGATTTAGAAGTCTTTATGTACTACATGCTCTCCCCCAGCACCTAGAATGGAAACCAAGATTTCAGTTTCATCATTCATTTGCTGGGCAAGTATCTGTGAAACCCACTAACATAGGTGGGCCCCACTTCCAGCCAACCCACACCTAAAATTGTCATCAGTTACTTTATCAAGAGGTCTTTCTAGGTGATCTAAAACATTTAACCCTGCCAATGAGCTATGTAGATTTCAATATGATGTCACATGACAGAATTAAAAAAATAAGAAAAAGACACACCAAAAACTACATTTAAATAATATTATTATACTTTTGAAGTTAAGCATTCAAGAGTTAGGAAATATAAGTTTGCTTAGTTATCTATATAACTATAGTTTGCTTTTTGAGACAGGATTTAATTATATGCTCACCTGCTATTTTTCTAAATGGATCCTTGCCTCCTTTTCCTCCATATTAGAAACCTGCTTTAGACATGAATCAGGATTGTGCAGTAAAGTAGATTTGCCAATTTGCAGAGGTAAGAAGTTGTGTAGTGAGTGAGGCAGGGGTTTTCAGGGAAAGAAAGGATTGTTTCAAGATAAAGGAATGTAAACCTGGCTTACTGGAGTCTCTTCTTGCCTTTGCACTGGATTTTTGTGTCATATGCAAGAACTTATCACTTAACCAAACTTTTCACAGGTGGTTGCACATTGTGTTTCTCATTTTCTTGACTTTCAGTCTGATAGCCGTAGCTCTGATTTCTCAAAATGCTCAGCTTCTGGAGACAAATTAAGTCAGAGGTAGCTATGCTTTCAATATATACATTTCTAAAACTCTAAGTACTCTGACAAATAAGCTTCTGATTGACTCAAACTGGGCACCCAAAACAGTCTAAAATGAGGATAATCCTACTGTCTTGTCTCATAGAGATGTAATAAATGATGATTATCATCTGTGAATCACTCAGCTATTATAGTGATAAGCACCAGAGAAAAGCCCGTGAGGAAATTAATAATTCTGTCTTTAGAGCAGAGTTTGAGTTGTCTGCAGGAAATAAAACATGTAGCTACACATTAACCCTTGAGGATAAAACAAAATCCTGTGTAGCTGTAAGTAAATGAACACTGTTCACCCTGTGCACTGAATGAGGTAGGGGATCCTATGGAAACATTCTTATGCAATCACATAATAAAAATTGTGTCATAACATAATGTGCACAAACAGGTCAAAGGTTGCACAGACAATCTTAATTTAGACATTGTCTTAACAGTTGAGTGTTGATTTTGCCACCTCAATAATGTTGTTTTAGTATACAATGGTTTTTGTGAACAAATGATGAAGATGGGCTTTACTCTGTGGCTATAAGGGACAGGATTAGGAGCAATAGGAAGCTGGATTAGGAGCTAAACTGAAGCAGGAAAATTTATGTTGGAGATTAGTAGAAACTTTCTGACTATGAGGATGGTCAAGCATTGGAACAGGCTACCTAGAAAAAATGTGGAATCTCCATCCTTAGAAGTTTTCCAGATCAGGTTAGACAGACACTTGATTAGAAAAGTTTAATCAGTGATGACTAGTCCTAGACTAGATAACCTTGTGAGGTCCCTTTCAGTCCTACCTTCCTATAAGTCTACATGCAATGGCTTCTATTATAGAAACATAATTTGCCAATACTATAATTAGCAGAACACCAATCTAAAAATTAGGTGAACTATAGCAATTGTTGGCACAAAATAACTTGCTGGGTTTTTTAATAAGGGTCACAAACATCTGAGAGAGTGTAAATGGAAATATTATTATTAGAATTAGTATTTGAAAGTACCTATAGTGTCTTTTTCTACCCAGGTAGAAATTTAATTCCTTAAAAGTTAATTTTCTAGGATGAGATTTATGAATTATTAATAGACATATATAATAGGGATTTGTTAAAAATTACGTATGTTTCATTGTATACTTTTCCCACAGCTTTCTTTGTATGGGGGAATACATGACTGATATCCAGAAGGAACTCACTAATTTCCACTAAATAGGAGATCTGTAATAAAAGACTTGGGCTAGGTACAGACAGTCAAAAAGCCCAAGGCAGAATCAATCCAATCTGTGCATGTTTGTCTAAACTGAATAGATTAGACCTTTAGTGAACCAAACTCATGTTTGCTCTTTGATTGGGGGAGGTAGACAGAAGCCTGCACTGGCTGAGGCCAGCAGGCTGGGAGCATTCCTGACTCCTTCCAGCATGGGGGTCCAGCCCAGGCAGGACAGAGGCAGGGTAGGGAGCAGGGCTAGTAAGCTGCTGCGGGGAGGTGGTGCCAGTGGCAGACCCCACATTCCCAGCCAGCAGGGCACAGACTGTCCTTGCCCTGTCATGAGCCCCAGGACCCTGCAGTGCAGAACCTCCAGGAAAGGCTTACAGGAGTTCCCCCACCCCAGAGCCAACACTGAATTCCTGGCTGAAGCTGCTTCTTTGCAGCTGTGGGGTCATGGCTTCCCTCCCTGGGAATGGGAGCCCACATCTGCAGAGAAGCAGCTTCAGCCAGGAATTTGGCACTGGCTCGGGGGGGAGGGGAGATCATGTGAGCCCTTCCCGAAGCTGCTGTAGTACAGGGTCCTGAGGCTTTGGACAAGACAGGGACACTCTGGACACTGCACTGCAGTGGCTTTGGGAAGGGCTCACAGGTTTTCCCTCCCAGAACCAGCACTGAATTCCTGGCTGAAACCACTAATCTACAAAAGTGGGACTCCTGTTCCCAGGCAGCCATGCCCTGCAGGTGCAGAGAAGCAGCTTCAGCTAGGAATTTGGCACTGGCTGGGGGCACTCTGTGTCCCCCAGCAACCTGGCCCCACTCACAATGCCTTGTCTCTGTCCAGCATGCTGCTGCCAGACAGAGAGCTCTTGGGTGCAGCAGCCAAGCCATGGCTCCCTGCAGGGGCGGGGAGGGGCTAGGAGGCCCCACAAAGTCTCCTGGGATACCAGCAGATAGCGACGTACCTTGATTCATGAGCAGACCTGGTATAGACGTTAGATAGCCTGGTCCAAGCTAGCTCAAGTAAGTCTGATACAACATGGAGTTGGTCTATCTTAGACCAGGATCTGCATTTTGAAACTGCTTTATGTGCCCCAAACTTCTGTTTTGTTACAGGTATAAACCAGTTTCCAGCCACCTAAACTGGAAACAGTATAGTGCCTGTGCTTAGCCTGCATGTCGTGAATTTGATAGTTAATCGTAAAATCAGAATGCAACACACGTGGCTTAGCATATAATTATTTCTGATAGTCTGTTTGTTGCGTATACCTACATAGTCTCTAATTTATTGACATGAGTATGCTATTGACTCTTTTTTTTAAACGTGAAATAATTCCAGCAATTTTATATGCAACTTACGGCAAGCAGTTAAAATTTAAAGTAGTGAAATTCTACTGCATAAGAGTCATACAGGTCAGCTTCTTTCAAATCATAAGAATTTGAGCAAATGTCATATAATATTTTACCAAGTAACTTTTATAATGAAATCATCTACACTGATTATACAGAGAAACAATAAGTAAATCATTTGTTAAACGCCATAATGCAGTACAACCTAATTTTTTGACTTAATGCCTGTACAGTAGTCATCGCACTAAAAGCTAGTATATATCATATTGTAAGTTCTGAGACTTCTGTACTTAGAGTCGGCAACTTTGGTGGTATTTAGCAAATATTGACAATTATAGGCAGATTATAGACTTGTAAAATAGGAGAAAATATAATTAAAGTGTAATAGGTAGACCAGGCTCTTTGGGTAAATGTGAAATCTTTTACTAAACCAACTAAACAGTGGGAAAAATGGTTCTTTGCAAGCTTTCAGGCACAAGAACAATTTTTCCAACCATTTAGTTGGTCTAATAAAAGATATCACATTTACCCAAAGATCTTTGTCTGCCTATGTCCTTAGACCAACACAGCTACAACCAACACCTCCAAACTAAAGTGTAAGTCATTTGAATGCCCCTATAGTTATAATGTGTCTGTATGTTTCAACTAAATCATTTAGTAAAACTTTTTTGAACCATAGGCTTACTTTGAATGGTCTAATTATACTTCAAACCTCACTACATTTATTTTTCTCTGGGTCTCATCCAGATTTACTGAAATAGAATTAGGCCACCTACAAGTGAGGACGAGCCTAATCTAATACTCTTCGAAACAAATGGTATTTTTTTTTCTGTTGGTGGCAGTAATAATAAGCAAACCTCAAAAGGTTCACAAGTTCAAGAATGATAACCATCAGAATGTCTGGCTACTTATCCATACTTCAGAAACTTTTCAAACACAGGTTTCTCTGGAAATTCCCCATAGTTTTATGTTGAAAATCCTTTGAGAATATTTTTTGGCATTTCTATATCTGTGTCCAGCCAAAATTGGAAAGTGTAAAGGGGCAGAAGGGAAAAAATGTATATTTAAAGTTAACCAGATTGCTTCAGGATTGGCTTTGTTTGAGTTCTAGGCAAATGTTCAGGTCAGTTTTAGGTTTTTTTGTAGCTAGTTATCCATCCTTAGTACTATCGAAACAATGGCATTATCATCTTAGTTTATCTGGTTCTTGCATCTCTAGAGTATTGTTTATCTACAATTTCCTGAAGCTGGAAATGCACGAAGTCCCCTTACCTTATAAGGTAGT
Organism: Gavialis gangeticus; assembly: GCF_001723915.1. NCBI lineage: Eukaryota > Metazoa > Chordata > Crocodylia > Gavialidae > Gavialis > Gavialis gangeticus. The sequence continues at coordinate 168,866,698 of NW_017728992.1, read as the reverse complement.
TTAGCTTGTATTTCCTAGTACTACATTAGGGCAAAAATTGTCATTTCTACAGAAACAGAAAGTCCATGGAGATAATTAACACTGATTAGTAGAATCAGTCTGATTTTTTTCCCCTAAAAAAATGTCAATTATTCTACAAAGGGCGGGAAAAAACTGAAAACCAAAACCCAAAGACTTTACACAATGAGATAATTTGTTTAGCCAATTTTCCATTGAAAAACAGTTCTACAGTTCAGGCTGTCCAGCCCATGCATTTCCTTAGGGCATGGGGATTGGGTTCTATTCTCCAGACAAATATAATTGTAATTGTCCTTCTTCAAAATAGAACATCAGTACTTCAAGTGGCAGTTAAAGAGATCATCTTTGAACTTAGCAGCACATTGTACTACAATGATTATTTTTGTGACATCTCTGCTGTATCTTGTATTACAAGCTGTAGTACAAGCATACATCTGCTTATTCATAGTCAAGAATAAACATCTTCTTGTATGAGCAATGACAAAGCTATTCCAGTGTACATACAACAATATAACAGGCCATATACCTTATGGTAAAACAGTTGGCTGATAAAAGAACTGGAAGCTAACAACTATTTAAAGTTACCATATTTAATCGAAGAGAAGGCAACCGTGATTATGAGATGACCTCCTAATAAATAAACTCTGTTTATGGAAAACTTAAAATGTTATAACTTTCTAAGTAAAGACCCTAATTATTAGAAGTTTGCCTTGACTTTGTCCCCCTCCCACTGCTATAGCCCTTTGCTTTCTGCAACTTTTCCCCCTGGATGGGCCCCACCAGAGTTAACAGCATTTCAAGCCATGGCAACCCCACAGCTCAGTACTGCTTAATATGTGTGTGTACTCCAGATACTCCCCACAAAGCATCCATGTGTTAATTAGCCCCCAGTAATGACTGGAGCCAGGTGTTCTTGTCACAAGTCCTGGGATACTCCAAAAATATATATGCAAATAAGGTGCAGGGCAGCCTGGTCCAGCTTCACCTCATGGAGAGTGGATCCACACTAATCATATGCACCAGACTAAGAGAGGGGCCAACAGAGGGGTTCTGGATAAATTGTATGTAATGTTGTGGCTCACCATGACTTGAAAAAGAGTTGGTGGTCAGGGGGACTGTGTCTAATAGGCACTACCATATAAATGCAGCCAATACTAAGCATGACTACAAAACTATGGCCCACATTGGGCAGATATGCTTTTGGGGACCATCACAAGAATAGGTTAGCATAGCCATCTGGATATTAGTGTAGCCCTTCTTGTAGTAATTGTTCCCACCAGCATATTTGTCAAATGTGAGCCATGTGTTTTATAGTCACGTTCATTGTTGGCTGCACCTGATAAACTTTATAGTTAGTTTTCATTACTGAACACATGCTGCTTTTGGCAGCAGTTAATGATAGACAAGATGCATCTACCTGAGAAATTTTATGTGGAGTTGACTAATTAACTACCTAGTAAACAACTCAGCATACACATGTGCAACACAATTAGGGCACACAAAATTAATAAACTCCAGAGCAGGGTAATACTTGTAAATACTACAAGTACTAATCTGCTGTGGGGTTTCTTAATACTGCAAGTACTACCCTGCTGCAGATTTTTTTTGTTCATAGCACAGCATGTAGACACTGACCAGATGGCTGGGGTATGAGGCTGCTTCAATGCTGGGGCTGCCTGTTGGCTAGCCCCATGATAAAGCACCCTTGTGCCCAGTCAGAGCAGCACCACCCCTCACTTCCCCTCTTTCCCCGCCAGCCAGGGCTGCTGCAACGCAGGTCAGTATGCTGCAGTCTGGGCACACATGCACATCCATACCTGGGAGCTCCCCAGGAGAAATAAACTGGAGCACAATAAGCTCTGCAGTTTATTGCTGCCCCTTAATGGGATGTATAGATGCACCCACAATGTATTTAATGAGATTGTGTTGCCTGTGATTATAAAATGAGGAGATTTTTTTCCCTATGCCAGTTGTGGGGGAGGGGGGATTATTTAAGTCAATACAGTGGCCTTGAGCACTATCAGTAGGTGAAAATGACTACCTAAAACAGGCTATAGCTGAACTAAGAAGACATACAGCTGAACCTCAACCTCCCACCTTCCATCAAATGTTGCTCAGGGCAAGAATAAAAAGTCTGCCTTTATTATCCTCCTGCTGGTCATCTTGCTGTGTTTTTGTAACTTAACTTTTTTGACATCTGGGCTCTTCTGGGCTTTTTATTCAACACACAACTTGCAGGACCACTGGCTGGTTTTTTTTCTGTATGCTCCCTATTATTTTATTAGTTTTTCTTGAGTGGCCCTACCAGTTGTAACTCCTGCAGATCTAGCTGCCCCATAACACCAACCTGAAGTCCTAAGGGGAAGATACAGTCATATAATGCTTGATGTCCAGTTTACAGTATGCCTTTAACAAATGTGACAGTAAAGGTGTAAATACAATATTATCACTGCACATTGACATGACCATGCATTACATTACCTTTTTACCCTTGGCAAGAACAGACATTTTCAGGGCCAGATCCACAGGAGTTGTGGTTGCTCCCAACCTTTGATTCTTTCTTTACTTAAACTTTAAAACCAACTGCTCAGGAGGATTAGAGGCATTTCTATTCAGGCAGTGCTTGGTGAATTAATTGACTTCATGATGCATTATTACCTCCCTGGGGTAATTGCTGCTAATCTCTCTCCACTCCACAGGTGTTAATTAACCTCTCTCCTTTTTCAAGGTCTTGATATTCCATTATTCAATATGGCCCCTGAATTTCAAAACAGAGAAATAGTGAGAATTTTTAGTAGGAAAACTTAATGCTAAACGTTCTAGGCAAAATCTTCAGGTTCTCTGGACACTTGCTATGTTACATCTCATTGTGTGTTTTTCAGACTTCTTACCCTGCCCTCTATAACAACAGCTTTACCCTCAAATGACTATTTACATTTTATCTTCTGCTGTTCAGCTGTTGTATGATGTCTTGGCTGAAGGGTGTTATTGCTATTCAGACCCAGCTGTTGCTCTTTTTGAGACTCCATGAGGTTTGGTAATATATGAAAGACGTACGCAGACACTAAAAACTTAACACTGAACCCTTGAAATTTTATATCCTTCAGGGTATAAGAATTGTTCCAGTTTTATATAGCACTCATTGATAAAGAAACACTTTATTAATCATTAAACAAATCAACAAAATTGTTTTTAGGGGGAACTGAAGTTAAGAACCCAAGTTTCTGTCCAAGTATGTGTAACTTCTTGTTGTGACAAGTAACAAAAACAGACCCAGGAGTCACTGGCTCATTAAAATAGTTAAGATTCAGGCACATTTTAGAGGTGAAGGTGATTGTTTCTCTCTTTCTTTCTAAATGTTGCCTGTTTGATAATGGACAGAATTCTATTATGCTGTGTGTACCTAAATAGCATTTTCCCAGGTTCCCATGTTGTACTTTAGCATTTACATGTAGTTTTGATTTTCTTCCTTTGCAATAGGAATGCATAAGTACATGAATATATACTGAGCACATTCAGTAGGTTATGCACTGGCCAGGTGGCTATGTGGCTACATATGCAAGTATATTTACGTTAGGCCCAGAAAAAAATGAGGAAAAGGAGTATACTCCCATGTTTTACCTCAAAAGCTGTGTAGTTAAGGCACTCACCAGGAAACAAGTGCTCTAGGTTCTAGGACAACCCCCACCATCCCCAAAAAGCATTTGAATTTGCACGTCTCTTGCTTTCAGGCCTCATGCTCTAACCAGCAGCCCACAAGCAAAGGTTCAGTTATTTGGCAAAAAAAAGCTGAGACAGTCTTGTAACCACAGGTCACCCCAGGTCTCTTCTTGAATCTGTCCCTCCCACCCTCGCTTGCTCAGCCAAACAAGGATGATCTCTGAAGCCAGAAGGAAGAAAATAAGCCAGAGGGCATGGGGGCTCAGCAAGATAGATGTACTTCTGAAAGGCTGAAAGTATTGATTTCTAATGTGAATGCTTGATCCCAAATGGGCATGAACTTCCCAACTGAACTGCTCTCCTTTAAATTTATTCAGTGACTATTAAATGCCAGGTGCAGTAGCTAAGCTTCAAAGGAGCACTAAAAAAGTCTGTTCTACTTGTTGCCTAGTGGTTAAAGCAGTGTGCTGGGCAGTCAAGATGATGCCCATTAAAACCCTCTGTGGGGGGTGGGGGACCTGAGTGCCCTAACCACCTAGCTATTGGCACTGAAATATGGGAGGCCCCTCCCTGCCTCTGTCCAGCACTTGCTAGTCATGGTTTTCTGTCCAACTACAAATTAGTGACTCATGGGCACACATGGGAGTGCATACATAGTCAGATACTTGCTGATAAGTGCATGCTCAGTGTATACATGTACCTTTATGCATCAATACTACGTGTGTACTTGAAGGTGACTGATAGAATTGCAAACTGCGCATATGTGCCAAAAGTTCACTTATGCAACTGGAAAATTATCATTTAAGTGCATAAAGGATATTAGAATTCAGCTCACAGTGTACACTGCTCACATACGACCCTGGATACAAAATACAGCAATCTGTGCTAATTAATATAGTGGATGCTGGAATTGAAGCAGTAGCTATCATGTGGATGGGTGTTTCTCAATCATTTTGGCTCTGTGACCAAACCTTGCCTTCAGCTAGGTCCCTGGCTCACTTATTCTCAACATATCTGACAGCCTTCCCCTCCCCAGTTCCAGTCCCAGTCCCACATCCTGCTTCTTTCATGGTTCTTTTGCCAGGCATGTAGCAGAGGCATACTAACTGGCTTTGCTTGCACTAGCCCCCAAACAGAAGCAACATCACTGCATTCATGTAGCGCTGCCCCTGGTTTAATTAGCTCTGCTGCCTAGCAGTTAGCCAGTGGAGGTTTACTAGATGTAGAAGCAGCAAACAATTAAATGGCTGAAGGCCTACCACCAGCTCACTACTGCTTGCCAGACAGCCAAGGTTTACCCTTATTTCTGAGCATAATAAATAAGTGTTTTGTAGGAAAACACTGTAGGAGAAAGCATTTCCATGATAGTTAATGACAGTAAACGCACAGGCTGTTCTGCTATATGGCTTTTTGCTTTATTTATTCCAGAGGGGGTTATTTTTAACAGCACATTTTTTATGTCACAATCCTTATTACCTCTGGTTCCAAAAGTGTAGAACTAAATACAAGTCCTTTAAAGGGAAGTTGAGTTTGGCATTGTCCAGGGTTCAGAAGTTAAACTCAGGAAACAGGCTGTGGCTGCCATACAGTTTGGGTGAAGAATTTGAGATGACCTAATCACTTCAAACAGTGCAGTTTCTGGTATTAAGTTGAAATGACTTCTCATATTGCTCTGCAGATGTTTGAATAACACCATTTAGCTCTAGGCTTTCTATACAGTATACCTTCTTTTAGTTTAAAGGGACTGAAGTTAGTTAGAATGCATCACACAGAAGGAACAATGAAAAGCAAAACATGTTTAGGATGCATCCTCTCCTTAGCTGTTCTGTTTATATAGCCCCCTAAGTTATATAACTCACGTGGAAAAAAAAATGCTTAAGTGGTTTTCAAATCTCATTCTATATAATAAGTGAGCATTTTGGAATGGTGAGTTGTGCTGTTTCATTTTGTTTAGTTTCTTTTCTTTTTTGAGCACCTAGAAAATTTAGTCTAGATGGGTGATAAAAATAAAGGTTAGATATTACATGATTATGATAACTTCTCTAAATCAGTGGCTTTCCAAGTGTGGTGCTGATATCCCTGGGGGGGTATGCAATACTTTGCCAAGGGGGTATGTGCCTAAATGTTAATAGCAGCAGTGCATCTTCTGTTTGGTCAATACACAGTGAGTAATGGTGTTGATACCAGGAATGACCATGCGGAGACACAGCAGGTACGAGCAGCAATATTTTGTAGGCGTAAAAGTCTCCAGCCAAAACAAAAATTGAAAAAAACCACTGCTCTAGATGATTGCTGATAGTTCATTGTCTTCTTCATGACAGGCTTGGAATGTTATAAGAAAGCCAAATCTAAGCAATTCACCTATAGATTCATTGCCTTCTCTGGTTGCTGTTTCACTGCCATGTCTAATAATATTGTCATTTCTATTTTAATAACATTTTATAGTCACATATAGTAGTTGTGTTGTTATCTTAGGCCAGCATGGCGTAAAGCCCCTGAACTTTTGTTCAACCCACCCAACTAGTGAGCAAGGCTTTGGTCTTCAGAAATTTCCCTCTATGAGGATGTAAGCATGAAGAGAACATAATTCTACAATTGCCTTTTTTAGATGGAAAGAGTTATATAAACAATAAGAATTATAATGCAGAGGTTGTATATTCAAACATGCTGAAGTGAATTTGTGGGAGAGGTCACAGAGACTGGTATCTCAAGTCACTGAGAGCCAGCTTCCATTTGGTCACATAGGGTGCATCTACATATACAATTAATGTGCAGCAATAAACTCAAGTGCATATCATGCTGTTTATTGCTCCCAGGTGCCACGTTTGAATCTGCACCCAGGACCATAACTGGAGCATGAGGCTGTGGCCAACAAGCAGCCCCCACATTAAAGCACCCTCGTGCCCCAGCCAGCCCCATCAGCATCTAGACAGGCATTGCTGCACAGTAAAAATCTCTGCTGTAGGGTAGTGCTTGCATACAAGTACTAACCTGCTGTGGAGTTAATTAGTTTACTACATCCTAATAGTGTTTCACATGTAGATGCTGAGATATTTACTGGGGAGCTAATTAGGCAAGTCTTCAGTAAATGTCTCGTGTAGATGTACCTGTAGATATCTAAACAGGATTTAGGAAGAATTAAATAATCTAACTTTTAAAGAGCGAGTCACAAGCCTCAAGGGGGTCCCTGAGTTCAGGTGTCAGCTCCATTTTGGACAGTCAGGTTACCTGTACTTTGGCTTCTATGTATTTTCAGAGATTATTCAACCTGAACACCTAAGCATCTAGGTCTAAGACCCCTTCTAATCCAGATTTTCACTAGGGATTCAGGGAGGGAGACACGTTCCTGGGGGAACAAGAACAACTGGATGTTAGCAAGAACACATTGCTAACACTGAAGTCAGCTGAAACATGCTGGTAGCCGTGGTGCTGGTGCCTACATTTTACATATAGCCCTAAGCAGTTGCAGAGCTGTGCTCTAAACCTCTCTCTGCTTAAGTCTCTTTAAAACAACAGCCCCATTTCACAGGAGAGTTCCCTAATCACCAAGCTGTTGAATAGTTGGGGATGGTGAGGGAAATTTTGAAAAGGGGGGGATGCAAATAGTTGGGTGCATCATCCCCCATAAAAACCGCATGTATTGTTCTCCAGTTAAACCTATACTAGAAGGTTTACTAATATTCTGAGGGCCTAGGGCTGTATTACTCAGTTTAAGACTGAAGCAAAAACAAATGTCATTTGATTGGAATGGCTTAAAAATAATCTGTGGGGTTGTGAAATAGGAGCTTCATTACCAAAAGAAGGTAACAGACAGCAGAATTGCAGAAAAAAGATGGCTTGTTTGGTGGAACATCCAGGCCATTAAAAAGAATAGGAGGTCATTAACATGAAGATTATAATGAGCCATGAAGTCAAGTGACTCCCTCAGCATTGCCTGACTAAAAATGCTGCTGCAACTGCCAAGTAGTTGGTTTAAATTTGGGGTGTATCAGGAATCAAAGAGAGGAGGAGAGTGCTTCAGTACACTTCCCTTGGATCCCCCTCTGGATATAATCCAGGAGTCACACAGGAAAGCCTAGTAGAGGTCTCAGGCTAATTCACTGGATCATCCTTCCAATTTTCATAGAATATCCCTGGAGATTGGTAGCACTAATGGAAGTATTCCTAACAAATATTTTGTGCCATGTTAAAATTAACAATTTACTTATTGAAATACAGATTCTGTCACCCAGTTTTCCCTCATTGGACTTACTCTTGCTAACTCTGTGTTTATCGCTATACTCACTTTTTCACAGTTTAAATGACTTATGCTTACTTTGTTCAATGACAGGAATTTCACCCTGGTGAAGATATATTAAAGCATCCTAAATTTCCTCATTTTACACCTGAAACAACAAACTAATTGAGCCAGAGCCCAAGACATTTCTGATGTTTCAGTAATTTTCCTTGTGTACATCACTATAAAAGGCAAGCCCAGCATGGAAGGAGACCTGAATCATTTAAATGATACTCTTGGTGACTCAGATTATTTTCTCGTACTGTTTTAGGCTGTATCTAAAAGGGCACACAGGAACAGCTGGAAAACAGAGTAGCCTGATCTTACATGGTGCTGAATTCAGTACTAAAGATGCTGACAATGACAACTGCATGTGCAAGTGTGCCCTCATGCTAACAGGAGGTAAGCACAGTTATGTGAAGACATTCAGTAAATGAAGTGGATTATGCTTTGTATTTCCATGTTGATAATGATGAAGCTATGGTGAGGAAGAAGGAAATAGCTCAATGTGTAGAGCTGTTCTATTCTTAGTGGTTGCCTATGCCACGCCACTCTGAACTAGTTAGTCTCTAAAGTGCTACCCTGCCCTACTTCCAGCTTGACTTCAGATTAATATGGCTAACCATCCCCTTATAAGTGAGTGTTAGTCTGAAGTTAGGTAGAAGACAGGGAAATGTGGTTTAGTCTATAAGGGTGCTCTGATCTTTACATGTGCTCTGAGGTGTGTGTGGGGGGGGGCTTCTTTAATTATAGTGGCTCCAATTAAAGTGCCCATAGCGTCACATGTATTCAGTGTTACAGCGTCACATGTATTCAGTGTAATAAGCTTTGTTAAAGTGCCCCATTGCCATTTTGAAGCACAGGGATGCTGAATACATGTGAAGCAGAGGCTTCAGCAGACTTGGTTAATTGAATCTGCTCTGATGTGTGCTAATTAGCACATGTCGGAGCAGACGTGTATAGGTGCCCTAAAATGCTAACCTGCCCTGCCTTCCACTCCTTTAGTGATGGAGAGAACAATACCAGTATAACTGCATTTGCACTATCATAATTTGCTGCTTTAATAAAGCCAGTAAAATTAAAGCATTATTGCTTTTGTGCGTAATTAAGCCCCAAAAGAACAGTGAGAGGGGAGAGGAGAGGAGGAAAAATGGGGAAAGTAAAGTAGAGAAGAGGTAACAACTTAAAGCACAAGGGAAAGTGGAACACCAACATATTATAATAACATTGATGTCACTTGTGTGTGTCTCTACACATGGTTGGAACTGGGGAGCAGATTCAGAATTCACGTTTCCCCAACCCTGGGGCACTATGCACTCTCTCTCTGGTCTAGTGTTTATTCCAGATTCTTAAAAGCATTTCCAAGTAACATATTTTGTGCTTTTATACATACCTGATTGCACAAAACCTCTAGAGCTGCAAAAATGCTGTCTTTAATAGCTTACAGGTTTTGAAGGCCAAAAATAATCAATAACTTTTCTCATCTCCTGCATAGGACAGGCCATATAATCTCACTTACTCTCTTTCTCATTTCTCCAGAAAGGATTTTCCTCATAGTTGGTAAATTTATAAATTGTTATTTTGAAGAAATTAGCTCAGACACTCTGGCTTGAGGTCATTTGCTCTTGCCAGTCCAGGCCAGATGTATGTTTGCCTCTACAGATAATACCCACTGACAATAGTGAGGTTTTCAGTAGCCTGGACTCACCCACATGCTCAGTGCATGCCCAGTCCACATGAGTTGTATTCTTTCTCAGCTAGCTAGAAATACTCAACAGTGGAGGAGTTTAAAAGATGCTAACACCCAAAGGAAACAAGGCTTATATTTAAATTAAAGAGCAGGGTCTACCATGCCTTAATTTCTTCCCTTTGTTCATGTAATAGTAAAACTCAAGCAGGAGAACATCTTCCAGTGGACAAATAACCAGAAGCCAGGCCTCCTATTTCTGCAGCAAACAGTTTTGAAGTTCACTGATTGTCCAGCAGCAAATCAGTGCTCAGGAGATGACAGAGTTGACTGTAATAAAAAGTGCAAATCATCCCATCGGTGATTCAGAGTCCAGCAAGGACTTCCAAACTAGGGTTGCCTTGACTGTAAGCCTAGGTGTTAGAATTTACTCCATACTCCATCTCCCTGGCAGCTGCCTCAGGGAACTCGAAAAGGGTTTTGTTTGGTTGGCTGTCCTGGCTTGCTTATCTCCAATAAGCCTGCTGTACAGCTGTCCCTCCACAGAAACCACATACTGGTATATTCTGCTATGCTCAGCCCGTCCATTAACAGGAAAATCTCAATAGCATGTCAATACATCTGATGAGCAAAGGAAAAGAAGGAGCAGAAAGAAGAACTGTTCAAGTCTGAGTCAAGTATTAAGAGGAACATGTCAAGCAAATAGGCAAATAAATTCAATTGAATCTTCAGGGATATGTATTTTAATTAGTTGTGTGATTAGGGCTATTTGAGTAATTTATGGTTTTATAAGAAGGCCAAGACCTTAAACTCACTAATTGCTTGGTCCTTTTTTTGGTTTCTAAATATTTTCCCCTGTTAATTTCCTCCTCACATGTTCCACTGTGTTTGCTCCAGGAAGTTGTCTTTTTTACTCTCTGAGAAGTATCAACAGTGTTAAAACCCCCAAATTGTTTATTAAGTTGATTCCAATTTTATGTCACAACAAAATGCTGATTAGGAAAAGTGGCTGTGATAAAATTTTGTGAAAAAAGTCCTTCAGAAATAAGTATTCTCCTATACAGCATGTTGTCAGGCCTCCTGTTGGTTTTGGCAGCACCACAGATAACCCTTCAATTATGACTCACCTGAAATCTACAAGCACGTTTGCATCCATCTTGACAATGCTGAAAATCCCATAATCTCTGCAAGGTAAACTGAATATATTTGTCAGGAATAATGACTGAGATAAATTATAACCCCTGACTGTGTTACGTTTATAGGTGAGACTGAAAACCAAACACACATTGCCATCAGTGATCTTATTAATCGGCACTTTCCATTTGATCCTCATCAAAACTTCTGTTCCGAGAAAGATTAAATATGTGAGGAGGAAGGGGGAGGAGAGAACACTATTCAATAACCTCATTAGAAAAAACCCTTTTCTTTAGACTGTATGTGCTGTTGTAGACAAAAGTTGTATTTTAAGCCTTAAAGTCGCTTGGAAAGAAAGATTTTCAAAGGCATAAATGGGAGTTTGATGCTCAAGTCCTGTTACGTTAAAAGCCAACTGGATGTCTAGCTACCAATTGTGCCTGAAGTAATCTCTCCCCATGCCCCATAGCTTATTTGGGCGGAAGGCAGAAGCATATGTATTTGAAGCACACTTACTGAAGGTTAACAATAATCATTTATTTCTAGCACATTTGTAAAGCACTTGGGCCTAGATCCTTAAAAATTCTATTCCCGCTGAGCCTCTATGCTCTATTTGCATGGTAGTTACTAGGTTGACTCTTCTACTGTAGATCAGGTTTTCTTTACCTTAATTTGTTGTAACATAAACCCTTCATTATACTACCTGTTACTGAAACAGGCCCACCACAATCCACAGGGTGTTTGTTTGTAAAAGGTACTGTTGTATGATTTCTGTTGCTTTTCCCATTTCACAGTTATACCAGACCTGGAGGAATAAAGCTTCCACAGACGTACAGTTTCTCACATTAAGCAGCTGAATGAGAGGTTGAGATCACACATAAGCACATACTTTGCTCCAGAGAAGAGCAGAGAATCAGGAAAATAGGACTGGGATAAACCTTAAGAGCATATCTTTTCCAACTCCCTGCTCAAAGCAGGGTCCTCCTTATCTGTATCATTCTAGACAAAGGTTTGGCCAACCTCACCTTAAAAGCTGCCAATGACAGAGCTCTGGCTCTTTTCCAGTGCATAAACACTCTCATAATCAGGAATTATTTTCCTATTACCCACAGTACATCTTTCTTGTTGCAATTTAAAGTCCCGTATTTTGTCCAGTAGACAGAAAAAGATTGATCGCCATCATCAATATAACCGCCACTTCTGTATTGGACGACTGTTATCTTAACCTATACAACTGCCAATCAGTCTTCTGGTTCTGTAGATGAAATAATCCAATTCCTCCACGCTTTCCTCCTATACCATGTTTTTCGGACCACTCTTCATTGTTATTGCTGTCCTCTGGGCTCTTCCCAATTTATTCACCTCTTTGCAGAGTCCAAAACTGAGCAGAGCACCTCAGAGGAGACTTCACCATCACTGAACAGAGTGATCTCATCTGAGTTCATGAGATAAGCAGGATCAGGTCATAAGAAAATTCTAAGGGAAAAGTAGGTGTTACAGCAAGTGCAATTGCTAAGAACACATAAAGCTCTAAATCGCATTTCACCTTCACACACAAAGGTGTACTTGGGTAGTTATGGCAATTTTGGGCATTTACACAGTTTGGATTCTGTGTCAGAATAAGTAAAAGTTTTCTTGTTTTGTTTTCATAAGGGTACATTTTAAACATAGATAAGCTGTGGGTTTCACTGCAAAAAAGCTCCACACATTAGACAACCACTAACTTCTAATAAAATAGTCAGCCCTATGTTCAGCTGGGAACTGTTACATTTTAGGTGGCATTTTGCAAGGATGGTTAGAGATCGTGTAATGAAGGCCACACAGAAGCTAAATCATTGGAAAAATCAGTAGAACAGACTTGATATATTCAGTAAAAGAATGTACTCAGTTGAAACATTCAAAATAAATTTACCGCATGTATCCAAATACAAGATGCCCCTGAATTTAAGATGACCCCTGAATAATTCAATTCTGTCCATGGAAAATATATAAATGTGCTATAAGTTTCCATGTATAGAATCTAAATATTGGAAGATCATCTTACATTCATCACTACCAGTGCAGCGGGGAAAGAACTGGCAAGGGGTAAGGTGGCAGGGGTGCAAGCAGTGGGGGAGGTAGGAAGGGGGTGAGACAGTGGGGGATAGGTGGTAGGGGGTTAAGCAGTGGGGAAAGCGGGCAGCTTGCCCACTGCCACCTATTTTCCTCTGAATTTACCCTCCCTTGTGCCTGCTCGTCGCATTTGGCCCCCACCCCCCACAGGCATCGTAGCAGAAGATAAGCTCAGAAACAGAAATCAGAGCAGCATATCAGGCATAAGAAGAGGACTGGACTGGAACTCAGGGAGGGTGCTAGGCTACTTTGTGGCATGCCAAAATGGCTGCCACCCCCCACCATCCACCAGCCTAAATCATGAATTAAGTTGTTAAATCCAGTACCACACCCAGGATAGACCACCCCTCAGTGAACTCCATTTAATGTCTCCTCCAAATTAGACATTGAGTCAATGATGACTATTCATTGAAAACAGTGACCCAACCAGTTCCATATCCACCTTACAGTACTTTCATCTGATCTGTATTTTCTTGACTTAATGAGAATGTTGTGGGAAGCAGTGTCAAAATCCTTGCTAAAGTCATAATATATTACCATCCACTGCTCTCCCCCCGCATCCACAGAGCCTGTCACCTTTTCGAATGGCCTCTCCTCTTTATGATTCACTTCAAATACTGACCTAAAAGATTAGTGTAATGAGGTTAATGAAAACTTATGCTCGGTGTTGATCAGCCATCACAAATTAAATAGAATGTTAGGATGTACAAGGAATGAGATAGAGGATACATGGAAATATTATAATGTCATTATATAAGCCAATGTTACAGCTCAGTAGGATTGCTGGTAGCTCTATGTCAAAAGAGGAGACAGTAAGAGATGACTGATAAAAACAATTTAGGTATAAGGCAAAAGTTCTTAAATGCTGAGAGAAGAAAAAGACTGGAACACTTTGCCTTTCATAGCAGACTGATAATGGGGACATAATACTGGTATAGAAAGAAATCAAAAGGGTAACTTGGGCAGTACTGTTCAGTCTGTTCCAGAATGGCAAAATAAGAAGGCATTTACTGAAATTGGAAGGCAGCAAATTTAAAAGTTATGGAAGGAAATATTTTCCCCACTTGAACAGCCTATGAAACTTATTGCCAAAAGCTACCACGGAAGCCAAGAGCTAATGTGATATAAAGCAGGGCTTGATATTTATGTGGATAACAAGAATATCCAGAGTTGTTATAGTTCATTAAACAATAAACAAGATCTTTGGAAAGAATGAAATCCCCCTAGCTTCCAGGGATAAGCCAGTCATTAACTGTAGAAGGAAACCTTTCCAGGGGTAAGGGTATCCCATTACTGCAGGATTCCTCCAAAGTATACTGTACTGAGCACTGTTACAGACAGTATAGTAGATGAGGTGGACCATTGGTAAAACTGAAAACAGCAGTTCCTATGTCCTCCCTCAAAGATCTTTTGGAGACCTACATTTCACTAAGGTCCTTTTAGAGATCTGTAAGCAAGAATGGAGAAAAACTTAACCCCCCTCCCCCAATGGTGAGAAGGAAAAACAATATGTTAGTGTAATAATTGGAAAGGTATCTTTAAAAAGCAAAAAACACATATGATTACTAGTAGCTGGATTATAAAGAGCAGATGCTTGCTAGTGGCAGTTTTAAAACTTTTTAAAAAAGAAAAATTGGTCTTAAAGGAAAACTCTATTTGTTCAGTACTTCCCTCCCCCTATCAAGTAAAAAATGCTCCTGGTGCTTTTATTGCCTGATACCATTTCAGAATACTGTTTCCATTGGGTATAGTTTGTAGAACACCTCCAAATACAAAGTTCCCAGAGATAAGGCCAAACATTTATGCTATTGCTATTCCTTTAAAATGGAATGGTAACTGCTACAGCTTGCCATGGCTATATTTTGTCACTGTAAACAGAGCCCAGCTGCATCTGTGTTCTGCTTTGAAAAATGAGGATTAGATTTTTCTGTTTAGCTTTATCTTAAGTTTCTACAGAGATTATGCTCTGGTTACCACAGAACATCAGCTGGACAGCTTTCTTTTTCTTTGGTTATTAGCCCCTTAGGTATAACTTTGTAATCAAAGAGAGGTCAAGTGTATCAAAATAGGAGCTTGCCAGAATTTATCTGGCATAAATTCTTCCCCCAAGATTTCATTATGAAGTGCTGCTTCTAAAAAAAAACAAGAAAAAAAAACCCCCCAAAACCCCAAGCATCACCCAAAATCTAAGAAATTACTTTACAAAGCTTAAAAATAAATTATATAGATCTGAATGCAAGGGGCAGGATAAATTTGCATCTGTGTACAAATCACTGTCACTGTTGAATCAAGTGGTTTACAATATCCCCAAACAAATGGCTGTTTCTTATAGGTAGATACAGCACTAAGAACAGAATCTGCTGACACCACGGGAATCACCTCTGTGGTGCTCACTGCACAAAGTGGGTCTGAGTTGTGAATTTCACAGGTTAGCTTGGGAGTGGTGAGTGTGTAAAACTGAACAGCTGCATCTCAGCTTGTCGGATATGGAATTCTTCCACAGAGTCAATGAAAATGCGTGCTCCTGAGCTAAATAAATACATGCATTGCTTATAATCATGATTTGGCCACAGTACATCTCTACTGATGATGCTTGCAACACGTTTACAGCTGTTTCTGTATATGTAGCGATGCTTCTAAGTTAAAATGGAAAAATGAGGAAGAGACTACACTTCTAGAAAGGGAAGCATACCCACTACCTGGTGCTTTCTGTTTGACCACTGAAAACAAAGCTTCTTCTCAGACCAGCAGTGGACCTTTATAAGCTTATTTGTCCTGAGGCAAATGCTATCCTTCTATTTTAGGAACATGCAGGGCACTAAAGCCAGCAAACTGTGCAGTTACATGCTGTGGAAGGAGCAAGATGTTCAGACCCCATTCCTGAGGGATTCACACAGCTCTTAACTTGGATTTGACAAAACAGCAGCCTTTCACCCAACCCTACACCTCATCAGTGCATTAATCAGCTACCAATGCTAACTTTTTATGGAGTGGGGGCATTGGCATTCTGCAGCTGAAAGAGAGGATTGATTTCTTTTTTTGGCAATTTCAGCTGAACACCATAGGCTTTGGTAGACCCTTCAGCCTAGCAGAGCCTTCTGGGAAAAATTCTGTTCCTGTCTAAGTCAATGGCAAAATTCCCACTGACTTCCTTACAGTCAGGGTATCAACTATTTGATCTTCTTTGTTAGTATATATCCTTTAATCCCTGTAATTTCAGTGTGGCCAAGTTTCATGCTATTTGGTATTTTTTGTGAAGTCCCAGCTCCGGCACTCATGAGAATCTTATCTTCATTTAAAAGAAAAAAGTAGAAAGGAATTTCCTAGCTTTACATTTGTAACATGCATTTGTCAATGTGACTTGTCTACAAAATAAATAGCATTCAAAGTATTTGGGGGGGGGGCCTGCCTCATGATTTTTTAAACACCTGAGATTGTTTAGAAAGAAAAAACCCTCAAAACTATCCATGTGTTCATGGGTTACTCTTTACAACCAATGCTATCCCTGTTCCTCCTCCTTAGCTCATTCCATCTGCTTATAAAATCCACTTGCTTGGTCTGGTTTAAACTAGATTATAAATTCTTTAGGAAGTGGTTCATAAGTTTCCTATACAATTGGCTCTGTGAATTATTGGAAATATGAATATGCGATAATGTTAACACAGCCCACATGCAGTCAGTTCATATAATAGATAAATGTTATTTGCCCAGTCAGAGAAGAAGACCAATCATATGATTCATTTGATCAATCACAGCCAACAGCTTGAACACAATACACATAGCTTGAAAAACATACCACACATTTAACAGGAAAATTCTCGCTGAAAATTTGACATGAAAATTCTCATGAAAAACAACCTGAAAATCCTCACTGAAAAGTTTCAATAACATATGTTATTTTTTTTAATACTAATTTGTAAAATCCTTCACATAATTAAGAATGACTGATAGAATGCATGATGATGTATACAAATATACATATTAATTTACTTTTATTCATTGTTACTTTGTTGCATCAGATATTATGTGTACTCATGGGTATATGTATAAAGGCATTTAGGCACCTATCTTCCACTAATTGGCATATTAACACTGTGAAAACCTGCCCCTGAGGGTAATATCTGTGCAGCTGAATACCAAATGACCCAGTAGTTAGTTGGTGGGGAGGAGAGCAAAAAAGCCTGTGCCATACTATCAGTATTTATGGGCTGTGGGCTGCCAAACGCTACCAGGTTCATTTGGAAAACTGAGAACGTTCTTCGTTTTTTATTGTTTGTTCTTAATTCTTTCAGGCTGGTGGTTTGATGCTTGTGGCCCTTCCAATCTGAATGGAATGTTCTATACCGCGGGACACAACCACGGGAAACTTAATGGGATAAAATGGCACTACTTCAAAGGCCCCAGCTATTCCTTACGTTCCACAACAATGATGATTCGGCCTTTAGACTTTTAAACGTACCCAGGAGTAAATGAAAGAATAAAACTGAAGAACTGCTTGTGTAGCCTTCAGAAGTACAAGACAAGGGGCTTCTTGGACACAGCAAGTTGGAGCTACCTCAAAATTGCTCCACTATCTCTTCACTGCCTGCCTAGCTCTACACAAGTCACTTCCTGTGCTGAAGACATTGGGACAGCTCAGCTCACAAGGAGATAGCTGTAATGCTTTTTCCAGCAAAGGATAACAAGTGATCTTCATGTTCTGGTTATTATGAATGAATCTAGCACCAGCCAGCTGATGTTTTTTCCTTTGTATAAGGATGCAAAAAGTTACAGGATTAGACAGAAAAAATAATGGATTTTGAAGAACAGAAATAAATCTGCCATAATCCATTGAGAAGAATTTGTTTCAACACTGCAATATCATTACATCTATACAAAAGTATTACAGACATGGCTCCATTAATGCATGTCTTAAAATATCTGAGATGACCACTCTAATCATTGTCTTTCTTAAGTGAACTGAATTTAGATGGATGCATTTCTCTTACTCCCAGCATTAAATAGCATATGCTAGAGTTATTTTTCATGAACCCCTTCTAAAATATAAAACCTGTTCTTGATAAATCTACAGGGTCACAGTACATGAAGAATAATAAGGATAATATGCAGAAAATCTTCATTTGCTCCGTATTGTTAGGGCAAAGTAAGTGTAAGTAATCCAGATAATTGGCATAATCCCTGAGCTAGGATTTATAGTGTGATAACAAAAGTAACCATGGTTTTTTTCCTGGTGCAGCTTTTTCCTACATTAAAGTAGCCTGAATGCCACATTGAAAAATTGAAGGAAAGTTTAAAGAATGTGAACTATCTCATGATGAAATATATTGCTTTGTGTATAATGTTTCATTGGAACATACACAGGAAAGGAGACTATTAGGATATATAGAAATGGTATAAATGCATAGGTTAAGCAGATGGGTTCATTTTACATTATCTTTGCATGTGCACAATTTAGTGTTAATTATTTTGAATTTTATTAGAGGTTCATTTCTTCACTGTATTATTTCATCTTTGTGAATAATTGAGGCATGTCAGTTCTACACTGTGCTTTGGCTACTACTATAAAAAGCGCTCATTGCAGTCTTATAAAGAATAAAGGACTAATTATTAATTGTAAATAGCATGTTTATATTTACAGCAATGGCCATTTAATTTTGTACATGCAACTTCGATGCTTTTCAATGCAAATGACTGCAAAAATCACAGAAGGTTGTACTATCCAACTCTAGAAGGGTGTTATACATATCACTTCCCAGGAAAAGGGAAGCCAGAGAGGTGAATATTTCAACTATTGGAATTGAAGGTG
>NW_017728992.1:168840060-168843005 GCF_001723915.1 Gavialis gangeticus | reverse complement strand
ATTGCAGTCTTATAAAGAATAAAGGACTAATTATTAATTGTAAATAGCATGTTTATATTTACAGCAATGGCCATTTAATTTTGTACATGCAACTTCGATGCTTTTCAATGCAAATGACTGCAAAAATCACAGAAGGTTGTACTATCCAACTCTAGAAGGGTGTTATACATATCACTTCCCAGGAAAAGGGAAGCCAGAGAGGTGAATATTTCAACTATTGGAACTGAAGGTGCCTTAACAACAAGGAGAACTTGGGAGAAAAAGGTTCAGCTGTAAGCAAAGCTGACAACTACAAGGCTTTTTGTTTAAAATCTCTGCTGATCTACTCTTACTGAGGGGAAGGCAGGGAATCCACTTTGGAAATTAATTTCTACACATTCAGTTCTCTATGCCCACTGAAGTCAAAAGTAATATTCTTATTGGCTTCAACAGAAGCCATGTCATGCCCATGATATTTTTGTTTGTGTTTGTGTCATATTAAAAACATGCTGTTATTGGAAGTAGGCAAAGCAACAGATTTTTTTTAAAGGAATGATGGTATTTGACCAACAAAGCTCTGTGTTCTTTAACAGCTTTCTTCCATTTAAGAGAAAAAAAGCTGCATGGATTTTGTTGGCAGCATGAAAGAATAAACAAGGGGCTCCACAGGGTTCTTTATAACTATTGTAGCTCAGTGTTCTTCAAGTAAGAAGGTCTTTGTTTCACATATTTGTATATTTAAAAAAAATATTCATGCCCAAGGGGTTAATTTGTTGTGTTGTGCTGATTAAATTACTCAGCTGTTCTTTACTCAGCAGTTTCTTCAGAGTGCTTTTTTTTCCTCTGTTTCCACCGGTTTTCAACATTGTTTTCACTGGAGTGCAAAAACTATGATCTGTCTTCCACTGTGTTAAGATTTGTATTTGTTCCAGGTCTTCAAGTTAGGAATACTGTTTTGTAGATCCTACTGCAAAAGACAAAACATATTAAAATATAAATAAATAAAACCAAAGCATGTTATTTGCTGTTTATTTATTTTGTTTGGGAAAAAATCAGACGCGGTTTCCTATTCTTTATAATAAAACATAGAAAAAGGTCTCCAGACTCCAGCATTTACTTTCATTAGAGAATACATTTTTGTGGCAGATGTGTGTCATTTAACATGCTGAGAACTTTCATTTTAAATTCTGTTTAGAAGTGCTGACTACTTTTGGGAAAGAGTGCTAGCAAAACTGTGTGAATTAAATACTTTCTTTTTTACCTTTGAAATCCATAGCTCAGTTTTATTTTGCTCATTTTCTTGGTTAAACTATCAAATTGCTTCTTTTTTCATGGCAGTGGGGGATAAATTTCTCACATTCCATTGGCCAAGTTACAGATCAAACTATTTGTTTCTCTTGCCCTTATGACTGTGTGTTCTTTAATCATCCCTGAATGTACAAAATCTGGAAGTGGCAAATCTCAACTGCTTTTATTATTTCTTTTGCCTAGTTATGGATCTTGTTCCATTTGTATGGCTCTTAAAAACTGAGAGACCAATTTCAGCTTCTCTTGGTGGCCCATTTATCTTCATTTTTCCAGGTACTTCAGCTTAATTAGGCTTGTTCATTGATCACATTCAGACCAACCTAGCTTTTTAGAACAACACAAAAGCCAACAGTGTAATAAATCCACAAGAGCAGGTATTATTCCTTCCAACTAAAAATGCAAATCTGCGGCATTCCACTGAAGAATCACAATTAATTAAAAAAGCTCTTACTTGCTTTTGGTATGTATCTAAATAAGGTGTTTTTAAAATTTTCCACATATAATGAGTCCCACTGCCAGCACACCTCCCCCCTCCCCCAAGGCCACTCTTGTTGTATATTCTCCCACTCTGGCCTCCAGGGATGCCACCCTGCTGCCTGGCCTGCCACGCCTCCATGGTAAAAGGACTCTACAATTGGGACACTGCCCTCTAACAGCTGGCTCCCTCCAGCTCTCCTGGGTACCTGCATTTGTGAGTGTTGCTTCTCCAGCAGCCTCGGTACATGGGAGATCAGCCCCTCTGTAGGGGTTTCCCCTTAGGACATTCAGCAGGGATCCTAGAAATCAGTTTGTCATGGAAAAATGTGAAAAAACATGGAATTTGTGTTTTTACAGAGAATCTTTAGAATTGCTGGGGGAGGGGGTTGGGGGAAGAATTCACTGAAAATAAAATTGTTGGCTCCCCAGTGAGAGCCAGTGGTTATCACAGCCATTTTGGCAGCCCACCGGGGATTTGCCAGGCACACAGGGGGGAAGGCGCAGACACAGGGGGAAGCAGCCAAATGGTGGCTTATCAGCTTGTTCCCATCTGCTGCAGTCTGCTCAGCTGCCCTTGCACTACTATTTAGCAACCTGTTTGCAGACCTGCCCCTGTAGTTTATTGCAAGGCAATTTGCCCCAGACAGTTGTTTGCAGCTTTGTGACTCCTGTCTTTATCTCGTTGGCTGCTTAAAGTCTTGCAGCTGCCAGTAACCCACTGCAGTCCCAGCCTGCTTTTGCTTTCCTCTTAAAGTAATAGGGGCCCTTGACCCCTGTTATACCATGGTGATGCTAAAAAGCTAGCCTGGTCTTGACTTACTCATTTGGGTTTTTTTTAAAAAAAATGCAAACAGAGAGCAAATAAATAAGGATAGGTGTATATGTGTATTTCATAGCAGGTGGAACCTTGTTTTCTAAGCTACTGCTTTAAGTACAGTAAAGTGCCAAAAATAAGGTCGAGAATAATTTCTGTTTCAAATCCAGGCACTCATGCAGATTTCCCTGAAATTGTGCACACTTCATGAATGCACAGGGTAGTGTTAGTATCCAGAACGTGGTTGTTTGAGCAAGTGATTCCCAGCACATACATCTCTGGGAAAGCAAACTTAAACTCAAACAACTTTTCTTAAATTTAACATAATGAACCAATTTCATTTGCCCAGATATGTCAGCCAAGCCGC
>NW_017728992.1:168831289-168835060 GCF_001723915.1 Gavialis gangeticus | reverse complement strand
ATACATCTCTGGGAAAGCAAACTTAAACTCAAACAACTTTTCTTAAATTTAACATAATGAACCAATTTCATTTGCCCAGATATGTCAGCCAAGCCGAAGCTCCTGTCAGGACCAAAACAATCACATCCATGTTAATTTGGCATGTTACCTACTGCTGCTTTTCAAGGGCGCAAATGAAAATGTTATCAATGGAAAAAGTCGAACTCTTTCTTTGTGGGATTAATCCTAGCTGATAACCAAACTGATTATACAATACAACACGTGTGACCGGAGTAGCTGCAAGGCTTTTAGTTTACCAGTTTCTGCATGAATTTCAGGAGCTAGGCAGCAGCTAGTAAACTGAACTGACACCTGACTACTGTCATTCAGGATCAGGCCTGTAACAGAAACTAAAAAAAGAAAAGAAAAGAAAAAGGAAAAGGAAAAAATGAAGAGACTGTGTCCCAGTTCTGGTTTTTTAGGGAGGCAAGTAGGAAAGAGCCACAATCCAGGAAAGGAGGGGATTAATGGCTGATTCACTCTCCGCTCCACATCCTTCTCGCCCATGTCTGCCAGGACCTGAGCCTTATCCCTGCTTTCCCTTAAAGCTGATCCCCTGCAACAAACTCTTTTAGTGTGTCATGGAAAGACAGGGAGAGGATCAGATGATCCTAGGAAGTAGACCATACCCTATGTACTGGAGGAAGGCAAGTGGCAAACACAGCTGAGAGAGGAAATAGTGAGGCCCATACTCCACATTTCACTATAAGAGAGTATGCAGTGGGGGAGGAGCACTTCACCTCACTGATCTTTTGCCTGTCCCTAGCATTCTAATTACAAATCGTTCTAGCTGCAAATGCCACATTTATTCTACAAGTAACACACAGTTCCCTGTTCCAAACCTTGGGAAATGCAATGACAAAACCTTGTTAATACAAAATTAAAGTTGTTTGCCAGTTTCTCATGCTCTTCTAGAACATCAAGTTTAGCATTTTCAAACTACTGAACACTAAGGACATGAAGAACTAAGGCATTTTAACCTCAAATTCCAGAAGCAGTTGCCAGGGTGACTCTCACTCTGATGTATAGGCTCACTCTGCCTGTGACCTGTACTGAGCAAGAGCTGCCTACTCCTGCTGGCCCCTCAAACATTTAACATACTCCACAGAAGAATACAACATCTGCTAATTTTTGCAATTGCATCATCCCCCGAAAGACACTTCAGCCGTGGGTACTTGATGTTATTTAAACCCCCAGACCACATAGTCTCCCAGCTAACTGCTGACAGTCCACCTGGCAAGGAGACCCTACTATTCATTCCTGATAACTTAGACAATGCAATTTTTTAATGAAGCCTACTGTATCTCTCTCTCTTTCTCTCTCAAGGGTCTCTCACATACCTCTTTCCTTTGGTCTCTTTCTCTCTTTTTCATGGGTATGTGTAGACATGCACACGCACACAGCAGGCTGGAAGTTTCACATGCCTACTCCGAAAAAACACAGGCTCCTTCATATCACAATCACAAGACTCTCAACCTGTTCAAAGTCAGCCTTCTACCAGTCCATACATCCACTGCTATACCACACAAAACAACACAGCCAAAAATACTTGCAAAATAATTCCCATTGCCTATTGCCAGATTCAGGTTAGGGACACGTTGAGGTTTAACAGATGTGTACCATCCCTAACTCACAATCTTCTCATTTTTTTCAGTGATCTAAAAATAATACACCTTAGCTCTTCATTTCCTGGTTTTCAGAGGTGTGAGTTTTGCTGAACTCAGCACTCTAGAATGGCATTAGATGCTATCAGGTAATCTTAACTTTGTGCTACTTGAGTTTTTTTGTCATTCAATATTTGCTTATATTAAGTCTTCTAATGTTACGTAGCATTTGAAGTCAAACATACATGGCACTAATCACTGAAGATATGAATAACTTGGTTATCTGCTAAGAAACAAGATGTGATCCAAAAGCTAATTATTGGAGAACAGCCATCTTTTGAAAACGTAAACATAAATAGCTCAAAGCGTGGGGAAATATTTGGAGGGACTGGATGGCAGGAAACAGTCGATAAGGCTGTGGAGAGAAGAAACAATCAGATCATTTTTAAGGACACCACTATAATTTTAACCTAGATGTATTATGGGCCAGGCTGACTAATCAACGGCCTACATATGAATTAGGTTGGCAGTTTCACATTGTACAACTAACCGTTCTAATCCAGGCTTTTTTGTGGAGATGTCTAAGACTGAATGGCAACCCCCATTATTATGGCAACTCCCAGTGCATCAGCCTGGCCCTGCTAGGATAAGATTGTGAGCAGACTAGCAGTGTTCATTGAAAGAGTCAAAATAGATTGGAATTAAATAAAATAATAATGATGATGATAATAATAAAAATAATAATAATAACAATAATAGTAACACCCCCACCAACAATAATAAAGTTTTTAAATGGTCACCTTATCACTGAAAAACTTCCCAGATATTTTCAAAAAGGAAAGCAGTTTCTGAGCAAATATGTGCTTAATTTCATGCCAGGATAGGTAGCTACATCAAACACCTGAGAAAATTCAAGAGGTTGCATGGAATAAATGCTGTTTCTTATACAGTAATTTTTTTGGTTTTTTTTTAGGGGGTGGGAATGAAACCACAAATTTGTTCAGTCACAATTCTGTGCAATACGAAGTTTCAGTTTTCTAGTGTATAGATTTCATAGATATTAGGGCTAGAAGGGACCACATAAAATCATCAGGTCCAGCCACCTGCCCAAGGGGCAGCAAGTCAGCCTGGGTCAAATGATCCCAGCAAGATAGGCATCCAAGTGTTTTTTGAAAGTATCCAGAGTAGGTGCTTCCACCATCTCTGGGGGGAGTCTGTTCCAGGCCTTGAGGGGTCAGACAGTAAAGAAGTTTTTCCTTATGTCCATCCTAAAATGGACTTCCAGGAGTTTGTGACCTGGAGTACATCATGTAAATGTTCTTTCTGACTGTAACATATCTGTCTCATGCAGAATAAACCTCATTCGCCAAAAGATGTAGCTAATATGAACAGAAGACCAGTGGTAAACTAAAGTCTATCAAAATTTGGGCCTGCCCCACTGTTATGCACAAAATAATCCCTGAGCTATAATCCTGTTTCCTTTCTAAAGAACTCAGCCTGATAGTTGCACATGACATGAGTACTTCCATACTAAGTGTCAATCTGCTTTATTTCTAAATTTCTGGCAGTATTCGATTCCTGTCTGAGGAGGAAGATGAGTGCCACAAGCAGCTGAACACAAAGGCCTGCAGACACTGGGCTGCCCTGAAACCATAAAACAGCAATTATGAGGTTATCAAAATACCACTCCCATGGCAAGAGAGCTGGGTGAAGGAACCATTTTCAAAGCTCTTAACCCTTGGGATGGATGAAGAAATACACAGCCATACATACATACACATGCACATCCTCCTGATAAGTTAAAAAAATGGAGCTCGTATATGGTATCCCTCCATGAAATGGAGAAGTTGGAAGAAGGAAGAGCTAATGGCCTCTTCAACCTGGTAGGAATAGGAAAGAAAAACCCCAAGTAGCAAAGGCAAAAGAAATTGAGACACTTTCAAAAATAAAGATGATTTTGGAAAAGGAAGGAAAGAGAAAAGATGTCATAGAATAGTGCAACCAGGGATACTGAATGGTAAGTTAAGAAATGGAGGGAAGGAACAAAGAGAGAGGAGAAACTGAGACTGACAAAAAGACATATTGGAAGGTGTCAGGCTGGAGCATAAGAAAAAAAAAGAAGGGAATA
>NW_017728992.1:168829651-168831260 GCF_001723915.1 Gavialis gangeticus | reverse complement strand
AAAAAAATCAATACAAACATAATAATTATCACTTATAAAACAGTGGATGTCTATATCAAAATAGCAGGGCACTTATTTGCAGAGGGGAGAGAAATAAAATTTACTACCTAAAATAAAATGTTAAAGCTTATCCTATATCTTAGCGTACTTATATTTATCTATAGGGAATAGAGAGGGAGAGACAAAGTCAGAAATGTTTGGGGAAGGGGAGAGAATGCATTTTAAAAGAAAAAAAAAGAAGGGAATAGCAGGGGCAAGAGAGATAAAGTGGGGAGGGAGTATAACCTGGAACATGAAGTCAGCAAGTGTTTGAAGACAACTGAAAGGGTCTTGGAGAAAAAAAAATCTGAAAATTTCAAGTTAGAAAAAAATTATGCTGAAGGAAATGGGATAGAAGGATACTGGAGGACATAGAACTACAGGAAAGGAATAGAATAGAAAGAAAACAAAGGGAGACAAATATTGATAATATTATTATAAAATGTCAAAATATTGAAATGCGACACAATAAATCTAATAGTATACTGATAGACTCTGCATTCCTACACAAGCAAACTTCCACTGAATTCACATAGGAAAAAGATCTTTACTTGTGTTAGGCTGAACGTTCAGCCTCAGTACTATTTGTTTAAGTCATGCTCCCACTAGCATGTCTGATGTCCCTATATTTTGACAGATTTGTCCCCTGTTTAGTCTTAATTTCTTCCTTTACATTACACTTCCTGTGTTAACCTTGCATTCACTACTGGCTAGTCAGCCCAACAATGAAAGGAACACAATGACTATTTTTATTTATTATTATTACTTACTTCTTATGGTGCAATGTAGATGCCCAGACTGCTTTACATCTGGTAAAATAAGACATAGCCCAGAGTAGCAGACCTTTCCTTGAACAATCATTGGTGACATTGTCTGTGAGAAACAGTCCATGCTTTTAGCATGAGACAAGAATCCATCAGGCAGATAAATCAACTTTGGATAATATTTATTCTTCTACTAAAAGATGTGGCTCTCCACCCCTGCACAGCCCTCTCATGCTTATATTTAGAACCACTGTCTGCTCTCAAGGAAACTACAAATCTCAGATCTGTTCCTGTTCAGATGCATCGTTGAACCACTGGTTTATTTTCTTTTGGGTAATGGAGCAGAACTCCCAGTCCCCTGGTGTACATTTAGCTTTAACTGCTTTTTGAAGCAAAACTTTCTATTTCTTCATATGAAGGTTTCCTCTTTAGAACTCACCTTTCATCCCCCAAGAGATTATTATTTGAGTCCTCTTCTGAAAGCTTCACCCAGCACAAGTTGTAAGCTTTGGGGGCACATTCCCCCCTCAGATTCGCTCATTGACTTATCTCCAATATTCTGATCTCCCTTCATTCATGGAGCTCCCACAGGGAAACAGGCCCAGAGCTGCCACTCATTGCCTATCATTCGTTTTGAAGTGCATCTTTCATTACATCCAGGAGATATTCCTCTGCCATAAAAAATCACTCAGCGATTGCA
The DNA here is from genome assembly GCF_001723915.1 of Gavialis gangeticus. Classification (NCBI taxonomy): domain Eukaryota; kingdom Metazoa; phylum Chordata; order Crocodylia; family Gavialidae; genus Gavialis; species Gavialis gangeticus. The sequence continues at coordinate 168,829,757 of NW_017728992.1, read as the reverse complement.
CCCTCCCAGCTCAGCACCCCTGCTGGCATGCTCCCCAGCAGACCCCGAAGTACTTCTGGTCCACTTGCAGGTCTGCTGCCAAGCATGCAGGGACCCCCCCCCCCCC
>NW_017728992.1:168826940-168829482 GCF_001723915.1 Gavialis gangeticus | reverse complement strand
GGGGCCCCCCCCCCCCCGTCCAAATTCCTGTGGGATACTCCATCCGCCCCAGCATCTCAACATTCACAAAGCCTGGTGCCTAGAGGTATGTAGAAAAGACATTTAAAAGTATGTCTACGTCCAAATCGCCAAATCGATTCGGAGGGTTCTGATTTGATTTAGAGAGATTAAAGGGTCCTCTGATTCCATCTGGATTTGAAGATTCAGCCACCAAATTGGGCCGAATCTCTGCCAAACTGAATCAGGGACCAAAGCTTTGCACAGCCCTACAAGGTAGTGCTGTCCTATGCTTGCAGAAAATCAGATTGCAGAATTTTCTTATTTACTGACTGTGGGCTTGGATACATGACAAATTTATATTAGCATAGCCAGGCTTTACACCACTGTCAACTAGTAGGGGGCATAACCTGCTTCCCTATTTTAGCATAACTTACTTGAATCTGGTGTAGAATTTCCTCTGGAAAAATTTCAGTGGTAATACTACACTAGGGTAAGCTAAATGAGATTAGTATTGTCTACCTGGAGCTATCCTGTAGTACAGGGGTGGGCAAATTGCAGCCCGCGGGCCAGATGTGGGCCACCAAGCCATTCTATCTGGCCCACGGGGCCCCTAAAAATATGAGAAACTTAATATTTATCTGCCCCTGGCTGCTTGTCATGTGGCCCTCAATGGTTTGCCAAAACTCAGTAAGCGGCCCTCTGCCCAAAATAATTGTCTGCCCGTGCTGTAGTAGCTATTTCCTATAAGTAACCAGGTGCTATTTGCTCCCCTGCCACCTTGTGGCCAGGTATTGTAATATCCCTAGCAGTTACCTTAGAACAGCTGTTTGTCTGTCCAGGCACGAGACCAAAGTAAATTATACCAATGTAAATGTAATGCACCCAATCCCTATGTAACATATTGAGGATTTGGCAAACAACAACAAATACAGCCAATTTAGCTTGCACTGTTAGAAGCTGGTTTACAAACCAGAAACATTATGCACTATTATTTTATTGCCACGTCCTGCCCCACAAATTACACCTCAAATAACAACGGACCGTCTGTCTCATCCCAAAATACTTCTGACTTATCCCACAGACCAAGTTCCAGACCAGAGGACTAGCCTTCATTTGTTTTAATCCAGAATCAGAGGCCCTACATAAAGGCAACATGAAGATCCAAAGAACTTAAAAGGTGAGGTTTAATCCTGCTCAAATTAGTCAGGACACAAGATATCACCTCAATTGTTAGGTGCTTAGAAACAAACAAATATACATTTCTACCATTTCAAATAAATTTAAATCTAAGAAGAATTTGTTAGATGTGGGAGGGGAAGAGGAGATGGGGAGAATTCATCTGATGATTAATTAAAACCTATGAGTTATCCAGCTGCAAAGTCTATTACAAAACATATTATGATCTTTATACTTGATGATTTTGATGTTTGCTGCCACCTACAGTCAAATATTGAGGTTTTCAAATGCTTAGATTCATCTCCAGTGGCCAGCAATAAAGAATGCTGAGCTAAAAAACTGAACAAACTGATAAAAAGGCCAAGACATAAATACTCAAATTTAAGTCTTTGAATAAGTGGTTTCAGTTACACAAGTGCTGAGCTCCTCCTAACTTCAATTTACTTCACACAGATTAAAAATTCAGTGGTTTTATAGCAGTGTGGACCATTTAAGGGGGGATACTGATGTGAAGTCAAAGGAATTTTTAGTGGAAAGTGTGTCCCAAAAAGCAGAGGTGTTAGAGCCATGGGAGTCACACAACTCAATCGTTAGCTGGTGTGGCCAGTCTCCCCTCTATATTTTATGCTTTCAGGATTCAAAGCAAGCAGGACAACAACACCATTAATAGGTCAAGTTGTATCTATTAAAGTTCTGAATAGGCAAGAGGTCAGTAAATGATGACGATGAAGGAGATTTCAAGGGAAGAAAAAGTCACGATGGTGACTGTGAGTTCTGGTGAATCATGTTAAAAATGACCACTTTGAAAGAACACCAATTACAAAGTCAGGCACTCAGAAGTTAGGAAATGCAAGAAATCAGCCTGTTCCTGCAGCTTAACTTCAGAATGCTTTACAAAGAGTGTTTCAAGCATGACAGCGCCTTTAATTACACAGCTGAATACTGTTTCTTCTGCAGGATCCAAGGCCACACTGAATTACGGGGAACACCTGACCTTTCACTAAAAGTATATCCCTATTAGTTATGAACAAAATGATCCACCTATTTTGATGTGTTTGTTTATTTTTTAAAACAATTTAGAAGCATAAAATTCTGTTTCTTTTCAAAATATAAACATCTTTTTTCTCTCTTCAGGGCACTGGAGCAATATTTTCTGAAAGATAAGGCCCTGTTTCAAATTAATAACTGCAGAACAGCCAAAGCTGCTAATCCTTTTGCCATACGTAAGCTATCTAGTTTCTTTGACCTTTCACTTTCCAGTGTTGCAAACAGAGTTGCACAGAGGTTGGGATTCACAGGTCACCAGACCACAGATAACCTTTAGACTCTATTGGGACTCCTCATAATTATTTTCTTGCAGGAACTA
>NW_017728992.1:168817120-168821940 GCF_001723915.1 Gavialis gangeticus | reverse complement strand
TTTCACTTTCCAGTGTTGCAAACAGAGTTGCACAGAGGTTGGGATTCACAGGTCACCAGACCACAGATAACCTTTAGACTCTATTGGGACTCCTCATAATTATTTTCATGCAGGAACTAGTAGTGAATCAGTATTTGGAGAGTTGAAGAAATCCAGTTGTCATTCACTTTTTTCACTTCCAGTTTTAAAAAGCATGAACTTAACAGCTCTGAACAAATAAAAATGAGCAGAGATGAACACAAACCCAGAAGCAACTCACTTGTCCTCCAACAACAAACACAGCAGGGGCTCCTATACACGTGTAGGGATGCTGCTCTGACACACTGTAATTACAGCACATCAAATCAAGTCTGCTGGAGTGTGGTAATTACCGAGCTCCAGCAGACTCCAGCATCACATGTATCATCGTCCCTGCACTGAAAAATGGCAGCAGGGCATTTTCATCTAAATCTCATTCAATGAGCTTTAGTTCAAAGCGCCCCATTGCCATTTTTCAGCGCAGGAATGCTGATACATACATGACACTCTAGGTGCTTTTACTTAGCGCAGTTCTTGGAGCTTTGCTAATTAAAGCACGCCCCCACCCCATCACCTCCTGGAGCACATCTATAAATGCCCTGGTGAACACTATCCACACTCATCATTGCGAGCCTTCACATCCCACTTTATTCAATTTCACTGGTATAACAGGAAGAACCTAGTACTGCCTTATACCAGCCAAAGTCTATGTCTGAACTGCTTTACTGTAAGGAAAATGAGGTTTGTGTATGATCCATTACAGCATAAATATTACTTTTGTGAAGGATCGGATGCTGTCTAAGAGGGAAGGTCCTTAAAGCAGTAAGGTGAGCTTCTGGAATCAGTTCTCAGCTCTTCCACAAACCTGAAACAAATCAGTCAGGGATATGCCTCAGCTATTGACCTGTAAAGATGGGAATAGTACTGGTTATTTTATTCCTTTCTTTGTCTTCGTTATCTATTTTGGACTACATCCACAAAGAGACTTAGGCACTGAAGTCTGATGCTTAGACAAGATCCTCACAATCTTTGCCCAGTTGCCACCTAGCCCTGGAGACACCTTAATTCCCAAAAAGCCAGATTTACAATAGTGTTAGGGTAGTTAGGTGCCTAAATATTTGGTGGATCTGGGGCCTAAATACTAAGTCCCTGCCAGCTGTTATGCCCAGAACTGTCTATGTTCTGGTCTTTTTGCTTGGCATCCTAACCTTGATCTTCTCCTACCTGCATCATCTGTGGAGCTACCTGTGAAGTAGGTGTTCTCAGGGCATGTCTACAGCATGGGACTTCCCACAAGAGAGGGCCAGGGATGAAGTACAGAGGCAAGGTTGTATGGAAGGAGGGAGACCTATTTTCAAATCCTTGTTCTGTCTCTGTAAGAGCAGGAAACCAGGTTTCTCAGCTCCCAGGTGAATGTCCCTGCTACCAGGCTAGTGGTCACACCAGGCTATAGTGCATGACTTCTCTTGAAGAATTAGTTATTTTGTATAACTAAATACTAATTGAAGCCAGGAATTAATCCTGACTCTTCTCCATGTGGGTGTCTGCATCACCACACTGTAAAATCAGTTTCTTTTTCTGCCTCTGAGCCAAGGAATATACTAGCTTACAGCATGTTCCCATTATTTTAGGGCCTCACTTTGCCCCTGAACTGTATAAGACATGGGAATCCTACTAGGTCTAAAGTTTATAACCAATCCTTTTGTGGATCTAGCTGCAAGTACTTTGGGAGAAGGAGACTGCCTTTAGAATGGGATTTACCAGAATACACAGCTGGCATGTCTACATGTGCAAATGTTGTGGGGTAGGTAATTTCCTCTAGAGTAAACCCACCATGGGCAGGCTGAGGATGAGGATTTGGGAGCAAAAGCTCCTGCCCCCTCCAGCCCTGGACCGGCCTGTCACAGGCCAGCTGGGCACTGTGAGTATATCAATTTAGTTGCAGACTGACTGAGCACTGCAACTTTATTAGCCACTGGGCTTTTTGGTTCGGGATCAAGGAGGTGATGTTGGCAAGGAAAGAAATGACAAGTTTCACTTACAAAAAAGAATGAATTTTACTTATGACAACAAAAGATACAGTTTCCATATATAATAGTTAATATAAAGGTTAAGCTAATAAACAGACAACATAACAATACAGATTAAAATTGACAGTGATAATAAAACAGATAAAGAAATTAACCAAGAGTTCCCACTTGGTTAGTAACTTATCGTTAGTCCCTCAGTTAGAAGATGCATGTCAAGTTGAATCAGCAAAGTCAGATGTCTCTGAACTGGGCTGCCCAAAGGAGAACTGGTAAAAGCCCCTCAGTCAGGATCTGGTCCTCACTCTCACAAGGAGTAAAAGAGATCCGTCAGGGTATGGGACAGCAATGACCCTTCTGTTCCGTCCTTCCCAAGGGTTACTTTGACGTGCATGTTCTTTTATATCCGAATTATGCTAACTTTTAGTTATATAGCCATTCATAATATTACTTTATAGCTGTTACCCTATGGGATTAAAAGATATTAGAAATTATTATAATAAGTTACTGCCCAAGCTTGGGTTTATCCAATAAGCAAATTGCAATACAGCATCTTCAGGTTTGAAATTAACATTACCCTGCCTAAATCCAGCCCCTTCAGAACTCTCTGACTATGCTTTTTTGGGATGTTCTTTCTTGAAATGTACTGGATAAGCTGGGCAGTTGAACCATCATCAAGGCTAAATTCTGAGTGAGAAAGAACTATTAGGTCAGCTAATTTCACAGCTACAGCTTTGTCTTTGAGGCCTAGTCAGTTCCACAAACAGTTACAAGTTACATTTGCGGGTTACAAAAATACAAGCTTCATATTAGACAAAAGTTCCAAATGCCTCCAAGAAGCACATATTTATTGCTTATTAATTTCTTTGGTTCTAGCCATCCACCGGCCCCTGCAGCAGCTGGGGGAGCTCTAGGCTCCCCCTGGGTGCTGGCTGGTAGGGAACATGGGGCAAGTAGCAAATGAACTGCTGAGCAGAGCAGTAAAGCTCAATGCATGTAATGCTATTGTATTAGTTAGAAGTGGTAAATTACTATGCAGTAATTAGCTCTACTGCGTAGTAAAGCATCTTGTGTAGATGCACCCAGTGATAATAAAAGAAAATAATTTCATATTTCAAAAATGCCAGACACAGGCCCTGGGGATAGCATTAATGTCATTTCTTCCTGTATTTCAGTGCCTCTAAATGCATTGTATTTGTATGAAATCCCAAAGCAGGTTTTAAGATCTGTTGATTCTCTCATCATATGCAGACTATAGAAAAATTAAATTTATGCAAGCATCCTTCTGCTTCCCTTGCTGGTATCTGCAAATGAACATATTAAACAATTAGGCAAGCTAGTCATATTTGCAGTAACATACCATGTCAGAACACTGAGTGTATTATCAATTAATCTGATGTGTAAGAAATATTTAGTGCTCAGGCAGTGAATTATGAGAGTAGTGTCACAAAAAGAATAAAGTTCGTATTCCATAAGAAAATATTATATTACCCTGTTTATTCCAAAGTGTTTATCTCCAGCAAGTGCTCTACACTTTATCGGAAACAATGACTGCACAGTAAACATCTCTCCTGCTCACCTAGCAGCAATCTGCTGAAACTCATGTGCTACAAAATAAACCTTAGTAACAAGAGTTAAGTATTTCACTCTCCTTCCTTAACAAAGGCCACTTCCCTGAGGGAATCCTTTCAAATGCTACCGTGTTTGCTTGTTTACATTTGTTAACAGCTTGAAGCTCTGTTGGGCTTTTGCTAGTGGGGGTGGCCTGATAATAAAAGTAGGTCCCCCTGCCTCATTCATATTAGATCCAACATCCAGCCCTACAAGCCAGGTACATGAAATCCATTTTGCAAACTTCTGAAATCTTTCTTCACACAGGACCTGAAAATTCATCCTTACTGATACAAATCAAAGTTCAGCCAGAGGCACGAGTTTGCAATGCTGTTTGACTTGAAAGGACTGAAAGCAGATCATTCTCAGTCCTATTCTCAGCTTGATGTATAGCAAGTCCTCCCCACACCCCAACCTTCATTAAGTGCCACCTAAGTACCTGTGGCACTGTGGAACATAATAGAATTATAGAAAATCAGAGTTGGAAAGGACCTCAGGAGGTCATCTAGTCCAACCCTCTGCTCAAAGGAGGACCAGCCCCAACTAGATCATTCCAGCCAGGGCTTACATGATCTAGTTGGGGCTGGTCCTGCTCTGAGCATGGGGTTAGACTAGATGACCTCCTGAGGTCCGTTCCAGCCCTAATTTCCTACGATTCTGTTATGTTCCACAGTGCCACAGGTGATTAGGTGACACTTAAAGGGGGTGAGGGAAGGATGTACCATATAACAAGATGCCCCACTGTAATTGTTCTCTATGTCAGCAAGGTGGGTGGAGCTGCTAAATAATAATAATTTGACAGTTCTTCCATTTAGGGGGCTACTCCACTTTAGCTTTCCTTTAATACAGGATACAGCCAGCACACAAAACAGTTACCACAGGTCACCCTATGTGCAGTAAATTGTTTTTCTCTGACTCACCCCTTTTCATAGTTTCATAGTTTCTAGGGTTGGAAGGGACCTGAGCAGATCATCTAGTCCGACCCCCTGCCATGGCAGGAAAGAGTACTGGGGTCAAACGACCCCAGTAAGGTGGTCATCCAACCTCCTCTTAAAAACCCCCAGGGTGGGAGCCTGCACCACCTCACTTGGAAGCTGGTTCCAGACCCTAGCCATCCTGACCGTGAAGTAGCGCCTCCTGATGTCCAACTTAAACCTTCCCTCC
>NW_017728992.1:168814137-168817091 GCF_001723915.1 Gavialis gangeticus | reverse complement strand
GTCACTCCTTGCGGCGCTCAGGGGAACAGGGACTCCCCCAGCGCCTGCTGATCCCCCCTAACGGAGGTTTGCACCTCCTTTGCTTGTGACTGCAGGGAAGCTGTTAGGAAGGCCAAGGCAGAGATGGAGTTAGGGCTAGCGACCAGAATTAGAGATAACAAAAAGTCCTTTCCTCAAATACATAGGAAGTAAGAAGAAGGCACTGGGTAATATGGGGCCCCTACAGGACAGGTTTGGCAATCTGGTGATTGCAGCAAATGAAAAAGCTGACCTCTTTAATGAATTCTTTGCCTTCGTATTCCTGAACAGGGACCAGGACATTTCCCCCAGTAGGATTATGCATGGACCCAGGGGAGGCACCACCATGCCTAGGGTCAGGGATGACCTAGTTAAGGAACTTTTTGGAGGGGCTGGATGTGTTTAAATCAGTAGATCCAGATGCTCTTCACCTGACGGTGCTGAGGAAATTGGTGGGGGGTCATAGTGGGGCCCCTGGCGTGGCTCTATGAGCACTCGTGGAGCTTTGGCTAGGTCCCAGAGGATTGGAAAAGGGCCAGTGTGGTCTCCATTTACAAGAAGGAGAGAAAGAAGGACACTGGCAATTGTAGGCCAGTCAGTCTTACCTTGGTCCTTGGGAAAACCTTTGAGAAAATTATCAAGGAGCACATCTGCAAGGGCCCAGCAGGGGAGGTCATGCTCAGGGGCAACTAACATGGGTTCATTGAGGGCAGATGCTGCCTGACTAATTTGGTTTCCTTTTATGATCATTTCACAAAGTCCCTGGATGAGGGCGTCAAGGTGGATGTCATCTTCCTGGACTTTAAGAAGGTCTTTGATACTCTTTCCCACCACATTATCTTAAAAAAATGAGGTGGCTGAGGCACTGATGCCTACACAGTCAGATGGGTGCGCAAATTGACTAGATGGTCACACCCAGAGAGTGGTGGTGGATGAGTTGTTTTCAGCCTGGAGGAATGTGGGCAGTGGAGTCCCCCAGGGCTTGGTCCTGGGGCCTCTACTGTTCAACATCTTTATCTGCGATCTGGATGTGGGTGTGGAAAGCACGCTGTCCAAATTCGCTGATGACACCAATATGTGGGGCGAGGTGGGCACGCTGGAGGTGAGGGACAGAATCCAGCTAGATCTAGACAAATTACAGAGATGGATGGATGAGAATAGAATAGAATTCAATGCAGACAAGTGCAAGGTGCTGCAGCTAGGGAGAAGGAACCATCAACGCACCTATAAGCTGGTATCCCTTCTTGTCAACACGGTGGCAGAAAGGGATTTTGGAGTCATAGTTGACTCCAGGATGAACATGAGCTGCCAATGCGAGGAAGTGGACAGTAAGGCTAACCACACCTTGTCGTGCACCTACAGCTGTATCACAGGCAGGTCCAGGGAGGTGATCCTTCCCCTCTATACAGCATTGGTCAGGCTGCAGTTGGAGTACTGCATCCAGTTCTGGGTGCTGCACTTCAAGAGCATTGTGGCTAGCATTGAGAGGGTCCAGAGGGCCACTTGCATGGTCAAGGGGTAGCGGGGCAGGCCCTATGAGGAGAGGCTTAAGGTCAGCCTCCACAAGAGAAGGCTAAAGGGGGATCTGGAGGCTGTTTACAAACTCACCAGGGGGGACCAGCGGAAACTGGGTGAGGCTCTGTTACCCCAGGGACCACCTGGATTTGCTAGGAATAATGGCCACAAATTGTTAGAGAGAAGGTTCAGGCTGGACATCAGAAGACATTGCTTTACAGTTAGGGCTTCCAGGCTCTGTAATGGACTCCCAAGGGAGGTGGTACTCTCTCCTACCTTGAGGGTCTTCAAGAGGAGGGTGGACAGATGTTTGGCTGGGGTGTTATGACCCTAGCACTCGTTCCTGCCTGGGACAGGGGGTTGGATCTGATGATCTGTTTAGGTCCTTTCTGACCCTAAGCACTATGAAACTTGGTGTTATTATTTCATCTGTCCATTTCCTAAGATACATCAGAGGTCAAAGTGGTCCCTCCAACCATCTCCACCCAAGATCAGGAAGTTACAGTGACTATATAAACTCCTCTATGTCCTTGAATAGCTCTGATTGCCTAGACAGGGTGAGCACTGCCGTCTGGATTTATCATGCAGACAACCCCCCTCTGTGGTGGGTGCAGAGCTGCCATAAGGAGTTTGGCTAAGTTACCAACAAAATTTCACTGGGGAAAAGGAATGTCACTTCCAAACAAAGACAAGCATTTGGCCCTAGTGACTAGGTTTCATTGGAAAGGATAACTGTTACTTCAAAAAATAAGAGAGGATATTGACCGGGCACTGTACTTCGGGACAGGGGCACCAAGACAACTCTTACCCTCTGGGCTATGGTGTCACTATGGGCTATGGTGTCAATATGGGGAATTTGATTGGTGTATTTAGGAAGGGAAAGTCTGAATGAGCAAGGATCCACAGAGGAAGATCTTCATTTGAGCACTTCTGGTTTAGTTTGGGAGAGCCAGGCCAACACAGCAGTGTTCAGGCAACTGAATCAGAAAACAGTTCTCAACAAGTGTGTAACATATATAAGAATCACTGACTTCAGGAAAGGGTTGGTTTTTATCCCACAGGAGACCCATTTTGGGCAGGTGGGGGGCCCTGAAACTATTTGTTGGGTTGGAGAGCAATAACCTCTATATTTAGATTGTGGAAACATTGTGTAATTGCTGCCTAAATCCCAGTGGGAGCTCTTCCTGGTATTACCCCTGATTTTCCCACTTAAAGAAAAGAATTGCTGTGTTGCTGACCATTGTGCCTATTCCTGGAGTTACTTCTTGTCTCATTAGGCAAGGGGGCAGGGAGAGGGGAAGGATGGTTCTGATCAAAAGACAAAGAGTTGTCTCAGGTGTTTGGCTTTGGACTTGGGTTTACTTCAACCAGTCTCAGAGACCCCCTGCCTGACATTGAGCAAAAACACAACTCAGCTGACC
>NW_017728992.1:168808503-168809137 GCF_001723915.1 Gavialis gangeticus | reverse complement strand
GAGTGGGAAGGGGTGTGGGGGAAGGATGGTTCTGATCAAAAGACAAAGAGTTGTCTCAGGTGTTTGGCTTTGGACTTGGGTTTACTTCAACCAGTCTCAGAGACCCCCTGCCTGACATTGAGCAAAAACACAACTCAGCTGACCTGAAGGGTCCACCCCGAAACTGCCAAGCTGCCCCTGGCAGTGCAGTATAATTGCCAATTTTTAAATGATCTGGATTATGTCATCTTGTTTCCTACAACCTTTGTACCAGTGGAAACTTGCTGCTGAGCTGTGCTTCTTTTAGGTATTCATTTCCTTGTAAGTGCTCATATAGGCAACAGACACGTAGGAAACAGGCCATGTCTATCATGCATCACTATAATGAAAGAAACCTATAATGCTATTAACACAGAACTATTAACTCAGAGGAAAGACAAGGGGACAATCACCTGGAGTTTCTCGCTACTTCTCCCTTTGGGTAAAAAGGGTTTGGAAAAGAGAAGTAGGATTTGGTAGCAGCAATTAACGATTTATTTGTCCAGTTGGGATAGCTACTGCTGTTGCAAAGCAGAAAGACCGTGATGGAGAGGTAATGCACTCTATAGGTGAAGGGGTGGTTAAAGTGAAGCCTCAGGGCAGAGGCTCCATCATA
>NW_017728992.1:168797291-168803503 GCF_001723915.1 Gavialis gangeticus | reverse complement strand
TGAAGGGGTGGTTAAAGTGAAGCCTCAGGGCAGAAGCTCCATCATAAATGGAATATTTAAAAAATCCCAAAACAAAACCAACCAGAACAAACGCCACAGCAGAAGTTTGTCTTGTCCAACAGTCTGGTTAGAGATTACACAGGGAAGGCAAAAGAAAATCACCAACATGATAAAACAGTAAATCCCCTGCTGCTTCCTGTCCCAGCAACGGGGTAGTCACCTCTCTCACTAGTGTTTAAGTTGTCTGATTTGTACCCCCTGGACTCCCAAGACGCTTCTTCACACTGAAACTTAAAATATGAAGCAGTAATTCAGGAAATCTCTTAACACAGCAGGGTTCTGTTTACAATGTGGAAGGGTTAAGGATGAAAACCAAAGCAGTCTAATTCTATTTTCAGAAGGGAATACCTAAAGCAGGATTATCTTTAATGACAGACAGCACAGTGTCAAAGGACTGTGTCAGGTTTCAGACCTTTCCATAGTTTAAATTCCTATGTTTAATCAAAGGTTAACTGAATCATTGGTGGTGGCAAAAAGCTGCTTCAATATGTCATTACTGCGGGTGGCCTACAATAAATAACACCATATAAGGGAAATAAATGATCTCCTACACACAAAGCATATTTTTCATGTATGCCTCAGTACACATAAAATAAATCAATATACACATGCCACCTCCAAAGAGGGGAACTCATTAGCTCTAGCTGTACCTCTTTGTTTAACAACTTCTCAACAACTTCCCCCTTCAGATGACTAACCATGCTCTGCATATTAATTTCAATTATTCAAATACTTTTGCTTCTAAATGCAACTAGAAAAGCTACCCTAATGTAATACCTGAGTAACAGAGGCAATGTTAATGGAAGTTTCTTTTAACAAGGATTGTGCATGACTGTATTTATGTTCTGCAGGACAGTTCATTATTTTAAGATTAAAAAACAGGACAAAAGACCTATGAACATTAGTGATTTATTAGTTTGAAAAATCAATAACTAATTAAAGAGGGGGGATAAAACTGAAATTAAACTCATGTTATTTTTCAATTGTAGTAAGTGCTAAGTTGCTATGTTCTATAAAAGGGTGGTATAAAGGACTTCCATATTCTTTAGGGTATTTCTTACGTAAAAATAACTTCTGACCCTTTTAACGTTTTTAAGAGTTTTTTTGTTTTCACCCATTTTTATTTCAGTACCACTATTACTAGTTGTTTTTTTTTAATTACAAATTTAAAACTTGGTAGACCAATAATCTAAACTAATAAGCTTTTTCCAAAAAGTTCCCATTTTGGTATAAATCCAAGTCATAAAATCCATTAACAGATTAGAATTTTTTTCTTTCCTATCCAGAAAAGCAATCAATCATATGATCAAGATACCTGGTCAAAAACAATAAATGATAATTCTAAAAGCAAAAAGTCTTTTTTTGACTCTCATACAAACAGTGTATTTCTAGACAGGTTCTCATTTGTAAGTCTCATTCACATAATTAAAAACATGCCTAAGACTTGTATTGGGATGAATACTGGTATGAATTCAAACTCAATATTTTGTTCTTAAAGGTTAATAATGAAGCCACAGGACACCACAATTTTGCTTCTCATTGGGCTCTCATTAGGTTCTCTACAGGTTCATTAATGCACAATAGTTAGTGCTCAATAAGTTTAGTATTTGGTACTAAACCAAGTAGTAAACTTGGTACTAACCGAGTAGTAAAATCAGTGTGCAGCAACTCACACTACTGTGCAGTAGTGCTAGTACATGGGTTTTTTCATACTCCAACTGCACAGTATCCTAATACTACTGCACAATAGCACATTAGCACAGGTTTTGCCTGGCACACCACTATGTAGTGTGATTAGGCTACTGCCGAGTTAGCATCTCATATAGATGCACGCACTTTGTATTAGTTAGAAGTGATAAATTAAGCCCAGGAAGGTTCTCAGAGTGTTCTTTGAATGCATCAAGACCCTACTGAGATCACAAAGAAAAAAAATTCTTATGACATGCAGTTCAAACAGAGTAATCATTATTTCATATCAGGATCTATAAAAATCACTTGCAAAATTCCGTGCAAAATATATTTTTCTCCCATAAAATAACTATAAGAAAAGGAGAGAGATTATGAAAAAGAATATTTCTGCTCTATTCCTTCAGTAATAGCCTTTAACTTGTGAGTGAGTAGACCGTTACAAAAGGCAAATATTTTGCAGTCTGGTTCTCTCAACTATGTTCCAGGGTGTCACAGGGCACTGAAGTGCCTGCGCCTAGAAAGAGTTACAGGTGCCAGTTGCCGGGGCAACCACAGTTGGTCAGCTGACCAGAAGGGGGCAGGGCCTGGCCTATATAAACAGCCTAGGCTGAGGCCAAGCAGGCAGTTCCCTGCTAACATCAAAGGGAGAAGGAGATCTGCTGGAGGGTGCAGCCTAGAGCAGCTTGATGGCATGAACAGCTTCGGCTTGAGGATACTGGGAGGAGAAAGCCTGGATAGGGGATTTGATTGATGAGTAGCTAGAGGGCTTAGAGTTTACGTTTAGCCAGGAGGCTTGGTTTTGAGTTGTAGCCAATTGGCTTATGGTTTTGCTTTGTTGTTACACCAGAGGACCGGGTGAAGCTGTAGGGGTTGGAGGAGGCCTCATAGGAGCTCCCCAGTAGTGTGGGGGTTCCTGGCGCTGGAGAGGGTGCCGCGTTTTGGAGTATATTGACCCTGGCCCCAGTGGGGTGGTGTTGTGAGGGAAAAGCCCCAGTGGGGCATAGGACCTGAGAAGGCGGGTCTGGGGGCCAGGCATGGCTATGGCCACCTGAGCCTTGGTGGGGTCGTAGACCCAAGGAGGGGGTGCACTGACCCCAGCCCAGAGAAGGGGCACAGTGCCTTGGGGGCCAGGCATGGCTATGGCCACCTGAGCCCCAATTGTAAGGAGCCCCACAGTGGGCATCGGCGAGAAGCCCCAGGGAGGGCGCACGCAGGAATAGAAGCCCCAGGAATAGAAGCCCCAAGAGGGGAATTTGGGGCCAGGCATGGCTACGGCCACCTGAGCCTCGATTGTGGGAATCGCGGGGCAAGGCCCCGGCGCAGGCGAGAGAGAGAGAGAGCCCAGGTGAGGGCGCGGCTGTGACAAAGGCCGGAGAGCGTCCGCGGGGAGCACAGAGAAAGGCCCCAGGGTGGGCAATTGAGACGAGCCCAAAGGGCATCTTTAAGGGCAAGGGCAATAGTAGGCAAGCAAGGGGGCACCGTGAAAGCACAGCAAGAGATTCTGACAAGACAACGTCCGGTACATCTGAGAGGCTTGGGGTGTGGTATCAGTGGTGGTAGGAGCCACACGTAGCCCTTGAGGCTTTAATTCACGGGGTCCACTAAGACGGGACGCAAACTGGAATACATCAGGGGTACTGTGTCCAAGGGGGCAAAAGGCAGCCTCCCTTAATACTCTTGTCATCAAAGACGTGGCGGGCGAGAACAAGGGTGCATGGACACCCACTTGGCATGGTAGGGGGCACTCGGAGAGATCACAGCCGCTCCTGGGTCCCCGCCCCCTGACACAGGGAAATCTCAGAGAAGCAGAAAAGGAGACTCCTCCCAAGTGTCTCCTTCAAGTTTGGTAAGAGACTGAGGAACTAATGTACCTTCCTCATCACTACTGTTGGTGGCCTTGTCAAACACTTCAAGACAAATAGCACATTTAGAACTGAATTTTGATCTGTGCAGGGTGAAACTCTGTCCCTTTGTGCAATGAAAACAAAGGATAAATTTTCTACAACATGTTTCAGTGCTTAGGAGTGTCAGGATAATACACTGTATTCCACACTTAAATATGATCTAATGCAGAATGATGCTCTCATTAAGGGGTCTATGAGCCCCAGAAGCTAGTGTGAATGGGTGTACAGCCAGCCAACCCCTCATATGGATGTGCAACAGTGGCCATGTCTACATGAGTGGCAGACTACACAGTTGTTACTGAGCAGTCATTTAGTACTTGCATAACCAAGTACTAAACGACTGCATCCCTGCACAGTTTTTTTCAGACACCACTGTGCAGTAGCTATGAACTATTATACAGTAGTGTCTCATGTAAACGTGCCCAATGAAAAACAAAGAACCTGCATCTTCTCTATTCATAAACAGGACATAAAATGATATCTGTTAGAAGTGTAAACAACATAAGCCAATGTGAATATGGAGTATCCATGAGCCCTGGAGTATCCACAGAATGAGTTTAAATTTGGAAGATGTTGATATAAACATATTCTCTTTCTCCACTCTAAATAACAGTTAAACCATTATAACAGAATAAGTAAAGCCAAGTTTTCTCTGGATCCTGATGCTCTTCCCCATTGCCAGCAGTGGATATCAGATAAAAACACAAGCTAATTCCCATTATAAAGTAAATCATCCAACATTGTACTAATATGAAAGGCCAGATCTAAAATCTAATCTAAAAATGACATCTGTGATTTGAATTAAAGCTGTGTTAGCTGAGCAATTAGTACTTATGTTTGACTGTAAGGCATTCAAGGCCTTCCTTTGTTTAAAGAACTATCTAAGATTTGTATTTACAATACTTGTTTGTCCAGTATTTTAGACTGTACTGGAAGTAATGAAATGTGTCAATTATTTGTTACTTTACATTCCTGGCCTCAGAAGTCTGCTTTCAATTCCATCTGGACTAACAGCTACATCTAACAATATATCCAGAGCCAAAAAATAGTTTAGTGATAAAACAAAAAAACTGGGGACCAATTTAGTGAATCAAACAAAACACACGAGAATCACAGAAGTCACAGTTTCAATGCCATTGAGGTGTTCATATAAAGACTTTTCAAAATAGCCACTCAGACGCCACAGCCGCAGGACTGAGACCGTAGTTTCTGTCGACTCAATGACACTTACTCCCTGCCATATCAGGCAGATTCATCCTAGCCAGCATCAACAAAACAAAAACAGCATGCTTAGTGTATCCCTGACAGCTCACTGAGGAGATTTGGAGTTGAGATGTACATGAGACAGCTAAGTCCCAGGACATCTCCCTGGATAGAAGCTCATAATGGACTACAAGTGAAGTATGAGCCAGCTGCATGCTCTTGTTGCAAAAAAGGCCAATAGTGTAATGGACTGTATTAATAGGAGCATCACTTGTGAATCAAGAGAAGTGATTCTTCCCTTCTATTCAGCACTGGTGAGGCCTCACCTGATGTACTTTACCCAGTTGGGGCTCTTCACTTTAACAAAAAGGTGGACACATTTGAAATAATCCAGCAGAGAGCAACAAAAATTATTTGAGGCCTGGAAAACACGATTTATGGGGGAAGGCTGAAAGAACTAGGATAATTTAGTTGGGAGGAGAGAAGACTGAGAGGGGGATTTGATAACCGTCTTTAAATACCTGAAGGGGAGTCAGGTGTTGGGGGGGTCATGTCTCTGCTTCTTAGTACATGCAGAGCAGGAGCAGGTGGTGGTCTGTGTTTTTCAGTAACACGCTGAAGAGCACCACAGAAGTAGAATAAATACACTAACTACATTTGAGAGACAAACACTTCCCTTAAAGCTTATCATCAAGCTGCTCTTTATTTTACAGTCAAGTATGAATAATATTACTCCTTTTTCTGCCATACTTCACCTGTTATTGCAGTTTTAATCATCAACTAACTTTCCTATGTAGTATTGCAAAAAACCCCTGTGTCCACTCTACTCCAGACATTGTCAAAATGTTAACAATGTAAGTAATCCCAGTTAGATAAATGTACTGCTTAATGTCACAAGCAATGAACAGAAAGGGTGTTCCTAGCTTGAATCGAGTAATGGACAATTATTGGCAAAGTAATGTGCCCTGTTGATGAAATATATGTAAAGATATGCAATAGCAAAAATGATGTACATGTACATGTATCACTGAAAATTTCCCAGATTGTATGGATTACACAGAATCTTGCAAAAGTAATGAAATAAAAGTTAAATAAAAACTACCACTCACATCTATATGTGCATTAATGTGCCTTTTCTAACATGCATTAAATTTAGTACCTCCAATGTGAGGTACTAAATTAATGCATATTAGGCTTCCTAATGTGCAGTAGTGCATTTACACAGTTTTTAAGTGACACTTAATGCACAGTAGACTGTTTTACTGTGCATTAGCATAATGTCACCTTTTAATGTGATGCTTTAATGTGCAGTAAAATAGTCTGCTGCACTTTAAAGTACACTTGTTCAAGGTAATT
>NW_017728992.1:168791429-168792291 GCF_001723915.1 Gavialis gangeticus | reverse complement strand
TCTACTTCTGACTTGTCCCTCAACCTTTGTAATTAAAAGGAGAGATACAAAATAATATTTTGCACCTCTGCTGTTTTTTCAGGTTGCATTTTAACTTCTAATTATCCTTTACCACTAAGTCAGTCTATGCTTACACTACACATGTAGTGTATGAGGTGACCCCTCTTCTGCCATGCCTTGTTGATACATAATTATGGTGTTAATTAGGTGGGAGGCTGCCCATTTTTGCACCCTGATGCCATGGGGCACTACCTGGGGTTCTGAACCTCCCCTACACCACAGCCGATGCCTCACAGATGGCATCTAAGTTCTAAATATCTCTGGCCCCACACTGGGTCCCATAACACTCTGGTCTGGACCCGAACTAGATTTCTTCCCATCAGGTGGCCTATTCTGCCCTCATTCTGGGCTGCCAAGCTCCCTGCACTCTTCTCCCTCTAGGGGGTGCCCCCCCTGTGACCTTTGGCCACACAGGCCCTGGCCTCACCTCCAAGGCCAGACAGAACCCCAGGCCCTTGGATTTGGGCATCCCTCGTGGTGATCCCCTGGCCCTTTTGACCTTCTGGTTCTGGCCCCAGCACTGACCAGTCAAGGGTGCCTCAAGTCAGGCTTCTGAGCAACTAGCCCACACTCTTTTACATGGGTCCATTTTCTTGGGCCCTACTATGGGGTTACCCACTCGGTTGTGGGAGCTGGGTTTATTAAGGTGCCCCCAACCCGCCTTTCACTGGGGTGGTAACTGGCCTGGCATTTCCTGGGGGCTCCCATACCACTAGGAGCCCCACCAGGCCATGCAGCCCCAGCAGGGTGCAGTTTTAGGTCATTCCCAGGACCAGGAGTCTCCTCCATCCCTATAGCCCCA
>NW_017728992.1:168784721-168786429 GCF_001723915.1 Gavialis gangeticus | reverse complement strand
TTTTTCCTCTAGACCAATATGGCTACAACCTGGATACCTAGACTCAAAAGAATTTAAGAGGCGCCCAAACTTTTCTGAAATTGGCACTTAACACGTACAACAGTATCAGTTTAAGGAGTGTTTATATGAGCTAAACAAGAGCAGTGCAAACCCCATAATTTTTAATCGCCATTGCTGCAAGCCAGTCAGTACCTCTGCAGTAATAATATCCTCAAAGAATTCCAACCACCGAAAGTATGATCTCTACTTCCTGAGAACATGAAGCTGTTCTCAGTCAAGCTGTGGTCTTTTCCAAGTGTATCATTATTTGATCTCTTGAAAAGTTTACAACACTTTCCTCCCATATGAGGCTCATTGGTTGATATATAATTTCTAAGGTCAGTCCCTGGGTCATTTTTTCATAATGGGGTTATGCTAACCATGGGCCAGTCATTTGGGATCTCACTTGAACCAAACAAACTTGTGAAAATATCTGCTAAAGCTTCTCCAGTGTCTATCCCCAATTCCTTTATCATTTGTGGTTGTATTGTGCTTAGTTTGGTGCCTTGTCAACCCTAACATCTCCTAACTCATTAGCAACCCTTGCCAATATTGTTAGCACAATCTCTATTTTTTTGTTTGATACCCATGAGACATCCAGCTCTACTTCTGACTTGTCCCTCAACCTTTGTAATTAAAAGGAGAGATACAAAATAATATTTTGCACCTCTGCTGTTTTTTCAGGTTGCATTTTAACTTCTAATTATCCTTTACCACTAAGTCAGTCTATGCTTACACTACACATGTAGTGTATGAGGTGACCCCTCTTCTGCCATGCCTTGTTGATACATAATTATGGTGTTAATTAGGTGGGAGGCTGCCCATTTTTGCACCCTGATGCCATGGGGCACTACCTGGGGTTCTGAACCTCCCCTACACCACAGCCGATGCCTCACAGATGGCATCTAAGTTCTAAATATCTCTGGCCCCACACTGGGTCCCATAACACTCTGGTCTGGACCCGAACTAGATTTCTTCCCATCAGGTGGCCTATTCTGCCCTCATTCTGGGCTGCCAAGCTCCCTGCACTCTTCTCCCTCTAGGGGGTGCCCCCCCTGGGACCTTTGGCCACACAGGCCCTGGCCTCACCTCCAAGGCCAGACAGAACCCCAGGCCCTTGGATTTGGGCATCCCTCGTGGTGATCCCCTGGCCCTTTTGACCTTCTGGTTCTGGCCCCAGCACTGACCAGTCAAGGGTGCCTCAAGTCAGGCTTCTGAGCAACTAGCCCACACTCTTTTACATGGGTCCATTTTCTTGGGCCCTACTATGGGGTTACCCACTCGGTTGTGGGAGCTGGGTTTATTAAGGTGCCCCCAACCCGCCTTTCACTGGGGTGGTAACTGGCCTGGCATTTCCTGGGGGCTCCCATACCACTAGGAGCCCCACCAGGCCATGCAGCCCCAGCAGGGTGCAGTTTTAGGTCATTCCCAGGACCAGGAGTCTCCTCCATCCCTATAGCCCCAGCCCATAAACCTCCAAGCTGTTCCTGAGCCTCAGCTCCACCAGCTGATGTCTCGCTCACGGCTGCCAGCAGCAAACTGCTGCTGCATCCTATATATATCCTGGGTCTCAAAATGGCCACTGTCCTCAACAGCTGGCTGCTGCCTACTCCAAGGCTTAAAGTGGCACGTACCAACAGTGCACTGCCACAATACAAAAAATACAGGG
>NW_017728992.1:168777896-168779721 GCF_001723915.1 Gavialis gangeticus | reverse complement strand
CCTGGGTCATTTTTTCATAATGGGGTTATGCTAACCATGGGCCAGTCATTTGCGATCTCACTTGAACCAAACAAACTTGTGAAAATATCTGCTAAAGCTTCTCCAGTGTCTATCCCCAATTCCTTTATCATTTGTGGTTGTATTGTGCTTAGTTTGGTGCCTTGTCAACCCTAACATCTCCTAACTCATTAGCAACCCTTGCCAATATTGTTAGCACAATCTCTATTTTTTTGTTTGATACCCATGAGACATCCAGCTCTACTTCTGACTTGTCCCTCAACCTTTGTAATTAAAAGGAGAGATACAAAATAATATTTTGCACCTCTGCTGTTTTTTCAGGTTGCATTTTAACTTCTAATTATCCTTTACCACTAAGTCAGTCTATGCTTACACTACACATGTAGTGTATGAGGTGACCCCTCTTCTGCCATGCCTTGTTGATACATAATTATGGTGTTAATTAGGTGGGAGGCTGCCCATTTTTGCACCCTGATGCCATGGGGCACTACCTGGGGTTCTGAACCTCCCCTACACCACAGCCGATGCCTCACAGATGGCATCTAAGTTCTAAATATCTCTGGCCCCACACTGGGTCCCATAACACTCTGGTCTGGACCCGAACTAGATTTCTTCCCATCAGGTGGCCTATTCTGCCCTCATTCTGGGCTGCCAAGCTCCCTGCACTCTTCTCCCTCTAGGGGGTGCCCCCCCTGTGACCTTTGGCCACACAGGCCCTGGCCTCACCTCCAAGGCCAGACAGAACCCCAGGCCCTTGGATTTGGGCATCCCTCGTGGTGATCCCCTGGCCCTTTTGACCTTCTGGTTCTGGCCCCAGCACTGACCAGTCAAGGGTGCCTCAAGTCAGGCTTCTGAGCAACTAGCCCACACTCTTTTACATGGGTCCATTTTCTTGGGCCCTACTATGGGGTTACCCACTCGGTTGTGGGAGCTGGGTTTATTAAGGTGCCCCCAACCCGCCTTTCACTGGGGTGGTAACTGGCCTGGCATTTCCTGGGGGCTCCCATACCACTAGGAGCCCCACCAGGCCATGCAGCCCCAGCAGGGTGCAGTTTTAGGTCATTCCCAGGACCAGGAGTCTCCTCCATCCCTATAGCCCCAGCCCATAAACCTCCAAGCTGTTCCTGAGCCTCAGCTCCACCAGCTGATGTCTCGCTCACGGCTGCCAGCAGCAAACTGCTGCTGCATCCTATATATATCCTGGGTCTCAAAATGGCCACTGTCCTCAACAGCTGGCTGCTGCCTACTCCAAGGCTTAAAGTGGCACGTACCAACAGTGCACTGCCACAATACAAAAAATACAGGGCTAGTGGTCATTCTGTTTTAACTGTTTTTACATATGCAATGCAGGGCTCTGAACTGGCTGTTAGAAGTCAGAAAAGAGGCTTGGGAGTACTGTAGATAGTTCTTAAAAATGTCAGTTCAGTGTGCAGCAGCCATCAAAAAAGTCAATGAAATTTTGGACACCATTAAGAAGAGAATTGAAAACAAAACAGAAAATAATAATCATGCCATTATACAAATCCATTGTGCACCCACATCTTCAATGTCATGTGCAGTTCTGGTGCCCGCATCTCAAAAGGATGTGGTACAATTAGAAAACATACAGAGAAAAGCAGCCGTAATGAACAGGAGCCTGGAGAAATTGCCATACTAGAAGATACTAAAACAACTACCACTCTTTAGAAAAATGAAGTCTGAGGGGGAATATGATAGAGATCTATAAAATTATGATGGGTGTGAACCAAATGAACAGGGAACTTTTGTTCACCAAGTTACTGAATACTAGTCCTAGGGGGCATCTGTT
>NW_017728992.1:168769247-168772896 GCF_001723915.1 Gavialis gangeticus | reverse complement strand
ATTATGGTGTTAATTAGGTGGGAGGCTGCCCATTTTTGCACCCTGATGCCATGGGGCACTACCTGGGGTTCTGAACCTCCCCTACACCACAGCCGATGCCTCACAGATGGCATCTAAGTTCTAAATATCTCTGGCCCCACACTGGGTCCCATAACACTCTGGTCTGGACCCGAACTAGATTTCTTCCCATCAGGTGGCCTATTCTGCCCTCATTCTGGGCTGCCAAGCTCCCTGCACTCTTCTCCCTCTAGGGGGTGCCCCCCCTGTGACCTTTGGCCACACAGGCCCTGGCCTCACCTCCAAGGCCAGACAGAACCCCAGGCCCTTGGATTTGGGCATCCCTCGTGGTGATCCCCTGGCCCTTTTGACCTTCTGGTTCTGGCCCCAGCACTGACCAGTCAAGGGTGCCTCAAGTCAGGCTTCTGAGCAACTAGCCCACACTCTTTTACATGGGTCCATTTTCTTGGGCCCTACTATGGGGTTACCCACTCGGTTGTGGGAGCTGGGTTTATTAAGGTGCCCCCAACCCGCCTTTCACTGGGGTGGTAACTGGCCTGGCATTTCCTGGGGGCTCCCATACCACTAGGAGCCCCACCAGGCCATGCAGCCCCAGCAGGGTGCAGTTTTAGGTCATTCCCAGGACCAGGAGTCTCCTCCATCCCTATAGCCCCAGCCCATAAACCTCCAAGCTGTTCCTGAGCCTCAGCTCCACCAGCTGATGTCTCGCTCACGGCTGCCAGCAGCAAACTGCTGCTGCATCCTATATATATCCTGGGTCTCAAAATGGCCACTGTCCTCAACAGCTGGCTGCTGCCTACTCCAAGGCTTAAAGTGGCACGTACCAACAGTGCACTGCCACAATACAAAAAATACAGGGCTAGTGGTCATTCTGTTTTAACTGTTTTTACATATGCAATGCAGGGCTCTGAACTGGCTGTTAGAAGTCAGAAAAGAGGCTTGGGAGTACTGTAGATAGTTCTTAAAAATGTCAGTTCAGTGTGCAGCAGCCATCAAAAAAGTCAATGAAATTTTGGACACCATTAAGAAGAGAATTGAAAACAAAACAGAAAATAATAATCATGCCATTATACAAATCCATTGTGCACCCACATCTTCAATGTCATGTGCAGTTCTGGTGCCCGCATCTCAAAAGGATGTGGTACAATTAGAAAACATACAGAGAAAAGCAGCCGTAATGAACAGGAGCCTGGAGAAATTGCCATACTAGAAGATACTAAAACAACTACCACTCTTTAGAAAAATGAAGTCTGAGGGGGAATATGATAGAGATCTATAAAATTATGATGGGTGTGAACCAAATGAACAGGGAACTTTTGTTCACCAAGTTACTGAATACTAGTCCTAGGGGGCATCTGTTGAAATTAGTAGGTGACAGGTTTAAGACTAACAAGAGAAAGTACTTTTTCACACAACGCATAGTTAACTTGTGGAATTCATTACCACAGGAGTTGGTGGAGGCAGATAACATAGACAGGTTCAAAAAGGGACTGGATAAATTAATGGATGATAGATTTATGAACGGCTATTAAACAGAATGATTAGAGATGTTACCTCTGTTACCTCTCTCTAACTCAATAAATGGTGGATGCTGGGGGGGTATTAAATAGGAGGTAGATCACTCTAGAGATTTACAGTTAAATGTTGTCACCATGTAGCATCCACTTCTGCAGCTGTCAGAGATCAGATACTGCACTAGATGAACCATTGCTCTACCCAGTATGGCACTTCTTTAGCAGTTACATATACAAAGCACCTGTGCTTTAGCTGTTGCATACACAGTGCCCAGACTGAGTTGCTATCTACAACCCATTTTGGATGTATAGCTAAAAGCTCTTCATATTGTTGTTCTCTGTGGTTCTGGTCAAGATGAAGATATATATTATCCACACTAACCAGTGGGTTACATACTTTGGAGAAGAGAAAGATTGCCCCTAGCACTAGGAGCTCACAACAGTTCAAATCCCAGATTAAACCCTCACTTAAAATGGCTGTTATTTTAATGAACACATGGAGGACTGAACAAGAGTTCTCCAGAACTAAAAGCTTAAGTTGTTACATTTTGAAAGTCAAATCTCTTTGGTTTGGGTTCCAAATTGACATCTTTTGGAAGTAGGCACAAAGGAAACATGAGCATGGTGCCCAATGAGCACTCAGCTCCTTAAAGCACAGCATGGTCTCTTTTCTTACTAACAATTCATGTTGTCTATATAAAATGATATAAAACTATCCATTTCATTGAAGAAGACTGATGTTTAAACTGGAGGAGTTCAATGGACTTGGAATAAAGCAACTTGAAGTGGTAAATGTTGTGTAAAATTAAATTGTACAACTTGTACTTTCCAGAACATATACCTTTTCCTTGATAATCCCCCACTTGTTACATACAAAACTTACACAGATTTAAAAAATGAAGATTAATGTGATGAAGCTATATCCTTTATAAAAACATTTATCTAAAAAAAGGTCTGTCTTGCTCTCAGTCCTTATCCTTTATATTATCCTCCTGTGATCTTTCTTTTACCTTTAAACCAAACAGTCCCCTGCACTAGCCAAATAACATACTTCATTTCCTATACTTCTCCTGCACTGCTACCTGTTGTCAGGCTGTGAGACTGCAAAGTGAGTCTTGGAAATCAGATTCCCAATTCCATATGAGGTGCCTAAATAACTAAATTTTCAAGAATTCCAAGCTGTTGTGTGCTGGGGCACATGCAGATCAAACCAAAAGGTCTTTGAGCCCCCGGTAACTGAAAACCCAGCAAGTCTGTGCAACTCTAATTACAAGTGCAGAGTAAAAATATTTTGTTAATCACAATTAGAAATACAAGCTCCTAAATCAGGAAATATTTCTGCACCAAAATTTTTTAAATTTTAAACAGGTCTGGAAGCAGTTTCAGCTACATTGCTGAAACACATCCTTATTGGATGTTCTTTTGTCTCTGCTAGATTCTCAGAATTAGCAGAAAATATCAGAATCCTGATCATTTTATTTAAGTAGGTGTTCTCATGGGGCTAGATTCTTCTTTCTACTGTACTGCTGTAAATCCAGAATAACATGATTGATTTATCTGAAATTATTTAGGATTTACAGCTCCAAAACTCTGATCAGTTTGGCCAAGTGACTTCAGCAGAACTGCTTGCATGAAAAAAACGAATAGGGCGCGTCCACACATGCAAGCACGTGTGCTTGCAGCAGCTCAAGTAGAAGCGGTGCAGATTTGAGCCAGAGCTTTTTGCCTCAGTGCACATGTTCGGACATGCACTTTGTTGTGGAGCAAATTGTGCCATTTGGGGCAAAATAATAACGCCTGGCTCCTCCCGGATCTACAGCCAAGGGGAGCTTGAGCCTGGGGCCAGCACCTGTTCTGTCCCCAGCAATATAAAAAGCTGCCCTAGCAAGTAGCTCAGGGCTACTAGCTCTCAAGAACTTCTGGGGCCCAGCAAATAGATACCTGGTGACATTACCCCTTGTGCCAGCTGGACTGCTCAAGCAGCCCTGAGAGTTCTCTGCACCCTCTACCCACTGCAGCAGTCTGGTAGTGGGGGGTTGCTGCCTGGCTGTGATCTGCTGCACACCTGCCAGACCCGGATGGGGACTGCAGAACCAGTAGAGGCATCTGCCCCTCTG
>NW_017728992.1:168764045-168764247 GCF_001723915.1 Gavialis gangeticus | reverse complement strand
GCTGCCTGGCTGTGACCTGCTGTGCACCTGCCAGACTCGGATGGGGACTGCAGAACCAGTAGAGGCATCTGCCCCTCTGGGCCAGCTGCCAGTAGACTGTGTTTGCAGGGTTGGCCTCTTGGCGGCATTACTGCCACGTGTGCCCCCTGCCTGGCCATCTGGGCAGCTATCGCCTGGGAGATGTTCCAGGTGTGGTAACCTG
>NW_017728992.1:168751303-168759045 GCF_001723915.1 Gavialis gangeticus | reverse complement strand
GAAGCTTTCAAGATGACCAATGCAGTGATTCTTTTAATCCAAAAGGTCTTTTGGGTTGTGTTCCAAAGTCCTCTGAAGTCAACAGGGGATATTTTAATTTGGTCCTTAGCCTGCAAATTCTGCTTTCAGATGCACACATAGATCCTTCTGTATTCAGTGGGCCAGTTATTTCTGCTGGTTACTGGACATGTCTATGCATGTCTCCCATGGTGCTGTTATTACCTGAGCCACCATTTAGTACTTGCTTTAGGAAGTACTAAATGATGGCACAGTAAAAGCTGTTGTCCCTGTGGCACACAGTGGCACATTGTCCCAGTGGGGCACAGTTATTTTTAGCAGCTACATCACCATAGCAACGCACTATAGGGAGGTAGCTCATCATTACAGAAATTTAGTGTTGGTCTTGTAGTTTGTGCCTGAAGATGCTACATCGCCATAGCAATGAGCTATGTTGCTGTAGCATATCAGTATGCCAATGTAGTGTAACATGAAGACACGACCACTGTCTAGTAATTCAACTGAACTCATTATTAATTCCTCCCAAAAATATCCTATTTTGTCAAATACAAAACAAGGTTTTTTCACCCAATCAGCATATGGAAAAAATCCCCTCAATTTATAATTGCATAAAAGGAAACCACATTAAATACACTGTCTATCATTAAAGTGCTGCCAAAAAGAGTATGTGCTCAGTAAATGGAAACCAACTATGAAGTTGACTAAATGCAGCCAACACCGAACATGACTATAAAACACGTGGCCCATCTTAGGCAAACATATTGAAGGACCCTTTTTTTTAGCCCTTAAAAAGGTGTGTGTGTGTGGGGGGGGGGGGTTGGTGTTCTCTCCACAGGGAACTGGCACCGGGCCTGAAGGTACTGCAATTCCAGGCCAGCACAACAAGGGCCAGAACCAGCACTTATGCACTCCCCTTGGTGCAAAGAAATGCTTGACCTTAGCCAAAAGGCTGAGATGCAAATGGAAACCTACCAGAATTTTTTTTTTTTTTAAGGAAAATGTTTCTTGTCCCAGGTCAAATTAGCCAGGTCAGCTCCAAATCCTTTGAATCATTCAAGAACCATCAGAAGCCCTACTATTGGCAAGCATCCTCCACCCCAGACTTTTCAGCTTGAAGCTTCAGATCCTTCCACTTTTTTGGTAGGCATCCTACATGTAGGCCCAAGCCCACAGACTTGGGGTTCAGATGCTCTCAGCCATAAAGCCTCAGGAGCAAGCTAGGGAGGAATCTCCCAAAGTCAGTGTGTAACTATCTACACTGGAAGCTGTCTAGTGGGAAGCTAACTATAAGGCTCTCACAGGGAATTCTGTATCCAAGCAGACGAGGGTGCACCCTCTACTGCACAGTACCATTTTAATTGCATTACCTTTGGTCAGGGTATTTCCCCTGCCAGGTAAGTAAATAGGTTAGAGCGACCCATCTGAATAAGATATATAGTACTGCTCATTGCATAGATTCATAGACATTAGGGGCTGGAAGGGACCTCACGAGATCATTGAGTCCAGCCCCACTGCCTTAGGCAGGAAGGCTGCTGGGGTCAAATGAGCCCAGCAAGATAAGCATCCAAATGCTTTTTGAAAGAGTCCAGAGTAGGTACTTGCACCACTTCTGAGGGGAGTCTGTTCCAGACCCTGGACATGGACTGTAAAGGAGTTTTTCCTTATGTCCAGTCTAAATCAGCCTTCCAGAAGTTTGTGGCCATTAAACCTTGTTATCTCTTGGGGGGCCCTGGTTAACAACTGTTATCCCAGATCCTCATGCAATATACTTATAGGCTGCCACCAAGTCCCCCCTGAGCCTTCTCTTCTCCAGGCTGAAGAGTCCCTGGTCCCTCAGCCTCTCCTCATAAGACTTGCTCTCTTGAACTTTGATCATGTGGGTGGCTCTCCTTTGGACTCTGTCGAGCTTATCCACATCCCTTCTGAATTGGGGGCCCCAAAACTGAATGCAGTACTCCAGCTGCTGCCTCACTAAGGCTGAGTAAAGCAGGAGGATGATGTCCCTTGTTTTGCCTGTAATGCATCAGTGGATGCATGCAAGAGTTTGGTTTGTTTTTCTGGCTATAGCATCACAATCATGGCTCATGTTTATTTTGTGGTCAATCAGGACCCCCAAGTCTCTTTTGGTCATGATGCTAGCTAGTATAGCGCTGCTGAGCCTATAAGTATGATGCTGTTTTTTCCTCCCAAAGTGGAGCACCCTGAACTTCTCTATATTGACTCTGACTCATGAATCCAAATCATTAATGAAGATGTTGAAGAGTACTGATACGAGTACTGAGCCCTAAGATACACCACTGGTCGCTCTGCACCATGTTGATTTGCTTCCATCAATTAATACTCTATGGATCCAAACCCGGAGCCAGTTCACCAGCCATTGGACCATGGGATGGTTGAGGCCACATTTTCCCAGCTTAACCATGAGTATATCATGGGAGACCAAGTCAAAGGCTTTCTTGAAATCCAGATATATGACATCAACCTTGTCCCTCTCGTCCAGGCAATGTATCACATGGTCATAGAAAGAGATGATATGCCTTGTTGTAAATTGTTCCAGGTGTTAAATAAGCAGGAAGCTGCCCTTTGACCACCCTGATGATGAGGGCCAAATGTACATGCTCTGACCAACCTTTTACGTGTTCCATGCCTCACGGATAATACACTGTTTTGTATTTACTCCGTCCTGAGGCCAGACCAAACTCAATGCACAGTTAGGCCTCTTACATCCTGTCCCATTCTGGGCCACACGCATACCACACCCCTCTCACCAGGGCATCTTTCACTCCCCCTGCTGTCACCAGGGATCTCTCATGTGACCTTTGAGAGACCCTGGAGGGCCATCAGGCTTATCTGTTCTCATCTTGGCCAGCAGGCATGCAGCCTTTTGGGCCTCTTCCATAGCCCTCATTTGAACAAACACTGGGCGATTCACAGAACTGTGGGCTGACTTTGCCCAACGCCCCTCACTGGGCAACTACTCCACCCCTATGACTCTGGGGCTCCATTCTCCACCCTCTTTCCAGGCCTCTCAACATTTCCCTCTCCCAGGGCCTCCCAATTCCACCCTCTCCCAGGGCCACACTTCTTCACCCTCTCATTCATGCACAGAGCCAAACAACCCCATAGGCTTAGGTGTCACTGTACTTGACATGTCTGGTCTACCACTCTGCCCTCTCCCAAGGACACCCCCATAGGCTCAGGTGCCCCACTCTGTGTGCCTGGCCCATCACTCTGGTTAATTTACCTACTCTAAGGTGGGGACAGGGGTTAAGGCACCCCTACCCACCTTTCACTGGGAAGGATCTCAGTCCCAGCATTTAAGTGGCACTGCCTCACCACAGGCAGTCCCACTGGGCCTCCCTACCCTACCAGGTGCAGTTTTTGGTTATGCCCAGGACCACAAGGCCTTGTGCTTCCCTATAGCCTCACCCTTATCTCCCAGCTGTTCCTGGAGAAGGAGCCCTACCAGGCAATGTTACTCCCAGGGCTGCTGATCACAAACTACCCCCCTAGCCAGGACAGCTGGGCTCTAAAATGGCTGTCCTCATCAGCCACCTGTGGCTGCCTGCTCCAGCCTTTAAAGTAACAGAGCACTAAAGCTGCTCCATCACAGATGATTTTCTCCAGGATCTTCCCAGGGATAGATGTCAGACTGATTGGCCTGTAATTTCCTGGATCTTCCTACCTTCTTTTCTTGAAGATTGGGACCACGTCTTTTCCAGTCTTCCGGTATCTCTCCCAAACACCATGAGTTCTCAAATATCTTCACCATAGGGTATACTACAATGTCCACCAGCTCCATCAGGACTCTTGGGTACATTCTGTCTGGGCCTGAGGACTTATGGATGCTGAGCCTCTCAAGGTGTTCTCTCACTTGATCTATGCCATTTGTGGGCCCATGTTCTGCCCCCTGGATGCTTTGTTTCCTGTCTAACAGAGTGACCCCCCTGGGCAGGTGGAAGACGCAAAGTAATCCTTTGGGAGACTGCCTTTTTCCTGAGCGTCAGACATCAATTGCCCCATTTGATTTTGTAGGGGTCCAATGTTGCCTTTGTTCTTTCTCCAACTTCCCACATATCTCAAGAAGGACTTTTTGTTATCCTTGATTCCTGTTGCTAGCCTGAGTTCAGTTTCTGCCTTGGCTTTTCTGGTCCACTCTTTACAGGTGCGGGCTAGTGTTGTGTAGTCATCTTTGGTGATGATTCCCATTTTCTATCTGATGTAGGCTCCTTTTTTTAGTTTCAGGAGGTCCAAAAATTCCCTATTGAGCCAAAGGGATTTCCCAGCACACTGACTCCATTTCCTGAGGGACAGAATGGACTTTCCTTGGGCTTCAAGGATTATGTTCTTAAGGAACAACCATTCCTTATGGACTCCCCTTTCTAAGGGGCCATGCTTTCTTAGTGCCTGACTGACCAATCTCCTGAGTTTGTTAAAGTCAGCCTTCCCAAAGTTGAGAATTTCTGTTTTACTGAGAGATTTGCTCACCCTGTGTTGGACAGAAAAAGTGATCAGTTCATGGTCGCTGTCAGCAAGCTTCCTCTTGATCCTCAGATCGCTCACAAGATCATCCCCTTTGGTCAGAACCAGATACAGCAGTGCCTCTCCCCTTGTTGGACTGTAAACCATTTGCGTTAGGTAGAGCTCATCAACTCAAGTGAGGAAGCTGTGCAACCGGTCAGATTTGGCCATGTGCTCTTCCCATGAAAGGGGGTCAAGTAACTGAGTAGTGCTGAGTTGTGAGGTTACCATGGCTTGAAATGCTGTTGACTCTGCTGGGGCCCAGTCCAATGAGTTATATGGTGAATCATGAGCTTTTTGGCTTCGGCCTAGGGTGATGCACAGTTTGTACTATATATAAGTAGGTACAAAAGCGCTGCTTAAAAGAGTTTATGGAGTACCTGAGCTAAAACTTCAGCAATTTTCAAAAAAAGGTGAAATGTATCAATTCTAGATGAACTAAGTTTATGGGTACCAGGTGTAATTTGCCTATATGTTTAATGTCAAGGTCAGTGTTTTCAAGTTTTTCCCTCACTTTCATGTGTTTAGAGAGAGCAGGGTCTAACAGCAAGGGAGGAAGGCACTGGAAGGATGGGAAGAGAGTTACTTGACCCCCTAGATTTATTTTCCTCACTGCAGCAGTGGAAGGGGGACAAATTCAAGGCAAATCTCCCATAATTTGATTCTCTACCTGGAAAATTATTACAAGTTTATAAGTTTTCCAGATACCAAATTCAAGTATTGGGGGGAACATCTTACAATTGGTGTCATCTTAGACTCAAAGAAATATGGTATCTAAAGACAGAATCTGACTTCAAATTAAGTCTGTATTTAAAACTAGAAAATACTGTACTTTTTTCATCATAGCATATTTCAGAATAATGAATTTCTCAAAGACCAACCCAAATTGCTGTATCATTACTTACAAATAAGAGTGAAAGGATTTTTCCCTTTCACATCATACACTCCACTTAAAGGTCAGTTTGTGGTGAGAACTGAAATGATATACAGCATCCACATTACACAATTGCCATACAAGGTTCATTACAAGTTACCATATTTGACAACTTCAGCTCACTAGAGAAATGTAAATAAATGGCACTTGGCTTGGAGACTACCATGCATCAGACACCCTTGAGAGTAATTCTTTCTTCTAACAAGTGACATATGGGGAAACTGGCATTGCAAATATCTGACAAATGTATCCAACAGGAAACACGAGTCTGTAATGTTGCCACCATTAACCTTTCAAGGAAAAAGACTGGTATATTATATTAGAATGCATACGACCATGTACTGGAAAAAAACATGATTTTAAGAACACTACAGGACACCTGTTCTGACACTGCCAAACAAGCCTCCTCTTTGAATGTCAGTGTTAAGGTTTTTACTGCTACCTACCTTGGTGTCCATTCCAACAATAAAAGTAATCATGAGAGCTGGGAGAATTGCCCTTGTTTATCTCCCTACAGCAGCCAACTGCTGTAATTAGAGAGACAGAAAGATGTAACAACCCAGAGTTGTTTAAAGAATAGTTTTGGCAAAAAAAAAAAAAGAATAGTATTTACATCTATTAAGTTATCTTGTTCACAGGTCTGTAAAACACTGTGAACACTAATGCAAACAGCTCCTTATTACTTATTATTACAACTACACTTCACTCAGATGTCTATATTCTGCATCTGGTATAGAAGCTTTAAAAAGAAAAACAAAACTGACATGCAGAACACACACATGCACACACAGACCCCGACATACACACAAATGAATGACAAGCTTCCATTTAAATTATACTCACCAGACAGCAGCAAGCTACACTACAAAGTACCAATTATGCAATACATACAGTATAAGGCAGTAGCAGCACAAACCTGCATCTGGGTTTCATATTAAAATTTATAGAGACTACTTAGCAATTGTTCTGATTTATTGATGTCGTAGTGAAAAGCAAGTAAGTAATAAATTATTAGAGGAAAGGTGGCTCTAATTTATGGATTGTAAACCCAGCAGCATATTCCACTTAAGGCATTCCTAGCTGAAAGTCAACTTAAGGAATAAGGGGGGTAGGAGGGAGGGGGAGATGAAATGGCAAAAGGCAACCTGTTTGTGCCAATGGAGTCAAAAGGAACTACTGTAGTGAAAGGGGGCATGAAACTGACAGGAAATGACAACAGTTCTGTTGTCTGGGGATAATGCTAATTTACCATTTGCCGCCAGTAGAAATTCTATGAAACTTTAACAAATATAAACTTCAACTCTCCCAGGTGGGAACCCTGATAAATAGCACTGACCTGGACACAGAGGTGACACAGGGCTGAATTTCAGAGACAGTGACAAGCTGCAACTTTATTAACTTAACATATCACACATTTAAGGGTGTCATAGGCTCCCATCACATAATCCATATCTTGGGCTAGACTCTTGTTAGCCTGCCCCATAGGATGCACCTCAGTCTTTTGAAACCTCTCATCTATAAGAGAGGCAGGGGCACAGCACAGTCTGAAAAGAGTTTACATCTCCCCTTCTTCCATAGCACAGGACCCACCAGGCCTCCTCTCTCTGGAAGATGACACTTTGATCTTCTTTCTATATTGATGAGAGACCCTTAAAGGCACCAACAGTTAATTGGCTTGCACACTTCACCCACATTGGCTTATACCCAATTTTTGTGTGATACAGAAGCACCAAGATCCTGAAGCTAGATGTTAACATCTATATCTGACAGGTTCATCTTATCATCTCTTAAACACTCAGATCAATTGTACTGAAAGTCCCATAATAGTATTAGTCTCTACACTGTGGTATCTTCCTGGTTCACATTCTTTTGTAATTGATACACTTGGAATAATTCAGTGGCTCCCTGACAAACTCATTTCAGAAGCATTTCTGACCAAGACAATTTTATGTTCAACCATGACCAAATAATACATCAATATCCTTCCTAATCTTAGCTTTCTAACAGAATCCAGTGCAAATGCACACATCTTTTTCATCTATGTGAATAATTAGGACATTTAGGCAACTATACTGGCCAATGAGTGCAGCACTGCCACAAGATGACCCCACAGCATGCCTCTTCTGCCAAACCAGTTACTCCAAATGGCCTCACCCTGAAATTTTAATTCTAATATAATATGTGGGTATGTGGGGTTGGTCCGAAATCCACAGGCCGGATCATAGGGCTTCACAGGCTGAATCAGGCCCACAGGCTGTATGTTTGATGC
>NW_017728992.1:168745685-168746303 GCF_001723915.1 Gavialis gangeticus | reverse complement strand
TGGGGTTGGTCCGAAATCCACAGGCTGGATCATAGGGCTTCACAGGCTGAATCAGGCCCACAGGCTGTAAGTTTGATGCAACTGAGCTGTAATGCACCAAAAACAGCAATGACAAATGTTGCTATAAAAACTGAATAACCATCAGATACATGGGCAACTGGTGCCTCATAATACTTGGGGGGCACCAGCAGCCAATTGCTCACCACAGGTGGGGAGGGTCCCCCAGCAGCCAATCACCGCTGCTGGAGGAAGTACCAGGAGTGCTTCTCTCAGGGGGGACACAGCCAATCTCAGGGGGTGCACGTGCACCTGTGTGCACACTCTTCTCATCACCAATGCTCAGATATCACCGAATTTACACTGAGGAGAACACTCAGGATTCCACTTTATTAATCTTCAAAAGGCTTTCATTCAACAAGGCCAATCCTCCAGAGAGACAGATCGCATGTTTGAAAGAGCCACCCAGCTACCACGTGAAGAATTGCTTCAGTACAAAAGAAAAAAAACCATGAATAGCACACTGCTGGTTATAACATAACACTCCTCCCTTGAACCCATATAGAAAACCCTCAAACAGTTGCAACCCATACTAGAAGGAGACCCTATTCTTACAGAGAT
>NW_017728992.1:168737676-168740685 GCF_001723915.1 Gavialis gangeticus | reverse complement strand
TGGAGGTACACCGATCCAAAAAATGTTGAAAACCCTTGTAGCAATACATGTAACAGCACATCAGTGCTGTGCATAAGGTACCTCATTAAAAATAATGTACAGGTTTTGTCAACAGCAATAGTCTGTTAACAGAAGCATACAAAACTTCTTAAAAAACAAAAAAGGATTCAATTCCAACAACTGGATTAAAGGTTTGGATTAAATCCGCAACATGAAAAGCAAAGAAATCTATACCTTCACTTATTTAAACAGATTAAGGGAAATGAGGCTGTTTTCAATTTCATTTGCAAGTGAGAAAACAAATAGATATGGCATGAGAAAATGCAGAATTTACAACACAGACTTAATTTAAAATGAAAATCAAATTTTTTGCATATAGTTAAACATTCAGAGTCCGTAAAGTCTGTCTTCAGGAGAACCTGTAAATGTTGCTAGGGACAAGTTATTTTGCATGAAACCAAGAAAATCATAAAAAGGGAAATATTCTTTAGATGAAATACACTGAAGATCAGACCCTATTCTTACAGAGATCTTCCCAGAACCACCCACCCTAGCCTTCAAACAAGCACCAAACCTTGCTAGCCTCATCACCAGAAGCAAACTTCCTATGGCCCAGAACACACCAAATAGATCTAGACTATGCCATGACAAGAAATGCAAAACCTGCGAACACATCTCCACCAATGCACCAAATGCCCTGATGGAAAATACATAGGAGAGATCAAACAACAACTATGCACCAGGATGAATGCACACTGGAAATCTATTAAAGACAAGAACACCCAATTACCAGTGGGGGCACATTTCTCACAAGAAAACCACTCTCTCTCCAATCTCTTAGTTCTAATCAAAGGGAATTTACAAAACACTTCCCAGAGATGAGCCTATGAACTTCACTTCATCAGCCTCCTGGATACAAAAAATCATGGACTGTGTGGCAGGGCAGTATGTGTGCCTGCCACTTTAAGGACCTGGAGCTGGCAGCCTCCAGGTGCCTAATGAGGGCAGCCATTTTAGGCTCAGGGATGCCTATATAAACAAAGCAGTTTGGCTGCTAGAGAGGCAACAACATTGCCTGGCCTGAGGGCTGCCAAGTTTCAGCTGGAGGTAAAGGAGGAGCACCTGAAACTACACCGTGCTGGGAGTGGGCAGCCTGGTGGGGCAGCCCAGTGGTGCAGGAGCCCCCAGGAAATGCCAGGCCAGTGATCATCCTGGTGAAAGGTGGGTTGGGGTGCCTTAACCCCTAACCCTCACCTTAGGGTGGGTTGTGGTACACCGGAGGTAGTTGTCGGGGTTTGAGACCCTGAGGAGGAGAGCTGGAGGCCAGGTGTGGCCAAGGCTGCTTGAGCCCTGCGGGGGTTCGAGACCCTGAGGAGGAGAGTTGGGGCCAGGCACAGCTATGGCTACCTGAGCCCATCTGTGCAGGGAACCCCTGAGACCCCGAGTAAAGGGGGCATTACAAGCAGTGTGGAGCCCCCAGCATGAGAGGGATGTGGAGCGCTGTGAAGGGAGAGGGGGGCTTAACCAGAGGGTGAGAGAGCTGAGTCCTGACCCCAGTAAGTCCTCCAATGCTAGGAGGCAGAGTTTGGATCAAATATAACATCTGAGCCCCAGTTGAGAGGGGGCCGTGCTGAGGAGCCCCAGTTGAGGGGGCCAGCTCTGTGGAACCACAGTGAGAGGAGGTCAGTGATCAGAAGCCCCAGAGAGAAGAAGATGTGGAGCCCTGTGAAGGGAGAGGGGGCTCAGCCAGAGAGAGCAAGAGATGAGCCCTGACCCCAATAAGTCCTCCACCATTAAGAGGCAGAGTGTGGGTCAAAGATAACACCAGTTGTAGCACCATAACCAGCTACCCATGGGGGTAGTGAGAGTCCCCTGTGAGACCCTGAGGCACTAGTCATGGTGTGAGGTACCCCAGCTCCCCACATCCATAAAGGAGGATCCAGAGAGGGGGACCCTGGGATAAGAGTATGGGTCATACATCAGGGCCTGCCAGAACTTCCCATGACTGCCCCAGGCGGGGGCCAGGAGGGTCAGAAGGGCAAGGAGGCCCACTGAGAGGGATGCCCAAGAGCCAAGGGCTTGGGGTCCCAGCTGGCCTAGAGGTGGGCTGGGGCTAGTGTGAGCCGAAGGTCCCAGTAAGGGGACCACATCCAAAGGGGAACCAATGGCAGGGCGATATATGGCCTGGTATGATGGTGGCAGAGTCCACCTGAAGGGAGGAACCCAGGTGGGGTCCTACAGTAGGCTTCTGGGCCCCATCATGGGGGACTGGCACGTATGAGAACATCATGATGTCAACAGCGAGGCTTGAGCTGCGGTATAGGGGAGGAATGGAGTCGCAGATAATGCCCCCCAGCAGCAGGGCAGAAAATGGGCAGCCTCTCGCCTATTACATCTATTAATTAATCAATTAAGACCAAGGCATGGTGGGCAAGAAGGCGGGCGGTTAGCCCAAGAACAGGTGGGCAGGCCTCGCGGAGATCTGCCCCGGTAGCCCCCTGTTACAGACTAAATATAAACATTGGATTTATGACACATTATAACCTGCCGGACATCTGACCCCCCAGGTACCGCTCCCCTATTTACCTGCTACATTCATCCCCCTTCTCCCCCCACCTCACTCCCCAGCCTGTCTCTCACCCACTTACTCCTCAATTTACATCCTCACCGACTGCCTTTCTTGCATGCATGCCAGCCTCTGGCTTCTCTACTATTCATTCCATCCAAGAAGAGCACACACCAACTGCAGATGCTTCCTCAGCCTGATGAAGGGTTTTTAAACCCAAAAGCCTGCTAAGAAATTTTTTTTCAAATATTTAAGTTGGTCTAATAAAAGATATCAGATTCACCCAAAGAAGCTTATTGGCAATTAAAAAATTATTTTTTTTCTTTCCTGCAAAAGAACCATAGTAGTTACAGCACATCTGTCCTGCTCTCTGGGTCTATCACTACTTATGCATCCCTGTAGAAGCTTTTTTTACTAGAAGTCATCCACAGGATAAGGACATC
>NW_017728992.1:168731215-168732676 GCF_001723915.1 Gavialis gangeticus | reverse complement strand
CAGCCATTTTAGGCTCAGGGATGCCTATATAAACAAAGCAGTTTGGCTGCTAGAGAGGCAACAACATTGCCTGGCCTGAGGGCTGCCAAGTTTCAGCTGGAGGTAAAGGAGGAACACCTGAAACTACACCGTGCTGGGAGTGGGCAGCCTGGTGGGGCAGCCCAGTGGTGCAGGAGCCCCCAGGAAATGCCAGGCCAGTGATCATCCTGGTGAAAGGTGGGTTGGGGTGCCTTAACCCCTAACCCTCACCTTAGGGTGGGTTGTGGTACACCGGAGGTAGTTGTCGGGGTTTGAGACCCTGAGGAGGAGAGCTGGAGGCCAGGTGTGGCCAAGGCTGCTTGAGCCCTGCGGGGGTTCGAGACCCTGAGGAGGAGAGTTGGGGCCAGGCACAGCTATGGCTACCTGAGCCCATCTGTGCAGGGAACCCCTGAGACCCCGAGTAAAGGGGGCATTACAAGCAGTGTGGAGCCCCCAGCATGAGAGGGATGTGGAGCGCTGTGAAGGGAGAGGGGGGCTTAACCAGAGGGTGAGAGAGCTGAGTCCTGACCCCAGTAAGTCCTCCAATGCTAGGAGGCAGAGTTTGGATCAAATATAACATCTGAGCCCCAGTTGAGAGGGGGCCGTGCTGAGGAGCCCCAGTTGAGGGGGCCAGCTCTGTGGAACCACAGTGAGAGGAGGTCAGTGATCAGAAGCCCCAGAGAGAAGAAGATGTGGAGCCCTGTGAAGGGAGAGGGGGCTCAGCCAGAGAGAGCAAGAGATGAGCCCTGACCCCAATAAGTCCTCCACCATTAAGAGGCAGAGTGTGGGTCAAAGATAACACCAGTTGTAGCACCATAACCAGCTACCCATGGGGGTAGTGAGAGTCCCCTGTGAGACCCTGAGGCACTAGTCATGGTGTGAGGTACCCCAGCTCCCCACATCCATAAAGGAGGATCCAGAGAGGGGGACCCTGGGAT
Source organism: Gavialis gangeticus (assembly GCF_001723915.1). NCBI lineage: Eukaryota > Metazoa > Chordata > Crocodylia > Gavialidae > Gavialis > Gavialis gangeticus. The sequence continues at coordinate 168,731,720 of NW_017728992.1, read as the reverse complement.
AAGAGTATGGGTCATACATCAGGGCCTGCCAGAACTTCCCATGACTGCCCCAGGCGGGGGCCAGGAGGGTCAGAAGGGCAAGGAGGCCCACTGAGCGGGATGCCCAAGAGCCAAGGGCTTGGGGTCCCAGCTGGCCTAGAGGTGGGCTGGGGCTAGTGTGAGCCGAAGGTCCCAGTAAGGGGACCACATCCAAAGGGGAACCAATGGCAGGGCGATATATGGCCTGGTATGATGGTGGCAGAGTCCACCTGAAGGGAGGAACCCAGGTGGGGTCCTACAGTAGGCTTCTGGGCCCCATCATGGGGGACTGGCACGTATGAGAACATCATGATGTCAACAGCGAGGCTTGAGCTGCGGTATAGGGGAGGAATGGAGTCGCAGATAATGCCCCCCAGCAGCAGGGCAGAAAATGGGCAGCCTCTCGCCTATTACATCTATTAATTAATCAATTAAGACCAAGGCATGGTGGGCAAGAAGGCGGGCGGTTAGCCCAAGAACAGGTGGG
>NW_017728992.1:168711697-168730895 GCF_001723915.1 Gavialis gangeticus | reverse complement strand
CAAACCATTTCATCCTCACCGACTGCCTTTCTTGCATGCATGCCAGCCTCTGGCTTCTCTACTATTCATTCCATCCAAGAAGAGCACACACCAACTGCAGATGCTTCCTCAGCCTGATGAAGGGTTTTTAAACCCAAAAGCCTGCTAAGAAATTTTTTTTCAAATATTTAAGTTGGTCTAATAAAAGATATCAGATTCACCCAAAGAAGCTTATTGGCAATTAAAAAATTATTTTTTTTCTTTCCTGCAAAAGAACCATAGTAGTTACAGCACATCTGTCCTGCTCTCTGGGTCTATCACTACTTATGCATCCCTGTAGAAGCTTTTTTTACTAGAAGTCATCCACAGGATAAGGACATCTTGCCAGAAATATCAAAAGGATACACCTGTTAGGTGATTCAATATGGCACATAAATCTAATCAATAGCATGCTATGCTAACGGAACTATTTTGCATCACCTAATGTTTGGGAATAGACTAAATAAAACAGCCCTTCTCAAGCTGTAATTTCTGTGAGCTCACTAAGGTTGACTCTTTTAGACATGAAAATCCTTAGGGGACATGCATTTTCAGCAAGTCCTACGGTTGACAGGAGCCAAGTTCAATAATTTGGAGGAGCTGTTGAACTGTTGTCATGAGATGGAGGCAGAGCATTGGCAATGCCATTATGAAAGCATGGAATGTGCTCTGCAGAGAAAATAATGTTATGCAAAAGGCAGTTTAATACAAATAGCCTCACTGACCTCATCAGTGACACTGACCTAGCCAACTATCACTTCATTTTGGGAGGAACAACCTTGTATGACACTAAAATTGCACCTATTGGTTTCTCTAAAGACAATGACTTCCATCTGTATCAGTAAAAAATTCAAGAAAAAATAATGTACTTTGTGATACTCTGAGCTATTCATTCTTAAGAGTACAGCTGGGAGCACAAGTCATTCTGCTAATATGCCCTCAAATCTATTCCAACAGACGTATCACATTGTACCTCAAATTGTATCCCCCTAACTATTCAAGAATGCTTACATTCACTTTCAAATATTCACTCAATTGTTTGGTCACCTCGGGAAATTATTATTTTTAAGGCCTTAAAAGCCCTGCCTAATGCCACAACAAAATACACAAAGTTTGAGTACCCTATGATCAACCTGTTGTTTAATTCTCTTGCCAGTTTTGATTGTCCTCAAACTTTATTACTTTCCTGAAGGAGCTGTGATACACCCTGGGTAACATCCAAATCCATTGACACTCTGTTTTTAATGTAACAAAATGGACCCTATGGGTGCATCCAGACAAGCATTCAACTGCACGCAGCAAACATGCAACTGTGCGCCGTGCTGTAAATTTGCAGCGAGGTGCCAAAATTTGATACTGGGATGTCCTGGTATCAAAAAAAAAACAAAAAACCCACCACCAAAAGTGGCACTGCACACAAGGCAGCAGCATGCACTGCCAGAAAGAGCCTGACCATGCAGAACAAGGCTCTGGCTGCCAGCTAGGCTCTGTGCAGCAAGTTCAGCACCACTGCTGTCCCAGGAGGCCCCCTAGGACCACAGATAAGGCCACTGGAGCCAGCACAGGTGCTGGCCTCAGCCTCCCCCACCCCACCCAAGATAACTTGCCACATGCCAGAGCGTACATGCAGGGTTGTTACGTAGGGCACAAAGCAGTGACACAAATATGTGCCACTGCTATATGTGCCACAGCAAACACCCCCCCACCCCATATGGAAATGCAACCTATGTGTTCTGCTGTCCACTGAAATGCACTCAAGATTTATTTTCCCATGAAGAAGTCATCCAGAAAAAGCAGGGGTGTCAGATTCACCTCACCCTAAGAGCCCGATGAGGGTCTCTGGGCCAGTTTGTGAGCTGGATCGAGCTGTGCCAGAAGCCAGAGAGTAGGGCCATCCTAGCAGGACACCACATGCAGTGCATGCCCTGTGCCTGCCCCATGCAGAATGACTGGATGCAGGGCCAGTGCAAGCTGCATCCAACATACAGGGCTGGACTGGCTGTGTGTGCTGAACAGAGCACAGGGGGAAGGATAAGTTGCATGCATACAGCACCCTCCTGCTGGACCAGCCCTGAACACTGGCTGTGACATGGCTCAGTCCAAATGAGTCCCAGACCTAGTGGGCAGGGCTAGTCTAGTGTGCTGCATGCAGCATGTGCCCCAGACCAAACTTCTATGCTATGTGCAGCTCCTGGGGTCCAGCTCATAGGCCAGACTGGCATTGTAGCACATGGGGTAGGTCCTATATCCATGGGCTGGATCATAGGGCTCCACAGGCTGGATCAGGCCCACAGGCTGTATGGTGGATGCAACTGAAATAAAGTGTCACGTATTGTAGTCTTACAATACCTCCCTTTCCAACTTTCTATTAAATGTTATGAAGGCTAAGCACAAAACCAAGCAACAATAAAAGTAGTAAATAAACCTCTGTATTAAACTTTTCAGGTACTAAACCCAGGATAATATCCCAAGATCAGGAGCTAGCAGACCCAAAAATAATCCAGCTCCTCTTTTAGATTCAATTCCATCAGATTTTTTTTTTTTAATTACAGGTTCAAATATTTTACCAGATTCCAAGAGTTTAGTCCACACATGACACTTCATGCTTTTAAATGGAGCCTTAAAGCCTTCTGAAAAAAATCTATTCCACAATTTGTGCTAGGATAACAAATTAAATGGTGCATGCCTTTATGAGAATGACATGGAAAACCTAGGATAACATATATAAGAGATTTAGTTCATGCCAATCACCTTTAGTACTTATACATAATAAACTTGAATAATTTATTAGGAAGCTTTAATACCTGCAAACATATTGCTTTAATACATTTTGGACAGTTATTCAAAGAAAATATATTTAGCTCTTTTGAAGAAATACAGCATACCACAGGTAATAATAAAATCATAAAGAAATACAGCATATCGCAGGTGAAGTAATACAACCTACCACAGGTGATATTAAAAGTTTCCAGTCTCTGCACTTCAGGCACTTTTCAACATGTTTGCAAAGGTAAACCTCAGTAGAAATCTGACCAAATTCAAGAAAATATTGGAAATATTGGTTACACACATGAAACATACAGGCTTCTTGTCTATGTTATCTAAATCAATTTTGAATAGTCATATAGAAGAAAATATTGTTATGACAAATTGGGCTATTGACATTGAATCAGGAATTAGTGATGAAGAATAAAATACCATCTGGAACAACAGTCCTCACACCTCTACCTGCACATTAGTAAAATAAGATTATTTTAAAATCTCATGTCACTTAAAATTACTTCTACAGGAGATGCACATCCCATTTGCTGAAACTAGACACTACAACACTGGAGGATTTGACTTGCTGTTTCATGCCCCACATCTGAAGCATGGACAAACTACATATGTCTGGTCTTATGCAGTCCAGGTGACATTCACTGACCTCTGTGATGCCATCCAGATTGTTGCAAATGTCTACAAGCCTCCTAAAATCAACTGGGACCAACCAACAAGTCCTACCAACTCTGCCCCAGCCAGCCACCTACATTAAAGACTTTAATAGTCACTACATGGACATAGATGCCAATGGTGAACAACTTGCAAATTGAGCCTCACAAAACAATGTCCTTATTCACGACCCCAAGTAGCACCACACATTCCACTCATCCAGATGGAACCATGACTATGCTTCTGACTTGTGCTGAATCAATTCAGTACATGGTTCCATAGCCAGCATCTTGCCAGGTCTTGGATGACTTCCCACGCAGTCAGTACAGACCATCCCTGGCCCACATTGGACTCCAGCTCCTGATCATCAAAAGCTGTAAGAAGAAATAGTGGAACTTCCATGAGGTCAGTTGGGAGGAGTATAGCAAGGCACTGAAATGAAGTATTGTGACAATAACAACCTGGAACACCCTGGTGGAGGAAGCCTATAGACATCTCTGCAGCACCATTTATAAAGCATCCTGTGGGTGCCATTCCATACGGCCACCACCCAATCTATACTCCCTGCCTCAACCCAGAGTGTGCTGCACTGCTAAAGCAGTAAAAGTCATCTGGCAACCCAGATATGGCCAATCACTCAATCAAATCATTGGAAGCATCTGACCGAGTTAGATAGGAGAAAATGACTGAGAAACTGGACTTCACCCAGTCCAGCTGGATGTGTTGGAGTCTACTTCATCATCTTGAAGCAACTCATCAACCATCAATACCCAATTACCCTCCCATAGCACCCAACCAAGTAGCCAGCCACCTACTTCACCTAGCAAGAGTGCCGCTGGAAGAGGGAGTGAAAAGCTGCCTTCAAAAAGAATGGAGTATTTTCCAACAAATGCACTGGACCAGAACCTGTCCAGAACCCTTCACAGTTCCTGAACTTAACAAGGTTTCAGACAGTATCAAATCTGGTATCATCCCGGGCTATGACAATATCTCCCCTGAGGTCCTGAAGCATCTTGGCCCACAAGCTCATTCTTGTTTGCTTCAATTCTTTACAATGGTCAGATGCAAGAGAAACTTGCTGAAGATATGGCACATGCCAAAAGTCACTGGCCTCCTAAAATCAGGAAAAGATCTAAACCAGGTGTCAAGCTGCCACCTGATATTGCTTCTGTCTGTCTGTTTTGAAGTCTGGGAGTGCCTGATTCTACAGCGCATACTCTCAGAGGTGAAGAACATCCTGAGTATTGCTCAAACAGGTTTCCAACAGGATCAAAGTATATGTGACAAAGTACTTGCACTAACAACATTCACTGAATTTTCAAAGGAACCTCAAGACAGGCACTGTTTTCCTTGACCTCACAGCAACGTATGATACTGTTTGGCACACACACCAGTCTGTTCACAAAAATAGCAAGAGTCCTACCTGCATGACTGACATTGTTGAACTGTTCCTTCTCAACAGATGGTTAAGGGTGCATTTGGTTGCAAAGAAAACTTGGAGAAGATAGACCAATGGACTGACTCGGGGATCTGTGCTTGTTCTGACCTTGTACAATCTCTACATCAATGACTTGCCACAAACCCAATCGTGGAAATTTATATATACGGATGACATCTCCTGTGGATTCCAGGCCCAGACTTTTTCTCCAGCCAAGTGTCAGTAAGACAATTTCCAGTGTTTCCCACCTATACAAGGCCAATGGTGCCCAGGAGCTGAACATCTACCTGAATGATCAGAGGCTGAGGCATGAAGCAAAATCCATCTACCTGGGCATGATGCTAGATTGGATATTGAGCTACTATGAACATGGAAAAAGACAGCAATGAAAGTTAAGACATGCAACAACCTCCTTAACAAGCTGGCTGGGTCATCATGGGGCTCAAGAGCCTCAACTCTAAGGATGTCAGTTCTTGCCATCTCGTATTCTGTGGCAGAGTACTGTGCACCAGTCTGGAACCAGTCATCACACACAAAATCTGTTGATGTGCAGCTACATTCAACAATGTACATCATCTCAGGAACTCTTCAACCATCCCCTCTACCATGGCTCCGAATCCTGAGCAACACTGTTCCCCCTCATATCTGAAGGGAAGTTGCAATTAGCAAGCTACTGGAGAAGATCTATGCCAACCCAAGCCTGTCACTGTATGACAATTTCTTAAATCCACCTGCTGCATGTCTACCATCACAACACCCACTGTGGTCCAAACTGTTGTACCAGGACTACATGGAAGAGACCCTCTGGTGTGAGGAATGGAGGTCAGCATTACCACCAGACAATTTCCTTATCGCATGTCCTACAGTTTGGCCACCTAGTGTCAATCTGCCATGCTGTCAGTGGGCCTTGTTGAATAGGTTCCAGATAGGACAAGGTCTGTATGCAGCCAACCGCCATCGTTGGGGTGTTCATGACAATGCAGATGGTAGCTGTGGCACAACACATACCATGTTGCATATTGTCAATGGCTGCCCACTGACTAAGTTCAGTGGTGGACTACAAGAACAGCCCATGGCCACTGAGGATGCTATCACATGGCTTAGTAATTATGCACATGCTGACTGACTGACTTACCAAATTTACAGTACAAGAAGAGGGAGTGCAAATTTACAGTACAAGAAGAGGGAGTGCAGGATGGTTGCCCAGCCTAAGGGAGGGGGCATAGTCAGCAATGATTCTCTAACAGTTGCATAAAAGAATTCTTGCCCATCTTGAAAGCCACAGCTCTGTTTCAAGAGGGAGTTGGTTGGTTGAACAACTGGAGGCAGAACTTCCTTTCAAGAAGAGAAACTTCCATTGCACTCTACAACATATGCTCCTTTTTTCTTCAAGCTGTTTGTCATTCATAGTTCTATCAAGTCTCTTATCCAATGAGATCTGTGGGAGGTAATGTCAGTACTATTAACCATGTCTCCAGGGATGAACTCCTCCTGAACTCCTTCTGAGGTGCAAGGGTTTCAGGCTAGTGAAGAAATAGAGACAGAATTTACATCCTCTTGAAATGAAACAGCTTTACCCAAATTGTCCCATGTGTTTTTCAGGAATTTTTTATATTATGTTTCACATTTTTGCACACTATTTTCATTATAATTGTTCACAAATAGGCATAGCAGCTGAAGAATCTTCAGCTATACGACAAACTGTAGTCTCACAATCTCTAAAACATGTTTGCGGATGTTATCTTGCAAGTCTTTACTGGGATTCATGGAGAGAAGTTTTCTTATTCTAGCGTGTCCTACATAATTCTATTAAATCCATTTTAACATTTTCCAGGACTCTGAATGAATTATGTTTGGGTCAAAACAAAAAAGTTACTATTTCCTGCAGTTACCTTAAGGAATGAAAGTTAAATAATCAGCAAGAACTGCAGAACTAAGTAGAGCAGGCTAACTTTATTACTATTAAACATAATAAAAACACTAGAAATCAATTAACACCCCTGAATAGTCCTTTATATCCTAGATAATATTACTTGGATTTCCATTCAGAATAGTGGGGTGATGAACAAAATATGCTTTAGAGATATCTGACAATGTTCACATGAAAATAAAATAATAAAAAAGTAATTAAATGCATCAATGCCAACTAATTAAGTACTTTATTTTGGGAGCTATGTATATGAGTTACACCAGTATAAATCCACTGTCTGAAGTGCTCTATTTAAGGATTTAACCCACTTTAAAATGTCTTGCATACATGCCCCTCATTTCGTCTACACACACCCAAGGAAACCTGTAAAACAAAATATTTTGTTACCTTATCTAAGGCATTATTTTGTCCATTTTCAAAAACTTGTTTCTTGGAAAATAGCCACCAAAAAAGTGTTTGAGTCGCCTAGTACATTGACCAAAGTTAGTCATACCAGCTTTTTTGGGCAAAGCCCTAGAGTAAGAGTGACTATAGGTAAATTTCCATGTCAATTAAACGTCAAACAGGCACTTGATAAGCTGCCAATACAGCCTTTTATGAAAAGTCTTTGTTTCCAGAAAAAGTTCTTCAAGATTTTCAGCCACCTCAACTCACACTGTGAAGACAACAGATACTGAGGGCACTTACTCATGCAATTGGACACTTTATGTGCCCCATCCATTGATTAATACAGATTTCTGAAGAAAAAGACAGGAATTGGTATGACCTGAATTTCAAGTTTGCTTACTCTCACCCACTGATTTTTTGTGGGGGAGAAATCTATCCAGATCTATCTTTTTTCAAAAAGTTTTTGATTTAAAGAGTGTTCATTCAATTAACATACTATCATTTATATAGTATCAGTTCTTCCAAAAACAATCTCCTAGGGTCCTATTTAAACAATAAATATTTCCTAGTATCTGTGAGTGGAAGCCAATGAAAGGCCACAAGTAGTATGGAAACTGCCTCTACTCTCAGCTGACTGATTTGGCAAAACAACAGCCAGTATACAGAAGGTCTCTTTGTTTCCTTTTGCTTTTGCCTTTCTCAATGCTAAAGCCACAAAGAGTTAACGAGGGATCTAGGAAGAGGAGACATATTTTAAACATGTTCTGTTCCTGCCACAGACCCACTGAACAACTCAGATTTTTGCTTGAACGGGCTGGACGGCCATTATTCCAAATGAAATTCTTATCCCAATGCTGCATCAGTTTTCTGGCAGGGCTGTGAGTGTGAAAGTGGTCTCAGAATGGACAGTATAATTATTTTTGATAAACAACTTCAGATTTTTCTTCCCATTGGGGAATGATCTCCTTTTCACTGGAAACTTCATGGCCCTTATTGCTGTTCTTGGTATTGTTTTTTTTTTCCTTGTCTCTTTGTTCTCTGTACATCTTTAAGCAGCTTTCTGGCTGACCTACATGGTTGCTGGCTGACTCCAGCTGGGAGAATTGGAGCGTCTTGAACACCCTTGTCTGTAGGGTTGTGATGTTCAAATTAGAGCGGAGCCAAATAAGGTTTGGATACCCAAATACAGATGGACAAAGCAGTTTGGATGCACTGGATAAAGAACCAGCTTGTACCTTCACCAAAAAATCAAACTGAACACAAACAGAATGATTTTAGAGGCCTGAAAAAGTTCCCCTCTCTTTTTTAACTATCACATTTTGTTCTTTTCCAGCTTCTCCATTTCGAGGTCCCACTCAAGCATACAGCTGGAATAGACAGCTGCTCTTTTAATGCAGAACCCAAGAAAAACCATGTATCACCTGAAATCTCTCAAACTTTTCAGCTCAATTCTGAATTTCTGAATAAAATGCAGAAAAATTGATGTAGAACTTTCATTCTACATTAGCATGAAGCAGCATTAGTGCAACTCCAACCACAAGTGTATTTCAGTAATGCCATTCTTCATCATATACATATAATTGTGGGCAATGTACTTAATACTTTGGCACATTTAGGGAATGAAATAGCAGGTAACTTTAACAAAAGAAAAACTCTCTAGGAAAAAACAGATTCCTTACCTATGTGCAGTTTGTCACAGCATGTTACTTCTCTGAAGCAGCCGGGATTCCTGTGAGGTCATTTGTAAATGAGGCTACTTTTAAGGCTAAGTACAGACAGTCAAAAAGCCAGAGGATGAATTGATTCAGTCTTCACAGGTTTCTCTGAGCTATGTAGATTGAAGCAAACTGATGTTAACTAAATCAGTTAAGTTTGATACTATATTCATCCAGGTTTATCTTAAACTGGTTTTGGCTGTTTTGAAACTGGTTTATGTGCACTGAACTTCTCTTCTGTTACAGGTTTAAACAGGTTTCCAATCTCTTAAACTGGTTTATGTGTAATGTCTGTCCCTAATACAAGTGTCTGCTTGTGGATTTGGCCATCTGTCTTTACGTGTTTGAGTTTGAAAATATTGGCCTGTATCTTTAATAAGGCTGTTCCTTTACAGAATAACAGTCTAAAAAGCGGCCACCATGGACAAAACTTGCAGTAAGCAGCAAGAGGCAAGCTCTATACCAGCCCCTGAAGCAAGCACCTCGAGAACCATGCCATATCCTAGTCCGCCACTAAGATGTGTGAAAGTTTGTTGCCATTATCCCTCCCCGCCCCCTCCAAAAGTACCTGCCTCACCTCAGGAGAGAAGTTTAGTTCTATCCAGGAAGATAAATTGTTCTCCTATTATTACAGAGAAGAACTCCCTCCTCCCTGACAACGCTCTCCTCATCGGGCTGTAGACTGGGAGACATTTTGCATATTCTCTTTCTCACTCCAGCAAGTCATGCATTCCTTGCAAACACTGACCTAGCTTCAAGAAGTGCGATGAAAGACATCCTCAGCTCTGCCCAGCCCATACCCTTGTGCTTAGGGAACTTTCCTAGGAAGAGAGTGATATGGGTTCAGACTCCTTTTGGCTCTAGGGAATCTGGACCCAGGTCTTGCATTTTCTAGACAAGTGCCCTAACAGTTAGGTTATCGTGTAGGACTCTTCCCTCCTACTCTCAGTTTTTAGCATTTAATAAAATGGTACTTCCAGACAGAACTGAACTGCACCTGAGTTCATGTGGCTGTTCTGGATCATTTCCGAGTTCAGACAGTAGGCCAAGTTTTGATGCCTAAGGATTTTCCCAAGGCAGGAACTTTGATGGCTTAGGCCTTTTGTGGCTGTTGTGGGATGAAATAAAACTGCATTTGGTGACTGAAATATGTACTTTCATTTCTACCCCGGAGAAATTTACAATTTTTCTCCAATACCTGATGAAGGGTTTTTGTGTCTGAAAGCTTGCAATTAAAGACATTTGTCTTAAAAACCTCGTTGGTCTAATAAACAATATTAGCACCTCTACCATGAGTCCTGATTGCTTTTTCCTCTAGACCAATACGGCTACAACCTGGATACCTGACACATGGAAGATATTGGATTACAGCCAATTCCTAAAATGAAATCTTCATAATTTCCCAAGGAGGAAGCAACTTTGACCACCTGAAACCTAAGATACTGCTCCTGCCTTTGTTCAAGATAATTTTAATTATCACAGAGCCTCACAAGTGAGCTGAGAGACTCCTTACCAGCTAAGAACTGCCTGCTGTCAGTATTCCACCTATTGACTCCCCTGTGAAATCCTATGAAATATGAACTTTCATTTCTACCCAAGACAGCTCTTACAATTTTTTATCCAATGCCTGATGAAGGATGTCTGTGCCTGAAAGCTTGCAATTAAAGAGATTTTTTTTTTTGCAAAAATCTTGTTGGTCTAAGATATCAATTCTACCACAAGCTCTGATTGCTTTTGGGACTTTTACACTTAAAAGTCATGTAAGTGTCACTTAATTGCCTTAAAGGCAAAATCTGGGACAAAACGTCCCCTTAAAGAAGATTCCTATAGAACAAGTATCTATATAGACTTCCTCTCTTTAATCATACTTTGATAAAAAACTAAATACTAATATTTTATAACCAAAAAAAGAACACAGGGCTCTACAAACCATGAGTTTATATTCTGGATATATCCTGGCTCTGAAATGAAGCCACTAATTCATCACAGAACTAGCACATTATTTTGGGATAAAGCCAAAAATAACTTGGGACATTTGAAGCAATTTTATGTGACAAGAATGGAAATGGAAAATTCTGGGAAATTCTTTCAATGCATCCAAAACAGTTGGCTATAAACCTTTAAGTTCAGTAAGCTATTGGGAACACATTTCAGAAACAAATAAATGAGTTTTAGACAAGATGCTTCAAGCATCTAAGTTTCCTTTGTTTTTTTGTGACCTATTTTGTAGATACTCAGTTGACAACATATGAGAAATCAGCTACTGATTTACAACAGTGATAATGTTCTTGTATACAAGGTTCACAAAAATTGACTGCTATTATCTCTCACTGGCTTGGAGATTGCATCCCATCCTTCCTAATTCTAGCCAGCAGTGATAACACATGCCTTCATCATGTCCTGTCTCAGTTACAGCTGAGTAATTTATTTAGGCTTGAAAGCATCAGTTCAGAGAAAATTGCACCTTGGATAGAATACAAAAAGAGTTCACCTCATCAGCTTTATAGGTTGCCAAGAGCAAAGCACTCCTCTCTTGGTGCTAGCGATCTATACAATAAATATCACATTACTAAAATAAGGACAGTAAGCTAAAATGTAAAGCAGCGAGTAGAAAATGCCAAAGCATGACTTAGAGATGGCCTCATCTTCTAGAACTGTGACTACCTTCATCATTTCCAATTATTGAGCACAATGAAAGTGGCTGCCATGAGTGTGAAGCTCAGTTACACAGAAAACAGGTTGCTCAGGAGCTGGCTCCAGAGTTCAGGACTGACTTCTAGAAGAGCTGGGATCACTCCCTCATGCTTTAGTTCAAAGATCACTTTGACCTTGACTTCCAAAACAGCAACTTGGGTTCTAACATGCGGTGGACGTAGTCTTTATGGACTTTAGGAATGCCTTCGACACTGTCTCTCACCCCATCCTCATTAAAAAATTAAGCAACTGTGGTGTCGATGCCTACACAGTCAAATGGGTAACAAATTGGCTGGAGGGCTGCACCCAGAGAGTGGTGGTGGACGGGTCATTTTCAGCCTGGAGGGACAGGGGCAGTGGGGTTCTGCAGGGCTCGGTTCTTGGGCCCGCACTGTTCAACACCTTCATCAGCAACTTGGACAAGGGGGTGAAAAGCACCTCGTTCAAGTTCGCAGATGACACTAAGATGTGTGGAGAAGTCAGCACACTAGTAGAGAGGGACAGGCTACAACTAGATCTTCACACGTTACAGGGGTGGGCAGATGAGAATAGGATGGGTTTCAATACAGACAAGTGCAAGGTGATGAAGCTGGGGAGGAAAAATCAGTAGCATACTTACAGGCTGGGGAACTCCCTTCTTATTAGCACAGAGGCAGAAAAGGATCTTGGAGTCGCTATTGATTCCAAGATGAACATGGGCCGCCAATGCGAGGACATGGTCAGGAAGGCTAACCACACCTTATCATGCATCCACAGATGCATCACGAGCAGATCCAAGGAGGTGATCCTCCCCCTCTATGTGGCATTGGTCAGGCCGCAGTTGGAGTACTGCGCCTAGTTCTGGGCGCTCCACTTCAGGAGGGATGTGGACCACATGGAGAGGATCCAGAGGAGGGCCACTCGCATGATCAGGGGACAGCAGGGCAGACCCTATGAGGAGAGACTACAGGACCTGAACCTGTTCAGCCTCCACAAGGGAAGGCTGAGAGGGGATCTGATGGCCACCTACAAACTTGCTAAGAGGGACCAGCAAACAATGGGAGAGGCCCTGTTCCCCCGAGCACTACCGGGAGTTACAAGGAATAATGGCCATAAGCTGACTGAGAGTAGGTTCAGGCTAGACATCAGGAGGTGCTACTTCACAGTCAGGGCAGCTAGGAGCTGCAACCAACTTCCAAGGGAAGTGGTGCTCACTCCTACCCTGGGGGTCTTCAAAAGGAGGCTAGACAATCACGTAGCTGGAGTCATTTGACCCCAGCATCCTTTCCTGCCCATGGCAGGTGGTCGGACTTGATGACCTGCTTAGGTCCCTTCCGACCCTACCAGCTATGAAACTATGAACTTATTCATTAGAGGGATAAGCAGCAAAAAAACCACCAAAGGCAAGTTTTCTTTGAGAAAGAATAAAAAAACTAGCCTCAGTTCAAAACTCCTAGTCTCCTTGCTTATTTTTTTAATTCTAGAGGGCTTTCCAGTAACATAAGAGCAGGCACGGTAAAAGGACAATATAGATAATGAAAGCTGCAATTTGCCTACAAACCTTTCAGTGAACTGGTAATTCAGCTGAATAGTCCAGTAGCTATTTTCCATCTATATTGCTGTAGGTGACAGTTATCAAGACATTTTTTCATTGTTAAGCCTCAGGGGGAAACAGCTTTAAGCTGCTCCTAGGTCTTCAAGATATACCTTATACCAAAAAACTGAAGGTGGTTAGGTATTTAATGAAAATAACATGTCTCCTTAAGTAACATAGAAATCGACCCACCAGCTGCTTTCCGTCAGTTTACTCAGTTCAGTTTTTTTTATATGTTGAATTAATATGATGAATGTTTATTAACTGCAGTTCACATTTTGAATGTAAGTGCTTAAAGTAAATTATGTAAATACATTCCAGATACCAGGAACTGCAAGTGGAATTAAGGGAGCTGTGAATGCTCAGCCTTGCTGATGAGACAGGGTTGTTTTTTTAATTTAAGCAATATAGTTAAGGCATTCAAGTCTAAAAACATGTTTTCCCCTTCAGTAAAGCGTTTGTCTAGAAGTCCCATGTTTTTAAAAAGCCAGTATGATTTTATGCAATGGTTCCACAACAGTCATACCATAGCCGCTCTTTGGGTCACTTGGGTTCCTTAACCGTGAGGTTGATCGAGGCTCCGTACAGGGTCTAATCCTTTGAAAAATTCTAACCCCCCGGGTGTCAAGACAATGCTTCTTTAGGCATTATATGTTAGAGCCCGATCCTCTGAAGTGAAGAGCCTTGTAGCATCATTTACTCAGGAACAAGAGAACAGCGGCATATAAAAACTAATCCCTCAAACTAAAACTGACACATTTTTGGCTGGCTCAGCAGTTCTGTTTTGGGTGTGAATGTCAAGTATTTTGCTTGATAGCTTCCAACGGCTAAAAAAAGACATAATGTTGAAAGCTCCACTTTTCTTCCCACTAACTTCTTCCCCCTATTCATTACCATGAACCTGCCTGGGTCCAAAGAAAATTGAAAAGAGAAACTTTCTCTGGGGAAGTGTGCTGTGCTTTGTAATGGCTACTTATAAAGCACTAACAATAAGCCAGCACACATTTAACATTCCACCATCCTAAAGTAGAAGATGCAGAGTAATAAATAAGGACAAGAGGAATGAAAGCATATAAGGCTCCAACACACTGGGTGTGTCTACACAAGATGCTTACAGCACGGTTGACTAACTGTGCAGTAAACATCTCAGTATCTACAGGTGCACTCCTATTAGGGTGCACAAAACTAATAAAGTCTGCTGTAGGGTCTTTTTGTGTGCAGCAGTGCACATGTAGATGCTGTCCCAGCTGGCTGGGGCACAGGGTGTATCAGTGCCAGGCTAGTCAGCAGGCAGCACCCAAGCTGAAGCCCCCCTGTGCCTTAGCCAGCCACTCGGCAGCACATGGAACCCGGTTGGAGCAGCCCGGACTGGCTGGGGACCCAGGGAGATCAGCCTGCCAGCCCAGGGCTGCCCCGACAGGGGTCCACATGCTGCAGAAGGGCTGACTGGGGCACAGGGTGCTTTAGTGCAGGACTAGCTGGCAGGCAGCCCCCACGCTGAAGTACCCTGTGTCCCAGTCAGCCTCTCTGCAGCACATGGAGGCTTGCTGGAGGAGCCGTGAGTGGGCTGCTCTGACAGGGCTCTGCATGCTGCAGAGCAGCTGGCTGGAATGCAGAGTGCTTCAGTGCAGGGGGCTGCCTGCCAGCTAACCCCCCACTGGTCTCCTGCCACGTCCCTGCCAGCTTGGGCTGCTCTGACCAGGCTCCATGTGCACAAATAAACTCCAGAGAAATATGCTCTGAAGTGTTTTGCTCCCGGGCACATTTTCAAATGGCATGTTGCTCCGGAGTTTTTTCATGCATATTAATTACACGTGTTGACATGTCACCTATATAGAAAAGAACAATGTTGAGTTTGTACTCCAGAAAACAATGGAAACGTGGGGATATGTTTCTATTCTAGCCATACCAATGTAAATCTTGATACCAAGCAGAATACAGAAACTATTTCCAAGCTGCAATGTAGCCTAACTACTAAGCACACGGTAATCAAGACCCCACATACACAGAGATTACAGACATCTTATCTCCATGAAGCAAATCAATTCCATATCATCTTAAAGTTCAGAGAAGAACATTTTATTACATTTATTGTGAATATATTGCCAAGGATAGACAAGGTTCAGTTATGCTGAATGGTTCCCAAGGTCAAGGAACATCTTTCTTCTAAGACTTCCAGCTGGCAACTTCATCCTCACACTCTTTCATCTGCTCCCTTGTGTTTATTTTAGAATAATACTTGTGACGACAATAGAATTACTGAATCTGCCTGTACAGCCTCAAGATGGTTGTTTTTAGCAGAAAGATGTGTGAAAAGTAACTGGTTTATAACCCAGTGATTCAAACTCATTATTTCAGGTTTAACTTCACATTTCTGACTACTCTCTCATCTGTATGAAAAATATTTTAACAAAGAAGGATTAAAGTCAAGGAACCAAATTTTTTATTCAGTTTTTTGCACTTTTTACACAAGACTCTCCTTTTAAAAGCACCTCACAGAATACTAACGATAAGGGTAAAGATGCGATGATGTGCCTGGAGACTCCTTAGAAGTTTTTCATGATTTCACTGCAGATCTTGCTTCTAGCAAAGGTAGTGGGAGATTAGCCACTAATGTCACCCACAACAAAATTAAGACCTTCATGAGAAAATAGTACACCTCAAGTTCTTACTTGAAGTGAATTGCTATGTTCTTCAGTCATGGGGAACGTTGTTAAGTTTATGCTTTGAAAGAATTGACTTGGAATAACCATTTTTTTTCAGATGTAGAGTACCTGAGGATGTGAGTCATGAATAGGGTTATCTGTCTTTATAATAGATGTCAGACGCTTTGTTTTTCTTATTACACAGTGACCTCTGTAATGGATAAAAATTAAAGGAAATGGCTTGTCATCAGATTATATCTTTTAGGTTATTAAATAATTTATAAAAAATGCAGTTGTCAGAAAGCTGATACTTTTTCTTCACCTGTCAACCATTCAAATTTTAATAGCTGAACTGCAATGGGTGTGCAGCAACTACACCAGATCTAACCACTGAACTTGTAAAAAAAATTAAAGGAATGTAATAATAATTTTAACTTAAGGAATTCTAACTAATAAAGTTGAAAAACCCAGTTCTGGTGTTAATTATATCCGTTCTATCAATTTGTCTTTTAAAAGGTACTGTGAAAGCTCTGACTGGCAACAGTGATATAATTCCTAATATAAACTAAAATATTCATACCACTTTATAATCAGGGCATAGTTCCTAATCACACAAAGATCAGTGTTTACCACTAGCACATTTAATTTGCACCCTGCCATCCCCCCACCCACACACCTTACAGCAACCTTTTCTCTGTCAGAGTAAAAGAATAAAGGCAGGGAAATCTGAGAGTCCCAGCCACTGAAGATGTAGGAGAGTGTTGTGACTGACAGCTGGTTTCCTCTTAACTGTGTTACCATGACTAATATCTGTGGGCAAAGATGAGTTGCCCAATTCCTCAAATTTAAGATCTGGCAATGTTTTCTATAATTTCTCCTCTGTGGAATTACATCAATAGGTATAACTGAAACAGGAATTGGGCTTACAGTTCATAAGATGCTGGCCTTAATATTCAATTACAAATGTTTTGTTCAAATGAAACACATTGTTCTAAGTGAGTCTTCTTTCCATTTTCCTGTTCTTTGAAGCTTATTTTACATATGATCACTGTGGCTGAACTTTATAACCAGTGCAACACTCAAACCATAAAACAAGAGGGAGTGAAATGGAATACTGCCTTTCTATTATCCCTTTGCACAAGGGCTGATTCCTGTTTTATGATTAGCTGTACGCCATTAGCTCACATCGTCCACATTCACCAAACAGCTCTTTAACACTTTGTTCCACATCAGTTTCTCCCCAGCAGTCCCCAAACTGAAGTATTTTATAGTTAACAGGTTTGAATCCCACCTGCCCACCCAAGCTAAGTATATGCTTACTGAAAAAGGATGCATCTCAATTTTTTTATTTAAAATACAAACTTATAACATTATGTCACTGGGCTGTTTTATAAGCAATTATAGGGCTTACATAAAGCTCTTATTACCCAAAGAAATGTTAATTTTTTTTTCATGCATTTTTATGCATGAATAATTTTTAGTTCCCAATTTATAAATCCAAAGTGGACACAAGGGAATCACTGACACTGGTGTGGAGCAGATTGTACTTGAGTTTCTTGATCATTTGGGCGTATCTGTTTGTGTTTGAATTCTTAGGAGATTCTTGGACCATGCAGAAAAAAATATGGCACATTTTACATTCTCTCTTTTTTTCTCTGCTTCTAACAATCTCTTTTTAAAATAATGCCCAGAATATTTAGACATGACTGTCTGAAGTGAGGCACCTAAGATCAGATTACTTGTTCAGATGTTCTGACGACTCACTACTCCAAGAGATGTCAATGTGACAACACAAGGTGGAAAACTTTGTCCATCATTTTTATGTATAAGCTTCCCTCCCTTTTTTTAAGTACAGCAAAGTATGGAAGTTTAATACATGACTGGATTGGTATATGAAATTCCTTTGCACAGTGAATAACATCATGTTTGTAAGGCGTGTCTATGCTGGTCACAGCAAGAATTATTTTATGTGCTCAGCTTTTTTCACATGGGAATAAATCTGGATTTTAGAGGGGGGTGTTTGTTTTGAAAATGTTATTCTCCTTCTTTTGTTTTTATTTATTAATTGTTTTAAAAGATAAAGCCTGGACATTTCCTATTTCATTGTCTGGGAATTGTCTTCCTATAAACCAGTAGGACTTCAGCATGAGGAGTGCAGTTGTTCTCTAAATTCAGATAAAAGAATAGTATGCTAAAAGAAGCTTTTCATTTTCCATGCCTAAATGGCTTGTACATAGCTAAATAATTTGAGTGTGGGTGGGGATTCCATTTTACCCTGCAAGCATGTCTGCTTTAAGTAAGGCGGTTGCGCAGGGTTCCCCTGTTTTAGTCGACAGTCTAGGGGTTACGACCCAAGGAACAGAAGAGCAAATTTGAGATCCCCCTACACCCAGAAGATGTTTGTACTGGTATCGCCTGGTATTTCCCAGCAAAGAGTTCTAACCACCAAGACACTGGTCAGGCATTGCCCACAAACCTCTCCATCCCTCCTCTGGATGCTGACACGTTTCACTTTGAATTTAAATATTAATTGAACAAAATGGGCAAACAGCACCAGGATGTTTCTGTTCCATTAGGAGTAGGAATCCAGGAACCTCTCCTTTTTAGGCCAGGATCATTCTCCACAAATCTGCTCAACCTCTAGGTTGTTCTCTTCCTCCTCACTCCACATAGTAATCTCTTTTGGCTTCAGGAGAAGGTCTGAAGAAGAAGCATCTGTGTAATGCTTCATCTGTGTCCTGTGAGTTAGAACACTTTGCTGGGACCTGCTCTATTAGCTAGAACAAAGGAGTACCCTCTCCCCAGTCCCAATCTCCATCAGAGTGTAGCCCGGGTGTACACGGGTATATACTCCCTTCTCCAACTGAAGGGGATTGCTAGCAGGCAGGTGTGCTGTGGGTGAAACTGCAGGCTACTCAGAGTTTCCCCCTGTCTCAAAGGAGCCAGGCCAGACCAATCTGGAACTTAAGTATATACAAATGTATTATTATTTACATAAGTGGGTAAAGGATAAACATAAATATAAACATATGTACAGATATCTATGTATATAAGTATACATTCAGATATATAACTATAAACCTTATTCTCTTTAATGGGTTACCACCACTGGGGTTTCAGGTAAGTAACAGGTAAACGCAGGTAAGTAATAGGAAGGGGTCCCAGCAGATCCCCCAGGCAGGGTTATAGAGTCCATTAAACTACCAATTCACAAATACAGAAGTACACAAAACATAAGGCGCAATATTACAAAATGTTCAGTGCTCTCTCACAAAATGTAAGACACATCAGCCTTAGACTCTTAAGGCCCCAGGACCACAGGCTGATCCTCAGAAACTGGTTGCACTCCAGCAACTGGGGGGGGGGGGG
>NW_017728992.1:168707606-168711562 GCF_001723915.1 Gavialis gangeticus | reverse complement strand
GGGGGGGGGGAGGGGGAATTCCCCCAGTGTTCTTGCCCTTGGGGCCCTGGCAAGGACACCACCCAAAATAGCCCACCTGGGAGGGCCTGGCTGGGGTGTTCCTTTCCCTGTGGAAAAGAACCTTTTCCCTGGGTAACTCAAAATTCTGGGGCCTGGGTAGGTGGTCCTCGTCCCCTCAACCAAGATGCTTCCTCCCACGTGGAGCCTCATGCAGTGCTGGGGCTTGGTCCGCTCCTGGACCCTCTGTGCAGTGTTGTCTGCACTGAGCTGCTTCAAGCGGCTCCAAGGGTCTTGGCTCATTGGGAACCCACCATGCACTATCCATGCACCAAAAAAGCCTGTCCGCTTGCCAGGGGGATGGGGACCCAAGCTGCCTAGTGCAGCTCCCAGGGTTCCAGTCCACCCCATGCACTCTCGTGCACCGGAAACCTGGCCTCAAGCCATGGGGATGGGGACCCAAGCTGCCTCAAATGGCTTTCAGGGTCTGGGCCCTGTGCCCTGCGCTGCAAACTAGCTGGGACTGGAGCATTAGACTGGCATGTGGAGTCTTTGGGGCTCTTCTAGGCACTGGCCCCACCTGCTGGGCAGCTCTTCCCAGTTCTTCTTCTGCCTAGCTCTCTGCTCCGTCTCCTGATGTGTCTGCCATGTGCTGGGCATGCTGCTTCTTTTATACCTTTCGGAGGCCCCACCCCCAGATTGCAAACAGACCAATTGGGTTGAAGCAAACTGCAGACTTCAACCAGGTCTGGGGCTTTTTGCCTTCCCTCAGGTAGGGGCAGGGCAAGCCCTTCCCAGCAGTTACTTGATTAGTAGGCATGTTCCACCAATCACTATGAAGATTCTCCAAGCCCAGACATGCCAGGCTGTTATCGGTAAGTCCGCCACAATAGTTTTTGTGAAACTAAATTTTGGAACTTTCCCAGTCCCCACAACCAATCTGTGCAATCTGATTTCATCACACAGCTATCCATCCAGTACAAAGCCCTACTGATCATGCTCTTTGGGCCTGCCCAGGCTTGGGCATGCAGAACTATGCTTAACTGCCAAAAACTGTATTTATACAGCTGCATATATAACATTTTGGTGAATAAAAGGACAGAAGATTACGTAATAAACTACTTGCTCAATATCACAAAGGCAGTGTGTGGGATAGGCTATAAATGAACGCTGATCACTAAAGTCTCAGTTGCTATCAAATTCTCCCTGAAGTACAATATTTTAGGATTAATGATTCTGGACCCTACCCATCCACACAAGCCAAGCATGTTTCTCAAATATTTGTGGCTATAAAATAGATGAAATATAAAATTATGTCAGTGGTTTGTTTTACATGCATTTAAGTGACATTTACAGATTTTTGTTTGCTAGTAAAATTTTAAATTTGGCATGAACAGTCCAATGTCCTGGATATTGAAGATATTCTCCTCCAAACCCCTCAACTTTTTAGAATGAGCAGTAATGAAGTATTCCCTACCCAAATTAATTGCAAATTTGTGAATAGTACCAAAATAAGAAAGGGGCTGAACTGGATTTATTACTACAATTGTATATATTAACTAGACCATAATCTTCCTGAAGACAAAAGGAATCTTGTCAATGACTTCAAGGAGAACAGAATTATATCTACAGTGTAAATCTTAAATACATGATAAGTATGTTATATTGAGCAGTTTTATGAGGGAGAAACCACCAATGAGGAGAAATGCTACAGTGCAGTAAGGCTAAAACTAAATAAACTATAATTTAAGAAGAAATAAATGCATAGGAAACTTCCTTACCCATTGACTCTGGAATAGTGGGGGAAGCACAATTACATAAAACTGACAACTTCTACACATGCATTTATATGCTTTTACTAATGCATATTAAATTTAGTACTTCCAATACGAGTTACTAAATAAATGCACATTAGACTGTGCTAATGCACAGTAGAGCAAGCACATGCTTTTTAGGTGATGCTTAATGTGCAGTAGCCTATTTTACTGTGCATTAGTGTATTAGCGTGGTTTTTGAAATGCTGCTTTAAGGCCCAGTAGAATAGGCTACTGTGCATTAAAGCACATGTGTAGATGTACCCACTGAAACCTTGACAAAACTTAACTGAAAACAATCATGCATTTGAAAAGCAGGTCTTTCTACACTTCTGACTTCCTTGATTTTATGAAATACTATGCTAAGAGATTGATTGTGGATCATGTCATTCATACAACATTTAAATTTCCTCTGTTCCCACAAGCCAGTTTCACTGTGCCTTAGTCATTTATTTACATATTTTTATTTAATACCATATACAAGGGGACCATTTTATAGCAATTATGTGCCATATAACATAGAAATATCATTTGGCCAATTTATTAAATATTTTTGTACCTATTGTAGCCACCAGCTACAGTAATATTGTTGTTATTTTTTTCCTGGTTGTCTACCTCTAAACATCTGAAAATGAAAAGCACCTTGGATAAAAGCTGTTCCTCATTTCACCATCAAAGACATGATGGAAAGTTATTAAAGTTCAAACATAAATAAAAAATGTGCTAACAGTTACAGAACAATTTTTTATTTTTTTCCTCTAGAACACAAATTCCCCATAGCAACAAGTTACATCTGTTGTACAAGGACTTAACATTTCTTAAAATAATAGAAAGTATTCAGGCTTGTAAAATATTAGATTTGTTCAATGTGTCTTGTTCAGTAATCAGTATTACTAAGGATGAAGGGATTATGCAGAAAAGGATGATGTTCTATAAATAAGTAAATGA
The DNA here is from genome assembly GCF_001723915.1 of Gavialis gangeticus. Classification (NCBI taxonomy): domain Eukaryota; kingdom Metazoa; phylum Chordata; order Crocodylia; family Gavialidae; genus Gavialis; species Gavialis gangeticus. The sequence goes on along the minus strand of NW_017728992.1, from coordinate 168,708,803 downwards.
TCATGTGTTTGAGATCTGAAAGACAAGTAGCTTGGACTGACTACAGCTATTGATAAAAGAAGATGTGTTCAACAGTTAGCACACTGAATCAATTACACTGAGATGATATCCAGGAACAGTTCAAATGATCCTTCATTTTTTACCTAACATTAGCAAGGCTTAAACAAGACATTGGGGAATAATAGCAAACTATTTTAATCTTTCATCTGAAATATTTGTCAGAATTTCCCCTGAAGAGGGCTGAACTACAAGGCCATCAAAAGCACATCTCTCCCAAGAGGGTTTTAAAGTTATAATCCCTCAAATATTTTATCCAATACATGAAAATGTGCACTGCATATATTTGGTCTGGGTCTTTGACAAGTCACCTATTTCCTATTTTAACATTGTTACATTTATATTTTATTTATTACTTTATTATTACCTTCAGATAGGGTCAATTCTATTCAGCATAGTAATTCTCAGAACCCAACAGGCCTGTAGTTCTGAGTAAAGTAGGCTGATTAAATAAATGAACTTTTCCTCCTGATAAAGACACGAGTGGATGAAGAAAGGCTTAAAGGTGCTGACTGTGCATGAGGACTGATAGTTTCTCTGAGCAGAAATTAGATTTCTTAAAACAGAGGAACTTCCTGTAGAGTATGAGGTGAATCGCATATGTATTCTATGTGGTCATAATTCATCATGACCACAGTGCCTTCCAATTGAGGCATCAATAACATCTGAACCATGTGGTTTGTTCTTTCATCCTCTTGCCAGGGTTGGATCAAAATAAGCACAATGACCATGAAGTTCACTACCTATTTTCTAGAAGCCACTGTAGAGCATGGAAGATAGGTTTAATGATTTTGCAGTAACTTGGGTCACTGAGGAGCTAAGTTGCTACACTAGTAACTGGATTTTTTTTATGAGGGCTGATGGCTTCAGTCCCTAGTCTACTGTATTGCTGTAGTCTGGCTGAGAAGTGACAAAAGCATACATAAACAGGAGCCAAGTCTTTTTTCACCTCAGTAGAATAGAATCTACTAAAGAAACAGAGATAGTAGAAGGTAGGCCTGTGCAAAGTGGCTAGTATTTTCTTTGGATTCGGATTCAGCTGATTCAGGGGACACTGATTCGATTTGGTGATTCGGCTTAAACTGATTTGAAAATTTGGGTGCTGCCAAATCTTCGAATCACCCAGGCCAGGCCCATCTC
>NW_017728992.1:168700328-168702606 GCF_001723915.1 Gavialis gangeticus | reverse complement strand
TCCTGCCCCCTCTCCAAGCCCAGCAATGGCTGCCCCCCTCCCCCCCCCCGCCCCAGATCCCGGCACTTTGGGGAAAAAAAGCCTCGATTCACTGGGTGCTGCTGGCCACGTGCAATCCCCGCTGCCCCCCCACTGCCCCACGCTGTGTGGGGGGCTCTGTATGAGACCCTCAACATGCCCTGTCCCAGCCCCCCCATGGCTGCCCCACCTGCCATGTCTGCAGCCCTTTAAGAAAAAAAAACAAAAAAACCCCCGCGCTCACCATTCCTGCCGGGGGGAAAATCCCTGCTGCCCCCCCACTGTCCCGTGCCATGTGGGGTGCTCTGCATAAATCCCCCAAAGCCCCAAGGTCACTGCAGAAGCAGCGTGTCCTGGGGTTTTCTTGGGTTTTTCTTTTCTTAAAGAGCTGGAGCTGGGCTGGGCAAGGCAGCTGTGGGGGGCTGGGGGAGCAAGGGGGGGCTGGAGGGTTTGTGCAGAGCTGTCTTGTGCAGCGTGGGGGGCAGCAAGGATTGCCTCCTGCCTGGCAGCACCCAGTGAGTGGGGCTTTTTTTTAAAGCACCAGGAGATGGGGCCAAGTGGGGCAGCCATGGGGGGGAGCTGGGGGAGCAGGCAGCGGTCGCCCCATGGTCCCCTCCACCCCCTACTTACCAGCTCCTAGTCCGGCTGCAGCTCTGTGCTGCAGCCACCGGGGACTGTCCAAATCATTTAAGCTCTCTGAATCTTTTCCAAAAATTAAGAGAGCTTTGAATTGGTCCCCTGATTTGATTCAGATTTGGAGATTCGGCCACTGAATCTGAACTGAATCATCACCTGAAGCTTCACACAGCCCTAGCAAAAGGCATTACTAACAGGTGTGGCTACAGAAGGGCTTAGTGTCATGCCACAGCAAGGGCCACAGGCAGCACTCTTCTCTGAGGACCCAGAGTCTTGGTAGTAGTGATATGATTATACATGTAAGTATAAGCAAGCCTGAAACACAAGCTGCTGCTTTTACGAACTGCTAAACTTTATGAGGTGCCAGTATATGAGGAAAACATAAAAGATATATGAAATAATGGGGAATCAAAGTCAGAAAATACTTAAATCTTAAATATTTAACATTAAGTATTTATCTTTCAGGACAAACCTGAAAGATAGCCCCTAAAAAGAGGGTCTTAGAGGGGGAAAATTAACAGAATAGGCTGAAGTGTAGGTGTATCAAGTATTTCAGAGTATTCAAAGGGTAATAATTTTTTTTTATCAGTATGAGGGTGAAGAAGATGAGTGAACAGAACCACGAAGGAATGAGTATGGACAAGATCCACAGTAGTATAGGTAAAAGAAGATGATGTTTTGCCAATGATGAAATTATGCAAATGCCCATTGAAAAGATGCCAGACTGGGTACAAACTAAGTTAATGTTGGAGGGGAAAAGAAAATCAGAGGAAACAGAGTCTCAGGCTAGGGACAGACATTCAAAAACACAGAGTCTGAATTGTTTCAATCTTTGCAGGTTAACCTGCATAGAGTGAACTAATTTGTGAGATTCACATGCCTGCAGGTGCTCAGGCCAGGTGGCAGGGGGTGTTAGAGCAGCCCTTGGCTGCAGGGAAGCTTTCCTGGGGGGGGGCATGACCAGCCCCAGCAGTAGTGAACTGGCCAGGGAGAGGATTTAATTCCCCGCTTCCTGTCCCACCGGCATGGACCTGAGCTGGGGTCTGCCTGGCACTCCACACATGCTGCTTCAGTGGCAGGGGCAGGGGCATGGCCAAATGCTGGCTGGCATGACCCACTGAGGAAAAGGGGAGGGGACTTACTGCCCTCTCCACTCCCTCTGCCCCCAGGGGAATACAGCCAGGGTCTGCCTGGCCCAACCACCACCTCCGCCAATTGCTCCCTGCATGAGGCAAGCAGCAGAATAAGCCCCCTCCCTGCCCCCTTCACCTAAGTGGGCCATGTCAGCTGGGTTCGGGCCATGCCCCTGCCCCTGCTGCTGGAGTGATGAGGGGGGAGCACCAGGCAGACCCTGGCTCATGTCCATGTTGGTGGGACAGGGAGGGGGGAATTAAACCCCCCTGGCCAGTTCACTTGAGGCTACTGCCAGGGCTGGCCACAGACCCCGCTGCTCCAGCAGTGATGAAGGGGGGCAATGTCTGACAGGGGCTGCTCTGCCCCTGCTGGGCAGACCCCATCTGGGATCTGTGCTGGTGGGTCAGGGGAGGGAGGGAGGGAATAAACCTCTACCCTGCCTCCCTTGCCTTATGGGGGCTGGCATCTGGCCACACACCCCCCCCCCCCC
>NW_017728992.1:168693087-168700081 GCF_001723915.1 Gavialis gangeticus | reverse complement strand
TCTGGCCCCCCCCCCCCCCCCCCCCGCTCTGGCTAGGGAGCAGAGGGGCAGGACCAGCCCAGCCCAGGGCTGCAGAGCATGTTGGGATGCTTAAACCAGGAAGCAGTCTGGAACAGAAGTTCCATAAACCGGTTTGACCTCAATCATTTAAGTGTGATACTACAGTCAACTGGTTTCAGACATTTTCAAACTGGTTTATGTGCACTGAGCATCTGTTCTGTTATAGGTTTAAGCCAGTTTCTGCTCATTTAATGAGCTTATGTGTAATTTCTGTTCCTAGCTTCAAGGTTCATCAGCAAGCATAGTCATATTCCCTGTGAGAATGAAGTTGGAGAAGGCATAAGGAAGTCAAAGAACTGGGAAACAAGAGAAGGGTCATACTTTACCAGGATTTGAAAGGAGCCAGGCCCACTAAAGAAGAGTGAGTTTGGGAGGAGAAGTGGAAAGGGAGATGTTTGAAAGAAGAATAAGTGGAGTAGAACATGAATATGCCCACTACAGAATTACTCATTGTTTTAGTCTGTATTGCTATCCCTTGACTCTACGGAACACATTTCTTTTCTAACGTTCCAGATTCATTTTGTCTGCATTGTACTTTGTAGAATAATACTGAAAACCCCAGCTACACTATCACTAATTACATAGGATTGGGTACATTTGACTGAGCATACTGATGTTTGAAATGCTGATCACAAGAAAATGGTATTAGTCATTAATGCAAAAGTTTTAAAGCTTTGAGGATTTCACCACTTAACATTAAGTTTTTGGCTTCTTGTTGTTAAAAAAAATATATTTCACACTTCTACTATGAACTATTATGGAATGAAACTATCACGTCAACCAGAGCCTGCGCCAGAGGGATTTTATGTTTAGAAGCCCACCAACATTCCAGTCTTAAGAGGATGAAATTAACTCTGGGCTCCTGAGAGCATCAAAGTTAAGATCACTAAATCATTCAGATCTTAGCAGCCCAAATTCTTTGGCTCTCCCTTTCCTACAGTGTTTTCATAAAGTGGCAGGTTAAAGCTTTTTGAACTGTTAGTCATATGCTTGGGTCAACTGAGTTAATTGTCACATTTAAAGAATTCAAAGTTGTTTATAAACTTTATGAACATAAAAGGCAGCATCATTTCAATGGATTTACTTCTTTTTACAATATTTAGAGTAAAAATGAAGTAGTTTAATAGGATCAGATTTATTTTGAGGTGACCATATGAAATCTTATTTCCAACATTAACTCAGCAATAAGATGTTAATGATGTACCAGTGAATTCTCAGAGAAGGCAAACATATAGCTCCTGTTAATCACCTATATAGTGGAATAGGATAATGTAGTATGCCCCTTACCTCTTTGCATTGGATCCCTGCACTGCAACCACGATGTAAAGGAGAAAACAGATTCTACAGGGTAAATAATCCCTTTTCCCTAAAGTGGCCAGGAAGCGAGTGGGCTGTGAATGTGAGTAATCATGTCTCTTCTTCGTACTGCATGCCTCCTAGCACAGCTACGTCAACATTATGGGTAGGTAATCTGTTATTATTGTAGATATGAGAGGAGATAGCTTTATTGTTCTCAAATTATGATTTCTTCCCTTGTCTACTTACCACTGCTCCTTCCTATGCCCAAGAGTTAAGTCTTGTTCTGACTTGAATATCACAGAAATCTCAAAATATTTTCATGAAACCTAGAGGTATCACCTTAAAAGAGCCAACAGCCAAGTGGTTCAGGCACTAGCCAATGATAAGATAGATCCAGTTTCAGGACTATGCTCAAATCAGGGACTTGAACCTTGCTCTCTCATGCCGGGAACTAATGCCTCATCCAGCAGGCTCTTGCCTCCTGATAGGAAAAAAAAATTGTCTAAAAAGCTTTTTGACCAGATGCATAAGAAATGGAGCAAATGTTATGGATTTACATTCAAGTGAAACACAAACTGACAATGTGGCTTTGGTTATGCAAAGTTAAGATAAATGACTTCTCTAGATTTAGCATTTAAGTATTTAAGTCTAAGTAATTTAGAAAATAATGAGCTTGTATCTTTTTTTGCTTCTTTATTATAGATTAAAATGGTGATATAATTTTACTGTTTGATTTTTCCATTAGAAATTCAGGTCTTATGTAGCTTCTCAAATTGGTACTGGCTACTAACAATTTTGCAGGACTATGATATTATGATAGTAAATGGGCAAAATGCAAATACCTGAAATAGGAAGGGATTTGTTCTGATGTTATTGAAAATTGTTTAAATTTTGTCTTTGTTAACCAGTAACTTTGTGATATACTCTTCACATAACATCTTCAAAATGCCATTGGTAACTATATACAATATACATATCTATATATCTATCTAGATATATTTATATGTCAAAATCTCTCTCTCTCTCTCTCTATATATATATATATACACACACAAACATATATAATCCATTTCATAATCTTCCAAAAAATAAAAAACATATTTTGATCTCTGAGGTATCTGGGCATCCTTTCAAATAACTTCAGATGGAAGATGGACTTTGGGAAAAATCTGAAACCCATGTCTCAAACCCACCTCTAGTACTTAGAGCTCTAAGACACTTCTCATTTTTCTCTTTTTCTCATCTTCAGATTCTAGCAGATAGGACTGCAGAGACTTGTATGTTTTGCTTTGAGTCTTACATGACCTTTAAGCACACTGCTATCATTCAACAAGCTTGTCGATATAACTACCAGTTTTATCTCTAATACTAGTGTAAAAGCCTGTAAAAAATGACAGACAAAAATAGGCTACTTGTTATGGGGTACCACGTTTCTGTTATCCACTGTGTCATTACCAACTTGAGCTGTTCTTCCTGGTCTTCTTCTATACAATGAGTATCCATCAACATTTCCAAGCATCTCCTCTCAAAATTCCTTTGGATATTTCTTCAGACATTGATGATGTTCCATGCATGGTGCATTTGGATTCAATCCTCCACACGGTCCGTGAATCATACATCTCGTCACAATGAGCTCTGATCAACAGACAAGGCACTGTTGTATAACTGAATGTTTGTTTTTAAGTTCTGATAATGCTCATTGTTCCAATTTGTCATCAAACCCTGCTAATATGCTGGAAACAGTCTTCTTGGAGACAGAATCACTTTACCTTTATGACAACAATTCCAGAACTGGCCATCTGACAGTCTTTCAGCCTGGAAGTTTAAAGAGTTACAAAAGTGGCACACCACATTCATCAATCCACAGCTATGTTCCTCAGTCTAGGCCACAGTGAATCATTTTTTGCCTACTCTTTCAGCCAGTCTTCTATTGTCTCTGCAAACCCTTTGGCTTTCCATTGCATCTCTTCTATGACATCCTCTTTGCCCATTTGTTTCATTTCGTCTTACTCTTGCCATTCTTTCTGCATTGAATTGTCATCTATTCTCTACTTCACCTTGGTAAGGGTGTTATGGGTTAAAGTAAGGGTGTTAAGGGACAATTTTTGCTCAGATACTAAGAGTACACCATAACCAATTGAAATCAATCACTAAAAGTCCAGAAAATGAGCGCAAATATGTTTTTTTGAGCGTGACAGACGGAATGACAGACACAAATGAAACAAATTATTATTATAGATATACAGTTGTAAAACAATTGCATTCACTTCAATTTTTTTTATTTCTAAATGACAAACCCATCAATAATAGAACACATGCAAAATATTAAACAGCACCTGCTAAATACACAAAAGATGCAACAAGCTGCCAAAGGTATGTCAGAATGGTCTTTGCTTTTTTCTTGACTGATGGGTTACCTTCAGGCTCCAAACACTCATCAAACCCCCTTCTGATCACTCTCAAGCATATCAGCCTTAGAATCAATGAAAAAAATATTTTTTATAGTCTCAAAGTGTCCTTCCTAAGCTGCAAAATGCTACCCAGCACTCCTTGTAAAAATGGCCATTTATGACTATTCTCACAATAAACCCTATAAAGAGTCCTCATGGACTTATAAATGGTTGGATAGAAATCATATGAGTTCCTAATCTATTACTGAAATGCATTTAAAGGCACAGAGCTCCTTGTTTTCCCAATAACACTTCTTTAGTTGCATTCTATCATGTTTTACAGATCTGGTTGAGCAATGGCAGCTCCCAGGCATTCCCCAGTTTCTGTATACTGATTAGAGATAAGCACTATCATAAAAATATATCATGCTGGTTTAGTGTCCAGCTCTACGAGGTACCTCAGGAAAGATCCTCAAGATGGTAATGAGCATTCCCAAATCCAAGTTCAGTCATTGTGACCTGAGGGCATGTCTTACCTCTCTGAGGTTTCTGGTGCCCTGTGAGTGTCTTGGGACACTCTTACCATTTCAGATCAAACAAAAATTTTCCTGGTAAATTAAAAATGTTGTTCATTACATGCTTTTCCACTCTTTAAAATGAAACCAGAGTAATGCTCCCCATGCAAAAGCATCTCCCTCTGTTCCTCATTCCCTCCCTATTACTTTTGTAATATCCTCTCTCAAAAATTGTGCATTATGTTGGCTTTTTGCTCCAGGCAGGAGTCTTCAGGTACCAAGGAAGATGCTCTTTAAGCATCCCCCAGCTCTACTAGTACCCATTCATGTATCAACCATACTGAAGGGCCAATATAAGCCATATAGACTTACTAGTGACTCTCAACCTTTTTTGTACCAGTACCCATTTGTAAACATCAATGGCCAGTCCTGACCCAGTGCCCCTCACGCCTGACCCACTGCCCCCCACCCCAGTGTGTGGGGCAGGGACTGAGTGTGTGGAGTGGCCTGGGTGGGGTATGAGAGGTTCCAAGGAGCCCCTCACAGGCTGGAACTCTGCCAGCCTACAAGGAGAAAGCCACAGTTTCCCACAGTATTCTCCTCTAAAGGAGAATCCATTTTTAAAGTTGTTGATCCATTTTTAAAATTTATTCACAACCATTTCATATATTCTTGCAACCCACTTTTGGGTCACGACTCTGGGTTGAGAAAAGCTGATTATAGAGGATCCTAGGGCACAACACACCAACGTTTCAGCTTCCACAGCTCACCAAAAGATACATTATTTCTGCCTGGACCATATACAAAACTTCTGTATATTTGTTAGTCTCCTTTCTTCTGGTTATGGAAGGAGTCATATGGAAAAAACCACTGGAAGGAGCTTTTAACAGAGCACAATACTGTTACCTTGATTGGAAAAAACAGAAAAGAGAGATGTAGAGGGATGCTGCAACAAAGGATAAAGGAAGTTCCAGTGACAGAAAGGAAGAAATGAAATAAATGGGAGAAAATATGCATCATTTATGAAGAAAAAAGATTACATCCTCATGACTCCCAGATTCATCTTTTTCCCTCTTTTTTCCATTAAGAGAGCTACGATGGGCTGTTCTAGTGTTTGAGTCTTCTCTATTACCAATAAAAGTCAGAAGAAATCAGATAGAAAATGACAGAATACAATAAATTCCTAAAAATTTTACTGGCAGCTCAGAAGGGTGGGATTCTACACAAGCACCTCAGGTTCCAAAGTAGGTACATGCTTGATTTCTAAGATTAACTGACAACTTGGAGCATCTGATGGAGAAGAGAGACAATTGACATCCTTGTCAATTCAAATACTTGTACAAAAGAGACCTATAGATTGCTCTGCTGTAGTCGTCGTCTTCTTGTTTCTTTTATAATGTTATCTTATACCACTTTGTAAGTTTCCAAAGTAGATTCCTTTAAAGAAACTAGAAAACAGCAACATACATTTGTGGCAAAAGGACATACTATGAAACAAGATTATATAACCCAAATTCTCATTTGTAAAATATTGTTTTTGTGCTTTATACTTGTTAGAACATTACTAAAAGAGATGCCTCTGGTCCATACTGACGTTATGTAGAATAGATACCACCCAAGGGTATGTACAAAAACATATGCTTTTTTTGAGAAAATAGTGATGATCATAGTTTTGTCCCGTTACATTTCAAACCGTGTTTTAGTAATTTAGTAAATTCCATTTAAATAAGTGACCAGAAAGTGTGATGAAAGTTAGAGGCGAAAAAGCACAATTAAAAATGGCATTCAAAAACGGTATTTTTTTTGTTCTGAGGTTAAAGATCTAATGAATTCTACATCTCAGCTGAACTGAATCTGAAGCACAATGTTGGTTACAGAAGTTAAGCATACATAGTTCCCAGAGAGTTTGAAGATGTAAGCATTCAGCACATAAAAACAACCACTAGTAACTAACAAAGACTCCAATTGCCTTTTACTTGTGCATGGTAAATTCGGTATGGATTAAATTTCTTGATCCTGAAATCCTAATGATGGGCTCTTTCCTGAATTGTAGCAATAAGATTTTAGAATGCACAACACTTCTAAGCCAACAGTTTGGTATACAACCTAGAAACTACTAAATATAGAGTAGCACAAAACAAAAACAAGTAAAAAAGTGCTTTAATATTTCATTTACTTTGAATTTCAGTAGAAGCTGTCATTAACTGGCGTCCTCAAATGGCAAAACTATAGTATAAAGTTTAATGATGCTATAATTTGGCAAGGAAACCTGGGACTTCTTTGAGGTTACAGCAATCACAGTTTTCTTTTCTTATGTGGCAGACCTCTGTTTTGAACTAGCAGCATATGATTCTACTTTCTTTGGGTGCATCCACACATGCAGTCACATGAGCTTGCAGCAGCTCAAATAGAAGTGATGCAAATTTGAGCTGGGACTTTTTGCCTCAGGACATGTGCTTGGACATGCACTTTGTTGTGGAGCAAATTGTGCCACTTGGGGCAAAACAATCTTGGCTGGCTCCTCCCAGATCTGCAGCCAGGGGAAACTAGAGCCCAGGGCCAGCAACTGTGCTGTCACCAACAATATAAAAAGCTGCCCTAGCAAGTAGCTCTCAGGAGCTTCTGGGGCCAGGCCAGCTGGTATCTGAGGACATTACCCCTTATGCCAGCTGGACTGCTGAAGCAGCCCTGAGGGTTCCCTGCACCCTCTACCCACTGCAGCAGTCTGGC
>NW_017728992.1:168686132-168692747 GCF_001723915.1 Gavialis gangeticus | reverse complement strand
AGGCAGGGTCCTGCCACTGGCCTCCCTAGTAGGAATTCAGGTGTTTCCTATTGGAAAACTGAAAAATCCATGTTAAAAAAATCCCAAAGTCACTCTAAAATACCCCAAAATCTATGTTCCTCCATGATTAAAACAAAAGACCACTATATATAGATTTCAGAGACACTAGGGGCTTGAAGGGACCTCATGAGATCATCGGGTCCAACCCCCCAGCCTAGGTGGGAAGTCAGCTGGGATCAAGTGACTCCAGCAAGAAATAAAACCAGCTGTTTTTTGAAGGAGTCCAAAGTAAGTGCTTGCGCCACCTCTGGGGGGAGTTTGTTCCAGACCCTGGACACGCACTGTAAACAATTTATTTCTTATATCCAATCTAAATCTGCCTTCCTGGAGTTTATGTCATTAGACCTTGGCATCCCTTGGGGAGCTTTGGTGAACAGATGTTCTCCTACGTCCTGATGTACCCCTCTTAAGAAGTTGTAGGCTGACACCAAGTCCCTCCTGAGCCTTCTCTTCTCCAGACTGAAGAATCCCAAGTCCCTCAGCCTCTCCTTGTCCAGCCTTTCCTCCAGGCCTTGGATTATGAGTGGCTCTCCTCTGGACTCTCTCAAGCTTCTCTACATCCTTCCTAAAAGTGGGGGGGGGCCCAATACCAGATGCAGTACTTCAGCTGCGGTCTCACCAGGACAGAGTAAAGCAGGAGGATGACTTCCCTGATTTTGCTTGAGATGCATTGGTGAATGCACACCAGAGTTTGGTTAGCTTTGCCCGCCACTGCATCACATTGGTGGCTCATATTCAACTTGTGGTCAATCCAGACCCCGAAGTCCCTTTCAATCTTGGTGCTAGCAAGTGTAGCACTGCCAAGCCTGTAAGTATGCCAGGACCAGATCCATAATTTGGTATTGACCACGAACTTGGCCGGTTCACATGACTCCCAAATCTAGATCACTGGTAAAAATGTTAAAGAGTACTGGCCTGAGTACCAAGCCCTGAGGGACTCAACTGGTAGCCCTGCGCCATGTTGATTTGCTCCCTTCAACTAATACTCTTTGGGTCTGACCCTGTAGCCAGTTGTCTAGCCATTGGACCATATGATGATCAAGGCCACAGTTCCCCAGCTTAATCACGAGGACATCATGGGAAACTAGGTCAAAGGCCTTCTTGAAGTCCAGATAAATAACGTCCACATCATCTCCCTTGTCCAGGTCATATGTTACCTGGTCATAGAAGGAGATGAGGTCGGTCAGGCAAGATCTGCCAGTCACAAAGCCATGTTGGCTGGCATTCAGAAGCTTGCCTTCCATTAGTCTGGCATTGATGGATCCTTTGACAATCCTTCCAGGATTTTTCCAGGGATGGATGTCAGACTGATTGTTCTGTATACTGGTCATCTCTCCTCCCCTTCTTGTAGATGGGGACCATGTTGGCTCTTTTCCAGTCATCTAGGACCTCACCTGAGTGCCACAATTTTTCAAATATCCCTGCAAAGGGGGATGCAATGATGTCTTCCAGCTGTTTCAAGACTCTCAAGTGCATTCTGTCTGGACCCATGGACTTGTGAATGTCCAGTTTCTCAAGGTGTTCCCTTACCTGATCCACATCAATTTTGGGCCTGTCACCCGCTCCCAAATTGGCCTATGCCATTCCTGGCAGTGTGATCCTCATGGGAGGGTGAAAAACCAATGCAAAAAAATTATTTAGGAGATTAACCTTTTCTTGGGCATCTGATGTCAGTTGCCCCATTGGATCTCTCAGGGGCCCAATACTGTCCTTGTTCTTTTTCCTACTTCCCACATATCTAAAGAAGGAGTTTTTGTTGTCCTTCATCCCCACAGCTAGCCTAAGTTTGGTTTGTGCCTTAGCTTTTCTCGACCACTCTCTGCAGGTGTGGGTGAGTGCAGAGTAATCCTCTTTGACAATGCTTCTGTTTTCCAGCTGGTGTAGGCTACTCTTTTGAGCTTAATGAGGTCCAATAGTTCCTTATCCTTATAGGGGCTTCCTTGCTCATTGACTGCATTTTTTTCAAGAAGGAATGGCTTTGCCCTGTACTTCAAGGATTATGCTTTTGAGTGATGACCATTCCTCATGTACTCCCTTTTCTGGGCAGGGTATGACATCTGATTGTCTGCCTGACCAATGCTCTCAGTTTGCAGAAGTTGGCCTTCCCAATGTTAAGGACTTCTGTTTTACTGAGGGGTTTACCTGCTCTTCAGTGAACTAAGAGGGTGACCAATTCACAGTTGCTGTCACCAAGCTTCCCCTCAATTCGCAGATCACTCACCAGGTTCTCCCCTTTGGCCAGGACCAGATCCAGCAATGCCTCTCCCCTAGCTGGTCCATAGACCAACTGGGTTAGGAAGAGGTCATCGATGCTGTGAGAAGGCTACACGACCTGTCAGATTTGGCCATGTATTCATCCCAAGAGATGTCAGGGAAGTTCAAGTCCCCCAATGAAGATCAAGCATCGGGAGTGTGCAGCTTTGACCAGTTCCCTATTGAGTTCCCGATCTAGGTCTTCCTCTTGGTGTGGGGGTGTATAATGGACTCCTACAAGTAAGTTACCCTCCCCATGTCCTCCTCCAGAGGATCTCAAGACACCCTTTCTGGTTTGCAAACTCAATCTGCAGGGAGGTGAGCTGATTTGATCTAGAGAGCAACACCTCCACCCCTCTTCCAACATGGTCTCTCCAATACAAGGTGTAACCCTCTACTGCCACCAACCAATCATAGGTGGAGTCCCACCAGGTCTTTGTAATTCCTACAAGGTTGTATTCATTATCACATAGGAGAAGGGCTAGTTCCTCATAGAGAGAGAGAGAGACAGAGTGAGACACAGAGAGACAGCAATCAGTTGGGCACGTTTTATTGATATCTCTACAGTGTTAAAGCAATTTCAACATCTAGCAGTGTCTCTATCATCATAATAAAATTAATTCTAAACACATATATGTTTTGCTGCCCTCCACAGGGGCTACAGCCCCCCACCAGGGGTAACAGCCCTCCACAGAGGCTAAAGCCCCCCCCCACAGGTGGGACATCTCCCCACCAGGGGTTGCAGCCCCCTCAACAGGGGCCAAATGGCCCCTGCAGGAGCTACCATGCTCCCTGCAGGGCTCATGTGCCCCACCCCAGCCCCCTGATTGCTGCACTGCCTGGCCCCATCCCCCTATGTCTCCTGCAGCCTGCCCAATGGCTGCCCCACCCAGCATCCCCTGCTCCCCCAGACCCCTCAATGGCTGCCTCACCTAGCCCTAGCCCCCACTTACACCCCCAGCCCTTGGCACTTTAAAAAAAAAAAGAAAAAAAGAAAAGAAAAGAAAAGAAAAAAGCCTCTATTCACCATCAAAGCAGGGGCTGTGGGGGCTGTGGGAGCTCTGGGGCATCCAGGCAGCACAGGGCAGTGGGGGGCAGCAGGGCCCAGGCTGAGGCCACTGGGGCTGTCACCCAACCCTGCTGTGCAGGTGGGGCCCCAGTGACCCAGACAGGCAGCTAGAAGTGCTGGGTGGGTTGGGTTTTTTTTTTTTTTTTAATTGTGGGGATGCTGGGGGTGGCTTGGCAGTGATCAGGGGCATTGGAGGGCTGGGGAAGCTGGGTGAGGAAGGGATTGGGGGTCTTGGAGAGCAGCCAGGGGATGGGGCAGGGCAGGACAGGGAACAGGGGTAGGGCAGGCAAGGAAGGGTTCATGGGGGTTTGGGGGGCAGGCAGGGAATGGGGCCAGGCAGGGAAGGGCTGGTGGGGGCTGGGGGAGTGGGGAGCGGGGGTGCTGGGCAAGAAAGGGATCAGGGGATGGGGGAGCCAGCAGGGCCAGTGAGGTTCCCCCATGGTCCCATTCCCCCTCCTCCAACTCCTTACCTACTGGCACTGAAGCCCTGCCAGGCAGGCAGCATACTTCAGCTCCAGGGTGAGGGCCAACCACAGAGATGCTCTTGCAGCCAGAGCACCTCTGTGGAGAACCCAGCTTTCTGTTGCCCTGCTTTTTTTTGCTGTTTTTTCTTGACCTCTAGATATCCAGGGGTCTAATTTTGCCCCTGCGCTGCAAATTTGAAGCAGGGGGAAACTTTTCCTGTTCCTGCACATGCCTCTTGTAGCATTTCAAAGGAGTTTGAGGCATGTACAGGCTCGTCCAGATGCACCCTTTATTATCTAATTATCAATCATGGTATCATTCAAAGTTTGATCATGGTTCATTAAAAGGTTGGGAGAGTTTGGCCAAAAAAAGAAAAAGTCAAAAAATAAAACAATCCAGCAACTCCAGACGCCTACAGTAAAATAGAATGTACTTTACACAGTGATTAACAGAGCCCTGTAACAACATTTCTGCCTCTAATCTCTTTTCAGGGTCAATGCTAACACAATTCTAAAAATGACTGCAATTCAAGGAAAGGAAAGGAAAGGAAAGGAAAAAAGGTGAGTTCCTCTGAAAGTCGGGGTGTTTTCTGTAAAACTTTTGTGGAAATATCATGTTGGAGCTTTCTTAATTAAACTAAGATGCTTAGATGGCATTTCTCTCATGTCAGCTTGCCATAGACATTTTTAGCTCTCCTTCCATTTCCTAACTGTGAAAATAGCTCCCAAAATTACTGTGGCCTGAGATCCAAGCAGGGCAAATCAAATCAAATCAGTCCTACCTCAATGACAGATTTTATAATTATATATAATTTATGGCTTTAAAAATAACCTGTGGTTTACAGTGCTGGAAATAGGAACTTTGAATCATTAGCTATTAGAAATTCTAGTGCTGGAATTTCTACTTATGAAAGGTCATCATAGTAGAGATTTTTTCAGCAATGTGATGCTTTTAGGCAATTTTTCTGCTTTTAATCAACCTCTGGGGCACTGTTCAGTTTGAACTCTAAACAGCTAACACATATAAAACTCTGTAGTATGTTTAAACTCTTCAAATATTCCAGAATTTGATTTTTTATAACATGCCAATTCTATACAGAATATAGGGATGTTGTTATTCCAAATGCGTACCAACAGAACCTTTTTATAAATTTACACTGCCTTCCTGGCTTCACCAGTTGTGAATAACTTCCCCATATTTTTGCAAATATATAAACATGATAGGTATTCATAGAATCATAGATTGTAGAGTTGGAAGGGCCCACAAAGGATCATCATGTCCAACCCCTTCCAGATTCTGGCCACCCTTACTGTAAAAAATTTCTTCCTAACATCTAACCTGAATCTACTCTCCACTAGTTTGCACCCATTATTCCTAGTTACTCCTTGGGGTGCTCTGGTAAAAAGCACATCTCCAATTCCCTGTTGTCTACCCTTGATAAACTTATAGGTGGCTACAAAGTCTCTCCTCAGCCATCTCTTGTGAAGGCTGAAGAGATCCAGATCCCTCAACCTCCCCTCGTAGGGTCTTTCACAGAGGCCACTAATCATGTGAGTGGCCCTTCTCTGAATCCTCTCCAGATTCTCCGTGTCCCGCTTGAAGTGCAGTACCCAAAACTGGACACAGTACTCCAACTGCAGCCTGACCAATGCCGCATAGAGGGGGAGCATCACCTCCCTCAAGCTGTTGGTCATGCATCTGCTAATGCACAAGGGGCGATTGGCCTTGTTAATGGCTTCGTTACAGTCGGCTCATGTTCACCTTGGAGTCAACTATGACTCCAAGATCCCTCTCAGCTGCTGAGCGGCTGAGGAGGTCATCCCGCAACCCACAGGTGTGCTGGGGATTCCTCCTTCCTAGATGAAGTACCTTACTTTTATCTTTGTTGAACTGAATCCTATTTCATTTTGCCCATTGGTCCAACCTGTCCAGGTTGGCCTGTATCTGCTCCCTGCCCTCCATTGTGTTGACTCTGCCCCGTAACTTGGCATCATGTGTGAACTTGGAGAGGGTGCTCTCCACACCCTCCTCCAAATCGCTGATGAAGATATTGAATAACACCAGTTTAAGGACCGAACCCTGCGGGACCCCACTGCCCTCCATCTAGGCTAAGAACAACCTGTCCACCACGACTCTCTGGGTGTGGTCCCTAAGCCAGTTGGCCACCTGCCTGGCTGTGTAGGCATCCACTCCACAGCCTGCTAGCTTCCCTATGAGCTTCCCTAATCCCATCATAAGTTAATGATGTTTGTCAACATGATCACCATTTTGTTATACAAACTTCCTCTGTTCTTCATGGGTATCATGTGATTGTATGTCTTGTTTCCTAAAACTTCTCACCTAGCCAGTAACCACAGTCCATTACTGTGTTAAATCTGTGGCACCCAACCTTCTGGCCCCACAGACTGAATGAGTGGCATGGGGTCTGCCTGCAGACTGGATCACTTTTGGGATCAGTTTGAGGATGCAATCCAGTATGCCACACTGACCCTATGTGCCCAGATTCATACTTTTATTAACTTTATTATCCCCAAAGCACACAGAGAACTTTTTGCAAGATCAAGTCACATTTTATGATACCATTTTTGTGACATTTGCTCCTTACAACTTATTGAAATCAAATATATATATATTTTTCACCAAACTAAATTATATCAAGGCTAGCACATTTCTGTAGATTTTTTATTCACAATATACCCTTGATTTTCATTAGTGTATCTTTGCCGTCGATAATTATACTGTGATGGGAGATCATAAAATGAGTATGT
>NW_017728992.1:168677143-168681132 GCF_001723915.1 Gavialis gangeticus | reverse complement strand
CACAATACACCCTTGATTTTCATTAGCGTATCTTTGCTGTCAATAATTATACTGTGATGGGAGATTGTAATATGATTATGAGAAACTCAGGTACTACTTCTAGAAAGTAACTTTTCTTCAAGTGATGATCATCAGGTCTGCTTATGACTCCATCTAGTCAAGCTTCTTAAGTTAAGGACAAGAAAAGGGAAAGGTTTGGAGTAAGGCAGTATGATTCTTGTGTTGCTTATTCTTAGATATTCGTCTGGAGATTTAGATGCAATAGAAACTGGACATGCAAGAACCTCTGTCCAGCCATGGCCTGAGGATTCTGAATCCTGCCATTAGGCCTTAAGATCATTCCACATATCTTACATTTGGATTTCTTTAAGGGCCATTTGTTGCCTTCTAGTGCTGCCCTGTACAGTCAAGTGTTCACCACAACACGAGACTTTCCTGAGGACTGTAATGCAGAACAGCTACTTCTCACCCAGTAGTAAAAGTTACACGGAACAGTCTCAAGACCTAGCCTAGAAAGGTAGAAAGACCATCCCTAGCATGTTCCTACTGCCCCATGCTTTGTAGGGAATGTGGACAAATAACACACACCATATATTTTTTCTCAGTAGTTGAGACCAAAGGAATAAAATATAATGACACTTGGTTGTCGATATACAGTTGTCATGGCATATACAAGCCTGATCTACGTTAAGGGAGGTGTTCAGAGTCCTCAACTTAAAAGACTACTAAGTTAGATAAATCAGAACATTCTTTATGTTTAAATCACTGCTTCGATATTAACGCCTGCTCCCTGCAAATCCTTTCAGAGCACCTCATGAAGAAAGGTGCTGCTTAGGAAATCTTATGCATTGCTGAATTAGTTTTATAAAGGTACAACTCTACCCTGCCTTCTGCAGACCAACACAGCTATCTCTTTCTGATCAACAGTAAAATGACACTATATAGTTTCGTTAGTCACCATTTTCACAGAATGGCTTTTCATAGAATCATAGAATCAATGAGTCAGAAGGGACCTAGACAGATCATCTAGTCCGACCCCCGAGCTTTGCCCCACTTTTGTTGATACCAGGATTTCTAGGTAACAAACTTTGAGCCCACGCTGCAAATATGCAGTGTGGGGAATGTTTCTTTGTTCCCAGTGTGCCTCTTGCAGCATCTCAAACTGCTTTGAGATGCCACAAGAGACATGTGAGGGTTCATCTGGACATGCTCATTAAGGTTATTTGCAGATTTATGAAGGCATCCCTACATCACCTACACTTTGCTCATTTTTTCAAAGTTTCAAGAGTACAGAGGATGAAAGAACAGAGGTTAGGTCATTTGACAACTTAAATTTTAAGAGTCCAATAGTTTCTTTGGCAGTTGACGTCAGGTATGCTGTTTCTGTTTGGTGTACAAATTATATCACAAATGCTTGTTTCCTTTGGCAAACTTTCATTCAGATTATAAAAAAACTACTGTAATTTATCATTCACAACATAAATTTTATTTCACATATGAAACATTTTTGGAAAGTAAACTACTTCCTTTCTAGGCATTTAAAGAGTTTGCTTATGCATGGAAAATATCAATAATGACAGTAAAGTTCCAGATGAAGTGAGGATTATGAAACAGGATAAAAAGTTAAACTGCTATGAAAAATGGCAATGATAACCTATAAATAACATCTATTGAACCACATGATCAATTGCTTTCAAGCCTGCTGTATCTGAACAAATTGGTCCTAAGGGAGGATAATAACCTGTGCTGGAGATGTTCAAAGCACAGAAAAATTACAATCATATGTCTAGAAAAAGTCTGAATACCAAAAAAAAAAGCTGGGATAATATGTTACACTTAAAATTACAAAAAGAGGAATAATTTCATTGCCAACATTTATACCAGTGGATTATTTCACTGTAAAACATATTCTGTAGGAGAAGGCAAGATACATTACAGTGGGCCTGAAGATAGCAAAAATAATTAACCACAGATTCTAGAAGGGCATGGCAGGCCTGCTGGAGAAGAAGTCAGCTATATGGAACTGGTAGTAACAGCTGTCAATGGAAAAGTAATGTTTGTGTTAGATGATGAGGGTAAGAATTTATCAGGATCTAGAAACCAGCTTTGAACCAAACAACTATGTATGAGGAGAAGTAGTCTCATAATCCAAGATTTAGAGCTATGGGTGCCACAAAATTAACTGTCTCTATTCCATGTTTCATGGAAGTTGCCATTCAACAAGCTAATAAAAGTTCAGATTTTGTACAGGGTTTTGTACCTTCAGCTGTTAGCTCTTCAACATGGCCTATTCATTGTCTATATTATGCCCAGCATCTTGGTAATGATATTCAGGTAATAAATCTAGGAAATTCAGGTTTTCTGAACAGAGTATTCAAGGAATACTTGAATTGTATTTAAGGAATTCAAGGAATACCAGTTTTCAAGGAATAATTTTAATTTTGCTGCCTTTTTTGATATACTCAAATATATTACATTTACATACTATTCTTTCCCTAAACAGCCTTGACCATCAATCAAAGGTCGAGATGTATTTGGCTTAGCCGACCTTCTCCAGCATATCCTCTACCTGGGGCATCAGAAAGGCATCGAAAGTTGCTGTTAGGTGAATTTCATTCACCTTACGATAACTGATACACAACCTTATGGTGCCATCTGTCTGTAGTAGTGGGTGTCGTCTGATGGCTGCCACCTTATCAGCTATGGGTTTTATTTTCCCCTGTCTGACCATAAACCCAAAGTACTGGGTCTCCCTCTTACCCAGTGTGCATTTCCGAGGGTTCGCCATCAGTCTGGCCTGATGGAGTTGATTGAGGATCTCCCGTAGGTATTGGCAGTGTGCTTCCCGGTCGCTGGAGAAAAAGACAATGTCATCGATGTACGCAGCCATGTATTCCTGGTGAGGTGCTAACAGTTGGTCCATCAAGCACTGGAACGAGACTGCCACCCCATAGAGTCCAAATGGCATACTCCTGAGTTGGAATAAGCCCCATGGGGTTCCAAAGGCAGTTTTCTCCTTGTTGGCTGATGCCATCGGGATCTGCCAATAGCCCTTGGTCAGGTCCAAGGTTGAGATGTATTTGGCTTGCCTGACCTTCTCCAGCATATCCTTTACCTGGGGCATCGGAAAGGCATCAAATGTTGCTATTTTGTTCACCCTACGATAATCAATACATAACCTTATGGAGCCATCTGTCTTTGGGACCACCACCATCGAGCTCTGCAAAGGTTACCCAACTGCTTCTTCACATCAACTTCCTGATTGATTGTGGGCCACAAGTGCCGGGGTAACCTCCTACAATGGTTGCGCGTGATCTGTCTGGGCAAGGTCTGGATGCAATGTACTACTCCCTGGGCCTCCCCCCAGGGTCTCTCAGAATATATCACAATACTCAACTATTAGGGCCCCCAAGGTCTTTTGCTCTTTGGGGTCGAGTCGGCTATCTACCGCAGGTCTCAGTGGGGGCTCCCCCAACTTCAGGGGTAACCTATTCCCTTCTAATTCTTCACACTCAACTGGATCCTGTATCATCCACCCCTCCCTTTGGCACCACTTCTTTAATAAGTTAACATGATAGATTTGTTTTCTCTGAGTGAGGTCTGTCTGGAATACCTCATAGTTGACTGGCCCCATACATCTTGTCACTTGAAGTGGTCCCTGCCATCAGGCTAATAATTTGGGTGTATTATTGGGTAGTAGCACTAGCACCCAGTCTCCTACTTTCAGTTCTCTTTCTGCGGTATACATGTCATAGTGCTGCTTCTGTTTCTCTTGCCTCTCTCCCACGTTATCTTGGCCAGGGCCATCTTTAACCTGTCTCAAAAGTTGGTCATGGCCTGGGGTGGTGTTGCAAGTCACCCCACTTTCCTACCCTTCACAGATCACATCTAGGAGTCCCCTCGGGTCATGGCCATACACCAGCTTGAACGGGGCATAACTGGTGGATGCTTGAGGAACTTCCCTGATTGAGAACCGGGGGGGGGGGGGG
>NW_017728992.1:168674870-168676928 GCF_001723915.1 Gavialis gangeticus | reverse complement strand
GGGGGGGGGGGGGCATCATCACATCCCAACCCCCAAGGGTCAACCCGTATGCACACCCATATCATCCCCTTTAGTGTCTGACTGAAGTGCTCCACTAGCCCATCCATCTGGAGATGATAAATGAAGGTCTTGAGTTGTTTGATTTTCAGCATGTTACCGTGAAGTTTTTGCCCTGGTTGGTGAGAATCTGCCAGAGAATTCTGACCCAAGCAATCCATCTCATGAGGGCACCAGCTATCGTGGGGGTGGTCACTAAATGCAGAGGGATAGCTTTGGGAAACCAGGTGGTGTAATTGATGATTACTAGGATAAATTGGCAGCATGCCCAGCTGCAGGGAAAAGGTTCTGCCATGCCCATGGCAATCCTATCAAATGGTCACCCCACCAATGGCAGGGGTACCAGCAGGGTCTTGGCCAGTCTTAGCCCCTCTGTTTTTTGACACTCGGGACATTCTGCACAAAATCTCTCCACCATTTTGTAGAGGCCGGGCCAGAAGACTCATCGCTTCAACCTTCCATCCTATTCCTCCCCAGGTGCCCTCGCATCAGAAGGGTATGGGCTACCTGCAGCAAGTCACCCCAGTATTTCTGTAGAACTAGGACCTATTGTTTTTCACACTCCTCTTCCTTGTCCTCTACCTGGTACAGGATGGCCATCCTTACCTCAAAGTGGGGACTCAGCTTTGCCTTCTTGGGGTTTACCACCTCTCCCTCTTGTCTGGCCAGCTGGGTCTGCTAGATATTCTGAAACAGTGGCTCCTGCTTCTGTTCTTCCCAGAAGTATCCATCACCAATAGTCTGCTTCAGGTCCAGGTCACTCCTTTCTTTGTCTTCAGAAGTCCGGAAGCATACCACCTCTGCGTCACTCAGCCCCTCTCTGCCACTTCTTCTTAGGACTTGTGAGACTACTTCCTTCAGGTGTGGTCAGTCAACTCCCAGGAGCATGGGGCAGGGAAGGGTCTCCACTAACCCCACCACAATCTCTTCTGTGCGTCCCATCGCTGATAGCAGGAGCCATCTTCTCTCATAAGTGTACGAGGCCCCGTGGATGCAGACCATACTTATGGGTGACTCCAGGCTTCCTAGCTGTGTGGGTATCAGGTCTGCCCTTATCATGGACTGGGAGCAGTTGGTGTCGATGACTGCAGGGATAATGGTGTCTCCCACATGAACTTCAATTACTGGCTTATTCAGATGCCCTGGCCCATTTTCAGGGTCCATGCAAGGGTCCATTTTCTCTTTGTGAGCACTCTCTACTGTCACCTCAGCTTGGGGTCTCTGCAGACAGAATTGAGACACATGTCCTTTTTCACCGCACCTATAGCATATTATGTCCTTGAAATCCCAGACTCTGGGTTCTTGGCCTGTGGGTCGGGTCACCTCCCCTCTTCTTCCCTTGCTAGGTCCTTCAGGGCACTGTCCCATCCCGGTCCCTCCTGGATGCTCCTTCTTGGGACCCTCTCCTTCTGCTTTGGCTATGATGTAGTCTTCAGCTAGGTTCAAGGCTTCTTCCACCATCTTTGGCTAGTGCTGTCTTTGGCTAATGCCGTCTTACCCAACGTTGAGTGCTGCCCCCAAGATTAGTCAGGAACTGCTCCAGTATGATGCAGTCCACCACCTCCTCTATGGACCAGGTCTCTGGCTGAAGCCACTGTTCCACCAGGTCCCTCAGAGTCTGAGCGAGCAGGTGTGGGTGGAGTCCCTCCATCCCTTTTTTGACCTGGAACTTCTGCCGATATGTCTCCAGGGATATCTCAAGGTGATATAGTATGGCCTCTTTTACTTTCCCGTAGTCTCTGGCCTCCGTTTGGGTGAGAGCCTGGTAGGCTGCCTGCACAGGGCCAATGAGAAGGGGACCTATGCACACCGCCCAGCTGCTCGGGTTCCATTTACAAGTTGCAGCCATCCTCTTGAAGGCTTCTAGATAGGACTCTACATCATCCTGGGGGGTTATCCTTGGGAATTGTGAGCCTTCTCCATCTTTCTCCAGGGACGCTTGTTCAGCTTCAATCTTTTTACTTCATAGAATCATAGAAGTAGGGTCAGAAGGGACCTTGT
>NW_017728992.1:168670961-168672485 GCF_001723915.1 Gavialis gangeticus | reverse complement strand
TCTCTGCCCATTCTTTGTCACGTGGGGAGTGGCATCGTCCCTGCCGGAGGCAATTTCTCTGTCAATCCTGCTCCCGAGAGAAGAGTTGTATCCTGGCCTCTGCTTATTGTGTCCGTACTTGGACTATTTCCTCCAATTGTTCCTGTTGGCCCTATAGCAGCCATAGGGTAATATTATGGGCCTGCTGCCAGTCCACCAGGGTCTGGATGTCCATGGACTCCATGGTTCTCTGGTGCTCCTTGTGCAGCTTTTGTTTCCCAGCCAATGTATCATCCTGTAGGTGGGTGTTGACGCTCCGTTCCCCCTTTTCCTCAGGACTTGCCTCCCATAACGGTCTGACGTCAGCTTCCTATGCCCTTGCTTGCAGTGTTCTTCAAGCTCTGTCAGCTCTGGATCAACTGCTCTCTTCCTTTCCAGTGCCCTGAGGGCAACTGCTTGATCTCTGGCTTCGCCATTTATGTATGGCAGTGGCCATCATCCTCATCCTCTCCTGGTGTGCCAAACTCCCCACCGCTGTGTCCCAGTTCTCCTATTCACCCATGTCCCAGGTTTCCCCAGTAACAGGGATTCTACCTGAGCCCCTGTTACACACCTATTTATCAAATGAATCTGTGAGCCATCCAATTTTGATTAAATTATACATCATGATCTGGACCACCTTTACACTGAATACCATTGTTCAAAGTTACTATATACATAAAAAGTCACTAAACTAAGCTATCCTCAGCTCCTTCAAGACTACACATTGTATAAGTCCTCAAAGTTAACAGGCCTTGTTACATGTTACACTTAGCATGTGTTCACTGCATTTAAAAGACTAGCCCCAGCAGCATATGTAAAATGCTAGTCCCAGCCCCAGCAGTACACTAGTCTTTGAGGGTTCTGGTGCTCAGGACATGTTTTATTTATACTGTAGCACGCATTACCATGCAACTGCCCAGAAAAGTTTCTAACTTATAGTAATGCTTACTGCAATCTAAATAAAACACATCTTAAGAGCAACATGTAACAAGGCCCAAAAAAGAATTCTCTCTCTACACACACACAAACGCATGCATTCTAAAGGTTATATCTATCTAACAGCTCCAAATTGTCATCCAGTTGCTCTGGGCATGTTTTCTTTCCAGGCAGATATTCTTCTTTAGATGCTGAGAGGACTGTAGTATAGGAACCTATATATACATTTATACACACTCACACATATTAGGACTGTGCAAAATGGTTATGTTTCATTTCAGTTCAGATTTGGGGTTTCAGAAGGTCAGTGATTCATTTCATAGGTGCAGGCATTTTTGTGAAACTGCACCTCAAACTCTTTAAAGCCAAACTCATATCAGATCCAGGGGCTGTGCCCCCTGGGAGGGCTGCAGGGCTGTGCTAGACTCCTCCCGTGGTGTGCAGGCCCCCAGATCTGAGAAGAGGGAGGGGGAAGAGGGGTGGAAGGACTGCTCTGATATTGACATCTGTAGCTGGCAGTGTCTGCAATATGTCCCTGAAGTCCCTTCCAATCCCGGTGCTCTGGGG
>NW_017728992.1:168664438-168665961 GCF_001723915.1 Gavialis gangeticus | reverse complement strand
ACTGCACCTCAAACTCTTTAAAGCCAAACTCATATCAGATCCAGGGGCTGTGCCCCCTGGGAGGGCTGCAGGGCTGTGCTAGACTCCTCCCGTGGTGTGCAGGCCCCCAGATCTGAGAAGAGGGAGGGGGAAGAGGGGTGGAAGGACTGCTCTGATATTGACATCTGTAGCTGGCAGTGTCTGCAATATGTCCCTGAAGTCCCTTCCAATCCCGGTGCTCTGGGGGAGGGAAGGCAGCCTGCTGTCATCCTGTGCACAGATCCAGGGGCTCACGCTCCCCAGAAGGAGTCTGGCACAGCCCCGCAGCCCTCCCCAATTTGCGCATGGGGCTAGGGCCGGCTCCAGCACCTGAGTCTGCTCAGTGCACCCTGCGCCAAGCATGGGGGAGACCAGTGCTGCCACTGGCCCCAGCTGGCAGCGGCAGCCTGCTGTCTTCCACATGCTCAGTGAGCTGTCCAGGAGCATTTTTTTCCCCTTTTTTAAAGTTCTGCACTCACCAGCTGCAGCAGTGGTGATTGGGGCCTATGGGTGCTCATGGCAGAGCCTGCCCCATGCAGGGTGGAGCAGTGGGAGTCAGCGGGGATTCCCCCCCCTCCGCTTAGCACATGTGCTGTAACTGTCGCATTGCATGGGTGCAGCATGGCTCTGGAGAGCACCACACATTGCCTGGGAGCTGGGGTGCCTCCAGCAGTCAGCTAGAGCCTGGCATCACTCAGCCCCAGTGGCCCCAGCTCCCAGACAGCATGCAGCGCCCTGCCAAGCCACATGGCACCCATGCCATGGGGCAGCTGCCACATGGTGCCAGGCAGGGGGGCAATCCCTGCTGGCCTCCACTGCCCCACGCTTCACTGGGGAGCTCTGGCACAAGTGCCCAGAGGCCCCAATCACTGCTGCTGCAGCCAGTGAGTGCAGAGCTTTAAAAAATAAATAAATAAATAAAAAGATCCTGGACAGCACGTGGAGCATGTGGATAACATCATGCTGCCACTACCGGATGGGGCCAGCAGCAGCACTGGTCTTCCCCACGCTCAGCGCAGGGTGCACTGAGCAGACTCGGGTGCTGGAGCTGGCCCTAGCCCCACACGCAGATCTGGGGGCCCACACCCCCAGGGAGAGATGCGGGGCTGTGCCAGACTCCTCCTGGGGAGCATGAGCCCACGGATCTGTGTGCAGGATGACAGCAGGCTGTCTTCCCTCCCCCAGAGTACCAGGATTGGAAGAGACTTCAGGGACAGATTGCAGACACTGGCCAGCTACTGATGTCAATATCAGAGCAGTTCTTCCACCCCTATTCCTCCTCCCTCCTCTTAGTTTCTGTTTCCCTGCATGCCCAGCTCCAAAACTCTGAAAATTTCCAAAATGTTGTGAAATATTTTGCATGGTTTAGTTTCATTTCGGAGATGTTTTGGAGCCTTCTGTTTCATTTCAGATTTGGTGCTTCAGGTGCAGAAACAGGCTGAAATACCTCTGAAATGAAACAGCTGCCGTGTGTGTGTGTGTGTGTGTGTGTGTGTGTGTGTGTG
>NW_017728992.1:168654529-168664410 GCF_001723915.1 Gavialis gangeticus | reverse complement strand
TGTGTGTGTGTGTGTGTGTGTGTGTGTGTGTGTGTGTGTGTGTGTGTGTGTGTGTGTGTGTGTGTGTGTGTGTGTGTTCCTACACCACACTCCTCTCAGGCTCTAATATGAAAATATCTGCATGGAAAGAAAACTTGCCAAGACCAGATCTGTATCTCAGTGATTCTCAACTGCTGGGATGGCAATTTGGAGCTGGAGACAACTGGTATGAAAGAGACTAGACTAGTGCCAGGAAGATTTCAAGACTGAGAGAGCAAAGAAGGGATTCAAGATCTCAAATACATTCCAAGTCCTCTTGAAGGCATTTTTGCAGTAGATCTACAAACTGTTATGTTCATTTTGCATAACTTTATTAACAGTATTCTAAAACAGGAAACCCATTGAATGTGACTTTTTCCTCCAGAAAGGAAATAATTTTATTTGATTAGATTTATTTGATAAATCTAATCTTTCTCTTTATTGGACTATATATGAAAACAATATTTTGATTCTTAATATAGTAATTTAAATAAAACTGTGATGCAAAGCCTTCTCAGGTTTCTTTTTTATTTTAGGGGAACTATGAAAGGAAAACATATTAAACATGTTCAAACATATTGCATATCATAACTAGTGAAATATGACACCTAATAAAAGCCAGTTAAATGGAATTTCATTATCTAGCTAGAAAGTTGTTTCTCTGTATTAAGATGTTTACTGAATTGTAGATATTTTCACAACATTTCATTTCATTGTTGAACGAACAAAGGAAATAAAACATTTATGGCTATTGTATACATTATATGTACTCTATATAGCTTCTAATTGTGAATAGGCCCTCTGTAATCATAAACTATACTATTATTTCCCCAAGTCCAGTATATGTTACATCACCCTTTTATATACTTAATTCCATATTATTCCTCACAGATTGCAACAAGTTTTCAATACCCACATTCCTTAAGAGGTTTTACAATGTAATTTCCCAGTCAAAATGTGTTTGTGCCAAGGTACGTATGATACATACATCCGATGAGAGGAAAAGAAAAAGAGAGTGTTTATGTGATTTAAAACAGATAGTGTCTGCTTCCTTGAAATTCCACTAGAAAAAGTAACAAAATTTTTGGCATTTATGGATCTTAGCCAAATTTCTGGGTAATGTTCTGCCTCACTCTGGGCAGTGCTACTTCATTAGATAAACTGACTTCTTCCAAATAAACCTAAACATGGCTTTGTGATAAAAATGGAGTACCCATTTTAAAAAATGAAGAGAAATGCTAATACCCTTCAAACTATTTTCCAGTTCTGCTTTATGCTACCACTAAAAGTCAAAGGGTGTGAACAAGCATTCGGGGGACTTGATTTAGGTTTAAGCAGCTTATTTTAGGCGGCACATGCAGGTGTTTAGGTGTTTGCTGCTGCTGACAGTCCAAGGTAAATAATTTGGGAAGGGAGGAGAAAGGGAGAGGGTTGTTGGATCCATGGGTGCAGCAGATCTGCAGGGAGTGGTTTGCCTGGTTGGCAGGGGGATAGTTGCGGGGCTAAACATGGCCCAGTTGGGGTGGGGGAGTCATAGGAACAGCAGAGCGCTAGGGCTGGGGCAAGTGGCTGGGCTTTCCCAACCCAGGGGCTGTGCTGTGAACACAGCCTGGTGTAGTAGCGAACACCTGCATAACACATTTTAGATTGGATTAACCCTTTATCCATCTAAAGTTAGCTCACCTTCTCAGGTGAACTAACTTCGATTGGTCATGCCATTTTTAGCACAATTTATGTGAATACCAAATGCCTGGGCATTTAGATTGGCCTACCCTTGGTCAGGTCAGTGTAGCTGTAATGCCTGTATGTAACTAAGGGTTGTATTTGTAAAGGTTATTTACTAAAACACCTGGAACAGTATTCTCAGCTGGTGTAAATTAGTATAGCTACATTAATTTTAATTTATATTTAACTGCCAGCCTCCAACCAAACCAATGTGAACTTCTGTAATATTAGAATATTTGCAGCAGAATTGCTGTCATAAGAAAAGGTAAAGTATGCTGAACTGTTAGAGCTGGTGATGATCCAATTTACATGCTGGTTACTAGAAAATTCATACTAACTTCAAAATTCATCTTGAATGTCATAAGAAAGCAATATAATTTGCATCCCCACTATGAATAACTCTGTTTCTGACCCAAATGCTATTGGCTTTAACTAGAAAAAGGAAGGTGGGTCTAACACTGCTCAGTTTTCCCCAGCCTAGCACTTCAAGTCAATGGGAAGTCTGGGCATAGGTTCTGACCCTAAACTTACTACAGTTAATGGAAACAGTCCTTTTGATGTCAAAGGGAGCCAGAACAAAAACATGGCAAAGTTGAATAATTAAGTCCCTAATGTATAAGTATTCCTAGTAAATAATAATGGAAGTTACATATGTGCAAGAGCATAATAGATTCCATGCTCCTGTGGAAACAGAAGAGCACAAAAGGACATTCACACCTTTTACAGGTAGACTTTGCCTGACCATGCAGTTCAGCCACACACTAGAAACAGGCTAAATTCTAATCACAGTTAAAACTACGCGGCTCCCCTGAAGTAAGTCTTTAACTGCATATAGCAGAATAAACCAGTAGATGTAACTAGAAGCAAGATTTAGACCAATATAAAGTCTATGAAAAATATGCCAGAAAAACTCTCACCAAATCCAGAACATGTTGCAAGCATTCACCATGTTCAAATTAACACGCTGGTCACAAATTGATCACCTTCATGCATTCTGACTCTTACACCTCTCAGCACTCTTTTGTTTCTACTGCAAAGGTAAATAGAGAAATCATGAGACAGATTTCCCTTTAAACTTTCTTTGTGGTCATTTTGATGACAGGAGCATCTGGTAATTGGAAATGACATACTTCTAATAACTACCTAAGAAATGAGAAGTAAGATGCACTACATCTCAGTGAAGAATAAAGGAGGAAACAGACATGGGAGAGTGCATACTTAGAACTTTCATTATATCTCAGCTGTTAGTTTGGAAACGAAAGAGCTGGATTTATTAATGGTATGATCCTCAAATGACATACTGTCATCTTGTAACTAGTTTAAGAATAAGTTTGTTGGTGGCTTGGTATTTGTTGTATTTTAAGAATACAGAGCGACATATGATGTATTTAGACTCCAATTGTGACAAAGTACAAGCTACATTCTGTTCAAGCTTTAGAAGAGTGTTGGACAGAATGGAGAATAGTGACATGTTTATCAACACCTCAGAGTGGAATTCTTTACAGAGTGATGTATTCTTCACTTCAGCTAAAGCTACTTATTCTTGGTTCTATTAAATAACCAAAGTGTCCTGTCCAAGAGTTAAAAAATAGCAAGTTTTTATCACCGAGAAGGGTTAGTTACTGAGATAAACTAGCCAGCACGGAATAATTTTTCTTTCTGCTTTCTTACCTTTCCATGCCTTGTAGTTACAATGTAAGTAAAATTAGTAATATATTAAATATGGAATTACCATACATTCAACCACAAATGGAACTTCCACTGCTCCCTGTAACAACTGCTTTAGTTGTAAGTTGCAGAAAAGTTATCTTCAAAGACACAGACATGTTTGGAGCAGATCTTATTCTTCACTTTGTAAACTTCATCTATCACAGCTTTCTGAGTGCACACAGAGCCATCCAAAAAGCACAGATACTTAACTAGATAAGAAATCTGCACACAAAACCTCCCTTTGCCTCAAGAAGCTCCCAATGCTGCCAACCCAAGCATTCAAAAGTAATGAGTCATGTTCCCCAAAATCATGAGATTAGATTTTAAATCATATGTAATAGAGCCTGGGTTATTTTTATTTGACTTTCATTGTTTGAAGTCCTAGGGTGCACTTGGTTTTCAATGTTTTCAACACAACCTTAAAAGCTAAAAACTCCCTTTCTCAAAAAAAGGAAAGTGGAGATTCTTGTGTTTCCACAGGACTTATGGAGTGTGGCTTTAAAAAAACACAAAATACTGTAAGATTCAATAAAATTGTGACATTTAGACAGAAATATCCCATTGACTTCAAAAAAGGCCTAGGTTTGGAAGAACTAAGCAGTATCAGACCCATCCTCCTTTATATATGTAAAACAAAAACATTTGGTTCAGAAGCACAGTTGTTTAAAGTAAGAATGCACATTATATTGCTTGTTTATGACATTCCAGATGAAAGTTTAAAGTCTGTATAAATTTTCTAGTAACCATCATATAAATTGGATCCAGAGCACCTTTAGCAATATTGTCCCCTTCTCTATTCTTCAAGCAAAAGCTAAGTCATTACAGCCAGGTACAGACATTACATGTTTACCAGTATAAGTAACAGGAATTCTGGTCTATACTCAAAAAAGAACAAAGTTCAGCACATGGACTGGTTTTAAAATGGCAGAACCTGATCTAAGATTCCCTCCCCCTAACCCTCCCCCCATCTTCTCCCCCACCAAAGGGCAGAAGTGTGTTCTGTTCAGTACTGATCTAATCTATGCCACTTACAGAAAACTGAACAACTTAGATGGATTCTGCCTTGCGCTTTTTTGAATGTCTGTACCTAGCCTCGATGGGTTTCAGCAGTGTGCCCTGAAGTTCAAACAGTTTGGATTTGCCAGATCATCATAGGAAGGAAATTTCAGAATAAAGAACATATGTCAAAAATAGCTGTACGTTTAGCTATATTTCTCACTGGTAACATTCATACCGATTTAAAGCAAACTAGAACACGTTAGCTCCCCTCTATTTAGAAGGTTACACGCCATCAGTTTGGTGCATATTCATATAGCTACACTACATATAAAGTTCATGGCACTGATACAGAACAGATACAGAATTCTCCTTCTTGAGTTCTTTAGAAGTGTTTTAATTTTTAAACTAGTCTATTAAAACAAAACTGGAAGCCATGAGACTTACTAAGGCTCTTCCCAGTCTGCACTTCCAGAACCTGAAGCTACTTAATTTACTTTCTCAGTATAAGAGATACCTCCAGTTAGATAAATTGGACAATGGCAGCCTGTAGGGAAATTTGACTGGAAATCAGGATCCACTCTGAAGAACTATTCTAAAAAAGACATTGTAAGGTGTGACCGCCGGGCTTCAAATAACTGCTCTCGAGAGATCTTTGCTCTATGGGTGGATGTCACACACCTCCTGGGATCATGTCTGTGCCGGAGTAGCTCTCTTCTTCCCGTGTCACCAACCCCATTCTCGCCTGCCACGACCTGCTGTTCCTCAGTAGGAGGGGTCGGTTGACAGGATACCCGGTGGCCCGGGATTCACCCGGCAGTCACCGACAGTCATGGGGCTCCGCGACCCCTACACCCTGGTCTCATGCCACCTTCAGTGCGTCACCCATCCATTGGTCTTGTTCCCCACTGTGGGGTAATGCCTCCTGGCCTGCCTTTAAGAGCCCACGGCCCCTAGCCTCTGTGACCGTCGTAAGGACCTTCCTAACTGCCCTCCTTGCCTTCACCCCTTCCTTCAGGGGGAAAACATACAAAAAAAAGGTAAACTTACAGAGGTTTCTCTTCAGCCTCGGTCCCTGGGGTACATGCTCCTATCTCCCTGCCCCTTTGTCTGGGGTGACTAAATAAACAGACCAACAAAATACAGAATGCCAGGTCACTCCCTACCCTCTTACTAGCCTACCCCAGACACTCCCTGGGGTTTCCTCCTGGTCCACCCCGGACCAATCACCTCCAGCACTCTTCTCTTCTGCCCATCACTCCATCTGGGACTGGCAGCAATGCCCGCCCTGACTGCACCCCCTCAGGGCTCTCCTGGGGTCTCCCCTCCCTTCCACAGCTTTCTCCATGCCCCATCATCCTGGCACCCCACCTGTGGGTCGCACTGCTCCCAGATGCATGGAGCATGAAACATGAAACAAGTACAACTGATACAATAATTTGCTTGAGCTTGCAGATAGTCTGAAATAGTAGCTCTGAGGTATGAACTGGCTAGTTCATTTCAAGGTGCATTAATTCAGCTGCTAATGATGATATGTTACATATTAATAGTGTTAATTATCTTACTGCTTGAAACTAGCCAGGAGAGGAGGATATTAAAATGTGTATCTAACAACAGACTGTGAGTTTGACTAAGGAGACAGAATTAGTTTAATTTCCTTGAAGGGGCTCAGCTTTCAAAGTCTGGGAAACAAAGGAGCATTATCATGTAGCTACGATGAGCAGAAAGTGGAGAATGCCCCTGATGCCTCCATTTCCATTTTCACTGACTGGCTTTCTTGCCTGCATTGTGTGCCAGGCCAGCCTCTGGCTTCTTTACTATTCCTTCCATCCAGGACCAACTGCAGGTACTTCCTCAGCCTGACAAAGGGTTTTTCAACATGAAAGTTGGCATCCTGAACAGCTAAGCCAAGCACACTGGGAGACTTACAACTGCACAGAAACCAACAAGCATCAGGCCTGTCAAAGATGTGACAGGTCTGGGCTTTCCCCAGCCAGGACTGTGTCGATGCGTGTGTTAGCTGAAGGTCATGGTGCAGCCTACCCAGCTTTCACCAGAGGATCATTGGTCCTGGCATTTACGGGGCTGCTGCATGGCCAGCAGTCCCACCAGGCCTCCCTACCATGGCAGGGTACCATTTTAGTGATCATACCCAGAACCTGGGGCCTCCTCCTTCCCCATAGCCCCATCCCATACCTCCAAATTCATCCTGGCAGAAGAACGAGCTCAGCAGGGACATGTTCTTCCCCTGCTGGCTGGTGATACAAGTTAGTGCTCTCTCAAGCTGAGAACAGAGCATTAACTGTTTTTTTAAAAAGGAAAAAAGGAAATAGGTGTGGACGGAGTGAGGAGGGTGGCATTCAGTCTGTCTGCACCTGGAGTTTGGGGAACCCCAACAACAGGAGGTTCACCTTCAGGAACACCAGCTGCTCCACCAAGCTAGCATCCAAGCAGGTGCAGTGGGGAGGCACTACATCCCCAGTGATGCTGAACACCCTCTCACTTGGCACACTGGTCAGTGAACAGGAAAGGTGTTGCCAGGCCATCCATGAGCCAGTGCCCGAAGCCACTGGGCTGTGGCTTGCCTAGTAGGCCAAGGGGTCACACAGCAGTGGCTCCACATCCTCAGCAAGATAGGCAGCCACCAAGGCATGAGCACTACCTGCCTGATGCTGGGGTCTGATGGCTCTGGACCCCACCATAAAAAGCCATGCCCTTAGCCCATATTAGCAGTGCCTGTGGTGAAGGACAAGACTGGCTCATGGATGGCATGCTAGCATGAGACAGTGGATCCCCTTGTTCCACTTCCCCCACCTCTGCAATTCTGCATCCCTGACTTTTTTTTCCACCACCTCCATCCACTGATTCAGTGTTTGGCTGCCACATATGGTGTCCTTCACCCTTGGGTCACACATGGCAGCCAGCACATGGACTGTACTGGACCGCAAGGGATCAAACCATTTCCTGATGCCTTCCTTCAGCCTCCTCACCAGTGCCTGCACATCTGGTGACAGAGGCCTGCCCCAGCCAGGAACATTGATCCCTCTGAAACCTCTCCATTTGGCTCTGAAGTTCTGTCACTATGGGGATCACCTGGCTAAGGAGGGCATCAGCAGCACTGAGGCTCTCGGTAGCCTCTAGGAAGGGCGTGAGGACCAGCAAGATCTGGGAGATGGTATCCCACTCAGCTTTGTTCAGGGGGGTGCTGATCCCGATCTCCCCGAGCAGGGCCATCTCATGGATGGCCTACTGTTGCTCCACCTCTTGAGCATCAGGTATGTGGAGTTTCACCAAGTCTCCACATCCTGTATGATTTTGTGCTGCAGGATGTTCAGTTCTGTTTGTTTGTCCCGCAGCATCTTGCCCCCCCTTGATGCTCCGGTGGAAGTAGCCTGCTAACTTCCTGCATTTGGAAATGAGCTTGCTGGTGGTGCTGGCGCCATCACCAGTAGCCTTGTCGCCCTCCAAGGCATCCCTGACAAGGTGAAACTTGTGTGCCACAAAGTGGATGCCAACAAAGTTGACACCTTGACCATATTGGCCCCATGGTCAGTGACCATGAAACTGTGGGTGAGCTTGCCCTGCCCAGCAAGCCATGCCTGCACCAGGCGGTTCATGGCCCCCATAATCTCTGATGCTATGTCAGACTCATCCAGCACCTCCGCTTCAAGGAGAGCCCCCCTGCCTGACTGGTCACACCAGTGCCCTGTCAGGGAGAGGTAGGCATGATCTCCACCCTGGCTGCTCCAGATGTGTGTGGTGAAGTGTAAGGCCACCTGTGGACCTGCCTTGCACAGCTCACCCCTCAAGTACTCCGTGCATGCTTCATACAGGGATGGCACCACCTTCCTACTGAAAGTGGTGCATGAGGGCACTTGGTATGATGGGACTGCAAGCACCACGAGCTGCCTGAACTCTGGCCTCTCAGTGAAGGTGAAGGGCTGGCCATCAAAAGCAAGCATCTCCCCAGTGCTCTGGGTGAGCTTGCTTGGCCTTGCAATGCACCCCACTTTCTGTCCACCTTTCCCCCAGTGTTCCAGCATGTCCTGCTTCTGCTTTGGGAAGACGGGAGCTTTGGAGCGTGCGGGATACTTTCCTTTGGGCTCACTCCCACTGGTGCCAGGCTGAGGGGGAGCAAGAGCAAGGGGGTGGTGCATGCAGAGATGCATCAGCATCCCTGTGGTGGTCATATGTTTTGTTCCCTTCTCCCAGCCTATTTTGGCTCAGCAGTGCAGGCATAGTGTACATGGGATCACGTGCCAACTCAAAATGACCCCAGACCACACTACCTGCTCACTTCTGGGGTCTGGGTGCGTCTGTGGATGCTTCTGCACTTTTCCCCTCCTCAGCAGGCAGAGGCACAGCAAGAGGAGCGGACTCAGCTGAGTCACTTGCCTCCACCTTTACATAAACCTCCTCCGAAGTGCCTTCTGGGGAAGAAGACCTGGTTTGAAGGGAAACTTGAGGGGTGTTAAGCACAAACTCAGCTGATCCCCCCTCCTTCCCCAGAATTTCCCTTGCTAGGGCACTAAGATCCAGATCCAGCACGAGCTCTTCTTCTGGTACTGGAAGGCTCAGCATGGGAAGTGACAAAGGGACAGAGTGGGCTGCTATGCTGGTGCTGCTGGTTGTGGTTGTCATCATGGTAGGGATGCTGGGGGGGTTATGGCTGCTGCATGTGGACAGGATGGAGTCTCAGGCACAGGCAGTGGCTGTGGCACTGCTATCCTCTTCTTGGTGCTTGTAGCAGCCTCATCCCTTTTAGCTGGAGGAAAGAGGCTGCATCTCAGTTTGGGGGGGGGGACTTGCAGCTCTCCCTCTACCCCCTCTTTCACTTCTCCCTGAAGGCTGGCCAGTGTGGCCATGTGCCTTTCCACCATGCTTCATGATGCATTTCATGTCTTCCTTTTCAAGAAATATATAATTGTATTTGCTTTCCTATATAAACTGAAAATTGTAGGTATGGTGCAGTGACGAGATTTACAAACCAGATAGAAATATGTCTGTGTGTTTAGAAAAACTCAAAGTGAGCTGAGTTGTAGTAATGAGATTTATGAACCCAATAGAAATATGTCTGTGTGTGTAGAAAAACTCAAAACCGTTGGTGTGCTGGAAAGAATGACCATATAAAAACAAATATATATAGTAAATTCCTATATAGAGCAAATTGTATTGTAACCCTACCCAATATAAGTATAAGATTCAAATGAATAAATCAGTGAATATAATAATAAAATAAAAGCACCTACATGAAGAAGGTATTCTGAAATCCCTTTTGCTAGAGAGAATCCTTTAGAAAATCAGAGACAGCTCACTAAGTGACCCCAAAGCAGAAAGCAGGGCAATTCAAAAAATGCTGCCTTTTATAAAGTTTTTCTGTCCCTCCCCTAGAGCACTGGGGTTGTAAGGGACCTCAGAGAAGGGTGACAGGC
>NW_017728992.1:168644329-168654089 GCF_001723915.1 Gavialis gangeticus | reverse complement strand
AAGAGAGCACTCCTGCCCCCCACCACTTCCCCCGTCCTCCCCCTCCCTCCCCTTACTTTGTTTTCTGTTTCCCTTCAGGGAAGTCATTAAACACAAGCCCAGCTTCAGTCAAAATTTGAAACATTTCAAACTTTTCGAAATGTTTTGACCTGCCCTATTTCATTTTGACCCTGTTTTGAGCCTCTCTGGTTCATTTCGACTTTGCTGTTTCGAGGTCAAAATGGCTTGAAACAGCGTCAAAACAAAGCGGGCAGTGAAATTTTGCACAGCCCTAATATTTATCTCTTTACTCTAAAGGGCATAATCTAAATGTGCACAAAAGCCAAAGCGAACTCTTTCCTCAGGGTCAGGCTGCAAACACCATAAATTCATTACTGAGTAAGGTCT
Organism: Gavialis gangeticus; assembly: GCF_001723915.1. NCBI lineage: Eukaryota > Metazoa > Chordata > Crocodylia > Gavialidae > Gavialis > Gavialis gangeticus. The sequence goes on along the minus strand of NW_017728992.1, from coordinate 168,653,702 downwards.
GAGAATCAATAAGTTTAAGAAAATATCTTTAGCTTTAATATTTAGAGTCGATAAGTAATATGTGCCCTAGATGCAAACTCACCTGTGCTTTGGAGATCATTTCACATTATGTTTACTCAAGAATTTGATTAAGCATACTAGTCACAGTTCAGAAAACCTCAAACAATTATTAACCAAAATTTTAAAAACCTCAGAATTAACCCATAAGCACTAAGTATTTTGAAATGAATAGCTAAAAAACACTTAAAGGTTACTATTTTCCAAAGGGATTCTCTGAAAGAAAGATTTAAGAACAGCATTTCTAAGCATTTCTGTTAAATGCCAGTACAAATAACTTAGTGTTGTTTACAAATATGCTCTTATCACTTGAAAATAATGATTTTTTGGTCCTCTTATAATGTTACTGAGGTCACTGTTTCCCTTATTAAGATTTCAGGATTGCTAATATATTTACATTCTATGTTAATGGCAAATGGTTTAAATGCCTTCCCTTCCATCGTCAGTGTACCAGTATTTAGCCATCTTCTTTACTGTCATATTAAAAACATCTGGTATTGCTATTATTCAGCAACACAACTGGGGGAGGGGCAGGAAGGTGTTCTATGTCAGATACTGTACAGAGAAGGGATGTGAGTCCAACTTGCAGGTATGTGAATAGAGATTTTCTGAATTTCCTGTCATGTTGATTTGCAATATATATTTACCCATAGCCTACAGAGGCTTTTCATGTTTTCCCAATCACTTCCTGGTTCCTAACTTTTGTTTGCAAAGCAATGTTTCTAAAAGAATAGATGAAGGGATTCTAGGACACATGAAGGGAGCATCTTTTTGTGTCCCTTTCTCATGCTATTTCACCCATAAAACCATCACCATAATCATAACATACGATTCAGGCATATCCCTATGATCTAGAACTGATACCTCTTTGTGAAGGCTGTGCGAGACCACAGACTTCGGTGTATATTTACACACACCAATTAGTCCCACCGAGTACCTGCTTTTTGTGTACTCTGGCTGGAACAGGCTAAATAAAATTTACCAAGAAATTGTTTGTGAATCTTTATATCTACAGTACATTTAAGGACAACTTTCATCTACAGAAAGCTTAGTACATATGCTTATAAGAGGAGAAACGCAAAGCTGGTACCCGTTCTTTCATTTCTGCAGCACCCATTTGGGATAAAAGATGATTCAAATCCAAGGACCTAATTCTGGATACTGTGAACCCAATGAGATTGCCTTTGACTTTACTGGAAACATGCCAGGACCCCAGATTTGTTTGTAACACCAGAATACTGACCCTTATTACACATGAGTGATTTTTATTTTGTTAAAAGAGTCAGCGTAACTGTGATAGGGCTATTCACTGAAATAAAGATTGCTTGAGAGGGGTGCAGTATTGAATCCTGAACGAGAGAGTGGCTGAAATGGCAGTGCTTATGAAGAAACAAATTAATGAGCTAGCTAATTCAAGGGAGTTTCCATTATGTTTTCACAGGGGTGACTGGTAGAAATACTCATATGACAGACTTCCAAAGCAGTCAGTGCCCAAAACATAATATGGTCATGGACATTAACCAGACAATACAGAGATGCCAGCATGAACGTTATGAAAATTGTCAGTTACCAACTATATTAGAAGGAAAAAAAAGCTTCAGCATTGCAAAAATACCATTTCAATTTGAAAACAGATTTCAGTTTAAAGTTTGTTGCATTAAAGTTAAAAAAAAAAAAAAGCTTTAGGTTTTAATGTGAACTGTATCACCTTAACAGCACTGGCCATCAGCTCTTACAGCTTTTGCAACTGTTTCAGTTAAAGCGTTCTTCAGACTGCAGCTTAACCATGCAGCATTGTGACTGTGCAGCTTAAATCAGGACATCCAAATCATTTTTCCATTTGGTTCCACTAGGCTGTCCACCAATGTTAAAAATAAAATTGTTCTTTCAGAATGATCCCAAAGATTGGCAACTTTATTAACTCTATTCCAGGCATGTAGAGCTTCTGAATTAAATTTAATCAGAATTAAGTGCAGTGGTAAAAAAGCTCAGATTACTTACTTCCCAACTAATTTTATTATACTTGATTTATAGCAATTCTGAAAAGTTCTTGTACATAACTTCATGTCTGTGTACTTTGCCACACGGACTTGATCAGTCAAAAAAAATATTAGACAACTTTTTTTATTACCAGCTAAGACTAATGCTATAAACTCAGAGATTAAACAACAAGTACAGACTCATGTCTGGGCATTTCAGTTTTCAAGACACATTGCCAAAGCTCATTTTTTAAACTCACTGCCTTATTTGACAATTTAAACTCGCTTCATAGAGAAATGATCACTCTGAAAAACTTTTGACAAGTCACACCATCTAATAAAAGACAGAGTTCAACCATCCCCTAATTTAACCTGAAAACTATAATGGGGCTTTTTTCTCATTTCATTAAAGAAATAACTAAGCAACATACTTACAGTAGAGAGAGATTTTGAAATACAGATCCAATTGCCAAAGGTAAAACTTCCATCAACTTAAATAAGTAGTTATCTTGAACCATAATTTTTAAAGTGTCTCTCTCTATTCATGTACAAAGAAGGACAAGGCCAATATAGAGAACTTGGAGAAAAAAAAGGATATTTCCCTGATAACATATTGTAGACATCAGGAAAGAAAAAACTTCATTTTTGCTGGGGGGTTTTGCTGGTCCCTGTAGGTCACTACTATGGTGGTTGGTCTGTTTTGTTTGTAAAGCTAAAATTAGTAAATTGCCTTTCTTTCACTCTGAAGTATTGAGGCCTTATTGAGTACAAGTTTCTTCTTCAAGGGAAACTTTCCTTAAGTCACACTTAAGAGACAACAGAGACAACTTCCTTCCTTCCTCAATATTTGTGCTCTGACTCTGACCTTTCCTGTCTAAAAGGCTTTTTGTCAGATTTCAGAATGGCTGTGGGATATGTTGGAGACATGGTTCCAATCAGGAAATCTGCTGTTGTAAGTGTCATAGAATAATATCACAATCACATCACTTTTTATATAAGATTATGATTGTTGAAGTCAATAGGATATTTGCCACTGACTTTAATGAGGGTAGGATAAGGTCCAAAATCCTTACTAATGACTTGTTTCTTTATCAAGATTAATTATTTCATACCAACGTTCTCCTGAGTGTGCTTTATCTGGCTACACCACATATTCTGGGTTGAGTTAAATATTTGTTTTTAATTGGATAGAGCCAAAATAATTTTGGATGGCAATTCCTTTTACATAAAAAATCCCACATATACTTCTGAGTGACCACATTAAAATCCTGGTTTTAAAACATTTTCTGATTATTAATCATGGTTACAATGGTGTATATTTTTAAAGTTCATTTGCTTGCTGTGTTATGATAGAGATTGTCGCTGTCAGATAAAATATCTTTAACCCAGGAAATGTTTGCATTCTAGCTTTAACAATTTTCTTGAAGTATATTTTTCATGAAGTACATTGACTTTTACTGTGTGAACTACAAGTACATTGTATACTTCCTCTTACACCTTAATCACTTTTAGTTTCTCTTCTTGTTTTATTTTTATTGTATTGAGAGGTATCTGAATCATCTAGAAATATATAGGTTTTTTAAAGAGAAATATTTGTAAATATATCAAAATGTAATACTAAATTAAATTGTTGAAAAACATGTGCAAGTCTCTCCTACTATTTTACACTTGCCACTAATTGTCCTTACCTATGCCTTCTCTCTCTCTGTCACACACACATTTCTAGAGGTCACTACATTACCATAGTAAGTGTTTCAAGAGCTTTAAATTCTGTCTAGTATGCTTTTAAATGTGTTACATACCCAGATTACACAATGAAACAGATGAGATCAATTGACAACAATATGGAGAAGCAGGATGCTTTTCGCCATATTTGATGTCTCCAAAAGTTATAATGTAATCCATCATGACTACTGCCTTAAATTACGTTACTGTTTTACCCTCTACATAGAGTGGAGGTAAACTTCTACTCAAATTTTTGTGTTTGCTTAAATAAAGTGTTACCAAAATACCATTCACTACATCCCAAGTGAATAAAACAGTATCCGGCCACACCAATAAGCTCATCCAGTTTCAAAATTAAAATAATTTTAAAGGAATTATTTAAGAAAATAAGGCAAAAAAATGCCATCACAATTGAGAAGTCACTGCTGATGATTATAAGGACAATGATGATGTTGATGATGATTATTATTATTAAACATCATTATTATTAAAAACAAAACAATAACAAAAAATAACAACACAAAGTCCTGTGGTTGTACCTAGCATTAAAATTTAGAGGGCCCAAAAATTTAGAAAACATAAGGAGTTTTTTTCAACCAAATGTATACTAACTTCTATGGCCACTATAATGGAAACAAACTTCACTGTTTAACAAAATAGCTCTCTTTATATTTTCAGTTTTACTTTTTTCATTAACAGCACATTAGTCATTTTCCTTTAAGTTTGTGGGTTTCTCATGTTGTAATGTGGAGAACTTACATAGAAAAGAAAACTACACTGAGAACTATGAATGTTTTATCACAAAAAACAATTTAAATCATTTTAAAAGACTGAAGTTGACAATGCTCTTTTATACAAAGTATTTGCCTTTTCTCCTGATTTCTATCTGCTCTGGAATTTTACTTTATTTAACTGCACTAATTAGTACTCTTGACAGCTGCAACAGAGCTTGAGCTGCATTCAGACTTATGGCTTTACATATACAAGTATTAGTGTAGTTGCTCCTGAAGTTGCAGAAATCTATAAAAGTTAAAACAGGCTTCATAGAAAACTTCTATTATAGTCTTTAAACTACATGCAAGATTATATTCTCGTTCCCTCTACAATAGTTTCTAATATTGCACATAAACCATTCTGCATAAAACTGCATTATGCAGTATCAAACTACTATAGCTTATAGGACCCCAATACAAAGCTCAGAAAAAGACTTGCAGATAGTTCCAGGTTTTTAAACTAAACCTTAGGATACTCTTTCTTCTGTATAGCACTTATAAAATCAAAGATCACGTGTCCATTATATATTACTGTCTTAACAAATCAATATTAACTACTCAGTAAGGGCAAATTATGTCTGACCAACCTGACTGCCTTCTATGATGAGATGACTGGCTCAGTGGAAGCAGGTAGACCAGTGGATGTGGTATAACTTGATTTTAGCATGGCTCTTGATATGGTCTCCCACAACATTCTCACAGACAAGCTAAGGAAGTAACGGATGGATGAAGGCAGGTAGAAACCTAGAGAACTGGCTGGAGGGTCAGGCTCAGAGGATAGTAATCAATGGCTCAATGTCCAGTTGGTAGCCGGAGTGCCCCAGGGGTTAGTCCTACGGTTAATTTTTCTTCATCAATGACCTGGAAGATGGCATAGAGTGCACCCTTAGCAAGTTTGCAGATGACACCAAGTTAGGGGGAGTAGTAGATATGCTGGTGGGTAGGGCTAGGATGCAGAGTGATGTAGACAAATTGGAGGATTGGACCAAAAGAAATCTCATGAGGTTCAACAAGGACAAAGTCTTGCGCTTAGGATGGAACAACCCTCTGTACTGGTACAGACTGGGGGCTGTCTTGCAGGGCAGCAGCTCTGCAGAAAAGGACTTGGGGGTTACGGTGGGCAATAAACTGAATATGAGCCAAGAGTGTGCCCTTGTTGCCAAGAAGGCCAACAGCATCCTGGGCTGCATTGGTAGGAGTGTTGCCAACAGGGCAAGGAAAGTGTTTATTCCTCTCTATTCAGCACTAGTGAGGCCACATCTGGAGTACTGTGTTCAGTTTTGGGCCCCTCACTACAGAAAGGATGTGGAAAAATAGGAGAGTCCAATGGAGGGCAATGAAAATGGTAAGGGGGCTGGGGCACATGACTTATGAGGACAGGCTGAGGGAACTGGGTTTATTTAGTCTAGAGAAGAGAAGACTGAGGGGATTTAATAGCAACCTTCAACTCTCTGACGGGGGCTTCCAAAGAGGATGGAATTAAACTGCTCTCAGTGGTGGCAGATGACAGAACAAGGAGCAATAGTCTGAAGTTGCAGCAAGGGAAGTTTAGGTTAGATATTAGGAAGAATTTTCTCACTAGGATGGTAGTAAAACACTAGGGTACCCAGAGAGGTGGTAGAATCTCCATCCTTGGAGGTTTTTAAGACCCAGCTGGACAAAGTGTTAGCTGGAATGATCTACTTGGGGATGGTCTTGCTTTGAGCAGGGGGTTGGACTAGATGACCACCTGAGGTCCTTTCCAATCTAATTTTATATGATTCTACCTATATGGTAGCATAGTCACAAGGGGCAATTATACATGTTCCATTTTTTCCTTGTGACATGCCAGAGATCCGCCGCTTCAGAGCAGACTCAAATAATTGAGTCTGCTCCGCATGCATGCTGACCCATTGGCCCATTATAATCTGCACACTATGCCACGTGCAGTTGTATAAGGTGGTGAGGTCCCCCAAGACTCTGTCCTTGGGCCTATACTCTTTAACATCTTTATTAAGGATGTGGACATTGGTATCAGAAGTGGACTGGCTAAGTTTGCCAATGACACCAAACTCTGGAGTAAACCGTCCACACCTGAGGACAGGATAGTGATCCAAGCTGACCTAGACAGGCTCAGAAAATGGGCAGAGGAAAACCTGATGGCATTCAACACCGAAAAATGCAAGGTACTCGCAGACAAGCTAAGGAAGTAACGGCTGGAAAAAAACCTTGGGGAAAAAAAACCCGCACCACTCTTATAGGCTTGGCAGTGCTATGCTTGCTAGCACCGCAGCCAAAAGGGACTTGGGGGACATGATTGACCACAAGATCAATATCACCAATCACAATATCACAAGATCACCAATGTGATGTTGCAGCTGGTAAAGTAAGTAAAACTCTGGCTTGCATCCATAGATGCTGTTGCAATTAACAATGGGGTGCTTAGTGCTTAGGAAGACTGACATGACACTTCCATCGATAATAAGCAGAAATGCTTTATTAACTAAACAATGAGCTATATAGAAAAATGACAGGTAGGCTATTGCAATCTACAAAAAAACAAGCTATAATCAAGTCCAGTACATTTCTAGCCATAATAGTGGTTTTCTCACCAACACGGGCAAGAAAGAGGTTCTGATCTTTGCAGCCTCTCGCCAGGTGTGGATCTGTCACCGAGTGTGGTCAGCTAGGTGCAGGTTATAATGAACCAGTGTAGTGTTTCCCTTCTGAGATGAGTGCCCCTTGCTGCCAGCTCCATCCTTCTCTTAGACTCATTCTTCAAAGCATATTTTTCTTGATGGGTTGAAGATCAGGGTCCAGACAAAGCTGACAATCTGGAGGTAATTGTCCTTTGGTTGTGTAGTAAATGAAAGCCTTTTGGATCCATCTCTGGTTATAGTGGGTGAAACTGACATACACAAAATCCCTTGATCACTCTGGAGGTTTGTCATTTGCTTAACTATAGTGTGGCTTGATTGCTTGAGCCCAATACCTTAAACCAGAGGTATACTACTTGATTTAATTGCAGTAGGATTACTTGACTTGAGCACCTCAGACCTTGAATTGTAAGACACTGTATAGGTTGTTGTGATAACAGGGCAGAACCCAAAATATTTTCCAACTAGTACAGACACCTAGATTGGTGAGGGATCTGACAACAAGGAAGAGGCAATCACATTGAAAGGGGAACTTATTCATAATCAATTTAGAGTAGTTGGGCATGGGATGTACTAGATACCAGTCAGAGATAAGATTAACTATATTGTTATGTTTCACATGGTCCCAGACTTGAGTTTACATTCTTGTGCAAAAGGGCACTGATATTATAATTTAGTCATTTGAATACTGAACATAGGCCCAGATAAGCTCGGTGTCCAGCATGCTTCTCAAGCAAATCTCAGGATGTCATCCTCCCACTGTATTTGGCCTTGGTGAGGCCACAGCTGGAGTACTGCATCCAGTTCTGGGCTCCACAATTTTAAAAGGATGTGGAGAAGCTTGGGAGAGTCCAGAGGACAGCCAATTGCATGATCAGAGAGCAGGAAAACAGGCCTTATGATGAGAGGCTGAGAGCCACGGCATTCTTCAGCCTGGAAAAGCACAGGCTCAGGGGGAACCTGGTGGATGCCTGTAAGTATATAAGGGGTGTACATCGGGATTTGGGGGAACATCTGTTCACCAGAGTGCCCCAAGGGATGACAAAGTCAAATGGTCACAAACTCCCCCAAGACTGTTTCAGACAGCACATAAGGAAGAATTTCTTTACTGCCCAAACCCCCAAGGCCTGTAACAGACTGCCTCCAGAGGTAGTTCAGGCACCTACTCTGGACTCATTCAAGAAACACATGGATGCTTATCTTCCTGGGATCCTTTTACCCCAGCTGACTTCCTGCCCCTGGGGCAGGGGGCTGAACTCGATGTTCTTCTCAGTCAGACTTGCTGACCTGCTCAACCGGGCCTTAAACTAAGCCTGCCGGGGGTTGGGGGGATTAGCACCACTGCCAGCCCACTGGACAATCTTTCTAAATCCAGCAGGCTAAGGCACTTAAGGGAACCCACCCCTACCCTAGCCCCAGAATGATCTGTAGGGAAGGCAGGGGCCCCCAATGGGACACTTACTTGTCTCTACACCAATGCCAGGAGCTTGGGGAATAAACAGGAGGAACCGGTCCTCCTGCTAAACAAGAATGACTATGAGCTCATAGGGATAACAGAGACCTGGTGGGACTCCACCTATGACTGGGCCACAGGTATAGATGGTTATACCCCGTACAGGCGAGATCGTACAGATAAAAGGGGTGGGGGTGTAGCTCTCTATGTCAAGGACAGCTACATGTCCCTGCAAATTGACATTGGCACCCAGGAAGAATGACTGGAGTCTCTCTGGGTTAAAATATGTGGGGAACGTGGCACAGGGGACATCATGGTAGGAGTCTACTAGAGACCTCCTAACCAGAAACAAGAGCTGGACCAGAAATTTGCCAGGGAACTGGTGGAGGCTGCATGCTCTCAGTGCATGGTTGTCATGGAAGACTTTAACTACCCGGACATCTCATGGGAAGAGCACTCGGCCAAATCCAATTGGTCGCAAAGCTTCCTCATGTGTGGATGAGCTCTACCTGACTCAAGAAGTCTATGAGCTGACAAGAGGTAAAGCTTTACTGGACCTGGTACTGGCCAAAGGGGGTGACCTAGTCAGTGACCTAAAAATCACTGGGAAGCTGGGTGATAGTGACCGCGAGCTGATCACCTTTACTATCCATCGCAAAGCTGGCAAGTCAGTCAGCAATACAGAAGTCCTCGACTGCAGGAAAGCTGATTTTGACAAGCTCAGGAGGCTTGTTGGTGAGGCCCTAAGGG
>NW_017728992.1:168643596-168643992 GCF_001723915.1 Gavialis gangeticus | reverse complement strand
GGAATTACAGGCCAATCAGCTTGACCTCAATCCCCAGTAAGATTCTGGAGAAAATTATCAAAGAGACCCTATTGGATAAGCTGACTTAGGGCAACACCCTGAGGGACAGCCAGCACGGGTTTGTCACGGGTAGGTCTTGCCTGACCAATCTCATCTTCTTCTATGACCAGGTGACATGTCACCTGGGCAAGGGAGAAGAGATTGACATCATATATCTGGACTTTAAAAAATCCTTTGATTTGGTGTCCCATTACCTCCTCACGGAAAAATTGGACAACTGTGGCCTCAGTTACATCACAGTCCAATGGCTGAGAAATTGGTTCTGAAGTCGGACCCAGAGAGTAGGGTCGATAGTAGCAAATCATTATGGTGCTCTGTGACCAGTGGTGTCCCCCA
>NW_017728992.1:168638332-168638596 GCF_001723915.1 Gavialis gangeticus | reverse complement strand
ATCCCCCAAGGCTCTGTCCATGGACCAGTTCTCTTTAACATCTTTATCAACAATGTGGAAATTGGTGTCAGAAGCTCATTGGCTAAGCTCACCGATGACACTAAACTTTGGGGCATAGTGTCCACACCTGAGGACAGGTTAGTGATCCAGGCTGACTTGGATAAACTTAGTAAGTGCGTGGATACAAACCTGATGACATTCAGTACTGATAAATGTAAGGTAGTCCACCTCATGAAAAAAAAACCTGCAGCATACTTATAGGCA
>NW_017728992.1:168605883-168633332 GCF_001723915.1 Gavialis gangeticus | reverse complement strand
GATCAGAGGGCAAGAAACTAGGCCTTATGAGGAGAGGCTGAGAGCCATGAGACTCTTCAGCCTGGAAAAGCACAGGCTCACTGGGGACCTGGTGGCTGCTTATAAGTACAAAAGGGGTGTCAATCGGGACCTGGGAGAACATCTGTTCACCAGAGCACCCCAAGGAAAAACAAGGACCAACAGTCATAAACTCCTCCAAGACCATTTTAGGCTGGACTTAAAAAAAAATTTCTTTACTGTCAAGCCCCCAAGACTTGGAATAGACTTCTTCCTGATGTGGTGCAGGCACATATTCTGGACTCATTCAAGAAATGCTTGGATGCTTATCTTGCTGGGATCCTTTAACCCTAGCTGACTTCCTGCCCCTAGGGCAGGGGGCTGGACTTGATGATCTTCAAGGTCCCTTCCAGTACTAATGTCTATGAAATCTATTAAATCTATGTGGTTGTACTTCCGTCTTTGAACTGGGACCATAGGACTTGTTTTAGCATGTGCAAGCGCTGCAGCACCAGGCACTTTGAAAAGCACCTGTCACTGTTACACATACAGTTGTACAAGCGGCAAAATGTGCAGCAGCATACAGAAAATTGCAGCAGTGCACTTTTGAACTAAAGCATCTCCAAAGTGTTGGGAAACACCGCTTACACAACTGCATGCTTCACAGCACTGGGCACTTTGAAAAGTGCCCAGTGCAGCAGCACTTGCACATGTAAAAAAAGCCCTATGGGTGCAGTCCAAGAGGGAAGAGACAACCAGCTGTGAAAGATTTGTAACAATGGAAGGTGGTGAAACAATCCTGCTTACCTTTGAACATGCTTACTTATTTGCACTTCTAAGTCCCTTGTGCATCCATGAAAATGTTGCATGTTATTGTGCAACTAGGATCCTGATGCAACAGAAAACAGTTCTCAGAAAAGAGTTCTCAGAATTTTAAAACTAACACCATGCACATACTTAAATTTCTCTCTGCAGAAAATGGTTTCACCTAGAAAATCCAATGAAGGGCAAGGGCAAAGTAATATTTTGCAATTATTGTTTTTAATCAAATAGGATATTATTGCAAAAAATTGGTCAAAAGGAATGGCCTTTGATCTTTCAACCATAAGATATTACACTGATCCATTATTTTAAAAATTACTTAATTTTATAGATTGTCACTGGTGATAAAATGGTAAAATTCTGTACATTTTCACAGGGTTTAACAGGCTTTTAACCTGATTTGGTTCTAGAAGCATATGAGGACATTAATTGGCTCAGCATTGCTCATTAGTTGATGCAAGGTTGAAAGCAAGTTTTGGCCTCATTACTGCCACTTGATTTGGTCAGATGGTTCCCACCTTCTCTGATTATTCAGTGTTAACTTACACTGTAAGATTTTAGGACCATACTAAAAATATTGCTCTTTGTGTGAATAATTTAGCTTTTGGTTCAAAGTGCTGATCTGTAATTCAGTTTTATTACAGTATACAAAATGCCTGAGGTATATGATTGCCTTCATTCAGGACTCCTAGATTAGGAGTGTCAAACATACAATTCACAGGCTAGATCTAGCCCACAGAGCCATATGATCTGGCCCATGAGTTTTAGACTAACCCTACACACGGCATGCAGCATGCAGAGCCAGTCTGGCACATGGGCTGAAACCAGCACCACAGATGCTGCGCACAGTCCAGGGGGATAGCACAGGGTGAGTGCTGCAAGCTGCAAGCGCCCTGCCCTATTAGCCCTGGATTGCTGGCTGTAGGTCCGGTCCAGATCAGGCTACGTGGGAGCCACCACACAGAACTGGTCCAGCAGAGCGCAACATGCAGCATGGCCCTGTGCCAGCCCCCTGGACCTTGTGCACCATTTATGGGGCCAGATCCGGCCCACACACCAAACTGGCTGCAGTACACAGGGTTGGTCAGAGACTCACAGACTAGATTATATGGCCTAACAGGTTGGACAACCCGCACTTAAAAAATTATAAAACATATATTTATCTACTCCTGGCTGCCTTTCAAGGATGTCAGGAGCCAGGGGCAGTAGGACCCAGGGGAAGCCAGCAGGATTTACCAGCAAGGCCAGCCTGGCCTCACTCCACCCCTAGACCCTTCCCACTCTCCCCTCACCCCACCAAGCGGAAATCTGTGCCTACTGCAGCTTTCACTGCTTCCCTGCCTGCCTGCCAGCAGCTCCAGCACCATGGGAGCATTGGGCCCATGCCGGAACCCTACAGCCAAGAACAGGAAGGGGTGTGTGCACGCATGCATGCATATGTGTGTGTGTGTGTGTGTGTGTGCGCGCGCGCGCGCGCACGCGCATGCATATGTGTGCCCCTGCAATGGGGGGGGGGAAGAGGGAGGGAGGGGGAGAGAGAGAGAGTGTTCAAAGGGCGAGTCCCACACACACGCCCCACCATACACATGCACTGACACCTGCCTCGCACTGCCATACACACAGACCTCACAGCCAAACCCCCTCACACACCCCAGCCACCCTTTCCCCACACACTCTTCCCCACAAACCCCATAACCACCCACACCCCACATATCCTCACACACATCCACATGCTCCCTCACCTCACACCCACACTCTCTCCCACACCCCATATACCCACACACTAACAGCCTGTACCCATGCCCTCCACCCTGCACATACAATATAGAAGAGTAAGCCTTCATTTTAAGCTACTGTGCTACCACGTCTGTGTACACTACAGAAACATGGAAATCAGGATAAAAATATTTTTTGAAATCAAATTAATAAATGTTATAGATGTTCAATTTTTAGAATATAATGTGGTATTTTTCTGGTTCTGAGATGGCAAAACCCCTTGCTGAAAGGAGTATTTCCAGGGGCAAGGGGAGGGACTTCTGGTGCTAAAGGTCAGGGGTTAGGGGGTGGGACTTCCGGTCACTAATTGGCAACCAGGGGGTGGGGCACTTGTCAAGCGGAGGAGGAGGGGGCTACCAATGCGGCCCTTGACAGCTTGCCAAAACTTAGTATGTGGCCCTCCACCCGAAATAATTGCCCACCCCTGAGTTAGACACTGCTATCCCAGATCAACAGGAATCCAGGATGTTCAGCCCTTTTGAAAATCAAGACATATGTAATTTGGATATTTCTTGTATACAAAACAATCATGTAACTGAGAGGGTAACCAAGGCTCTGATACCAGAAGACATTAAATTTGACTGGAGTCACTGGCATATCAAAACCCACTAAACTTTCCCATAACAAGTGTGACAAGGGCACCTTCCAGGCCTGGTACTAGTATGGGCCCGCCCCTGTCTCTGGGCCAGCCGCCCACCTTGTTCTCCTGCCATGCTTTGTTGGTAAATGATTAGGATGTTAAATAGGTGGAAGGCTGCCCTTCATGTGTCCAAATGTCCATGGGCAATATATACATGCTCCTATCACCCCTATACACGTCCCATGCCTCACAGATGTCACACTGTGATGATACTCCAGCTCAAGGCCAGGCCAAACTGGGCAAGCAGCTGTATCTTTAGCATACTTCTCCTTTCAGGGCTACACACACACCACCCCACTCCCACTGGGGCCTCTGGCACTCCACCGGCTCTCACCCGGTCTTTTGCATATGTTCTATCCAGGCTACATTCACTCCGCCCTACTCAAAGAGATCCTCAGGCTTTGCCCTTCACCCCTCGGACAGCCCTGGCATGGTCTTTTGGGCCTCTCCTGTGACCCTCACCTAAACAGTACTGAGCAGTTGCTCAACTACAGGCCTACTTTACCCCGGTTCCTCACCAGACCACTACACCCCTCTCTCAGGCCAGAACTCTGCCCCTTACACTGGGGCCTGGGGTCTTCCACCTTAACAGGTTTAGGTGCTTCTCTTCCAGAAGCATGCCTTACCTTCAGTCCACCTGTCCTCAGGGCCCAGGATCTTACACCCGTGGGGCTCAGGTGCTCCTCTTTGAGCATGCCTGGCCCACCTCCAGGGTCCAACACCCCATGGGACTCAAGCACTTCTCCTAAGTTTACCTGCCCCACCTAACTCTCCTAGTAACCCACCTGAAGGTAGAGGCAGGGGTTTAGGCACCCTGACCTGCCTTACATCAGGTAGGTTCTTGGTCCTGGCATTTGGGTGGTCCTGCCCTGCCACAGGCAGGTCCACCAGGCCTGTGGCAGGGTGCAGTTTTAGGTCATGCCCAGGACCAGGAGCCTCCCAACCATCCCCATAGCTCCTGCCCCTACCTCCAAGGTGTTCCAGGAGCCGGAGCTCAGCAGGGAGGTGTTTCTTCCCTGCTGGCTGATCTAAAACAGCTCTCTGCTATCTGAGAGCTGAGCCCTAAAATGGCCACCATCAGCCACATGGCAGCTCCCTACTCCAGCCCTTAAAGTGACAAACACCCAAAAGGATGTTCTGTCACCCCGAGAATAATATCACAGCAGCAGGAAAAAAATTATCCTGCATATTAAAACAAATTGAGATTTGTTTGTTGAGGTGGTCTCAATCTCAATTGAGGCCACCAGTGATGCTTTCTAAACTATTAATTATTCTCTAGTAGATTCTCAAATTTCCCAATTCTTCTTGTGTTCAAGAACAATCTGTATGTTACACTTCCATGACCTGAGTACTAATACCAAATATTCAGGGCTACATTAAGAGATAGAGCAGCATACTCAAACTCTAATATTTATATGATCTATATCACAGTAAAGGAAAACAAGTAAAGAAATAAAAGTTTATGATACTGAAACCAAGTTTTTCAAGACTAGTTATTAAAGGGTTTAACTTTGTAATCCTGGTAAAAATTAAAGTTACCAAGAAAAAGAAAAAGAACATCATAAAACCTGCAACCTTATTTTAGGGATCTCATCTAGGCCAATTTGTTTGATGAGTCAGGATGAAAAGGCTGGCTCACATTCACATACGATATATGAACTAACTTTATGGGAGTTATCTCAGGACATGGCAATAAACCAATATAATATGTACCTTGCTTTTTGAAAAACAGAATGATGGGGAGGAGGAGGAATCAGGGGGAATGGGGAAGGGAACCTTTTATTTGTAGCAAGTAACTGAGTCGCTGCAGCTAAGAGCCCAACCTGCTCATTGTTCAGCTCCTGTGGACAGCAGCAGATTTTACTTTCCGTTTCATTTCATAAGCAGCAGAACCTGCTCTTATCATATTTACACTCCAGGATTGGGGTGGTGGGTCCCCGCACCAGCTGATCTGCCCTGGCCCTGTGCCGCTGGCCCCAGGTAGCAGCACCCATCTCCTGTCAGCTGGCAGGCATATTTGGGGGAGGGCTGCAGGAGAGGTGCCAGAGTTCTCCCGGGGGTGCGAGCCCCCAGTCTGCCTCCTGGGTGACAGGAGCCAAGTGCTGCCACTTGGGACCAGCGGCAACACAGATCTTTCTGCCACTGGTCCCAGGCAGCAGCACCTGGCTTATCTCATCTGGCAGGCAGATTGGGGGCACACACCCCCAATAAGACTCTGGAACAGTCCCCACAGCCCTTCCTGGGGTGCCAGTGAGCCCCCAGTCTGCCTGCCTGCTGCATTTTATGTTTCCCCATAATAACTATGGGCAAAACATTGAAACAGTGTCAAAACAGCAAAACAGTCTCGAAAAAACAAAACGGAACAGTGCTTTCAAAACAAAATGAAACACTGTTCCATTGAATCATTGAACCTGAAGCTGAATTGGAACGCTGCTGTTTTGCACAGCCCTACTGAACATCTGTTCTGTTACAGGTTTAAACCAGTTTCTGATCACTTAAACCAGTTTATGTGTAATGTCTGTCCATAGCCCATAAGTGATCAGAAACTGGTCTACATTCATAACAGAATAGAAGTTCAGTACACAAAGACTAGTTTAAAAATGGAAGAATTCAGTCTAAGATTTGCTCCCTCCACCAGAGGGTGAATGTATGCTCCGTTTGCTACCAGTCAAAACTGTACCACTTACAGAAAACCATGTCATTTAAATCAATTCTGCCTCAGGCTTTTTGAATGTCTATACCCAGCCTTGAAGATTAACATTTATCTTCAACATTTTATTTCTGAGAGTTAAAGGTTAATAGGAAAATTCACAGAATAAATGCCAACCAAATCATCACTGGTTTTAATCAGACTTACACTGGCTGAGGATGGGCTGCTATACCTGAAATTAGATACTGAACTGAGTTTTCAGTCTAGCAGTAAGTGATGAGGCTATATTTATACTGCCTAATGACAATGTTTTCTCACCCATGCTTTCAGTCCTTGACTCAGCCCAAATTTTCTCCCCATAGTCCAGCCTTTCCAGACAGGATCAGTAGAACTGGCTTAATATGGATGATCTAAATCACCACATTTCTGTATTTCTTACATTTTTCAGAATTTGGGGAATGAACTATCGAATCATTGGGTATGGATCAAATTAAGTAGACAGGCCCTGAAGAACTGGAAACACATTTGTTGGTGCTGGCCACATTCTCTAACTATTTTCTTTGTATTTTTTTCAACTTCTGCAATATACCATTACAAATTGAAATATTCACTGAAACTTCAATACTGGCAATGCAGAGTGCTGCACTCCACAAAACTAGTGTCACTTTGGAATGCAACACTTCAAAACACTACTTTTCTCATAACTGTTTTTAAGCATTGAAGTGTGTTATTTATTGTCAAATACAAATGTGTCATTTGGGGACAAATCCTGTTCCAGAGTGCTGTCAGAGAAAAAAACTAAAGAAGCAGCTTCTCTCCCTATCTTCACACTTCATTGCTTAAAAACAGGTACGAGAAAAGTAGTGTTTTAAAGTGCCGCATTCTATGGCAATCTACTTGATTCAATTACTTGATTGAACTTTTGATACATATAATACATACAATATTTTCTATATAACAAGGAATATGATATTTCCCGAGGTGATGTCTAAGACAGAGAATAATATCTAAGTCCCACAAAGCGAATGGATGACTCCTAATACCTATTAAACACAGACCTCTTGCTAGGTCATTTCCTTTAAACGAAAGGGAAAAATTAAACATTGCCCAGCGGATTTTCAAAGTGTGCATACAACTGGGAGTTGTGGTGAGTTATTCCATGAAATCAGAAACTGTCAAATGGAGCTTTTCAAATGTTGACCTTGCCTTAGGAGTGCAAAGTTCCTGGCAGTTATGTCCCACTGTGCATTTACTCACATGGACTTTCGAAATCCAGCAGTCATGTTAGGCTTTGATACCCAGGAACTGACATACCTATGTGTTACCTACTGCCACAGCACCCCTCTCCTACCAAGTTGGCAACAGGGCTTGAATGATGATCACAGAGTACAGAGAAGATACAGCAAATGCAAAACAGTAGAAATACAAAAAATTCTCAGGTAGGTATGGGAAAACATTCTCCTTACTCATATTATGCCTTCTTAAGATAGGTACAGAAAATACTGCAGAAAAAGGATTGCAGAGCAAATAATGAGCACCCATAGCATACTATCATGCCAAAATGTTATGTTTTGTTGTATGCTCTGCAACTGGGATACAGAGAGTGTAGGAAAGGCTGCCTGTAGGTCCGACTGAGATAAATATTTCCTAGACTAGATCCGCAGCTAAAAATCCTCCTTGCTTACCAGAAGTAAGTCAAGAAGAAATTATATCTACACTAAAATGGGTGTAAGAGGATGCATAGAGAAGAAATTATATCCTAGTAGAATTAAATATCCAGATTTTCAAACAAAAGCATCCTTGTCAGAGCCTCTTGGTGAACAGAGTTAGATTGGCTAAAAAGACAGGAAGCCCAGAACTTGTTTCTGTTACAGATCAGAAAACTGTCTTAGAGAGATGCTGAAGAACTCATTCAAAAATCCAAGTTTGGAACGCTGTGAACTGAACAGCATTTGAATAGTACTATATGAACATAGCTATAGACACAAGCAATGCTTTCTACCCACTACATTATCAGTTTTTCCATCCAACCCTTAACACACACAAAGTGAGAAACAAATCTTGCTAATCTGTCCATTCTCTCTTGTTCCATTGACAATCAAAACAATAAGCCTTCCCTTGTCTCAGCATGAGGTTCCAGAGGCATAACAACATGGCTCGATGCCCTGGGCAGCTGCCACTTCTTGTTGCCAGGGCACCAGCAGCACGATCATGTGGCAGCAGTAATAGACTTTTTTTCTGCCCCCCTCCAACTCCCAAGTCACCCTGTTCTCGTTACACCACTGTGGAATTAAAAGAAGGGGTCAGCTCTTGATATTAAAAAGTGAATAAACTCACTGAAACAAGTAGTACTGAAAGTGTAGAAACAAGAAAATGATAACATAATAGGGAAGGAGGTAAATAGACACATAAGTGAAGATATAGTTTAAAGTGTGCATAGCCCAATATTTCCTTCAAGACAGTCTGTTTATGGAACAGAAGAACATTTCATAAGTGAATGTATTAAGAATTTCTATTGAGTTGGAAACTATTGGCAACAGTTTCATGTCAAGGTTATCTTTAAGTAATCTTGTAATGAAGACCAAGAACTATTTTGTGGAAAGTTGCAAACCTAAAAGTCAATTAAGGGAATGCAAAGGAATTTCACTCTATGTAGATGAGTTCATATATGTAGGTTAGCCTCAGCTAAAGCCAACCTCCCTGTGATCCTCTTTTGCACCTACATTACAGTTAGTCCAGGGCATAGTTCTTTATTCTGTTGCTCCTGATTTTTGCAATAATTTAGCTGACAGATGAAAGAGGAAAGTCCTTAGCACTTGAGGCAGTTTTCACCAATTTCATACAAAAGTCATTGTTTGGATGGTGCCTTACAATCTAGTTGCTTTGCACAATGATCACTGAAATCATATATCATTCTATAGGTAAAAGACAGTCTAAGCTAGATACAGACTTTCAAAAAGCCCAAGGCAAAATTGCTGTAATTTATGCAGTTTTCTATAAGTGGCATCGTTTGGAGTGGTAGTGAACAGAACACAAGATCACCTTTTGGTGGAGGGAGAATCTTAGACTGAGTTCCACCATTTTTAAACTTCTATTCTGCCACACGTATAGATTGGTTTCTGATTATTTATACTAGTAAAAGTATAATGTCTGTACCTGGCCGCAAAAACATGGTTTCTTCCATCTCTTAGTTTACATGACAGAAAATTGGTGGATAATGCTCCATCCCCCACAGAGACAACTCTTGATTCAATGTTTAAATGTAAGAAAGGTGTAGAACTTAAATACAAATGCCTGGAAATACACAACTATGTTACGTTCTGTGGAGAACAGAGACTGTGTAGTGAACTGAACAGGAGACAGAATTCCTAGATTTTATTGTTAAATTCACTATCGGCTAGTTTTGTAATGCTAAGCAAGCCACTTTATCACTGCAGAGTTCAAAAGCTTAATCACATATTTATTTTAAAAGTTCTCAGATGAAAAGGGCTATACTGAAAAAAATGTGCAAAAGCATTATTTCCTGCACAGATATTACTAAAAGAAGATTAAATGAAAATAGAAAGGTGTTGTTTTTAAGGCTTGAATTTCTTTCTAAAAGAACAAAATGTTCTTAATCTGAGTATAAAGCTAGCATAGAAAAACCCTGAAAGCATGGTTAAGGTGTCTAATAAGAATTACCCAAAAAATCCTGGACACACTTTGTTTCAACACACAAGAACAAGATGTATCTTGAATAAGACACTTAACTCATATGAAAAAAGTTTTTTCACACTTAGTGGAAAAAGCAAGGAAAAGAAAATGATATCATCTAAATTGATAAAAACATAGAAAATGAATGACGTTTTCTTGTAATTCACTTATTTAATAGAGGAAAAACAGGAGTAGGTACACATTAAAAAGATAACAAAAAGGACAAAAATCCCATATTTAAACACCAGAATAGTTGCCCAACGTTCATTAGCTGGTTTTAAGATAAACCGCTTCTAACCAATAATAAATCACATGTGCTTTCCTGTCCTAGTCTGTACTGACTCAGTCTAAAGTCAAGATAAGTTTCTTCCACTTCTGATTGCATAGAAGTAATACAAGGGAATTCTGTATCTCTCGAACTTCCTCTTGCTAAAATTAAAATGTGAGTAATCTAATGGTGGGATGACAGCAAAAACCCAGAGTGTTAAAGTGAGGTTCTACCTCACTTCAATCTCACCCATACATGGGTGTTGTGTAGGCCTGCTTAATTTTAGATCCCTGAGGGAATCTGAAGAACTAAAAATTTATAAACTTTCCATGTAAAAAAAGAACAAATATGCCCTCACTATGCCCTTCTTTCATGGACCTTCGCTGGCAAGAAGGGCATATTTGTTCTTTTTTCACGTGGAAAGTTTATAATGTATAGCTCTTCCAATTCCCTCAGAGATCTAAAATTAAGCAGGCCTATACATCACCCATAATAATTATTCTGTAGACTAAATTCTGATATGTGACACATATTCAATACTCCTTCAGTCCAGAAGCACTGATGTAAGTGAACATAGAATTTAGCCTTGCAAATCAGACTACAATGTAATCTGCTTTTTGTCAGCAATATTGTCTCTGCACTCCTAGGATAATTTTTCAGAATTAGGCTTCCTCTACACCTTACAGGCAACTGCACAATTGCTTTGAGATCAGCTACACATGCAAGTACTTATCACATGATTAAAAACTCCAGGTCTATAAAGTTAGACCTTGAAAATGTGTACTAACTTTATAGCTAGTTGCTATCAAGCTTTAATTTGAGCATGTAGCAGTCTCCCCTGTGACTGGAAACTGTCAGCTGTGGACTCCCAGGCTAAGTACAGACATTCAAAAAGCCCAAGCCTGAATTGATTCAATCTTTGCAGATTAATCTAACCTGCATAGATTGAACCAATTTGCAAGTGAATACACGTTCACTTTTGATTCTGGAAACACAGTCACATGCCTGCAGTGGCTCAGGCTAGAAGCCAGGGGCCCTAGAGCAAGCCCTCTCTTCCCTTCAGCAGCAGCTGCAAGGCTGAATGGAAGCTAATGGGGGGACATGGCCAGGCCCTTGCAGGACATTAAGTATGACTGGGGAGGGCCTTAAACCCCCACCCTGGCCTGCAGGGACCTCAACCAGGGTGTGCCCGGAGAGGGAAGAGGGATGCAGCCCTTGCCAGACTTGTCCCCAGAAGCAAGGTTTGGCCAGACACTGGCCCAGGCAGCACCTGATTTGAAGGGGGGCAAGGAGGGGGATTAAACTCCCCTGTCTCCCCTCTTGGGCATGGGCACAGGGACCCCAGCTGGGGTCTACCTGGCTCTCTACCCACTGGCCACTCGCACAGCAGGTGGTATGGGCAGAGCCGGCCAGCATGGCACCACCATCTGCCCACCTCTCCCTGGACTGTGGGCCAGCCATGGGCACTGTTGAGGGTGGGCCTGGAGGGACCGTCCTGGGCTGGGCCACAGGGGCAGGGCCCTTCCCAGCCAGCTGCAGCTCCGTTGCAGCCTGGCCTGGTACAAAGGCAGTGACTGTCCTGGTAGTGGCACGGAAGTGATGGCACTGCACCTGTACTTGGCAGCTGGACTGGCTATGTGGCATGTGCCCACAGCTACCTGGACCAGCTCAGAGGCACTGGCAGGCCTGAAGCCTGGGATCCACCTGCTATGGGGGCTCATGTGCCCACTGCTGCTGCCTTGCCCACTGCACAGTGCTTGCTCATCACAGGCACAGTGCAGTGCTGTGGGAATGGCGGCAGCTGTGGGTACAAGCCACTGGGTGGGCAGCTGCTGGGCTCCATGCCTGCTGGCACATCCAAGCTGGCCTGGGCAGCTGCGGGCACATCCCATATGGACAGTCACAGTGCCAAGACACCCGCCCACAGCTGCAGCATCACCTCTGCACCACTGTCCAGCTAGCCTCTGCCTGTGCGTGTTGGAGCAGGCTGTCACAGAGCTGCAGTCAGCTGGGAAGGGCCCTTCCTCTGCAGCTCAGCCCAGGTCAGCCCCACTATATGCCTGCCTCATCTGGGACTCAGTGGAGCCGGCTACAGGCACAACTGAGGGTGGGTGCAGAGGAGCCAACCTGGGCCAAGCCAGGCTATGGGGCAGAGCCCTTCCCACCAGGCTGCAGTTCCATGACAGCCCAGCCCAGCTTGGAAGCGAGGAGCTGGGAGCAATCCAGGTACACAGCTCCACAGCCCCAGCCTGAGCTGCAGCTAGGTGGGGCAAGGGTCCTGCCCCTGGGGCCCAGCCCAGGTCAGCCCCTTGCACCTGGCCTCAGCAATGTCCGTGGTCCAGCCCAGCTCAGTCCCACAGTGACAGCCCCAGCCCCAAGCAAGGCCAGCAAGTGGCGGAACCATGCCAGCTGGAGTCTGGCCATGCTCACACACCTACTGCTGCAATGGGGAGGAGGGGATCCTAACAGGGACTCCTCTGCCCCAGCCAGACAGACCCCAGCTGCAGTCCTATGGGGAACAGGGGAGGGAAGGGAAATAAATCCCTTTCCTGCCCCTTTGCCTTAAGGGGCCATGCCAGCAGTGGCTAGACATGCCCCCCATCGCTGCTTCAGCTAGAGAGCAGAGGGGCGAGGCCAGCCCTGGTCTCTGGAGCAGACAGCACAGACCAGACCAAACCAGGGCTGAAAAAACATGCTGGGGGACTCTGATTTAATTTGAACCAAGAAAGAGTCTGGCAAAGAAGTTTCATAAACCAATATGACCCAAATCAGTTAAGTCTAATATTACATTCAACGAGGTTTATCTTAAACTAGTTTCAGCCATTTTGAAACTGGTTTGTGTGCAGTGAACTTACGCTCTGCTACAGGTTTAAACCAGTTTCTAATCACTTAAACTGGTTTATGTGCAATTTCTGTCCCTAGCCACAGCTGCAGCGTTGCACCTTGCTTAGCTGGGGCAGTATGTCCCACAACTGCTGAGGACTTTCAGCCCTAGCAACTGAGGAACCTGGGTCCCAGAAGCACCCCACAACTGCCAGGACTCAGAGTCTGACAACTACAGAGGCTGGGTCCCCAGAGTATGCCTCTCAGTGCCAGGACCCACATGCCTGCATGGGGCTGCCTGTGCCTGCTCAGGAGAGCACTGCGTGGACTGCAAGTGGCTGCAGCAAGGAGCGCTGGCCATGGGGAGGGGCCACTTTTCCCCCATGCTCAGCACCAGCTCATTCCCTGCCAGTGAGCACAGGGTCAGGGCTGCCCACTGCCCCCTGCCTGCACCACAGGCTGAGGGGGGCACTGGGAATGAGTGGGTGCAGGCGCAAGGGAGTGTGGGGCCCACACCGATGTCCCGGGGCCAGCACTAGCAGGGCCCAGAGCAGGGTGGCAGGAGTACAGGGTCCCGACTGGTAGGGGCTCTATGGAGCTGGGCCAGCTCTCCCCTCTCCCTGCTGGTGCAGCCCAGCCCAGCTCCACAAACCCCTGCCAGCCTCCGCCCTGCTCTGGGCCCTGCCGGCACTGGGCCTGGGACATTGATCCCAAGACATTGGTACAATTGATCCCAAGATGGTGACCAGGGGCCGTGGCACCTGTCAAGGGGTGGGGATACCCATGAGGCTCTTGACAGTTTCCCAAAACTCTGCCCAAATAATTGCCCACCCCTGCTTTAACTGCATGTGTAGAGAGGGCCTTATAAACACACTCTTGTTCATAATAGACCTATTAATAGATTCATAGATTCAGAGACATTAGGGCTGGAAGGGACCTCAGAAGATCTTTGAGTCCAGCCCACTGCCCCAGGGGCAGAAAGTTAGCACGGGTCATAGGATCCCAGCAAGATAAGTGCCCAAATTTCTCTTGAAAGTAGGTGCTTGAACAACCTCCAGCGGCAGTCTGTTCCAAACATTGGGAGCTTGGACAGTCAAGGAGTTCTTCCTTATCTCCAGCCTGAAATGGTCATGGAGGAGTTTGTGGAGGGAGGAGCTGGCCTGACTCCATAGAGCCTCTACTGGC
This sequence comes from Gavialis gangeticus, assembly GCF_001723915.1. Lineage (NCBI taxonomy): Eukaryota > Metazoa > Chordata > Crocodylia > Gavialidae > Gavialis > Gavialis gangeticus. The sequence continues at coordinate 168,619,478 of NW_017728992.1, read as the reverse complement.
CGGGACCCTGTACTCCTGCCGCCCTGCTGGCGCTGGCCCTGGGACACCGTCATGGGCCCCATGCTTGCCCTTGCATAGGCATGCAAAACTGATTGGTGCAAAAAGCTTGTGGCCTTGCACTGAATGATTTTTAAAATAAAATAAAAGTTAATGGTGGTAATCTTCTCCTATACAATGTTACTTTATGTTATTATGCACTACTATGACCAACATCACAAAATACAATATATAATAAAAAATGAAAAGCTCTAAAATAAAATTCTAACTGAAATCCTAAAATTCTAACTTAATTCCCAAACCTTTTAAATGGAAATTTTGTTTCAAATTAATATTTCCAAAGACTTTCATTAAAATTACCATATTTTTACAACTTCTTTACAATGAATTTTGACAAAAAAAACAGCAAGATTCATCAAGGATTGAAGTATAATTCCAGGGTCTCCCTCTCAAGTACACACATAGGCCATGTCCACATGAGTGCAGATGTTTGTTAATTTACCAAATATATACATTTTTTTTTAATTTGCATGCACTGCCTTCTCTATATCACTTACTTCATACTCTTTATTTGTCTTTAAAAAGGGAAGACAAATTTTAGGATGTGTTTTGCTTGTAACTGGATTCATACTCCACTTTCTAGTACTCACAATATCTACAGTTGCAGCACTTAAAAGCCCCAGATTTTGGAATTCCTCATGCAACCTAATAGGGGGAGCTGTGAACTCAGGGATGCTATGAGCTTTGTTCCTATCCAGTCAATCTTTTTAGTTGGGTGGGCAGAAAGGGCAAACTGTGCAGCTTACAAATTTGTATTTTTTCCAGTTTGTCCTTGACTGAAATTGCTACAAGAACATTGCACACTATTTCAGGATTCCAGCTGAAAGCAGTTTTAAAAATTTAGAGCAATAAATAAATTCCATATCTCCTCCCACAAGTTTATATTGGGTCCAAGCTGAGCCAAATTCTCTCTCATTTACTCCCAAACAAACCTACTGAATACAAGGAAACTGAATAGAAATTCTGCCATGTATCTTTCAAAATCTTCTTAAAAGGAAATCTCTTGTTACCTACATCGTAAGTATTCTTTAATCCAACTATTTTTCTTCTTGCTTTATTATCCAGTGTCAAAAATATCATCATGGCACTTTGGCACAGGAATGAGTGATGAAAAGTGTATTAGAGGAAGGAGTAATAAAAACAACTCAACTGTGAAGTGTGGCTTGGCATAAAAGGTTATACTGGCATTCATGTGGGATGGTCAGGTTACTCATGACTGGTAAAATGACAAATGACCTATGCAGGTCATCCCTATACTTCACGTCAGTTGCTTCTGTAACACTTCCAAAGTACTCTATAAATGTTTACTTACAGCAATGAGGACTATTTTGGTTCAATATGAATAAATCAAGAGAGCCCTGCAGGGGAAGTGATGTTGAGGGGTAACCAGCATGGATTCACACCAGGCCGATCCTGCCTGACTAACCTAGTCTCTTTCTATGACCAAGTAACAAAGAGCTTAGATGGGAAGGAGGAAGTCGATGTCATCTTCTTGGACTTCCAGAAGGCCTTTGACACAGTGTCCCACCCAATTCTGGTAGGCAAGCTGACGGACTGCGGCACTGACAAATGCATGGTCATATGGGTGGCAAACTGGCTTCAGGGGTTAATCCAGAGGGTGGTGGTGGACGGGTCGATGTCGACCTGGGAGGGTGTGGGCAGCAGAGTCTCCCAGGCCTCGGTCCTTGGACTGGTGCTGTTCAACATCTTCATTAGCGACCTGGACAAGGGTGTGGAGAGCACCCTGTTCAAGTTTGCTGATGACACCAAGCTGTGGGGTAAAGTGAATACACCGGCAGGCAGGGACCGCATCCAGACAGACCTGGATAGGTTAGAGAAGTGGGCGGATCTGAACAGGATGCGGTTCAACAAGGACAAGTGCAGGGTGCTGCACCTGGGGAGAGGGAACCAGCATTATGGTTATAGGTTAGGGGCTGACCCTCTCAGCAGCACAGAGGCAGAGAGGGATCTTGGAGTCAGGATTGACTCCAGGATGAATATGAGTCACCAATGCGATGAAGCAATAGGCAGAGCCAACCGCACCCTGTCATGCATCAACAGGGGCATCACTAACAGGTCCAGAGAGGTCTTGCTCCCCCTCTATGCGGCGCTGGTCAGGCCGCAGCTGGAGTACTGTGTCCAGTTCTGGGCACCGCACTTCAAGAGGGACGTGGAGAACCTGGAGAGGGTCCAGAGGAGGGCCACTCGTATGGTTGAGGGCCTCCGTGGCCAGCCCTATGAGGAGAGGCTGAGGGACCTGAATCTCTTCAGTCTCCGCAAGAGGAGACTGAGGGGGGATCTTGTGGCTGCCTACAACCTTATCAGGGGCCACCAGCAGGGACTCGGGGAAAGTCTGTTCACCAGGGCCCCCCTTGGAGTCACCAGGAACAATGGCCACAAGCTGAGGGAGGATAGGTTTAGGTTGGATATTAGGAAGAACTACTTCACTGTAAGGGTGGCCAGAGCCTGGAATAGGCTTCCCAGAGAGGTGGTGCTCTCACCTTCCCTGGAGATCTTCAAGAGGAGACTGGATAGGCACCTGGCTGGGGTCTTAAGACCCCTGCCACTCCCAGTGCTCCTTCCTGCCCATGGCAGGTGGTCGGACTCGATCATCTGTCTAGGTCCCTTCCAACTCATCAATTCTATGATTCTATGATTCTAAGACCAAAAGTAAGACCAAAAGTATGGTAAGATCATTCGAAGAACAGTAATGCATAAGATACTTGATTTCTTGCCTGTTTTAAGTTTTTATTTTTTAATCTATAAGATGGAATAATAGTAAAAAAAAAAAGTTTTTAAGGTGCAGGAGGACAATAAAACCCTTCCAAGTTGAGAACCTTGTAGAAAGTCTCTCTCTCTTTCCCCACATCCTTTCATAGGGACCCCTAAGGTGCTTCACAAAGAAAGCAGTAATTCAATGAGTGGAAGCCATTAGGAAAACAATTAAATATAAAGTCCTGCTTTAAACATAGACACTAAACCTGCAAGACAACTCTCCACAGGGAGGAACTGCAAATGTGAAGGGCACAGGATTGAAAGCCAGCTATTTAAAGGAATTGATTTTGAAAGTCAGTGTTGACAGGATGCCAGCAGTGTTAGATCTTATAGAACAAGTGAGCATATAATACAATATCTGATCTGTGACATATATTCAATTTAATTAAAGAAAAAATGTTAGCAGTGCCTGAAACACTCACAAAGCAAAATGAAAAATCCAGATTGACAACAAGACTGTGAGACATAACATAAGTTAAAACATGCCATCACTATTGATCTCCACTTGATGGACCTCTGACTGATATTGTAAGCTCTCAACGCATTCTCAGTGCTGTAAAAACAGAGCCAAATTCTATCTTCTCTTGTGTGTGTGGGAGTGCAAGAAAGGAGTAGGCACAAGTACTCTCTTTTCCTATGCCACAGGGTTTTCAAACTCATCTGTCCCTATGGACCAGATAAGTAATATGGAGCCAGTGAACAGGTCCATGGACCCCAAACCTCCACCCACTCTCCCTGCCCATGATGGGTCCAGGGTCTACAGCTTCTGTTCTGGCCACTCCAGGATCTGTGCTGCATATAGCATGTGTCCCAGGTTCTGCCTGGGCAGCCAACCCAGGTCAATTCAGAACCAAGGGCAGGACCTGGAGCTGGAAAAGGTGTTCTGTGGGCTCTACCACACCTTTGCAGAAAGTCACTGTAACTGTGTCACCAGAGCTCAGTGGTGCCAAATAGTGTTGCCTGTAGTACAGAATAAAAGAGCAGGATGGAGAGGACAGGCTCTCATCCCCACCCCATGAACACCAGAGGTTATACCACAAACAAGCTCGGTGAGAGTAAAGACTGCAAGTGGCTAAAGCTATAAGCAAGAACTTGTCTACGCTGCTGCTTCCTACAAAAAATAATTTAGACATAAACTCTTCTCCTCAATATGTTTCTACCTTCTAAAGGCCATATTATAATTTGACCCAAAAAAATTAGATAGTGCCTGTTCCAATAAGTTTTCAAAAATGAATGAACAGATAGTAAAAATGTGAAAACCTAATATTTGTCCAATAACAAAGCTTTAGAGGTCAAGATTTTTTATTAAGCAATGGTTCTACTTGTAAAGGTAAGGCATGCACCATAATTTGACAATTTTAATTTTTTATTAAATGACAGAAGCAATACATTGCTGATTCTCAAAGGCCAACATGCATCTACTGTTCTCTTTTCCATCATTTCCTGGACAAGATATTGGTATTTCCATTTCCACTGTAAAGAGTCTTCCATGCCTTAGCCCAACCTGAATGTGAAAATTTCAATATGCATTACTCCATGTTAATCTTAAAGAGTGTCCAGAAGTTTCAGCTGAGGTTTATGTAGTTCTAAAATTTAAAAAGTCTTTTCTGACTTTTGAGAAGTATGGGATGCTTCCATACACATAACACCAGTGAATGACTCTCTATGCTTGATACCTATTTTGTTCCATGTGCACATTAAAATAGAGAGGACTAGAAATAAATAAGCTTGTGACCAGTCTGATGCTTGATATGCTGTGTCATGGCAAACTTTGCTAGAATATGTAACAAAGTAGCAAATGACATGACTAGGACATGCTTCCTCCTGTTTCTTATAAGTGGGCACTTGAAGAATTTTTTATGGGTTTTTTTAATATTTCCATTAAGAAAAATTAATATTTTCACAATTAAGACCTAGACAATCAGATTATGAAACTTTAAGAATTCTTATAGAAAAAAAAAAGGAAATAACTATAAGAAATTAATATTGCAGACATTCTCACACTTCTTTTCAGACTGACCTCTACTTTTTTCAAGGACTTTCTGAAGCTTACATTTATGATAAACTGAAGTTTATGATAGAAACAAAGTTGTAATTTATTTTAGAGATTTTACCTACTGCACACTTATTTGTTAGCATCAAAAATAATAATTTTACTTTTAGCATATGTTAAATCTATTGATTTGATAAGTCTTGTTTTTAAGGCATCTAAAATAAAATAGAGAAAGCTGAACCATCAGCCAAAAGACAATATAACCTTTGGTTTACGTTAGAAATGAACTCTGCTAAGGGGGAAAAATCATAATTCAAACCTATCTAAACTTTCTGTATATACAATAGATACACATGTAATCCATAATAGATAAATCAGGATTTAAATTGAATTAACTTTTTAATGTGAAGATGCAACAGTAATATAAATTATACTGTTACCCTAAATCCCCTATTCCTGTTTTATTTGGCTTTTCTATAATGACGTATTACACAACACAAATTAAGGTGATAATAATATTATAAACTTAAATAATGGATAAATCAATGCATGTTAGAAGCATTTACCAAGATACACTGTTTTCTCCTTAAACTGTTATCAGGAGAAGGAAAATGCCATTGGTAGTCTTGCTGCTTTTTTTTCCCTAAATCAACAATCTGACTATTAAATTTGCATTTTAGTGCCCAATAGTTCATCTTCAAGCTGAACAAAACATCAAATAAGACACAGGGAAAGCAGATATCTCTCTCTATTAGTAAAGGAAGTTGTACTCAAACTACACGTGAAGCAGGATTCACAACATTCTTAACTCAGATCAGAGGAAATTAAATCATTATTTCTTCTGCCACACTATTTTTTTCTACATCAGTTGGGACTCACTTAAAGTGATAATACTAGTTGATTTAGTCCATTTGTCTCTAAGCCAACCTTCTGCTCAGAACAGGATCATCCCTGTCTAAACCATTCCAATAAGTGTTTCTCTAACCTGCTCTTAAAAGCCTCCCAAGATGGAGATTCAGTGTCTTAGAAAAATCTGTTCCAATTTTTAAGCCCCCACCCATAATGGAACTTTTTCCTAAACTCTAACTTAAACCTCTTTTGTTACAATTTAAGACTAATACATCTTGTCCCTGTCCCCTGTGGCTGCAGAGAATAGTATATCATCATTCTCTCCATAACTATTCTTTTTGCATTTGAAGACTGTGGGAGAACAATTTTTACAGAATTAACCACTACATTTCTGACCTAACAGTCCTTTTACTCAAGGGAAATCTACAAAACACCATCAAAAGACAGGCTTGGAAACAAAAGTTTATAATGTTACTAGACACTAAGAACTGCGGACTAAACACAGATGACGGCTTTATGGCTCGTTATAGTTTAAATGGTGTCTTTCCTAATCTGTCTGTACTCCACACATAATAATGACCCTTTTCCCTTGTTCCATTATTAGGTATTCACTTCTTGTTCTGAAGTTACATCTCATAACTTCTCTTTGCTGATAGGGCCTTGTTATGCATCACAGTGTGAACCACTCAAATGGTGATCAGTGTTTGGGCTAGCTCAAGTTTGAAGCAATCACACATTCAGTCCTCCAGGCCCTTGCTGGCCTGAAGGTAAGAATCCCCTCTCCCATTCTGGGCTTCCTGACTGCCCTTCAACTGATAAGACCCCCTCAGTCTTCTCTTCTCCAGAAAAAATAATCCCAGGTCCTCCAATCTATCTTTTCTCGCAAGTCATATTTCGTAAACCTCTAATCATGTTTGTTAATCTCCACTGGACTCTTTCCAATTTGTCTTCAAGAGCAGTGCCCACAACTGGACACAGTACTCCAGGTGAGGCTGAATAGTGCTGAATAGATTGGAATAATCATTTTTCTTGACTTGCAGGTGACAATCCTGTTAATACAACACAACATGCTGTTGGCTTTTTCGGCAACAAGTGCACATTGCTGACTCATACACAGCTTCCAGTTCACTAAATCCTTTAAGTCCTTTCTACATAACTTTTACTGAATTGATTAAACCTTTACTCATTGAGCCAACATGGACTTTAGAGCCTTAAGAAGACCTTATGTCCAAGAAGGTTCCTGTTGGTCTTGAGACAGCTCCATGGCATGTGTAGCAGAGTAAAGATGAAAAGCGTAATCCCAGAGGCTGTAAACAGATGCCACATTTGTCCCAGGAGAAAGACTTTTTGTCCTGGAGTCCTACAGATGTACAAATCCATTATCCTACTTCAACTCCCTCTAAAGGTGCAGGATAAGATGTGCTAATGATTTTGCCCCAGGACATGACTATGTGCAGTAGGCCTGTGAGAAGCTTCAGTTCCTGATTTGATTTGGCAGAGATTCAGGCCAATTCAGTGGCTGAATCTCCGAATCGAATCAAAGGACCATTTAATCTTTCTGAATCGAATCGGAACCCTCCAAATCAACACGGAGAGATTTGGAAATATTCGGCTATCTGGACATAGACACAGCTTTAAATGTTTTTTCTACATACCTCTAGGTAGCAGGGGCTTGTGAGTGCTGCGAGGCTGGGGCGCATGGAGTGTCCCACAGGAGCATGGGGAGGCTCCCCAGCATGCTTGGCAGCAGACCTGGAAGTGGACAAGAAGCACTTCCGGTCCATTTCCAGATCCACCGCTGAGCACATGGAGGACCCCCCCCGCACTCCTGCTGGTACCTCGAGGTATGTATAAAAAACTTTAAAAGCTGTGTCTATGTCCTAATCGCTGATTCTCTGAATTAGCATCGAATCTTCAGATTTGGTTTCGGGTGAATTGAATTGGGAACAGTGATCTGAATCAACAAATGGAATCACCGTCTCTGATTTAGGCCAAATCCAAATCTGAATTGAATAGAGCGTGCTTTGCACACCCCTAATGTGCAGCTGTAGTGTTAATGCAGTTCATTCAGGGAATAAGAGAGCCGGACTGCGTGCCCTCTGTCACCTGTCTCCCACCCCCTGGCTGCTGGCTGCTTCGAAACTCGAAACGTTCCAAAACTTCTTAAATGTTTTGACTAGCCTCATTTTGTTTCGAGGCTGTTTTGAAGCCCTTCGTTTTGATTTGATTTCACTGTTTCAAGCTGCAAGATGAGTTAAAACAGTGTTGAATCAAAACAGCCAGTGAAATTTCGCACAGCCCTAATATGCATAAGTGACTGAGCCATGGCTGTTTTGATCTGGGGCAAACCCTCGAATAAATCAGGCCTGTCTCAAATGAGATGTCTATTTATAGCCACAGTATAAATCTGAATCCATGCCAATTAACAGACCACTGGAACATGAAGATATTCATTTAGGAGGATATTTTTCCAAAAAGCACCTTAAGAGATTTGGAGCATGAGTTGTATTCGATTTGCAGTAAGATCTTCTTACCTTATTCAGATTTATAATTGTCAAACTAGCTATCCAAAACAGCCCTGGTGCTTCAAAACAGTAAAGTTCCCAATACTGATTCTTTAGGGGTAAGATGTTCCAATTCTGCAAGTTTATGAAAGATTAAATTACAAACCAGCAAAGGTTTCACTGTGACTTTTGCAGGATATCATTGTTTGTGTTGCACTAGCAGTTAGGAGTTCCAGTCATGAAACAGAATTCCCTTCTACTCGGCACTACATAAAAATAGAACAAAGTTCTTTTCAACATTTTGGCCTATTGTGCTGGATAATAATCAATTCCACATTTAAAAAATGTCTCTGAGGAACAAACTAAAATGTACCTTCTTCCTGGAGGCCTTGATCTAACTCCCCTTGAAGTCAATGAGAGTGTCTCTCTATTGAACTTGGCCAGCTGTGGATCAAGGCTTCCATACAGATCCATTTCACAAGAGACAGGACAGTAGCATGAGAGTAGGGCCTGTTATTGAGGAAGAAAACAGTAATATTTGCAGGTAACAATTAAAATGTTTTTGAACATGCATGAAGATGCTAAGGATGTCCACCTGTTTTCCATTCAAACCACTCCCTGTGGTTCAGTCTGGAATGCACTGAAGGGCAGTGCCTGAAAGGTTCCTGAAATAACTACCCAGTCTCCCTCTGTGTACTTGAAAAAAAGTTATAATGTTCTTCTCTTCTTCAAAGCGTTTAATCAATACCATTTCATCTCTCATGTTTCTGGGTAACTTTCTGCATAAATGCATGACAGAGGAGAGGTTATTGCAAATAAGAACTGTAGTGAGGTCTCATTTGTGATTATTGCAATATTTATGTCTGTCTATTGCTATCTGTACATACATGCAGACATACGGCACACAGATGCCTTAAGTATATTAATCAATAATAGTGAAATCTGAGAAGAACAAAAATATATGGTACACAGTATTTTTGTTTCCATGCCATAAACAGGATTTCAGAAAGCAAACATTTGTGCCAAATTTTAAGGCTGTGTAGGGTCTACTGCTTATGGAGGTTTATAATATAAAACACATTTTCCAGATTTCAGATCATTTCTTTTCCCCAGTGTAATATTAGTACTTTCAGAAACAGCTGATAAGATGTTGTATAATGCCATTTCTAAATTAAAACTACTTTTTTCTCATACAATGAAAAAATAATGATGTCATTTAGCCTACCTTAGTGAATGTACCCTGCACTGTTAATATAGCAGAGTAGCAAAGGATAATTTGAAAGGCATTTTGAAATATATTTTTTTAAAGTGCTTTTTTTTTTTTCCTTTATTTTGTTTTACAGCAGGTCTATGAAAACAAGCATGAAGAAGTTGTCAGTGATAGTTCTGCCACTGGAAAACATGAGGCATGCCACCACTCTGAAAAATAAAATGCAAAATTAAAACACAAATGGCACCTACCACTCTGCTCTATTCATCCACTGAAAAGTGTATTTTTTTAACTGACAGCTGGTTTAACATGGTCATTATTTGTTTATTATTTGTATTGGCATCCTGCCTAAGAGGCCTCAGCCCCATTTACGTTAGGCATTGAAAAAAGACAACAAAAGTTTTGCTGAAAAAGACCATATTTTCTCACATACAACATACCCCAGAGTAAGATACGCACCTTGTTTTTCAAAGGCAAAAAGAAGGGGAAAAAAGGCTTTCCTTATTCAAAATAACTAAAAGGAACAGCCAGGGAGCTCAGCACACTCATTATTTTACTCCCTGTGGTGTTCATGCAGTTACCATTCTTTTCCAACAGCATAAGCTTAAGCAGCAGAAACTGTGGTTACCAAATTTTCACACTTAGAGTGCCCCAGTTTCCAGCAGGGAAAAAGTGCTTGACGTGTACAAGAAAACATGGTAGATTATTTTGAGGCAAGGACTGATACAGACAGGAAGAACATATGTTTATCTTGCTTGGAAGCTTGGGCTGAAGGCATGTTATAAAAGGAAAAGAGAAACATTTCAAATACAATAATTAGTTATCTAAACTAAGATATTTTCCTTTTTCTAAAGAAATTACCATTGTAAAGGTTTGCTGTTGTTGTTGTTTAACAAGAAGTCCACCTAGGTCAAGGTACTAATATTCTGGGTACTGTAAGGAGTATAAAACAAACCATACACCAGGGACTTCAGAATCCATATACAAGCAAATTCTGTCCTTCAGTCATTTACCACTGAGACACCTCTCTCTTTCTCTCTCTCTCTGCATGTCTGTCCTTCTAAGTAGGAAAGGATTGCAAGAAAGATATATTCCAAATTCTGGTTTACTTTATTTAAAAATTAAGAAAATAAATAAATTTTATCTAGAAGTAAAGAAAAGTCTATGAAAGGCTTGATATTCCAAAAGTATCCATTGAGGCTATCGTCTTACTTCACTCTTATTAAAATCTATTTCCTTCAGTAGGCAAGCAGGACTAGCAGTGTTAACCGAACTACCTGACATCCAATATGTTTAAAGTAGTAGAAAATCTAGAGGGGTTGTTTTAAGCATATGTTTTAGCTAGAATGACAAATGTAGGTTTAGGTTTTCCTGCTATAATTATATGAGAATAGGCTCTTCTTAAGCTCCTGAAAAAAACATTTTATGACTCTCATTTTCAAAGTAACCTTGATTAAAATATATAATGAGAAAATGTTTACGCTTAAAGCAACCTTCTAATGAGAAGAAAAAAAAGAATAAAGAATAAAATTAATTTTAAATAACCCACTAATACATTATTTACATGAAATAACAGGCAATTCTTTACAGTATAAAACATAGTGAGGCAACAGTATTGCACGCCGCATCATGACTACTAGCTGAAACCCACAAAACATTTGTGATTACATTTTTATTGTAAAAGTATTTCTTTAAATACAGGATTTTAGTTATCTTTTGACGGAATACTTTAACAGAATAAAAAATGTCTCACCCTCAAAAAGGCTACATAAAGCTGCCGATATGTAAACTCAGCTTTGGAACATAACATATTTTGTCAAGTATCTGACCTGGTGGCTTGGTTATAGTCATAGAATAAGATGGCCCTTGTACACACGAGGAAATTGCCCTCTTTAATGATTTGTAACAAGGTACACATTTGGCAGCATGTTACCATTAAATTTCATAACAGTGTACATGTTTAGAGATGTATTTTGATTTAAATGACTTTTTATGTAACAAACTAAAACACATCCCATGTATTTTAGTTTGCTACGTAACAAATTACAGCAATATTTCTCACATGTACAAGGGCCCTATCCAGAGAAGGTAGCAGGGATGGTACATGGGACACTGGAAGCCTGGGAGTGCTTCGGGAAGCTCGGGCTTGGTGGGCTTCCAGTGCCCTGTGTACCATCCCCGCCACCTTCTCTGCCTGACAGCACACCCAGCTACCCTCCTGCTGCCTTTCTGGGGCAGTCATCCCATTTCTGGCTGGTCCCAGGTGGCAGAAAGGCAGCAGGGATGGTATGCAGGGCACTGGAAGCCTGCCAAGCATGGGCTTCCCTGGACATGCCTGGGCTTCCAGCACCCCGTGCACCGTTGGATCCAGCAGGTGCTGCCTGCAGGCTGGGGCTGCACCCGCTCAGCTAGCACCCTACCCAGGTGGCCCCAGGGGACACTGCCACCACAAAGGGAAACACCAGGCCCCTCTGCAGCTCAGGGAGTGTGTGACCCAACAGCAGCTTATGTGGGCAGTGTCTGCTGAGGGAAAAAAAATAGCGGCAAGGGGCCTGATCTTTTTTTTCCCCCCCTTCCAGAGCCCACCTGCATCTCCCACAGCTGGGAGCGAGCTGCTAGTGGGTTGCGCAGCCCCTGAGCTGCAGGCAACTCCAGTGCTTCCCTCTGCAGCAGTGGCACCCCCAAAGAGCACACACCTGCTGGCACCCCGTCCAGGCAGTTCTGACGATTGCCACCAACATGGAGGAAAGCACTGGGGCCCCCCCTCAGCTCAGGGCCGACTGGCAGCTCACACCCCCCTCCCCACCCCAGCCACAGGAGAAGCAGACAAGCTCTTGGGAAAAAAAGAAGAAGAAAAAGAATTGGGCCCCTCACTGCCGCCTCCCCCCTCCCCGTCAGCAAAGTCTGCCTACTCCACAGCAGGGAGGACCTCGTGCTTCATTCTAGCTCTGACTTGCCTGCAAATCTATTTGAAATGCATCAGGATCTTCTATAATAACATGCTTATTATGTCTGTCTGATTGGTTGTCTCGGCAGCCAATCACAATGCTTACTGAAACAACCAGAATGCTCCGGACAGACAGAATAAGCCTATTATTACTATAGATGTTAGCCCAGTATTGTTCTGAGTTCGAGTAGAAGTATATAGCAAGCCTAATACTGGACTAATTAAATTAGTGCTCTGCTCTTCTTAGTGGGTTGGCTTTACTCTATTTTGACGAAAATCAGTAGAAATGGCAACAAGTTATCCATTAAAAATGAAATAAGCCCACTTTTTTCTTAAACAAGTGCTACGTGACTCTAAGAATGTACTACAATCATAAAAGTGTGTAAGTGGTTTATCAATTTCTTAATTAAAATATAAATCTTTGCAGCATTTTCATGAGTATAAGGAGTACTTGTTTAACTTTAATCATTGGAACAGTCACTTTGAGCTGTTTTTAGTAAAGTAGCATAATGCCAAAAATAATTTTGAAAAGATTCTTGAAAAGATACTCCATGACCCCATGTCTCTGACTTTTAAATATAGCATTATAATATCTGTTTTACTCATTTTTCTTTCACATCTTTTTCTAAGTTATTCATATCAGTGGTTACATTTCAAACATTTGTGCACTGTGTCCTTTATGTGTACTCACAGTTCAATTAGAGAACAGTGATTCAATATGCTGTGATTCATATCTTCCCTTAAACCAGTGGCAAAACTGCCGGTTACGTCAATAACAGCAGGATATGGTTCACAGCTGATTAATTTATCTGTAATCTGGCAGATCCAGGGGCAGTTTCTCCTCCCCTCATTTTGATTTTTTCTGGACTACCCAAAGTTTAAAACAAACTGCCTGGCAGTGACAGCAGCATTCATAGTATCATAGTTAGTAGGGTTGGAAGAGACGTGAGCAGATCATCAAGTCCGACCCCCTGCCATAGCAGGAAAGAGTACTGGGGTCAAATGACCCCAGCAAGGTGAGTGTCAAGCCTTGTCTTAAAGACCCCCAGGGTCGGAGCCAGCACCACTTCTTTTGGAAGTTGGTTCCAGATCCTAGCCACCCTGACCGTGAAGTGGCACCTCCTGATGTCTAGCCTAAATCTACCCTCTGCCAGCTTCTGACCATTATTCCTGGTCACTCCTGGTAGTGCTCAGGGGAACAGGGACTCCCCCAATGCCTGCTGGTCCCCTCTGACTAGTTTGTAACAGGCCACTAGATCC
>NW_017728992.1:168604200-168604596 GCF_001723915.1 Gavialis gangeticus | reverse complement strand
CCAGGGGTCCCGCAATGACCTCAGCTAATTCCCTCAGTACTCTAGGGTGGAGATCGTCCAGACCAGCTGATTTGAATTCATCCAGTCCCTTCAGACATTCCCTAACTAGTTCCTCTCTGACCCTTGGCCTAGGTGCGCTTCCCCTGGGGTCTAAGGGGGGTCCAGAGGGGGGGGTGGCTGTTCCAGTCTCTGCTCAGGAAAATGGAGGCAAACAAGTCGTTAAATAGGTTAACTTTGTCATCTGGTGTGACGACCGAATTTCCTAGCTTGTCTTGCAGGGGCCCCCTGTTACCCATAACATTCTTTTTGTGTCCTATGTATTTAAAAATGGACTTCTTGTTGTCCTTGATCCCAGAAGCTAGTCCCAGTTCCATCTCCACCTTGGCCTTCCTGACT
>NW_017728992.1:168586848-168603533 GCF_001723915.1 Gavialis gangeticus | reverse complement strand
ACCTGGCTGACTGCTTTTCCCAGCAGATGTCAAAGTCCTTTTGACCTAACTACCTCCATGAGCTGACTTAGGAATTCCTGGTCTAGCTCTTCCCCTTGGTTGGGTGGTCTAGCATTTCTACTCAGGCAGCAGTTACAGGGTCAATTAACTTCCTGGCTTATTATAATCTACCTTATACTTTCCAATCTCTTCATTTCACAGGTGCTAACGACCCTCAGTTTCCTTTTTAATGGCCTTGATGTTCTAATAATGAAGTTATCCTTTCTTCTGTAATCATGCTAGCTCTTAGCTGCTCCTGGTAATATAGCTCCTATTTCACAGCTCTGCTGCCTGTTTTAAACTAGCAAAAAACATTAACTCTGGTGTAGAAATAACTTTCAGTGAAGTTTCAGATGCACTGTCAAGATCCTTAAAGAAGCTAGATTTTGGTTTACAAATCTGAAAGAGGGATGTACATTTAATTCTAATGACTACAGGCCTAATAAAACAACATCTCAAACAGATTGTAGAAATGTAGGCTGAATAAAACTACTACAAGGTGAATAGATAACTGATCCAATAGCTGTAAGCAAAGGGTAATTATTAATAGGTCCATGTCAGAATGGCAGGAGATTTTGAGTGGAGTCCCACAGGGGTATTTCTTGGGCCTAGTGCTTTTCAGCATGTTAATTAATGATTTAGATGGTGACATAGAAAGCTTCTTGAGCATGTTTGAAGATGACATGATATGAAGGATTCTGAACATGTTGAAGGATGCAAGCTCAGTTTAGAAGGATCTCAACAGATTGGAAAGCTGGGCTAGAGCTAGCAGTTCAATATGGACAAATGCAAGGTACTACAAGGGACAAATAATCAAAAACAAATACATAATGAGGGACATTTAGCTGGATGGCAGCTCTGTGAAAAAGGACTTGAGAGTCTTGGTAGACCGCAGATTCAATACAAGTCTCCCACATGATGCAGCCGCACAAAAGGCAAATGTGATTTTGGGCTTGCATTTGGTGCAAGAAATGGAAGGTGATAGTGCCTCACTGTTAAGCCTCATCTGAGGTATTGTGTGCAGTTCTGGCCTCCAAATTTTTTTAAAGGATGTAGAGAAGTCAGAGAGGGTGCAGAGGTGGGCAACAAGGATGATCAAGGACTTTGGAAGGCAAGAGAGGGTCCAGAGGCTGAATGACCTAGACACATTCAGCTTATAAAAAAGGTGCTTAAGAGGAGTCATGAGTACAATCTGCAAATACTTGAGGAGCTTCCATCAAGAAGAGGGAAAGCACCTTCTCTCTCCTGCTGCAGAAAGGAGGACATGGACCAATGGCTTGAGGTTGCAGCAAAGTAAATTTAGAATGGATATCCTTAAAATTTCTTCACTGTGGGAATAGTGAGGCAGTAGGATAGACTGCCTGGTGAGGTTGTGGGCTGTCTGTCACTAGAGGGGTTCAAGAACAGGTTGGACAGACACTGGTCAGTGATGATCTAGGCATAGATTTACCTGTTTTTTGCCATGTATATTTCCTATGCTTCTGGGCTTTGCTGGTTGATTCCACCCCTGCTCCCCCTTTTTTTCTGCTTCCATGTTTTTAAGCCTCCCAAGAGGCATTGAGGTGTTTGCTATAGCTAAGGATGGGAACTTCAACTAGGGTGTGCCAATTCTTCTGCTGGGAGTAAAACCAGAGGAACCTGTCTAGATGGCCTTGCCCCTCCACTTAGAGTCAGACCAATTGCCATGTTTAAGATCAGGAAAAATTTTTACCCCAAGGTCAGACTGGAATGGACTGTGGGAATTTTTGCCTTCCTGGATAGCGGAGCGGGCATGGCCCTCTACCTGGGACCTCTTGAACGTGTATTGACAACATTTTATAGAAGCACAACATCAGCTGCCATGTTTCCCCTGCTTTACCTGTGGCAGGTTAGGATGTTAGGTCTATGTTGTGTCAAGTTCCGCGATTAGTCTTATGTAGAGTTTAGATTATCATGGTATGGGCTGGTTTGAATAGGAATGATCCTGCCTCAGGCAGGAGGTTGGAATAGGTCCCCTCCAGTCCTACTTCTCTATGACCCTATTTTTTGCCCAGTTTGTTGTGTTTTGTTATGTATATATGGTACAGCATGTTAATGAACATTCCAGTAAAGATATATTTGGTTTTGCTTTGATCTTAAACTGAATAATATAGCCCCAGGCCCCTAATGTATTAGTAAATCTTCTAGTTTCTTTTTAACTGAAGAAAAATGTAGGGTGTGTTATACAGCCTCCCTCTCCCCCCCCAGACTGGCTCTCACCCACTGACTCCTCAATTTATAGACTCACTGACTGGCTTTCTTGTATGCATACCAGCCTCTGGCTTCTTAACTAATCATTTCATCCAGGAAGAGCGCACACCAACTGCAGATGCTTCCTCAACCTGATAAAGGGTACTTATACCTGAAAGCCTGCAAAGAAGAATTTTTCCAAATATCTGAGTTGGTCTAATAAAATATATCAGGTTTACCTAAAGAACCTTGTCTGCTGTGTTATATGTGATGATGCAACACATCATCTGCACCTCATTTTCCAAACTCCTATATCCACCCATCCCTGTGGCTCAGTATAAAGTCCATAAAAGAGGAAAGCTGTAAGTTAACTGAATCTCCTATGTTGTTCCATGGAGGTGCAGAACACACCATCATTTAAGGTCCAATTTGTCATTTTCTCAACCTTTGGAAAGGAAGTAGGAGCTAAATCCAAAAAAGAATCTAAATGCCCTCTACACATCACCTATGCTCCCAGGGAAGAATTCTATTTCATTTTATGTGTCCAAATGGCAGTTTTCCATCTCCATAAAGGACATTCTTGTTACTCACTCATAGTATGCAATTCTATTACCCATGTATTAGCGCCTTAGTGTCCATGCTGCTACTGCACATTCTCAGTAGGGTATACTCTGGCTACAAAGGTACATGACTCTGTGCACATAAAATTGAGCCTAAGTCCTAAAGAAAAAAGGAAGAGGAGGAGAAGCATCCTCCCATGTTTTAGCCCAAGTAGTTGAGTGTTCAGGGCATTGAAGTGATAAAAAATATATAATTTAAAGATGTTCCCTAACAGGAGACTGAGATATTTGAGAGCTGGGAGATGATTCTTCAGCTAAAGAGCAGCTAGCTAACTAGTTAGGTAGAAAGAGATCAAGGGTCCGTAGAGAAGGCCTACTGCTCCACAGTGAAGTTCACTGTTTACTTCTCATTCATATATTCTTGTGCTTGGACCTGATGATCACTAAATGGTATCAAAAGAGATGAATGAGATAGAACTTTAAAGAATTTGAGATCCAGACTGAAGAAGTTGTAACCTAAAAGCAAACTGAGAAATGCAGTCAGATGAAACGATAGGGGCCAATAAGTGCTCTTCCTGCATAGGTGTAGTGTAAGGACCATTGGTTATAGACATGTTGCAACCTCCACCCACCCTTCTACAGGATAATATAGGAGAGAACTGAAGAGCATTCAGCAAAAAGCTTGAGTTATGCCTAGTAGCCACAAAGGCAGAAAAAAAAAATGAAGACGTCAACTCATCTTCTTGGTGCATATTGTGGGGGAGGAAGACCTGGCTGTTTATAACACCTTTACCTTCACTCATAAGCTACGTGTATGGGGGGAGGGGCACATGCCCCCCCAGTGATTGGCCCTCACCGGCTGGGGAGTAGTGGTGCCAAGAGAAGCTCTGGCCAGTGCCCCCCCCCCCGAGAATGCCACTGGCCAGGGAGTGGGGGTGCTTCTGGGGTTGGTGATCGGCTGTTGGTATATAGATTTTCATAGACATTAGGGCCGGAAGGGACCTCGGAAGATCATCGAGTCCAGCCCCCCTGCCTAAAGGGCAGGAAGTCAGCTGGGGTCATAGGATCCCAGCAAGATAAGCATCCAATTTGCTCCTGAAGGTGTTCAGAGTAGGTGCTTGAACCACCTCCAATGGCAGACTGTTCCAGACCTTGGGGGTCGGACAGTAAAGAAATTCTTCCTTATGTCCAGCCTGAAACAGTCTCGCAGTAGTTTATGACCATTCGACCTCGTCATCCCTTGGGGCGCTGTGGTGAACAAATGTTCCCCCAGATACTGGTGGTCACCCCTGATAAATTTATAGGTGGCCATCAAATCACCCCTGATCCCCAGACTCAGGAAGTACCAGTAGCCCATGCCTTCACTGAAGACCAAAATATTCAGTTAAGCATAATACTCTCCAAATTTAAGGAGTACTGCATACTAAAACAGAATGAAACCCTTGAAAAACACAGATATTTTTATGTGTAAGAAAAATAATCGATTGGTGTATTATTGAACTAAAAAGACTAAGAACTCTGTTTTGGGGAACTTGACAGACTCTCCGAATAGAGACAGGATTAATTGTGGCATTGCGGACACTGCATAACAAAAGATGCTATTACATGAAAGACACCTGTCCTTAGAAACTATCCAAATGTGCAGGGCAGCAGAAACTGGAAAGGCCCAAGCTGCAGAACTGAATGCACCAAAAGGGGCTGCCCATGCAGTAGGCATGAAAGAATGTGACCAGAAGAAACCACTTGATGGGGTAGAATTTTCTGCTGGTAAAAAGCCACCTCACAGAGTGGAATTTTCCCTGAGCAAGGAGAATGCTAAGGGAGAGGGGGCATGCAGAAAATGTAGAAGGCAAGTGGCCCCAAATGTTGTGCTGCGTTTGGAAAAATCTGTAACAAAAGGAACTGCTTTGCCAAACACAGTAGACCCAAACACAAAAACCTCAAATGGATACAACTGAGAGCATGCCAAAAGTTGTTTACATAGATATAGGTGAACTGAGCAAAATCAATGAGAGGGACTGGATTCTGCCAGTGAAAGTGCATAGAACAATGATTTCATTTAAATCAGACATGGGAGCTGAGGTGAATATTTTACCAGAGGAAGACTATAGAAAATTAAAATGAAGCCCAATATTAAATCCAATAAACATATAAATAACTGGTTATTTAGGACCAATATCAATGAAAGGACATGCATTTAATTAGTATTGACATCCAAAATAAAAATAAAGTATATGCACTTCTGTTTATTGTAGTACTGCAGGAGATGACACCAATTTTGAGTCTGGCAGCTTGTGAGAAACTAAATCTACTTAAGTGTCTGCATACACTACAGGAAGATACAACATTCGTGCCTCCTACAGTCCTGTCCATCACGGCCCAAATCTGGACAGTTTTCTTAGGAAAATTCCAGAACACAAGAAGCAACCATTAGGGCTGTGCGAAATTTCACTGGCTGTTTTGTTTCAATGCTGTTTTGACTTGTTTCAAACTCAAAACAGCAAAACTGAAATGAAATGAAGGGCTTCAAAACAGCCTTGAAATGAAATGAGGCCAGTTGAAACATTTGAAAGTTTCAAAACATTTTGAATTTCAAAGCAGCCAGCAAGGTGGTGGGAAACAGGGGAGAGCCAGGGCTGCAGCCCCATGTGGCTCAGCCCAGCAGGGAGCACAGCCTCCCACCACCAGGCTGCACTCCGATCAGCTTCACCAGCCCCGTGGAGCTCAGCTTAGTAGCGGAAGGTGGGCAAAGCTGGCGTCTCCCACCACCGGGCTGAGTTCCATGGAGCTGAGCGCCACTGGGAGCTGCTTCTCCCCACCAGGCTCAGTTCCCCAGGGCTGCGAACCACTGTGAATTAAGCCCAGCTGGGGGAAGTGCCTCCTGTTGCTGGGCCTAGCTCCCACTGGCTTGCAGCCCTGCAGAACTCATCCAGGCTGGGGGAAGCACCTCCTCCAGCCAGGCTGAGTTCCCCAGCTCCGTGAAGGGCTGGGAACTCAGTCCGGCTGCAGGAGATGTTTCCCCCAGCCCAGCTGAGTTCCCCAGTGCTGGGTCCCGGGTGGCGGGAGCAGTGCCTTATGATCTGGCAGGCAGATTGGGGGCCTGCACGCAACTCCCAGGGGTGCGGGCCCCCTATCTGCCTGCTGTATCACTGGACACTGCTCCTGCTCTCCGGCTCCTATTTGTCAGCAGCCTGAGGTACAGTTTCCTTGAAACCCCTGCATCAATCTCCTTGAAACTTGGCAGACTTCATGCCTTCAGACAGGGCTACCATCCCTGCAAATTCCATCAGAAGCAGGCAAGATATGACAAAGTTATACAACGCTGTTTTGTGCTTCCCCGTTATAACCTATGGGCAAAACCTCAAAACAGCATCGAAACAGTGAAACCGTTTCAATGAAACAGAACAGAACAGTGATTTCAAAATGAAACAAAATTTGAAATGAAACACTGTTCTATTGAAATGTCAAAACAGAAGTTGAAGCAGAGTGCTGCTATTTCACACAGCCCTAGCAACCATGTCATATGGGAAGAAATGTATCTACAGACACAATGCAAATACTATCATGCAGAAAGAGGAAATCAGTCTCAGTGGTCTGTAGCTAATGAATTTTGTGCTATGCACAGAAGCACAGCTGCCAAAAGTGCAGTTGCAGTATTCATTTAGATCCTAGTATAAGGAGTCAAGTCTATCAAGGCTTGGAAGAAAAGCTTCCCACCAAAAACAATATCAGAAACTAAATCTAATACATCATCAGTCTGAGAAGAATGTGAAATCTCCTGAAAGACTCAGAGACTTGATAAAATAGCTGCACAAAAGGGGGCATAGGAAAGTGAGTGGTAAAGATGTGCTAGTAATTTCTCCTCTAGATGGGTGTTAATTTTTTCTGTGTGTGTGTTAACTCATTTTTATAGTTAATATCAGGAATCCTGATTTAAAAAAAAAAGAAATGCAAATTCTGATTTTAAAACCCCAAATCCAAGTTTTTCTGTGATTAAAATGAAACACCACTATGTGTGTGTATGTAAATTGAACACGTTTTATTGCTATATTTACAATTTTAAAGTGACTTAGAAACCTACCAATGCCTCAATCACTATAATAAAATAAATTCTAAATATCTAAAAATGTTGGCATTTGATTTTGTTTTTTTATCATGGAAAAACAGATGTCCCACTGCCCCCTTCATTCACCAGGATGTGAATCCAGCTGTGGCTGCCCCCACCCCACACCCCACACCCCAGGCACCATACACCACCAAGCTGGGCAGCAGCCCCAGCCCAGCCCAACTCCCTCCCTCACTACGGGGCCTCATCTCCTTCCCCCACAGACTTACCTGTGGAGAGCTGCAGAAGCTGCTCTTCAGGCTGCCTGGCTGCCACGTACATATGTATGTGCACACCTGCACATGGCACCACTTGCCTGATCATCCTCTTCCCGATCTCCCCAGCCCCTTGCAGACTGAAACTCTGCCAGCCTGCAAGAGGAAACCTGCCATTTCTGATGTTCTTCTCTTTTAAAGGAGAAAAATCAAGACTTTTTTCCTTAAAAATAGAAAATCTGGGTTTTTCTCCTTAAAATGAGAAAATCTACATTTTAACACACTTTTCCATGGTGAACAGAAAAAACCCAGATCCCTGGTTATCATCAAGAGGGAAGATGTGATGATAGAAGTTATAATTTACAGGTGCTTACAAACAGAAGAATGAAGGAGTTGGGAATTGGAACACAGTCCCCACAGTTAAAAAGCAGTTTGTTAGCAAGTGAGCTAGAGAGAGACAAAAGGTCTGCAAAGGTTGCCTTCTGTTCCACAAAAAAAGAGTTCACGATTTAGTTCTTTTCATTCACATATGCCTGCGTTTGCTGAACCCAGTGATCACTACAGGCACTTACCCAGGAAGCAGGCATATCACCTTCAGGCATCATGTTCTACTTTCCAAGGACTGTTTTAACATTGTATATGAGAGTAAGAGAACAAGGACAGTAAACAGGGAAGTTTGCAAGCAGTTCACTGGGAGTGAGAGGAGGAAGAGGAAGAGGAAAAGAAGCCAAACACCCCTGCAATCCTACCCCTGAACGGTAAGTGAGCCAGGGCTGCCTGTGTGTTTGGCTGTGTGCTCTGTGCTCTAGTTCTGCTAGCTGGGTGATTGCTGCCTGTGTCTGTCAAAAGCCCTAACAAGGGGGCAGAATCAATCCAGGCCCAGGAGGGTATAAAAAGGAAACTCCAAGTGACTAGCACTGAGCCAACAGGGACAGCAAGTAGGGAAGTTTGCAAGCAGTTTGCCATCACCCATCACAATTAAAGAAAGGTAAGTTCTTTAATTAAGAGTAACTAGCCTACATATATTTAGCATAAGTAAGTAGCTAAAATTCAGTAGGTAGATCAATTCTTAAAAGTCCCTTGTTTAACTGGAGTCCAAAGCAAGTGGAGAGTTCACTAGGGAGTTTATCCAGACCTCTTTCTCTTACCTTCCTTTGCTGTAGGCTTGGTGAGAGGAAGCAGGTTAGCAAGGAAAGGGATTTATTCAGGATCAAGGAGCAGTGAACAGGCCAGCTTACAGGGGAGGTTGCTAGGGAAGGTCTGCTTGGAGAAAGGGGTAGGAAGAAATAGACAGCAGATTTAAAGAGACACGGAGAGATGGCTGGAGGATACTCTACGGCCATTGCCAGCTCTTTCTCTGCTGGCACCTGTTAGGTGTCTGTCCAAGCAGGACTGCCCACTGTCAAGGCTCCCACCCTGTTCCTGGTTTGGTGCTGTAGAGACTGTGGCTTGTGTGTTGCTTCCAGTGACAGCTAGATGAGGGAGTCCCTGCAATGTGAGAGATGCCTCCTGGTGCTGTCCCTCAGGAAGCAAGCAAGAGAGCTACAGGAGAAGGAGGTGACACTCTGAAACATCCTCTACCATGAGAAGTTCATCAATTTGATGCTGAATGATACCACTAGGACTTGAGAGGAAGGACTACCAGAGGTGGTGCTGGAGAAGGAAGAGGACATGGACCCTCAGGAAGGTGGAAGTTGGAAGTTTGAGACCTCTGGCAGGAAGCAAGTCTTCATCTCCACCTGCAGGAGTTTGGCTAAGAACAGACATGGAGACCTAGCAACAGAGAAGAAGGAGCACATTTCATCAGCAGAAGAGGTCAGGCCAGGCCCACCTAGGTTGTGAGGATCAAGACCACTGCCACCAAAAAGAAGTAATGGGTGGTGGTAGTTGAAGACACCCTTCTGCAGGGGATAGAGGCATCCATCTGCTGGCTTGATCTGTTTTCTTGGCAGGTCTGCTGGTTGCCAAAAGCCTGGATATGAGATGTCATGGAAGGATTACCAAGACTCTTCTAGCTCTCCAACTACCACCCCATCTTGCTCATCCATGTGGGCACCAATGATCATGCCAGGTGCTAACCGCACCTTGTCGTGCATCCACAGGTGCATCTCGAGTAGAGCCAAGGAGGTGATCCTCCCCCTCTACGCGACGCTGGTCAGGCCACAGCTGAAGTATTGTGTCCAGTTCTGTGCGCCCCATTTCAAGAGGGATGTGGACAACATGGAGAGGGTCCAGAGGAGGGCCACCCGCATGATCCGGGGACAACAGGGCAGTCCCTACAGTGAGAGACTGCGGGACCTGAACCTATTCAGCCTCCACAAGAGAAGGCTAAGGGGGGACCTGGTGACTGTCTATAGACTCACTAGGGGGGACCAGAAGGGTTTGGGGGAGACGCTGTTTCCCCTAGCACCCGCTGGCATAACAAGGAGTAATGGGCACAAGCTGATGGAGAGGAGGTATAGATTGGACATCCGCAAAAACTACTTCACGGTTAGGGCGGCTAGGAGCTGGAACCAACTTCCAAGGGAAGTGGTGCTGGCCCCTACCCTGGGGGTCTTTAAGAAGAGGCTGGATGCCTACCTGGCTGGACTCATTTGAGTCCCGTTTCTCTTTTTGGGGTTTTTTGTTGTTCTCCCGCCCTGGCGGGGGGTCAGGCTAGAAGATCTACTAGGTCCCTTCCGACCCTTAATCTATGAATCTATGAATCTATGAATCTCAAAAGTGACTACAGAGCTCTGGGTGCAAGGGTGAATGGGACAGGGGTTCAGGTGGTGTTTTCCTTGATTCTTCCAGTCAAGGGGAAGGACCTGGACAGGAATGGACACATCCTCCAGATCAGTGGATGGCTGAACAGATGGCACTGCCAGCAGCGCTTTGGCTTCTTTAACTACAGGATGTTGTTCCAAGAAAAAGGATTGCTAGGAAGAGACAGGAGCCATCTGAAAGAGGGAAAAGCATCTTCACAGAAAGGTTCACTAACCCAGCAAGGAGGGCTCTAAAATAGGTATGCCAGGGGATGAAGACAAAAGCTAAATGGGGAAGTGGGTGACCTGGAGGAAGCACAAGCAGAAGGAGCCAACAAGCCTTCTCATTCTTCCTGAGAAAGGAGCGTAATCAGTTAGTTATCTCAGATGTCTGTACATGAATGCACAAAGCCTGAGTAACGAGCAGGAAGAGTTGGAAATCCTCACAGTCACAGAACTATGATGTGATTGGAATAACAGAGACTTGACGGGATAGTTCACATGACTAGAGTACTGCCACAGATGGTATAAACTGTTCTGAAAGGACAAGCAGGAGAAAAAAGGAGACAGGGGAGAAGAAGGGAGCTGTCTAGAAGCTGGAGAGCTCCAGGCCTACCCTGAGATTCTTGGGTAACCCCCTGGCCAACCCCCTATCCCAGAAGCAGGACAGCTCCAGGCCAACCCCTAGCTGTTCAAGGAAATCCATGCACAGCCCAGGACTAGCTGTGAGCTGCCCCAGAAACAGGACAGCTCCCAGCCAGCCCCCAGCTGCATAGGGAAGCAAAGAGCTCCCCAGTCCCAGCATTGGGATGAGGGGGTGGGGGGCAGAGAGCTACCCTGTCCTGGGGATGCTCAGATCCTGGGTCCTGTGGGGAGCCTGAAGCTGTGAAGCACCAGGACTGGGGGAGTTCCCCATCACCTGTGGCCCCCTGGTGTTGGGGCTGACCAGGAGCAAATTTGTGGTAGTGCACTAGTATGCAGTATCTACTGCATAGTTAGTTTACTACCTGTATTCACAAGTAGTAGCTAACTACTCGGTAGACTAATTTACTAGGCAGTAAATTGTGCACACATAAATGGTGACACTTTACTGCTTAGTAGATTAGTCTACTGCACAGATTTAATTAATTGGCCCAGAATCAATTAAGAAACAGGCATCGCCAGAGCGCGGGTATGGACTTTAGGCATCAGACCAGTGGAACCTAAGAATAGGACTGCTGACACCATCACGATCTCAGCTGGTGTGTGGATGGGGTGCAGGGGAGGAGGAACCAAAGGACTCCCACAGCACAAGCATGCCTATGAAGGTGCTGATAACATCTTAGGACCCTCCTTTTCTACTCAAGATCAAGGTGCGGCAGGTGAGTTGAGGGAGGGACCCCTTGCATAACCCACATTGTCACCCTCCTGTACAGATGACAGCTCCACATCTGGGATGGCTGAGAAAAGGACTGTTTGCCTTGATAAGAGGGCTTGAATCATTGATTGCCAGAGCTCCTTTCCAGCCCTATTTTTCCGTATTTCTGTGATTATTTATTCTAAAATAATGAATACTATTAGTTAAAAAAAACCATATAGTTTTTTTAACTTGTTGCATAACAAACTGTATTTTTGTATCCTTCAATTTATTTTGAGTCTTTGTCACATGTTACAGCTGTGATCTTAGCAAGCAGCATCAGATAGCTAGCTGCACAATGAGGGAAAGTACAAACCTTAGCATTCACTCTGAAATATAGGCCGTGACAGTCCGCTCAGTAACAAAAACACCCACCAAATTCAAAGACAAGTCTGCAATTACTATGCTATCCTTACACTGTTATACATATGGCATCTTTTCATAAATCATAAGAGATCGCTCATTATTCTAATAGACCTGAAACAACAGTGTAAGATTAGTACGGAGTACAATAGCTTTATCTCTGAACTATTGCGCTTTTGTCAGCTTTGGTTAGAATATTGCTTCTTTTAAAATAATAGCATTTTTACAACCACTTTTTCTCCTTTCATGCTATTTATAATTTTATTTGTGTTGCCATGATGGATTTATGTACTTTTAATCTGGTGGTTTTAAATTTCTTGGAATGTTAATCAAGTTTTTAATATAACTTGAAACATATCCTTTCAGTGTTTTTATCCAAATCAGATGCTAGATAACATTTTCTCTTGCATTTGTCTTAAAAATATGCACTTCTTTGTTTTGATAAAAAAAAAAAGAGTAAAAGAATAAAATTTTAAAAATAATAAAAAAGTATAGATGGTGTTATAGACTGATACATGATATAGAGATTTTAAAGATAATTTCATTAAAATTCCTGAAAATAATAGGATATAAAGTTGTTTTTCCTAGAAAGGGACACTTGCTGGCCTCTCCGGACCAGTTCTAAGCATAGCTTCAGCTTTGCTGCTCATCCTAGAAAATAAAACACTGTTTCCTCATATAATGTTGCACATGCTTTTCTAATAACACTGAAACACATAATATTAAAATCTATCTTCAACTTAAATTCACTGGTAGTAAAGATATACATCATGTTTACTTTACACATGTGCGCAAGAACATGTAAATGACAGTTCACTCATGTGGTCTAGTAATTCATAAGATTAGGGCAAAGAGTGCAAATAGCAGCAAAAGAAAAATGTAAACGAAAGAGGGTAAACTAAGTGCCAAGGACTTGGCAAGTAGTTCAGGCAACACAGATAGAGCTCTCCCATCAGAGTAAGTGACAAGGATAGAAATAGGAACCGCTGAGAAAAGAAAAAAAAGATAAATCCTAAAATTTAAGCAAGATTCTCCCAATGCATGTTGAACTGGGCTTATGTAGCCTGGGACAGGGAGAAAAGGAGAGAATTCTCTATTCTACTTGCTGTTCTATGTAACAGGAATATAGTCTCTTAAAATTACCATCTTAAGGAATTACTCCACAAGCTCAATCACTAGGCTTTAATTCTGAAGTTACTAGGTTCACTCTTCACTCAGGCTAGGCTGAGTAAAATGTCAGATGACACTACTGACTGGTTTTGGGCCAGGACTTTAACCTAGGACATACTACAATGAAAGCAGGATTATATACCATGTGTACGTATGGAGCAACTACTTTACCGGGCATCTAAAGAAGACTTACCTTTTTGACCACTAGGAGAGAAAGTGCCCTGTCCCATAGCTTTGGTTATACTGATAGCAAGTACATTCCAAAGTCAGTAATTCTGTTCTGCATTGAAAAGTAACTTCTTTTGTACAAACATTTTTCTCACCATGAGCAGGGTGCAAGTGCAGAGATTAAGTGCCAAATTGTTTTATGAAGCATTACATTTTCTCCCCTTCATATATTTCTGAAATCAATTCATACTAACAAGTTGGAAACAGCCAAAATCATGCATGGGAGAATAAAAAAAAGTTACAGAAGTCCAAGACATTACAAAGTTTGTATGAGCAAGCTGTGGAAAATAGCTAAAATGCTGATTTACTTAATTTTTACCCCACATTGCATTAAATTAATTTCTAAAACCTATCAGAAGATGAAAATCAGCTATGAAAATCAACTTCTTCACCATGTCAATAGCATATTGTCTTTATCTATTAAACATTTGGGGTTATAGTTATATCTACTATCTTCCCATGAATAGATGTTATGAAATTATTCTGAGTATTCAAAAAAACCTAAAACCATTATATTTGAAATATAAATAATGCTTTGAAAGATGGGGAAAATCAGCATCTGAGAGCTACTGAACTGAATCACTTGGCAAGTTGTGTGAGCTTCCCTATAAGCCAAAAAATGGGTGGGATCTGAATCCTTTGGAAATAGTCAGACAAGGAGGTCCTTAAGACCCCACACCAATTCTGACACAATGCCACACTCACCACCACCTCCATGTCACCCATATTTAAACCAACTTAGCTCTTTAATTTAAAAACATTTACCTTTCATTTGTTCCCCATTGTGATACAGTTAAACTATGAGGCAGTGCCATATTAAAACATCTGGGATTCATCGAACAAGTTTCTTTAACCACAGGTTCTGAGTGATCAATCCCAGATGCTCAACAACTAAAGTTACATATAAAACTGTTCCTAGTTTTAGTCAAAACTAGATTGAGCTTCCCATACCTTAAAAAAGGAAAGATTTTAAATAGATGCAAATTAAATTCAAATTATTTCCAGAGTAAAAAAGAACTATTCTAAACAGAGATGAACCAATCAGGTAAGAGAAGTTTGTATAGCATTAGAAGCAGTACTTCCTAGTGCTGCCTGTTATCAAGGTTACCAATATTTCCCATAACAACTATGTTGTTTCACGTGTTTTGCCAGGCTTTAGAGTTTGGGCTGAAAACCTATGTTCTGAGTGTCTGAGTTGGGCCAAGTTTTTTGAGGGGAGAGGAAATTTCAGACAAAACAGTTCAGCTGTTTTCAAGAAGGTTTAAGATTTTTGTTTTAATGTTGACACAAGTGGCGCTTGTGTTAAAGGCATGCATTTTTCCATCACTACAAAAAATGGCCAAATTAAGATTGCACAGGAACAAATTCTACAGACCTCATTAATTATTGTACATTTGATCCTGCCCTATTAAACAGCACAAGAGCAGCCCCATTAATGTCAGTGAACACAGGATTAAGCCATTACTGTCAACTCAAACTCCAACTAACTTACATGGGGGTTTAACTGTATTTCCTTAGCCCTTACATTCTACATATGCACAATAGATTTATACCCGTACAATAAGTTGCAAGTGCCACACAAACAACAGCTATATAAGTGTGTAAATGCTGTGGAACAAAGTTTTTAAGGTTGAACTGGATGCAAAAACTGTAAGGGGCAAAACTAACATGAATTAGACAGGGTGAATGGCCCACGTGCCAGTGATGCCTTTTAGACTACATCATATTCCTATCTATTCTGAAATGATAATAAAGAGAACAATGCAAGAACAATATTAGAAATAGGTATCGTGATTTCAGTTCTGACGACCTTTGAAAAAGGAGGACAAGAGCTAAAATCCTACCCAAGTAGGAAACTACTTTGGGTAGGTTGCTATGCATGATATTAGATAGTCTGGCATTTTCAATATCTTATGATCTATCAAAGCCAAACTCAAATAAACATCTGTATTCCACTAGGGAATAGGGATTCCTGGCTGTCAAACAGCAGCCTCCCCATTTCAACTCCTGCTGGGTAATATCATAAGACTTTAAACCTGTCACTGGTTCAAGATTTAACAGCATCTGACTTAATACTATTTGGAAGTGTGGAGGAAGTGGAATCTAAATTCAGGGCAAAAAAATAGAGATTATGGTGTGTTGGTTTTCTTTTAAAATTACAGCTGTCTAGGCTTCTCACGCGTTGGAAGGATTAGTAGCAATCTAAGTTCAAATCAGTTACCATATTTACCCAAATCCAAGATGATTTTGAATTTAGGACGACCCCCCACACAGTAATAATTAGATTCCATTCATAGAAAATGATTAACTTGTTATAATTTGTCATGTATAGAATCTAATTATTAGAGGCTCAACTCAAATCCCCCCCACCCCCACTCCCAGCTATGGCAGGGAAGCAGTGGTATTGGGCAAGGGCCAGACTCCCACCCCTTGCCCAGTTACCTGAGCCCCCGCATGCCTGTGCCCATTCCACCTGTGCCTGTCCTACCTTTCGCTTCTCCCCCAACCTTTTGCTGACTGCCCTTCCTACCCATTAGCCCTGCACTTATGCCCCCTGCCACATATACTGCCTGCCACTTGCTAGTACACTGCCCAGTCATGTGTAGAATTATCAAGGAGCACATCTGCAAGGGCGCAGCAGGAGAGGTCATGCTCAGGGGCAACCATTCACTGAGGGCAGATCCTGCCTGACTAACTTAGTTGCCTTTTATGATCACATCAAAGTCCCTGGATGAGGGCATCAAGGTGGATGTCATCTTCCTGGACTTTAAGAAGGCCTTTGACACTGTTTCCCACCACATTCTCTTAAAAAAACTAGGTGGCTGCAGCATTGATGTCTACACAGTCAGATGGGTGGCAAATTGGTTACAGTCACACCCAGAAAGCAGTGGTGGATGGGTCATTTTTGACCTTGAGGGATGTAGGCAGGCCTTGGTCCTGGGTCCTGTACTGTTCAACATCTCTTTCAGCGATGTGGGTGTGGAAAGCACGCTGTCCAAATTTGCTGACAAAGCCAAGTTGTGGGGTGAAGTAGGCACGCTGGAGGGAGGGACAGAATCCAGCTAGATCTAGACAGGTTACAGAGGTGGGCATACAGGCTGTACAGGTGAGACAGAGCAGGGAAAAGAGCACAGGGTGTAGTGCTATACCTTGAAGTGCAATACACGTCCTCAATGATCAAGATCAGGTTGGAGGGGGGGCAAAATGAGGCACTCTGGATAAGAATGCAAGGGGGGGCATGAAGAAAGGGACTTGATAGTTGGCATCTTCTACAGGCTGCCTCACCATGGGGATGAGCTGGAGCTGGAATTCTCAGGTCAACTCACAGAGGCTGTAAAGTCAAGGGATGTGGTTGTCATGGGTGACCTAAACTACCCAGACGTCTGCTGGAAGCAGCAGTCAGCCAGGTCGGACTGCTCATGGAGGTTCCTAG
The DNA here is from genome assembly GCF_001723915.1 of Gavialis gangeticus. Classification (NCBI taxonomy): domain Eukaryota; kingdom Metazoa; phylum Chordata; order Crocodylia; family Gavialidae; genus Gavialis; species Gavialis gangeticus. The sequence goes on along the minus strand of NW_017728992.1, from coordinate 168,587,072 downwards.
CCAGGATACAGGACCTCCACCTAACCCAGGAAGTTCATAGTCTCACCAGGGGAAATGCCTTGCTAGACTTGGTCCTTGCCACAGGCGACAACCTGGTAAGGGGTCTGCGGGTACTCAATCACCTAGGCGACAGTGATCATTGCCCGCTGGAATTTACTATCCATAGTTTCATAGTTTCATGGTTAGTATGGTCAGAAGGGACCTGAGCAGATCATCAAGTCCGA
>NW_017728992.1:168566882-168586837 GCF_001723915.1 Gavialis gangeticus | reverse complement strand
TCCTTGACTTCAGGAGGGCCAACTTCTGTAAGCTAAGAATGTTAGTAGGAGAGGCACTTGTATCTCAGAGCTTCAATGAGATGGGAGTCAAAGATGGGTGGTTGTTACTCAAGGAGATGATCCTCTGAGCTCAAAGGGAGTCAGTCCCAATGTGCACCAAGGGGGCAGGAGTGCTAAGAAAGCCCCATGGCTCAGCAAAGGCATCCAGGGATGGCTGAGGGCAAAAAAAGGAAGTGTACAAACAGCGAAAGCAAGGAACTATCACCAAGGAGGATTACACCTGAGTTGCTCGGGACTGCAGGAAAACTGTTAGGAAGGCTAAAGCTGAGATGGAGCTATGGCTATCAACCAGAATTAAGGATAATAAAAAGTCCTTTTTCAAATACATAGTAAGTAAGAAGACACCGGGTAACATGGGGCTCCTACAGGATGGGCTTGGCAATCTGGTGATTGTGGCAAACAAAAAAGGTGACCTCTTTAATGAATTCTTTGCATCCATATTCCTGAACAGGGACCAAGACATTTCCCCCACTAGAATTACAGACAGACCCAGGGGAGGCACTGCCATGCCTAGGGTCAGAGACAACCGACTTAGGGAACTTTTGGAGGGGCTGAACATGTTTAATTCAGTAGGTCCAGATGCTCTTCACCTGAGGGTGCTGAGGGAATTGATGGGGGTTATAGTGGGGTCCCTGGCATGGCTCTATGAGCACTCATGGGGCACTGGCCAATTACTAGAAGATTGGAAAAGGGCCAATGTGGTCCTGATGTACAAAAAGGGGAGAAAGGAGGACCCCAGCAATTATACACCAGTCAGTCAGTCTTACTTCAGTCCTTGGGAAAACCTTTGACAAAATTACCAAGGTTCAAATCTGCAAGGGCCCAGCAGGGGAGGTAATGCCCAGGGGAAACCAACATGGGTTCATTGAGGGCAGGTTCTGCCTGACTAATCTGGTTTCTTTTTATGATCAGGTCACAAAGTCCCTAGACGAGGGTGTCAGGGTGGATGTCATCTTCCTGGATTTTAAGAAGGCCTTTGACATGGTTTCCCACCACATTCTCTTTTAAAAGCTAGGTGACTGCAGCATTGTGCCTACACAGTTAGATGGGTGGCAAACTGGCTAGATGGTCACACCCAAAAGTGGTTGTGGATGGGTCATTTTTGACCTGGAAAGATGTTGGCAGCGGAGTCCCCCAGGGCTTAGTCCTGGGGCCTGTACTATTCAACATATTTATCAGTGATCTGGATGTGGGTGTGGAATGCACAATGTCCAGATTCACTGATGACACTAACCTACGGGGCAAGATAGGCACGATGGAGGGGAGGGACAGAATCCAGCTAGATCTAAACAGGTTACAGAGTTGGGCGGATGAGAATAGGATGGAATTCAATGCAGACAAGTGCAAGGTACTGCATCTAGGGAGAAGGAACCAGCAACACACCTATAAGCTGGGAAACATCCTTCTTGTCAACACAATGGCATAAAGGGATCTTGGAGTCAGTGTTGATTCCAGGATGAACATGAGCTGCCAATGCAAGGAAGTGGTCAGTAAAGCTAACCACACCTTGTCATGCAACTACAGATGCATCACAAGCAGGTCCATGGAGGCGATCCTTCCCTCTTTGCAGCATTGGTCAGGCCACAGTTGGAGTACTGCATCCAGTTCTGGTCACCATACTTCAAGAGGCATGTGGCCAGCATTGAGAGGGTCCAGAGGAGGGCCACTCACATGGTCAAAGGGCAGCGGGGCAGGCCCTACGAAGAGAGGCTAAAAGGCCTGAACCTATTCAGCCTCCACAACAGCAGGCTGAGAGGGGATCTGGTGGCCATTTACAAACTCACCAGGGGGGACCAGCGAGAATCGGGGGAGGCACTGTTCCCCTGGGCACCACCCGTCGTAACTAGGAATTAGGGCCACAAATTGTTAGAGAGAAGGTTCAGGCTGAATATCAGGAGGCATTACTTTACAGTTAGGGCTCCCAAGTGAGGTCTTACTCTCTCCTGCCTTGGGGGTCTTCAAAAGGAGGCTGGACAGATATTTGGCTGGGATGTTATGACCCCGGCACTCATTCCTGCCCAAGGCAGGGGGTCGGACCTGATGATCTGTTTAGGTCCCTTCCGACCCTAAGCACTATAAAACTATAATCCAGTGGAGACCAAAGGAAATGGTTTGGGGGCTCAGACACATGACTTATAAGGAGAGGCTGATGGTGTAATGATTTAGGTCCTACAGTGAATAACAACAACTATGAATGAGGAAGAGAACAGACTTTTAATGATACCACAGCACAGGGTTCCTCCAGCACAGGCCATATGGCTGCCTCCATCTTGATTTCCCCTTGCTCCCCAGGGATCATGTTCAAATTCCTCACCTGATAAGACACTCCCTTGTAAGGGACTGTCTCCAAAGTCTAACCCTTATCACTACAGAGGGAACTGAGTTTACATAGTCTGCAGAAGAGAAGACTGAGGGGGGATTTGATAGCAGTCGCCAACTACCTGAAGGGTAGTTCCAAAGAGGATGGAACTAAACTCTTCTCAGTGATGACAGAGCAAAGAGCAATGGTTTCAAGTTGCAGCAAGGGAGGTTTAAGCTGAATACTAGGAAAAACTCTCTCACTAGGAGGATGGTGAAGCACTGGAACAGGTTACCTAGAGAGGTGGTAGAATCTCTATCCTTAGAAGTTTTTAAGGTCCAGTTTGTCAAAGCCCTGGCTGGAATGACCTAATTGGGGATGGTCCTGTTTTGAGCAGGAGGTTGGACTAGTTGACCTCCTGAGGTCCCTTCCAACCTGAATTTTCTATGATTCTGATTGTATGAAAAATTCCTACCTAGGCTTATGTGTCAAAGGTCTGAGTTACCTCTCACACACACCATGATCTTGAAGGTTGCCAAACAAACAAGAAAGAGTTTTCTGAAGTGTAAAGGGAAGAATACAGAAAGTTATCCCCTGATGATGTGATAGATTGTGGTAGAAGTAGAAAAGAATTGTGATATTATCTTGATGAATGAAATATGAGTACAGAAGAATTTGGGATGAGATAGAAGTGCAGCAATGGTGGCGGTAAGGAAAAAATCCATTTCCTGGTAATGAGTGATAGAGAAATTGTAGAACTGACAATAAGATCGCAGCTTGCATGAGACATTTATGGAAGGATTAGATAATTGGTCTGGGACCAACTATTTCCCTAGAAAAGCAAAGTTATGCCCCATCTACACATTACAGGTATGGTGCAATTACCTTAAGAGCAGCTACATGAGCAAGCAGCTATCACACAATTAAAAAGTCCAACCAGCTATAAAGTTAGACCTCAGAAATGTGTACTAACGTCATAGCTGATTGCTATCAAGCTTAAATTTGCACATGCATCAGGGTCTCCCCGGCAGTTGGGAGTCCTGTCAGTTGGGGTACACCATGTTCAGCAAGTACTGGGAGTCCTGCAACTGACAGGACTCTCAACGCCAGCAGCTGCCAACTGGCTCTCAGCAACATGGTGACCCAGAGTCCCCAGCTGTGGATGCTGGGTGCCAGGACCCAGCTGGGTCCCAGCAGCTGGGGGAGCCACTGCACCAGGGTTGTGTGAAACCCTTGGGCTTGGCGATAGTGGCAGATTCATGCACCTCTGGGCTTGGGAGATAGTAGCTACTACGTTCCCCCAGTCTTAGGGGTGCATGGCGCATCCCCACAGGTGGGAACCCCTCAATTGAGGGGGCTCCCAGGTACAGAAGTTTGCTTCTTGCTGGTGCAGGGACAGCCCAGGATTGAGCTCCCTCCTGCACCAGCAATAATGTGTAATGGAATCTAATGTGCAATCCCACAATTGTGCCTCCTGCCATGCATGTGTGGCATGACAGGAAGCACAGTTGTGTGGAGGGGGCCTGAGTAATTCAAAGGGCCTGACTGCTTTGCATGCATTGGAAACTTTCATTTTAATAGGTGGAAGTTTCCTAAGTTTCTCCCTGCGGGAGATGCATCTGTGGTTGCTAAGCAACCACCCCCCACCCAAGCCTGGCCTGGCCCACCCCAGCCCCAAGCCAGAAGGTGCTAGAGACAAGAAACCTATGCCTGGCTTTTGCCTGGCCATACCATGGCTGTTTCAAGCCCTCCCTGCCTGCTGTCAAGCCTGGAAATGAAGGTAAAAGCCCCACCAGGCCAGGATCAGGGACTTCCACTGGAGGAAAGGGAGTGGGATTGCAGGGAACCACTTGCCATGGGGCCGGGTGGAGCTGGTTCCGCAACCTGCCACCATGGGTGGCTGGGGACTGCGGTGGGAGCACAGGAGCTGTGCGGTATGGGGACAGGTGAGGCTGCACCCTGTCACCACATGTGGCTGGGGACTCTGGCAGGACTGCTATTGGGCTGGGTGGGAACAGGAAATGTCTTCCACCCTTCCTGAAGTTACCATTTCCTAGGTGTAAAGGTAGAAAAAATTGAAAATGTAAGACAATTCCCAAGCTTTTCAGGCTTCATCTGGATGCCAACAAAGAGTATCCAGAATATTTACAATGTGGGAGAGTTATAGAGAAAGTCTCTTCAAGAACGTCTTTAATTGAAAAATGAAAAAATTATAGACATGACAAATAAGGGTATTTAGTCAACTCAAGGCAACACAGGAAATATTAACAAGTCCAGAATTACACAGGTCCACAGAAAAGTCCAAGATGCAAGAGCAAAATTAAAACTTAAATGACACTTGGATTGGGCACCTAAACTTCTTATGCACTTTTTAAAGTCCTCCAACCCTAAATTATTTTATAAGCATGGAACATTGGTGCAGGGGAATACAGAAACTGAGGAGAGGAAAGGGAGGAATCACCTCTGTTTCCAGGCTGCTCATCTAGTCTATTTACTAGGCCTATCTCCTCAGGAAAAACTATACAAAGGAGAACAGGAAAAAAAAAAAAGTGAAAAAGAAAAATGGAAACTTGTTATGCCTCCTCCAGTCCTATCAGTCTTCATGCCTTTATATTTAATTACTGTAACTGAATCAGAACAACAAGAAAAAGTAGCAACCAAATAATCTAATTACTACAGTAGAACAGACAGCTACATCCATATGTTTCATTCTTCGGCTCAGTTTCCAAACAAGAAACAGCTGGTTCTAAGGAGACCTTTTCACTCAATATTCTCTAAATCACATTTTAAAATTCAAAATGTGAGTACATATTTATGTTGATAGCAAGGGCAGCCAGCACTATAACAGTTTTTGCTGAAAAATTAGCTTCTGAAAAAAAATTCAAAATCTTATTCTTCAGGGCTTAAACCAATGCTACTAGAGTTAGGGGAGACCATCTTGCAGCACACACTGTCCCACATTTTGTCACTATATAGAGTCTAACATCTGAAACATCTGCTGCTGGCCATCATCATAGTTAGGATGCAGAACTAGGTGGACCTCTAGTCTCTACTAGTGGGGCAAGTTGCTATCTTTCCAACATTCCCATATAAAGACACATTTGAAATCTTCACTTCATACATAATATTCTAAACTAGTGTTATCCAAGTCATTTGGCCCCACAAGCCAAACTCAGGATTATTCCACAGGCTGGATCCTGGGAAATGGGATGAGTCCATGGGCCAGATCTGGTGCATGGGACCATGTCATCTGGCCCCCAGAGCTCTCCCATGGATCTGGTAACTTAGCTCCCAGAGCTACAGAAATTGACTTTATTTCCTCTCTTCCTGATGCCAAATTTCCAGACCCGTGGGAGGCCCTGTTGTCCAGATGGCATTGCTCCATGGGATGAATCTAGCCTGCTGGCTGGTTTTTGGTCACCCCTGAAGATACAGTAAACAGATAAAGGCACTTGTGCTTCTTCAGGATGCATACATAGACTCAAGAGAAAGGATGACATTTTGGTTACTTTGTACAGAATTTACTTCTAGAATACTTCCAATGTTTTCTTTGAAGAAGTCTATAGCCAATCTGTCCTGAGCCCCTTTGGCTGATATTACCAAGCTTCAATTTCTGACAGAAGCGTTGACAGTATGAAAAAAACCTCACATTCCAGAAATCAGAATAACTACTAAGGGGGTTGATCTTGTTCCCACTCATGTCAATGAGAATTCTCAAATCATCTAAGTAGCCTTTTTAAATCTATACACAACAAAATGTAGTCTAAGCAAAAAGAACAGTGTCTACTCCTGTTCCCATGACCTGACATAGGAGTCTTTTTCTACCTGCCAAGGTCCAACTACTGGGCACATTGTGCAACCAAAGCAAAAAGGCAGGTAACCAAAACAACTGTTAATGTAAAAAACTTAGAATAACGTAGGACTCATTCTCCTACAACCTAAATTCCATGATTGCAATTCTCTGATACAAGCAACAAAAAAATTACACCAGCATTGTGTAGCAAGTAGGCAAACTTGAGGACAAAAATAAAAGCATACCCTTAAAAATAAGGGACACATCTAAGGTACAATTTTAGCATTCATTGTATTGTTGCTGGATACTCCCAAGATTAAAGGATTGCTGGACTGGGCTCACAGTTCCATACAAATTTAACAGACCTCTGGCAGCATAATTTTAAATAAAGAAAATACATCAATTTTAGACATTAAAAAATTTTGAATGATTTTATTCAAATTCTTTTAACAGTGAAACATAACCAAGAGAAGTCTAAGATTATATGACCTCTAGATTCTCTGCACTATAAAAAAAGAAAGAAAAATGAAGTTCTACATCTAGAAATGAACTTAAGTAAAAGAAGCCAAATATTTTTAAAAAATTAAAATTGATTTAAATGTTAAAATGTGAATACTTCAACTCACCTAAGTTTCAGCAAACAAACTGATTTTTATGGTTTCTAGAAAAACACACACAGTTCATTTTCTTTTTTTAAAAAGAGAAAGATGTACACCAATAAACAATTTTAAAGGTCAGTTCTCTTCCACAGAAAAACCTAGGTAAAATATCTGTGAAGACATGGGGCTTTCTCTCCATGGGAAAACTGTCCAGCCAGTTGTTTAAAAGGTATTTTAGACACCTAGTAAATGTGCACTTTAAAAAGAAGCTGAGAGTGCAAAGCTAAGAAACTGAAGAATGATCCTCTGGCCCAACATAAGGAGCAGTGACTAACAACTAAACATCTCTCTTCCGAATTCAACTGATTACATCACAGAAAAGGAGAACATAATTTCTCTTTTTGCAATCATCTGTCTCATTCATGGCCTTTCCTGTAGCCTGAAAAAGGCACATCTTGTACAAAAAATTACAATAATAATATGAAGATGCTACTGACAGGGTTATTTTTGTTTTCCATCTCTTGACTGTTGAACCTAAAAGGCAAACACCCTAGGGATCAGGGTCCTAGGGATCAGGGACTGCTTCTCAGGCTGAAGATGGTCCTAGATGCCGAGGTCTTCTGGGCAACTTTCTGGGCAAGTGTTCTAGCCACTATGCTATTATGCAAAAGGTAGCAGTATTGGCACTACCCCATCAGCCACGTTTTCCAGCATGTGGGATATGCTTTGTAATAAACTCAGTACTCTAGGTGCACATTAGGATTCAGAAGGTCCAAAGCCAAAGGGTCGGCATTTGAGTGGCAGAGGCACTCAAGACTGGTAGGAGTTCATCCAGCCCCTAGAATTTCCTATTGAGCGATTCTAGAGATCTCCCTGCTCAGCACGTAGGTATTCTGGACTGCTCTGCGGAGGAATTTCACTCCCTCCTTGACCATCTAAGCATTCAAGGTCCCTAACCTCTGATGTAGATCACCCTTCTAAAGCAAGCTGTCTATCTTTTAGCAGTGCTGAAGCCTAAAAGTACCCCCTTAAATAAATGATATACGTCTGGCTTTTTAGCTCTCAGAAGTCTAATTCTTACTGAAAACCAGTGGGATTTAGGCTCTCAACTCACTTCTGAAAATGAAATCTCGGCTAAGTAGCTTAGATATTTTTTACCATTTTACCCACTACCCTTTAAACTATAATCAACACAGAGTCATTAAAACAATTATTATCTTACTTTACCAATCCTTGGCCAAAGGAAAATAGTACTAGGAGTCAAGAACCTGTCAAGCAACAGCTTAGCTCCCCAATCGTGCCTTCAAAAGCAGTGAGAGCATTAACATAATATTTTACTGGGAAAGCATGGAAATGAAAAGCATTTTTGGCCTGATGCAGTAAATCATTTTCCTCTTTAGTGCAGGAGTAGAGGGACCGCTATCAAAACAGATTACCCCTCTGGCTAGTACATGCTACTTTCAAAAGCATATTCTTCATCTTCAGGATGCACTTGGGTGTACATGAAAGACAAACACAGATGAATCAGATTAATAATGTTAGAGCATGTCAACATCAAGACTATATAAGCACCGGAGACTGCCAATGTTACACTGCATTCAAAGTGAGAACATAAGGCTTACATTAGAACAATCCTCCTCAGAACAGATACAAATCTAGGATGCGTCAAGTGTATATTCAGTATCTGTTAATCATAAGGATTCTGTCCCACCATCGATTTCGTTCCTGAGATCAGTGGTGCATCAAACAAGAATGAATCTTGCCCTACTCAAAATACCCCTTATGCACTTCATTTTTAAATCAGTTTTTTGTAATACTTAGCAGGAACATCCCACACCTTGTTATTGAAGTGTTTTGTTGACCAGAAAATTCCCGGGTTTTTATAATAATTTCAATATAAATTAAAAACCAGGTCTACTTTAAACCATATACAATAAAAACAACACTCATATATAAAACTTTGGTTTAAATATGTAAATTAATTCACTTCTGTTATCATTATAACTGATCTAGAACACAAAGTAAAAAAAACTGAAATGCTGAAGTTGTTTCCATTTTGTAGGATTTGAAACACAGAGAGAAAAGATTGTATAAAGAAAGGAAGGAGACAAGGGCAGAAAATATGGCTAAGTGATCATGAGGGGTGTGGGAAATGGGCCATATTCAATTCAGATTTGGATTCGGCCCGAATCGGGGACAGTGATTCAATTTGTTGATTTGGATCACTGTCCCCGATTTGATTTGGACAAATCTGAAGATTCAATGCTAATTCAGAGAATCAGTGATTCAGCCATAGACATAGCTTTAAATGTTTTTTCTACATACCTCAAGGTACCAGGTGTGGCTTGTGAGCACTGCAATGTTGGGGCGGATGGATGGAGCATCCCACGGGAGTGCGGGCGGGCCCCAACATGCTTGGTGGCGAAATTGTAAGTGGACAAGAAGTACTTCTGGTCCACTTCTGGGTCCGCTGCCAAGTGCATTGGGGGGCCCCGACTCAGCAATCAGCCATGGGGGTAACCTGGGTGCCCCCCCAGACCCAGGAGGCACCACTTGCTGAGCCAGAGGCGACTGGGGGCAGGGGGGACAGCATGCTCCCCAGCAGACCCGGAACTGCACCAGAAGTCTGCTGCCAAGCATGCTGGGAAGCCCCCCGAGCTCCTGTGGAATGCTCCATCTTCCCCACCATCACGAGCTGCCTGGTACCTTGAGGTATGTAGATAAAACATTTAAAGCTGTGCCTATATCTGAACCATTGAATCTTTCCGAATCACTCCAAATTGATTTGGAGGGTTCCTGTTCAATTCAGAAACATTAAAGGGTCTCCTGATTTGATTCAGATTCAGAGATTCGGCCACCAAATCAGGCCAAATCTCTGCCAAATCAAATCAGGGACTGAAGCTTTGGACAGCCCTAGCAATCATAAGTGCTATAATAATTATATCACTTATGACCGCAGTGCCCCTCCCCCTCCCTCCTTTATAAAATCTTTTCTTTCTACCAAACCATTCCTAGCATCTGACAAAGTAGGTTGTTGCCTACGAAGGCTTCTGCCTCTCTGAACAAGTTGACCTTGATGAAGGCCGGACACCTGCAGCATGAAGAGAATCACTCTGAACCCGATAGTGATTAAGAAAGGAACCTGCTCAGTGACAACTGCAAATCACCACTTGTGTGCTTTTTAAACATCAGAGTTTTGATTTACATGAGAGTTTTGATTTACAATGAAAGCAGAGTAACAGAAAACATTTCAAGGATATTCTCAGTTGGAAGAAACCAGATCTAAGCCCCTCAAGTGAATGGAGCCGTTCACTTACGAACTCTGGTATAATATTACTGCTGATAATGATCTTCACCAAGGCAGACCACAAGTTCAGTAATAAATCAGTCTTTGCTATGATCCCCCATCAGCATAGATGAAAGATCGAAGCTGTAATTGTATTATATTCTATTTGTAGATTTTAGGCTTGCAGCAACAAATAATTAAAAACTAATTTCTAAAGGTGAATATTTCTGGTCCAAAGAGCTCTAACCACACTATCAGATGCCTAAAACAAAAAGTCCATGCAAAGTATTCAATTTTCTGTATGTTTCATAGCCAGAAAAACAGACCAAAACAGTAAAAACTTCTGACTGGTGATTTACATTTTGAACAGTGATGCTGATAGCAATCAAAAAGCTCAAAGTACAGAAATACTCAAAATAATGAAAGGTATGCAACAAAAATTGAGCTATCATTCTTTTTTTAGAACTTCAAATCTAAAATCTAAAATGGCTCAGGTCCCTAAAATCCTTAATCTTGTTGAATCTCCTATTTACAAGGGTTAATCAGTTAGTAATTAGTTATACTATTTGCCTTTGAGGAGGTGTCTTCACATTAAATTCCTTCCATCCTTTGCTATGAACCTTCTCAAAAAAAGGTTAATTTTAGCCTTCTACCATATACGGTCTATCTCAGTTTAAATAAAATTGACATGCTCTTGTTTCATAATGATGAAATGTCCTGCAAGGCAAAGACTGGGCCTTCATCCTTGAATGGCTTGTTGCAGGTGCTCTCACAACATAAGAGACATCTGTAGTATTAGAATATAAAACCTTAAATGGCATCCTGGGCCACTGATTCCAATCACCTTTATTTGCAGGCATCCACTCTGAACTCTTCTAAGCAGGCCACAGGCAAAAAGCCACAGAAAAAAAGCAGGAGACACAATGTCATTTCATTAACAGAGCATGTTAGCTGAATCTCATGCTACAGCTGAAGGCAAAAAACCCACCCTATCATCATTGCCAGCATGACCTAGCATGAAATTCCTTCATGACCCCAAATTTGGCAACCGGCTTTAGCTTTAGTATATGAGGAAAACCTACATGGCTATGCAGATACAAAGAAAATGATTCCTCCCAAATTCCATGATCAAAAACAGATAGAAACTTCAAACTGGGCATGATTGTAGCCCTCCATGATTAAAAAAAAAAAAAAAAAGGATTGCTCTCTTGTTGCAAAAATGTGAACTGCTAGATGTTGTGTGTCTTGGATTGATTAAGGTGCACTGATGAAGGAATCAGTAGGGTGAAGTGTTTCTAAATGGCATCATCTTCAACTAGGCACCTTCCAAGTAGTTTGAATATACTCTTCTTTCCTTCCTTTCAAGGGAAAAGAGGAAATTAAATGATTGTACAACATTAATGACAAATCAATCACATGAAAGCCAGGGTATGAATGAAATTAAAAATAAAATATGCCATGAAAGCCAGGGTATGAATGAGAATAAGATTCAACATTTTAAAATCAAACATGCCAATGGTCAAGAAGACAGAATTGGTATTTGAACCTTAAAAGTTCCTGACTTTTCTGCATTTCACTTTTCAAACATAAGCTTAGACCAAGTTTGTGTATCTGTTCATTTCCTAAAGCCAAATCTTCAAAAAGCCTGAGATTTTTTTTAAAAGTCACAAAACATATCAGTGTATGTATGTCCTATTTAATTAAGGACAAAAAGCTATTGTGAAACTAAAGCTTCAATGGATTAATGCTTGTTCTCACATAAACAGTCAATCTGGTATACTCACTTTACTAAGCTGACCCGAAGATCAAGTATTTACTGGAATCTATAAAAAAATAAAACAAAACAGAACATTGCCATATTCAAATCTGGGTTTGTACTTGCAAAATGTATAAAATAATTGTTTCCTGTTAAACTCTTCTATGTCCTAAAACATAAGCCTGCACTAAGAAGTGGGCTGCGGTTTTCACTCACTGCAGTTTCCTCCCAAGAAGTTCCTGCCAGTAAATTCCAAACTCAGACACATATCATAAAAAGATGAGGAAGGAATTGCTTACAGAACCATGAACATTACTTCCACTCCAACATTTAACAAAGGAACTAAACAGTTGATCTAGTTCTTTTTTCACACTGCTCCCAGTAAATGGAAGGGCTTTCTTCATCTTTTAAATTTACCTTCAGTCAAAATCCACAGGGAAAATTCACACTCCAACAGTATTAAGTCTATAGTCATGTACCAAGGACTTTTTGTACTCTTGATTATGTGTTTTTCTGTCTGATTTGTGTATTTTGCTTGGAAACCATTCAATATGAAGAACTCCATGTTATATAGGACAATGGTAACCTCTACTGATGCATGTAAAAATTAAGGAAGTTATATCTTTCTGAGTATAACTGAAGATCATTATTAGACAACAGACTTCAACATTTTAAACAAAATCAAAAAATTATAAGTACTGATGTGCACTTAGAAGTCCATGTATTCAGAACATCCCCTTGTGAGGGTCCATGGCAAGGGTAGGCAGTATATGGGCTGCAGGCCAAATCCAGCCTGCCAAGTGATTCTTTCAGGCCCCACCTGGACCAGGCACTAGGGGGGCAGCCTAAGCCATGGTGCATGCAGCTGGTCCCATCACCCCCGGGCACGGAGGTGCCACCTGATGCAGACCACAGACCTCCCTATCCCTGTGCACAGCTCTCAGGCACACTGTGAGATGTAGTCTACATGGCTGAGTGGTGTGGTGGTGGGCAGGGGCAGCATGGTAGCTGGATTCATCTTCCCAGTAGTCCCCACAGTGGCAGTTAACTCTGCCCTTGCACTTCCATCTGCTGCTGCCAGTGTCAGACCTGGCCCTGCTGCCTGGATACCCCAGCCTGTCTGCCCTGCACCCACTGCCAAGGGCAGACAAGCAGGATCTCCATGGAGACCCGTTTAGGACTCCCACAGGCGGTGTGTGCTCAACCAGGTGGCTGGGATGAGGCCATGGGCAGGTGGGGAGCAATGCCTGGGACCAGGACAGGCAGTACATCACTGCATCCCTTAATCTTAATCCCTTAATCTGGCTCATAGTACATCTTGTGATTCCTGGCAGGTCCAGAAGAAGAAAGCTACTGCTGCCCATACCACTTCCAATGAGCTCAGCCTAGCTGAGATCCCATCCCCTGTTATATGCCTAATCTCCTTTTAGTGCACAGTTATAGTTAAATGGCTGCTTCTTGCTATTTTATAATTTTAAACAAAAAAACATAAACCATACCAAAAAGATAGCACATTTCAAAAATGTAGATAGCAGAATGTGTAAAGCATTCAGTCATACTTATTCTATTGCATAACTTTTTTCTTATTCTTGTAATGTATTCTTCTCATCAAAATGTAATGGATAACACATAATTAAGTATAATATGTTATTAAACAATTACAGATTCTCCAACAGCTATAAAATAACAACAGCATTTGTCCCCCAGATTTTTCCTAATTTGTTCTCTTTTTTCATATTTGAATCTGACAGGATCTTTCACTGGTATTATTCTTTCCTTTGCAGGAGTAAGTCTGGCAATAAACATGCTTGTATTGTAATGTTTATTGGAAATATATTCTCATCTGAGACACTGCCCTAAATCCTTTGTCTCTCCAATGAAAAACAGAGGGATAAAGTCAGAGCAAAAATGGACTGGCTCTTAAGCCACAATTCCATTTGTAATTTTTTTTATTTATACAGAAATTATATGCCGTTCTTTTGGAAGATGGTTGGGAATGGAGAGAATTTCCTCCAACAGGAAAAAAATGTATAAGGCATCTTTATTGTAATTAAGTAATACACAACACAGCTGTGATGCCACAATTTAATGCACGTAAAATAATCACAGTAATTAAAACGAAATAGTTGTAGTGGTGTAGGAACTAATTTACTTAACATTTATAGCAGTGCCTTATTGCCGTCTGGTGTCCACCTGTCAAGGCAATTATGTACCAGGTACCTGCTGTGAGTTGCTTAAAATTTAATAAAATATTATTAACAACAGGAATTCTCAACTGATGTCAAACTGATCCCAGGCTATGCTGCAAAAGTACTGCATATGCTACAGGGTAAGAGCTGAAGCCACAAAATGATTTAGGTGCCTTAATTCAATTTTAAATCCTCAAAACCTATGGCTCAACAGCCACCTAGCCCTCGGTACACCTATATTCCCAAATACCTTGTGAAGTTTTGGCTAGTAAACTTAGTTATATACCCAAGTGTCTGCTGGTATACAGGTGCCCAGCCAGCCAAGCTCTGACACCATCCATCAGGTAGGCACAGCTACGCAGAGAAAAAATGCCCACACCAAACCCTAAAAATGAGGCAATGTAGTCACTTTGGTACAGCCCTGAGGGTGCCCTTGCCTGACCCAGAGAATCTACAATTGCCTTTGAACATGCACTCAGAACCTCTCTAAAGCAACTACATTCCCTTTCTGGGGCAGCGTCTGCACAAGACGCTGACTGAGCTGTCATTACTGAGCAGTCATTTAGAGTTATGTAAACAAGTACTAAATGACCACGCAGTAACCTGCGTTACTCTGCAATAACACCAACAGATGGCTTTTTGTGATGCTGGCTGCACAGTAGCTCAAACCAACTGTGCAGCAGTGTAACACCACAGTTTTTGCCATGCAACATTACTGCACAGTAGTCTTGTCCTACTGCAGTCAGCGCCTTGTGCAGACACGGCCTGAGACTGGGCACACACTGAACATCAGTAAGTGTGTCTCACCAGTTCAACTAGATCCTGGCACAGAGGCACTGCAGACAAGTCCTAAACCCCAGTGAAATTCACAACATGGGTGTTCTTACACTGAGCTCCCCGACTGGACACAACCTACTAGGCCTGCTCAGAATACAGTTACCAGACTGAACTTCGCAGGACACAACCAAAAGCTAATGATATTGGTACATTCAGTCCAGTGATTGAACACTCACCTGAGATACAAAAGACCAATTTAAATCCCTCCTAAGCCAGATTTGGAGGGAAAAAAAATGAACCCAGATCACAGACTCAGAACCAGTCTGATAAAGAATACTCTAAGGTAAATCACTCTTCATGTCTCCACTTAAGAAAATCATTAAATATTCATTAGGCGAGAGAGAGGCAGAAAATGAAAACAATTTTATAACTTGGTGGGGAAGACACTCACCTTGAAATATTCCTCTCTGATACAATGACTATCTCCATAATTTTGCTTGCATTGAACTCTGCAATTCAAAGAAAGCATTGCCACATTCAGGCAAATTGTTTCTCCCCTGCCTGATAAATAACAAAAGGGTGGAATTGACAGTCACTTCAGTGTCCATTTGTCCTTAAGAATTCCCCTAACCTATCTTAGTAGGGCTGCAATGTTGTTTTGGCTGTGCTGATCCAGGAAATGTAGGAGGCAAAGATTTCCTGTGCTATCTTGTATTGGACAAACTGTACAGTTGGGATGTAAAAGACCAAGTTACGAGACCAGGTCTAGATGTAGCACTTGATGCCCAAAAGCTTTTCCATCAGCTCTCCCAACTATACAGTCAGCCCACTAAAAGATATCACAAAAAAATCCTTGCCCATCTAACCTGTCTGAAAGCTGTGACTAGGAACACTGAGGTTTCATGCAATCTTTGAGATAGACAAAATCCCAAACGGGCACGTTTTTGCTTGATTTTTCAAAGCATCTGATGGATATCTCATGCCCCCTACTGATGCTAGCATTCTGGGGACGGACATTTTATTCATCTTCAAAGATGCACAGCTGCTGTTTTATTGTATAAAACAGAGGGTTTCTTGTTTTGGTTTGTTTCAGGGAGAGGCAGGGAGGTTAGCAGATAGACAATCTTGAGTATAGAGTTTTCTGCAAGCACCATCACTGTTTTTGTGCCTTTACAGGGTGTTTTCTCAGCACATGCTTCCATTACAGAGACCTTCCTTCCTCCTGTTCCATGTATATCACAGATAAGCACTCATCAAAAATGGCCAAGTCTGTACCCCTATATTCAGTTCTACAGCATATCTGGGGGACTGAGATTCTGATGACAATTGATACTTCCTGACAGGGTTTTTATTAATACTGGAAATATCATCAGTGAAAGATTTCTGTAGTAGCCTTTAATCTAATGTTTAATCCTTCTCTGAAGCATTTATTCAGGAACTCTTCTTGGGTGGGCATAATCTGTCTGATGTGATAAACTGTCCATAACTCAGTCAAGCAACATAAGTATTTCTATCATCGGGCATGTTTCTGGGGTGCACAAAGTTTCTTTTCATCATGCAGTGACTGTTCTTGAGAAGTTTTTGGTTCTCTGATGAGGGTTCAAGAACAGTGAATGAACTTTTATTTCTATTTGGCAATTAGTGGCTGTAAGAGTAGCGAAGTGGCGCAGCCTTGTACAACAGCTATCTTGACAATTCCTGAAAATGGAACTACTTGAGTGTCCAGAGTAGCCAGTGGCTGAGGTGGTTAGATCTGGGGTAAATTTTCTGAATTCATAGACAGTCACACCTCAGTTACAGTAGCGTCCCTATAAAGACTAAGGTCCATGCGTGGGAGGTACTGGACCAACGCAGCATAAGGCACTGCCCTTATAATTAAAAGGCAATGACAAGGAGCAGGAAAGGAAAACTATGGAATTTGTTCAAGGGACTTGCTCCAGGTCAAATCAGCAGCACTGCCAACAACAGAGTGCAAGTCTCCTGCCTCCTCTTGTATTGTCCTGTTCTCTAGGCAACATGGAGTCTCCTTTCCTAACCAGGCGTTGCATGCCCCACCTATAATCCTATTGGAAATCTATGTTCCTGTGACTTAGACAGAAGTTCTTTGGAAGACCTAGAAATGAAATGGAAATATTTCAGTTCCTGTGGTTAAAGCACAAGACTATGCTTTCTACCAATATCAAAGTCTTCCTAAAAACAAAGATATACATTTACATTATCTATGCATGCACAAGGAATAGAGATGATAAAATAGATCAGAGAACTGGCCCATAATTTTTCTTGATGCCTAATTCAAACTGGACCAAATGTGGTGGTGCAAAATACCTTTCATTAATACAAGAGGGTTTTTAGCCCCAGTTTCTGGCCTTGACTTCCCCCATTGGAATTTGTGATTGAGAGACGGCTTATAGATGCGATGCTTGCTTTGACTAGGAGTCAGGAAGGAGAGTCCTAGACCCAGTGAACTCTTTGACTCCAACGATGTCCTGGCCTACTTTCACTGAGTGGAGCGAGCGCAGTAGAGATCCAAGCAGTGGCATGAGTTGTAACAAAGGTTATAAAGGGATGATTGGCACTGCTCCTGTCCAGCAGGAGCTTGCACTTGTGAGACGATGTCTGAGTGGTCTGGTGTGTGATTGTGGTGAGCTTATGCAGGTGCGGGTCATTTGGTGAGCTAATCTGGTGCATACATGTGGGAATTTGAGGGTTGTTCAGTTTCTGGGGTGGGTTTTGATTGCTGATTACTATTGTGAGGTGATTGGTGTTGTGGCTGATGAAGTGCTGCTCTGAGAAGGGAGCACTAGTGGTTTACAGGACCTTGGTCTGGATGACCATCGTACCCCATCATCTCTGTCATGGTAAAGTATCACCCACCCCTTTGATCCTTGAGGTACTTGGTACCCTGAGACACTGATCATGCAGTCGTTACGGAGCAGTCATTCAGACTTGTGTAAACAGGCACTAAATGACTGCGCAGCAACCTGTGTTACTCTGCAGTAGTGCTGACAAATGGCTTTTTGGTGACGCTGGCTGCACAGTATCCCAAGACTGTTGCACAGTCACAGTTTCTGCCATGCAACACTACTGCACAGAAGTGTAGCGAGAGCTTCACTGACCTGAGAGCTTCTGTGGAGCCACCATGTGGTCAGAGAGGCTGCTTTGTTCTCTGCTTGTTGTTTCCCTCACATTGTTTGTTGTATCGTTCGCTGCTATGTTTCATTATCCTATTGTTTGCCAAACCCGTTTAATAATGTCACCCAGTTGTTTTGAAATTTACCATCGAGTCTGTGATTCTTAAATGCAATTTGCTAGGTGGGGTCAGGCAGTAGACCAATATCTAGTGGAAAGCTCCACACGTCCCCAACACTGATTATTTGATATTGGGCTCTGAGGACTAACAACCCTCATTGCTGCCACAATTTGTCTTCCAAATTCTAATACGTGTTTAAACTTGATTAAACTGTATGAGAGTTTTGTATGAGAGATTTTCAGTTCCACGTGATCTCTGCTCTCTTGGACTCTAGAGGGGCCCAGAAGTGCAAATGTTAGACGACTGCATAGATCTGTTTTTACCTTACTTACTCAGACCTATTAGAGAAGCAGAAAGTGATAACATTATTCTACACAGATTAAAATAATACTAGTACTTAAAATAAACACAGGTAACCACTTGTAAGGGTTGGATAAGGTAATGGAAATGAAACACCAAATCTATAATTATATCTTGTTAAATTAAATTAATTGAAAAATATATAACTCAGGCCAGGACTGATTAAAACCATCAAAATATCAAAGTGTGGCAGTCTAAGATTTAGTTTGCATACACTACAGGAGTACGTTTTTTAATTCCCTGCAACTCTGGACTTCTGTTGCTGGGTACAGGCTGTTTTTCTATGGAAACTTTGTCACACAGCAAAAATATTAAGTGGAATGTGAAATATAGTGAAAATATTACTTTGTTATGTTTGGCTTCAGTGGGTTAAAGAATATAAAATAGTAGTATCAACAAAAGATTTTCCTTTTTTGGTGGAATATGATATGATCATGCAGGAAGGCATGGCAGGAAGAGTTACAACAAGTAGGCTAAACTGGCTACAGCACTTTAATTAGGGATTTGAAAGTGGTTTTTTATTAACTTTAGGGCTGCTTTTAACAACTCCATGTGGCTTTATATTTGTTTAACAAGCAAACGTTTTATAAGCATGTGTTATTTACTAAAGCATATTTACTGCTGAGACACAGCAGATTAACTGTCAAATAATGCTCCCTAGATGCTTGGAGTGCCAATAAGTAGCAGATAAGTTTTAAGAGATGTTTTTCACCAGTCTTTGGGCCACTAGAAACTTTTTAAGGTGACTACAGCTCCAAGAAGAGAGCTTATATCTGTAAAAATCTAGATTGTTCATTACTCAAAACATGCAGGATGAAGTAACCTCAAATACAGCTACATGGTATCTGGGATTCTTTTCAGATTTTTCTAGCTTTTTTAATCAAATTCTCCTAGTGGGCACATTCTGCACTAATCTACACTTCTGGGATGGTGCAAACTATAACTGTTTCAGCCTGGCAACGTGCAGAGTATAAATGACCTCACAAGGTGCCTCACAGCAGTATATCAGGCTCAATATTATATTTATTTCCCTTTATGGATGCTTCTGGTTACAAAAAAAAGCCGTTATCTCAAGACGAAGCCTGGCACTAGTTAGGTTTAGGTACTATCCAGATATGTTTACCCAGCAATGGTTAATTGACAGTATACCTATGCAAGCACAGGGAACAATATTAGTAAAAGTCCTGCAGCACAGACTTTATCACAGACTAGAATCAATACCTCAGGTTCCTGGAAGGCTAGCCCTCAGGTTGTTAGCATTGGCTTCAGAATGCACTACCACAAACGAAACACCACAATTTTTACTATTGGGTGGGTTCATAGAATCATAGAAGTAGGGTTGGAAGGGACCTTGTAGATCTTCAAGTCCGACCCCCCGCCTGGGCAGGAGAGAAACTGGGCTCAAATGATTCCAGCCAGGTAGGCATCAAGCTTCTTCTTAAAGACTCCCAGGGTAGGAGCCACCACCACTTCCCGTGGAAGTTGGTTCCAGATCCTAGCCACCCTGACTGTGAAGTAGTTCTTATGGATGTCTAATCTAAACCTACTCTCCAACAACTTATGGCCGTTGTTCCTTGCTATGCCAC
>NW_017728992.1:168565528-168565925 GCF_001723915.1 Gavialis gangeticus | reverse complement strand
CAGCAGATGTCCGGGTAATTTAAATCACCCATGACAACTACATCCCTTGCCTTAAGTGCCTCTGCAAGCTGGCCCTAAAATTCCTGGTCCAACTCCTCCCCTTGGTTGGGTGGTCTTTAGTAGACCCCCACCGTTAGATCCCTCTCCCCACGGCACCTTTGTATCTTGACCCAGAGCACTTCAGCTTGCCCCTCCTCTGACCCCATTCTGCTAGGAGAGGAGGTGTATTGCTCCTTGACATAGAGCACCACACCCCCACCTTTCCTTCCTTCTCTATCCTGCCTGTAAAGCCTATAGCCCCTAATGCTAACTGCCCTGTCGTGGGATGAATCCCACCATGTTTCTGTAAGCCCTATTATGTCTGGGTCTGAACTGGCTATTCTGAGGGTGAGTTCCT
>NW_017728992.1:168565195-168565399 GCF_001723915.1 Gavialis gangeticus | reverse complement strand
GGCCTTGCCTAGCTGCATGTGCCACCCCCCGATTTAAGGGGTTAAGTTATAGGGATGGAAAAGTATAGTGTTAACATTTCCTATAATTTTAGTGCTAGACTAAGTACAGACAGGCAAAAAGCCTGATGCTGAATCAGTTCAGTCTTTGGTGGTTAGTTTAACTGTACAGATTAAATTGAAACAGAAGTGAACAGACATTTACCT
>NW_017728992.1:168560395-168564529 GCF_001723915.1 Gavialis gangeticus | reverse complement strand
CACTTAAACCAGTTTATGTATAACTTCTGTCCCTAGCCCTCTTGTTAACCAGGCTAGCTAGATTAAAGGTAGCACAAGTATGCTGGCACATGCTACAGCTACACCTTCACTCTGTTGTATTGATATAAGTCGTCAACTTCTAAAAATTCTTTTACTGAATCTGCCATTCTGTTCTTGCATGGTATGAACTGTTCTCATAAATGATGGGCAGTAGAAACTGGCACAGAAAGACCAAGCAGTTTAATTCAGCTAGGATTTATAGCAGAATAGCTACTACACCCCTCATGCTAACTGGCTGCAAAATCATAGTAGAGACTCTGGCCTGAGTTTTTACTACAAGTTTCTAGGAAAAGTCAGTGTTATATTTCCATCAATATGTCCACGGAGTACTAAAAAATTACAGTGCTTTGTTTCTACGTGGTTTTGCGGCAGGGTAACTAACTTGGTTAGTTACACCACAGGGGAGGAGAAGGAAGAACTTATATTTTTTGACAGCAAAAAGGTCACAGGAGATAGCCTAAGGTTCAAGGACTGCTTTGGTGTTCAAGATAGGATAACAGACTCTGAAAGAAGAACAGCGATGATGTGAAAGGAGTGCACGCGGGTGCACACGCACCCCGAGCGTGGCAGTGCACTCCCTACAAAAAGGCAGGTGGTCACTGCTCACCACCCCACCCACGTCTGCAGGAGGTCCACGATTCCCACTGGCCATTGACGACACTGCTGGCTGCATCTGTGGGTGGTCGCCGACCCCTGGTCGGTACTCGCCAACCTCCCCCCCACCAGCCGCCACCTGCACTGGTGGTGTCTGCAGGAGCTCCCCCACTTTCCACCACCGCACTCCTGCTGCCATGCTACAGCCGCTGCCATGCCCCCACAACCACTGGGGGCATGCATTGTTCATGAAGAAGAGTAAAGGAAATATGGATAAATTGTATAGAAGCACACAAAGGAAAAGGTTGATTTCTCATGTAGCTCTATTACCTTTTCTTGACTTTCTTTTTATCACTCTTTCCTTTTAAAGCTCAAACACCTGGTACCTATTTATCATAATCAAGGCTCTTGCAGCCACTTGGAGTTTTTAGTAAGTTAGGAAGGGCTCCCAATCAGGCCTGGCTATCCATCTGTACCACAGCCTTGCAGGGCAGGGGTCTAAGCACACCCAAAACGTGCATGCAGAGAAGACACTGTAACTCCCTTGAAGAGTATGTAATGTAACAGGGCAACCTTAAGGAAAGAAATGAGGAACAGGTATGCAATATACATGGAAAAAAAAAATCAACCAGGTAACCATAGCCAGGTTGCAATAATTGTATAATTTTCTTTGGCCCTAATAAGTGAATATATAATAAATTCTTTTGTTCCTACCACAGTTCCTACCATTACAGCAGCTGCCTTCCTCCCTTCCAGCCTCAATGTGTCTTTGCTACAGACAACAACTTTCCTCCAAATGTATCAGTTCACTTATGAGATAAATAAATTATAAATAACTAGATGAAAAATGGAGAGTAAGTCCCCATAGAGTTCAGGGGAAATGGGTCTTCAGGAGAGATTTACATGGGGACACAGTAATTACTTTGAAGACCAGCTCAAGAAAAGCATTCTGTACACAAGAAGAATGGTACAGAAAACAGTTATTGGAGAAGTGGACAAAGCTCAGTGATAAAGTTGGTATGAATGATGGAGAGGAGGGATCAATATAACAGAAGATAAGAGTACAAGAACATTTGCCTGTTCACATTTGTTAGGTATGCAAGCCAAACAGTGCCTCTTTTTCTGACTTTATGTAACCTCAGGCCCAAAGTTAAACAACACACTCAATTATTAAAACTGTAAAACGAAATAATGGAAGTTCCTTTAATATCTTTGAAATTAAAGCAAATAAACTGTAATTTTTCCAGACACAGCATCTATATCACGTTAACATTAAGAAATTAATACAAACAGCTTTTATTTTACAGGGTTATTACTTATGTTTTTTGTTCCAGCTTTGCAATCATAATATTGCACCAAAAAAAGTTTCTCTGATCTTCTCATTGCCTATCATTCACTGCAAGATAACAATTGCATTGTACTTCCTAATTTAAGGTATAAATCATCTCATCAAAGTCTGACACCTGTCTAAATCTGCTATTCCCAATTATCTGTATCACTCTGGATTGCTGCGGAAGGAAACATTTATTTTTGACTCCCTCATTCAGTTGTTTTATGAGGGAAGCTGCAATTTGAGCAGGAAGCCAAAGTCTTGCAGATTCTTTCCATCTATATGCACCATTAACTGCACCTCATTCAAAGAACAAATTCACCAAATTGCTTCATAATCCCTTCTCCCTTAATGGGGATTTCCAAATGCTTTTCTTTCAACAATACTATCTTCTCTGCATCAGGAAGTGTAGGCATTCATGGTTAAATCCCTAGCTCTGCAGTATCAGGGCACTTAATCACATCACAAAATGGCCAACATCATCTGTGTTTGGACATCATAGAATCTAAAAACGTCTAATCCTGGAAGCAGAAATCAAATACTTCATCTTATCTCAAAGAAAATGATGAGGTGAAAGCCACAAGACAAAAGGCAAAAGAATCAAGAACTGCAGGAGGATTTAAAAGATTTAGGAGAAAAAGAGTCGCATTGTTTCTGTGAAGGAAATTTGTTTGTTAGGAGGTGGTGTGAAAGATGTATTTAAAATATGTAGCAGTATAATTCTGCTTGGTTAGTTTAATTTAAATTTTGCCTGTTTGTGCCTAAGCTTCTTCCAAGAACAGAAATAAAGAACATGCGTGACCTCCTGCATTAGTTTGTTCTATAGTAAGAACAGAAACACAAATCTATTTGATTTTACTGTTTTTTGAGAAAATAATGAACAAATTAAGTTCAATGCACCAAGCACAAATTTCTTATGTTATTGGGGTTGTTCCAATGAACAAAATAAACATGCACTGAATGAATCATATCTTGAAATGCAGTCCACTTAACCATTGACTAGTTCCCAAATCTTAAACCCAAAGTGAATTATTACGTTACAATGTTTATTGTATTCAGTTTGGTGGATTTGTGTGCCAGATATACATTGTAAAAGGCTGTTGTATACAGTAAAATAAAATAAATCAGTCAAATATTATTTGAAGGAAAAAAGATGGCTGATATCTATAATAAGTTTGTGTCATTGGAATACGAAGATTTCTTCTGAATTAGATTTCCATGAAACTGAAATCAAGTCCTAAATGTGTAAAAGTAGCTGAGATGATATATTTTCATACTGAAATAAAGATGAAATCATCACAGATTCAGTTTGGTAAGTCAAGGTTTTGCCATTTAAATGGTAAGGTAAAACAAGATATGTTCTTCTGCCAACTCAGTCACCCCTCCCCAGTTGAGAACTTCTATATCAGGATTTATGAAGCTTACAAATTTGAAGAGGGAGAACACCAAGTTAATTTTAACTTCTATTTTAAAATACTAGTAAAGGTTAATGTGAGGCTCTGAAAAATCAGGATTGTCCCTATTTTCAAGTCTTGTCCCAAAATCTCTGGTGGTATATACTGGTTATTTGTAAACCTATACTGTATCCAGACACCAGAAGTACACTATGCACATGGAAACCCTAGCAACATTTTCATTCAACACATTATACTAGATACTGATGACCTTGAAAGCTTGACCGGACCTACACATGAAATTTAAATGACCAAATAAAAATAAGAGTGTATCTTGCACAAGAATGTAAAATCGTGATTCGGACCATGTGGAATGAAGCAATCCCAACTGATTTCACCTCCTGTGGTAGTTGCAAATGTACCCATCGGTTTATTATGCTAAACCATTCATAAGTAACTGTATCTCCCTATGTGACTGTATCCTCCTTCCTTGTTGACACATCCTCCTTTGATTAAGGCATATTTGTAGGACCAGGTATTCAATATCTGGAGTTTGGCAAATGTCCCCATAGACCACCACTGGTTCAGAATGTTTTGGGTTCTGCCCCACTGTTAAAACAACTACCCAAAACAGTGCCCTATAATCACTGCTCCAAGGTATCCCATTCAGTTATTCAAAACCCATCCCACTTGATTGAAGCGTAACTTCCAGACTGATCAAAAAGTTTGTAAAAACAAGTTTTACAACTGGATGAC
>NW_017728992.1:168554455-168555395 GCF_001723915.1 Gavialis gangeticus | reverse complement strand
TGCCCTATAATCACTGCTCCAAGGTATCCCATTCAGTTATTCAAAACCCATCCCACTTGATTGAAGCGTAACTTCCAGACTGATCAAAAAGTTTGTAAAAACAAGTTTTACAACTGGATGACCCAAAACAGGATCTGAGCAGTTAGCAATTGTAATATGATGGTCCCTCTCTACCAGCTTTGTTTGGACTTTAATCGACCAGCAATCAAGGAGGAACGCTTCTAAGCTACACAGCTGAAGACCATGGGCATTTTTACACGTGCAAGTGCCGCAGTACCAGGCACTTTGAAAAGCGCTCAGCACTGTGCCATGCCACTTGCAGTTTTATACGTGGCAAAATGTGCGTCAGCGCTGAGAAAGTGGCAGCAGCACACTTTTGAAGTAAAACACGTAGAAGGTGCTTTAGTCCAAAAGCATACCACTGCCATTTACTGCAGGCTGACACGCATTTCACCACTAATACAACTGCAAGCAATGCAGCACAGTTTGCATCAGCTCGCATGCAGAGCAGACTTGATTAATCAACGAGGTGGATCTCTGGTGTGTTGTGGGACAAAATGGTATGTGTATAAATGCCCCAAAAGCACAAAACAGAGTTGCTGGCAAAATATGCTTCAGGAGAGAGAGAAATGACTGCAACATTGTAACCTGCAGCCAGCCACTCTTGGTGACATATACGTGCCCAGTGAAAGCTGTGAAGATTGAAACTGCTTTCTGCCTGTATTGGTGAGAGACACCACTGTGGCTAATATATACTGGACTTTTGTGATAGCTGATTTATTGAATATTAGGAAGGAGCCTTTTTCTATCATTTAGTTTTATAGCTCATTTGTGGAATAGTTATTAAAGACTTTCTGTCATTAATCAAACAAGGTGGCGTGTCAATCCTTAACTGCATTAGGTTCAAATCCTGCTTTTGACTGCAACAATACAATGGCTA
>NW_017728992.1:168546091-168549455 GCF_001723915.1 Gavialis gangeticus | reverse complement strand
GGAGCCTTTTTCTATCATTTAGTTTTATAGCTCATTTGTGGAATAGTTATTAAAGACTTTCTGTCATTAATCGAACAAGGTGGCGTGTCAATCCTTAACTGCATTAGGTTCAAATCCTGCTTTTGACTGCAACAATACAATGGCTACATTTCATTAAGTTTACTGGTTTTCATAAGGTTATTTCAGTATTTTCAGCAAACCCAACACTTATCACAGAAAGTATGTATAATTCTGCAAATACTAATGCATGGTTATCTCTTTTAAATTGTCAGATTAAAGAAAGTAAAACAATAAAATTGTAAAGGACATCATGTAGTCCAGCCCTCTGTATCACAAGCAACCACATCAAAAAATCTCTTTCCTAAACTTACCAAGCTTTAGTACCGATCACTGTAGACCAATAGATCCAAGCTGCTGGCTAACTGAGGTGACAAATAGGCCAAGGAGCATTCCCATGAGTTCCTATGAGCTGTTACACGAACACTCTCCTACACAGAGGTTGCATCTACACATGTGCTTTACTACAGAGTAGACTAATTAGCTCCTCGGTAAAGTGTCACAGTCTACAAATGGGCCAGTATTAGGGCAGAATATATTAACCAACTCTACTGTGACATAGTATTGTCAGGGATAGTACTATCTTATGGTGGAGTAACTGTACTGAAATGCATGTGTAGATGGTGACAGAGGGTAGCTGGGTCGTGAGGATGCTAAAGTACAGGGACTGCCTGCCACCTAGCTCCACACCTTAGCACCCTTGTGCCCTAGCAAGCCCCTCTGGCACCTGACACCACCACCTAGAGCCTGGGGCTGCCCCTGGTGCCCCCTGCCAGCCTGGGGCTGCTCTGCCCCTGCTCAAAATGGTGCTGTCCCAGGCACACATGTAGACACTGAGCCCAGGAGCAGTGTGCTCCAGAGTTTATTGCTTTACCTTAATTGCCTGTGTAGATACACCCAGGGGGTCCTACACAAGGGCACATGGAGTCAGATCCACTGTCCAGTCCCTCCAGGCAGGGCCCCAAGTATCAAACCACCCTGTCAGGACCAGGATCAGGTCACAGACATGAGCACAAAATTGTGACAGTGCACTGTGGGAGGGCATAAAAGTGGGGAGAGAGGGGGAGGAAGGAGGGCGAAAAAAAGAAATACAACTTTGAGACAAGAGAGAGGGAATGAATAAGAAACAAATTAGGGACAGAGACACTAAAAAGGAACAGAGACTCAGCAATAATATCCAGATCTCTTCAGTGGAACACCACACATGTGCTGGACTGGTGAATCTAGCACAAAGTTTCTTTTTAACTATATATTGGAATCAGGGGACTATTTTAAAGAGCTGCTACAGGCAAGATTTGCAGCAAAGTAACATTTTACAAGCTCAGTCGAATACATTACAAGGTAAATCCACTGATAAGGAGATATTTGCTAGGATAAATCTGAAAAATGGCCCCATGCGGCAAATGCATTCCTCAGAAGGCGATAAAATATTTTGCTAGTAAGAAATAAATGCAATGTGTTCTGAGCTGTTCTTAAATTGTTTTACTGGTCGGCTTCCACCATGTCATTCCATGAAGAATATAGAACTTAATATAGAAATTAATTCTGTCATTTGATTGAAGGTCTTTGAGCCCAAGAAATGGCTGATGGTAGAAAGAATACATTTTTCTTGCACACCACCAAAACAAATAGCAGCTCCTTCTGGGGGGCCAGGTGTCTCTAATTTCAGAGAAATTACTAGAGGCTGCCAATCTGTTCAGTCAGTTCTGCATCAGAAGGCTCTGTAATTGCTTGGTTATGGTGCTCTCTGCCATCTGAGGCTGAAATGGTAACCATCTGTTAGGAATTCCTAATCACATCCTTAACAAAAAAAATTAACCTTTTTTGGTTATAGCTTGTTTTTGATTCAGGTTCTCTCACTGGTCCCCTGGTGCAATGCTGTTTCTATGCTTGCTGATTATGCAGCAGCAATGCAAGCTTACTTACATTAAAATACTGCTATTATACAAGAGCAATAACAAGTCATAGGGGAAAAAACTTGTACTGTTATAATTTGTTATTGATATAATGCCTGCATGCCAGGAACATTACAAAACAAATAAAAGACTCAGTCCCTCCTGTGAGGCTTAATAGGATATGAGGGATGGTCTTGTGGTTAAGGTAGAACTCCAAAGAGGGTGTTCAGTTTCTGGCTTTGCCACATATTTCTTGTGAAAAAATTTGACTTGGGTTGTGATCCACAGCCCACTGGTATCAGTGTGACTTTTTCCACAGTCTTTGATTCTAAATTAGGGGCCTGTTCCAAAGCCCAAAGGAAAGAAACTTCTATAGCAGAGGTTGGCAAACTTCGGCCTACAGAGCCATTGCCACTGGCCCAATGAGCCAGAGGGCTCTGGTAGCAGTCAGTGGCAAGGCAACGGGCTTTGCCCATGCTGCAGTTGGGTGGCAGGGAGAAGTGGTGGTGGCTGTGGTAGCCACCATGTCCTAGTACCAGCCCAGCTTGGATCCCAGATGAGTCATTCCTGCCCGCTGCCTGAAAAGACTGCTGATCTGGGTTCTATGTCAAAGAATCTGGTTTCATGGGGTGCATCTACATGTTCATTAATGTACATTTGCTACTGCATATTAAGCTTAGTGCATCTAATATGAGGTACTAGATAAAGGTACAGGAGCTGTGTTAATGCACAGTAGCAAAGATGAACTTTTTTTGTGACGCTTAATGCACAGTAGACTAATTCTACTGCACATTAGCACAGATTTTGCCATGATACACTAAGGTGCAGTAGAACAGTCCACTGTGTATTAAGGCAGGGGCAGGCAATTATTTCAGGCAGAGAATTGATTACTGAGTTTTGGCAAGCTGTCAAGGGCCGCATGGGTAGCCCTGCCCCTTAACAGTTGTCCCATCCCCTGGTCACCATCTTGTGACCAGAAGTCCCACTCCCTAACCCCTGACCTTTGCCACCAGAAGTCCCTCCCCTTGCCCCCAGAAGTACTCCTTTCAGCAAGGGGTTTTCCCATCTCAAAACCAGAAAAATACCAAATTACATTCTAAAAAGCAATCACCAACAATATTCATTAATTTGATTTCAAATAATATTTTTGTCCTGATTTACAAGTGTTTGTGTAGTGTACATAGGGGTGATTGCACAAAAGCTTAAAATGAAGTTTTACACTTATATATTGTGTGGGGGTGGATATAGGTTTGTGGGGGCTATAGGTGTGTTAGTATGTGGGGTATGGGTGGGTATGTGGGGTTTGTGTATGGCAGTGCGAGGGGGACTTAGGTGCATGTGTATGGAGGGGTGTGCGTGTGGGACTCACCCTATGAAAACACACACACACACACACACACACACACACACAC
>NW_017728992.1:168543838-168545307 GCF_001723915.1 Gavialis gangeticus | reverse complement strand
ACCCCAGCTGACTTCCTGCCCTTTGGGTGGGGGGCTGGACTCAATGATCTTCCGAGGTCCCTTCCAGCCCTAATGTCTATGAAATCTATGAGACACATAGTGCTGGAGCAGGGTGGGGGCAGGAAAGCAGGCAACTGGCTGGGGGTGGGTGGGGCTGGGCTGCTCAAGCCTGCAAGCCTGCTGAGGGCTCCCTTTGGGTCCTACTGGCCCTAGCTCCAGCTAGCTTTGACAGGGAGCCAGGGCAAATAAATATTAATTTACTAAATTTTGTAGGTGCCCCACGGGTTGGATAGAATGGCCTGGCAGGCCGGATCTGGTCTGTGAGCCATATTTTCCCCACCTCTGTATTAAGGCATGTCATGTAAACGCACCAATTTGGTAGGAAGCACCATATAATATACAGTATATTCTGACGTATTTGTCATTCCAAAGGGAACGCAAATAATGGTGACTTATCCAGTGGTGATCAGCCATGAGGATTTGATAACTGAAGAATAAGATAATCTGGCTCACTCCAGAGGCAGTATAGTTACAAGGTAGGGCACTGAACACAACTGTATTGGACCCTCTTAAGAAGCCACAAAAAAGCTAAAAGATGTAGATTCTTTATGCTTCTCCACTTTGGCAGTTAGGTAACTTCAACTGCATGTGCTCAGAAGTGACCCATAGAAAGTATAGATTTCTAACTTTGCCCAAGCTTTGTTGTAATCCAGTTCCATTTAGATGTGAATAAATTCCCTTAGTATGCATCAGGGAAGAAAATTTCTAATGTGGGGAAAAACATCATGCCAAACAGCTAGTTAGCACTGAGATCATGCATGCAGACTGGTGGAAGGACCCATTCAACTCTTGTCCAACCACTTAATGAAGGGGCGTCAATCTCATTTGGCCCCACAAGTTGGATGAGGGCCTCTGGGCCCATCCATAGGCCAGATTGGGACCGACCCCCTGTGCCACATGCAGCACCCACAGTGCATGCAGTTAGCTCTCTGTGATGTATACAGTACATGTGGCTAGTCCAGGCCACATGCCACATGTAGAGTGAGCCCAGAGGCTGGCATGTGCTTCGTGCAGTGTGTGGGCTAGAACAATTGTGTGCACTACACATGGCCCAGCATGGTGTGTGCACTGCATGCAGCATCTTGCCAGATCGGTCCTGCACACTGGCTCTTGCATGGCCTGATCTGGACTGGCCCGAGGGCCAGTATACACAGCCAATTCAAGGTAGGCACTGCACACAGCCTTGGAACAACTCTTTTTGCTGTATGCCATGCTGAGTCCAGCCCAAATGCTATATGCAGTGTGCCAGGTTGGGCTGGCATATACCAAATGCAGTGTGTGGGGGCAGCCCAGAGACCAGTGGGCAGATGATAAGGCTCCACAGGCTGTATGTTTGACACCCCTGGCTTAGTGATTGGGTCACTAGCCCAGAAGTGGGAAACATGAGTATTAGGCCTTCCTTAGCATAT
>NW_017728992.1:168535936-168543706 GCF_001723915.1 Gavialis gangeticus | reverse complement strand
GGGGGGGGGGGGGGGGGGGGGGGGGGCGGTGAACTCCTATTTTCTACATTCAAAGAAAGTTCTCTAACCAGCAAGAATTTCCCTTCGCAGAACTGCTCTTTCATAGGAAGGCAAATCACAATGCTATATCTCTACCTCAAGCATTCACATGAGTTTCTTCTGTTCTTTGTGGCTTGGTACACATACAGGAGAACTGGGCCTCTGGGTAATAATAATGACCTCAGGAGTGTCATTCAGTTTCAGATATTAGGAAAAACGCATCTTATCTATAGCTGAACTAGATACCAAATAAGTCACATACAAATTTGTTTCGTGAAAAGTTTTCAGTACCAATTCCTCTGTTCCACACTAGACTATTAGCTGTTTGTCCTATAGCAGGTATTCGTTATCAAAAGCACCAGGAAACCAACCACACACAGATATATTTGATAGACAAAACATCTGATCTGATGAGACAAATCCTATGCTCCCAAGCAAACAAAAAAGGGGGAAGAGGAGAAGAAACCTTAAATTCTTGAGATGTGTGGAAAACAATATTTTATTCCAAAAATTAAAGAAACCAAGCAGGGATAATATCATTTTAGATTAAAATTTGACAAAGAGGGAAGAATAATAGAAAACTTGGAAGTAAGGTAGACTCTTGGAGCAAATGTTCAGAAATAATCATGTTTACAATGTTTCTAAAAGAGTGCAAAGTATCAAAAGCCAGGATAGCGAGGTGTTTTGTTTTGTTTAAATGGCAGAGTTCAGAAACTTAAAAGAACTAATGAGGTGAGCTCCATGAATAGAAATATTGAGACAAACTGAAGAGAGAGGGATAAAGTATCTCATGAATTCTTCTACTACTTCCACAATAGAAACCCCCCACCAAGCAATAAAAAGTCCTATTTAATTGCATAGTGTAGCAGTGAACTTAAAGAAGGGGAAAAAATAAATATATAAAAATAAGGTATGTAAAATATGCAAACATGTAATTCTCACTAGACAAAAACATTAACAACAAGGAGGAGAAAACCCAAGTATAGGCCAGAGGGTAGGATTCTCTACTAAACTGAAATGTAACAGTTAAAAAGTCAAGGAGCTGAAAAGGCAAGCCTCCTACATCAACATCTCCTGGATTCAAGTGTAGGACCCCAAAACAAGGGGAGGGCAGAGGGGCTGCCACCCCCGCATTGATCTCCTTTATGATCCACCCCACTTGCCAGTTCTTACCTGGTCCACCCTCACCCCCACTCTCTTACCTGCCATGATGTTGGTGTTGCTCTGCTGGTTGTTCTGGGAGGCAGTCCCTGGGTCCAGGTATCATTTCATGGGTCCTGGTCTGCCTGGTCAGGCAGACCCCACCTCGGGTCCTTCTGGTACTTCCCCTTTAAGGGGGTGCTCACGTAGGGTCCCAAGCATTTGTCAGAGTTTCAGTTGTTATAGCCTTGGCCCCTTTTTGTCTCCAACCATACTCTTCACTTTAGCCCACTTTGCAAGCCAGACTCCAGGAATCAGCCTTGCCCTAATGGGTCCACTTACACCTTGGTAGTTTCTACCCCTCTGTCTTGGATCTGACTTCTGGTACCTATTGCAAGGGAGCGCACTCAGGCACCCCTGCCCATGGCCTCCTCTACCCCTATACCCACAACCCAGTCATACAGTGAGAAGTCCAAAATGAAAAAATAAAACTTCTGCTAACTGCTTCACAACAGATAGTCTCTCTGACTTGGAGTAAAGTGTTGCCCACAGGCCCTACTTTTCATCAGAGCCCTCTTGCCTGTGACTCCCCAAGGCAGCTTGTGAGGGCCTTCATCTCTCGCCAGCACCTCCTGTCTCTCAGGCTCCTCTCCATTCTGCAAACAGGGGCCACCCTCTGCCTGCTCAGTCACATGATTGGACCTTCTGCCCCTCTCTCCTATGGCTAAATATAGCTAATTCACTAGCTGCCCGAACCCTGGTTCCTTACCTAATCAAGCCCTTCTAGTAACAGGGGCAGAAGTTTCCTGTTACATCAAGCTTCCATATTTCTTGTAAGATTTTAACTATACAGTATCTGCTAGGTGATGTATCCAAAATACCATCCCCTTTGATATTTTGTGGGTGTCCCACAGTAGTCTGCCCCAATCCCCTTTTCTCCTCCTTCTATACACTATTTCCAGAGTAATCTCATCCGCAAACACAAATTCAACCATTACAGACTCACAGAAATATCTAACTTCTACCTATCTCTCTGTCTAAACCAAAATCTTGCCCATCTCTAATATCTCACTGAGAACATATAGTAGTCACTTCAAGCTCAAGATGGCTAAAGAGCTCTTATTCCACTTAAACCATCTCCATTACACTTTTTCTTGATCATTACGGACAACACTACAATTCTGTCTCTCTCTCAGATATCATCTTTGAGTAGGACTTCTCTTTTCATTCTCATATACAGCCTTTGGCTGGCCTGTGTAAGTCATCAGTTTAGACTCAACCTTTTTAGACTTGAGGCACCCCTCAGTAGATTCAACAGACTCCTTGGAAAATGCTAGCTCTTAGTTTTACCCTTTTTTTGACTACAGAAAAATAATATAGCAGCTCTGTTGCAAATAACTCAGAAAAATCACAACAGGTCAGAATGGTTTTTATCAGTATGGATTTGAAATCCAGCATGATCTTGTGAATTATATTTGCCCACCTAACAATACTAACATTGTGTGGCACCCTTGAAAGGACCTCAAGGCTTTCCAAGGTGCCAAGACACATTAGCTGAAAAATTGCTGTTTTAGGTCCTTATACAGAGGCCACGTCCAAGCATTGCAGATTCTTTCAGCAGCACATCTGGAAGAGCATGGACACACAAGCTCCATGATGCAGAAAAGGGTGGGATTTTCAGTGTGTCAGCTATTTTGTGATACATTGCCTTACACTTCAATAAAACAAAGATCATTTACTCTAGCTTACCTCTCCTTCTAAGTGTAAACAAAGAAATAAGTCTAAAATACTTAGCTAACATTTTCCATCTTGTGAAAACATTCTTAGGCAGTTACCAGTTACTGTAAAGCCTTCACTTACCTCACAGTAACTAGAAACTTTTTCACATACTCATAGTTTAAATATAAAAGCCTCTCTTGTCCATCCACCCTGCAAACGCTTGCACAGATTTTTGTAATTTCACTTTTCAACATACTTTTCTCTGCTCGTAATAAATAGCATCTTCCCTTGCTCTTAAGCATCCAGCAGGCTGTTGAACAGATTTTTTACTAGCCAGTTACTTTGACCATCTCTCCACTGACCCTTTGCATCACATAACATCAAATATAGCTATTTGTCTTCATATTCAAGGGCTGCTCATACTCCATTCCCATTCTATCCATCATCTTATGGTCAGTATTCTAATGTCAACTCTCACCTCCAATCACCAACCTCCATCACACACTTGTTAAATTTTCAAACAAGCTCCTTCATGCTTTTCCGCACATTGTCTTCATATTTATAACAAGCTCTTCATAACTCCTTCTCCTCCCAAACCCTTCTCTCAACTGTCCTTTGCCAAGATGCTTAGAAAAGACACGTCAACAGTCAGGCTGCTTCAATGCCACCACCTGGGTTGATCAATACTGTTTCATTGTTCTTTATATTCTCATGCCTGTGTCTGTCTGTTTTCTCTTACATACACCTAGGTTACAGAACCTTTGATATAGGAATTGCCTTTTTTGGTGTTTATACAGCATCTAGCACCATAGCATCTGATCCATGGCCGAGAAAGTAGAGAATGCAGCCAAAGGAAACAAAAAAATCTCTCTTTACACTGTGGTTAGGTAATATAACAAGGGTTATTGCTGATATCTTCATTAGACAAGCCTACCATTTATTAAAACGGTACTTGCCAATAGGTCCAGTCAAGCAACTATTACTTGACAAAATCCCACTGACATCATTCATAACACAGCTTTTTACAAAACCATTCTTATTTCTTCATATCACTAATTTCTCATTTCCCTTGCTAAAATAGGCTTTAAAATGGAATTCTCTCTTATACTTACATGTCAGCCATCAGTCACTTTAATGGACCTCCCATTGGCCAAATGCAGAAGACAGTCCCCATGTTCATTCAATCCCTCCTGCTGCTAATGGAAAGGAACTTGGAGCAACAGTAAAAGCATCCAGGGGTTAAGAGACACTCAAAGGAGCTTAATAGAAGCAGAATATATGGCTATTGTTGCCAAGGGGAGACAAGATGATAGTCTTCCTAGATGAGCTGTCAGCAAAAAGTCTGGACTCATGGGGGTTCATTCATCCATTCATCACTAGTTAGACAGCCACTAACATTTGTTTTCATTCTATTTTTTCAAGTTTTAAAAAAGCATCTTTTTAGAGAAAAGGTTTTTTGTATTATTATGAAACCTCACAGCAAAAGCCTCTCTACTTAATAGAGTGGAAACACCCTACCAACATGACTTACTCTGACTTTTGCCTGCTCCTTCCCATCTCCTTCTAAAGAAAACAGCCTTTTCTTTCCTACCTAACACCCAAGTATTCTCAGTTCCTAAATGCCCAAGAGCAGCAACCCAACCAAAACAGATTCCTCCAAGGCAGCACACTGAGCTGCAGTTAACCCACTTGGTGGAACAAGTATTAATATGGCTGACAGCCATACCACCTCAGCCTGAGATTCCACTGGGGGTTATAAGATAAATAAGATTCTTAGTTGTAAATTAATTAATATATTTTGCCACTTTTCAGACTGGTAAAGGCATTGAAGTGACCATGGGTGCCATTTAACAATTGAAACAAAAATCAACTTAAATTGAGTATGACAGCGACTAGAGAGAGAAATAACATTGCTAATGGAATGCTTACACTGCTCAGGTTCCACAGACAACATTGGGATTGTAAAATAAGCCCAACCTTGATTTTAAAGATAGCATCAACATCAATTGATAGAAACAAGGGCTCCAAGAAAGAAACACCAAAGCCATACTCATGTCAGAAGGAGTTTGGCTAATGATTTGAAGATGGAAAGTGCTAAGATCAGTAGCAGCTTTGAACATTGCCAAGCATTTTCTTTTCAGTCCCATTCTCTACCCATTGACAGAGTTATCATTTTCTGGCATTATGCTTACCCCTAAAAGCAGTTCTTGCAGAATGACATTATATATTAACCCCCCGACATGGGTGCCAGAGTGTGCATTTTACTTGGCACACGCACCTTGGGGTGGAAGGCAGGGAAGGGGCTGGGGCTGCACTGCCACAACAAGGATCAGACCCCTTGCAGCTCCCCCACCATCTGCCCCCGCACACCAACATCTTACAAGCCAAGTTGCAGGTGTTTTCAGCACTCTGTCCAAAAACATTGCTGACCCCTGTATTATCAGAAACAGACCGACTGGCACCATGCCATCATTTCTACTTTCTAGGATTTACATCATAGAGAGTTGTTAAATGAATGGGGATAAAAATCACTGCATGTAGGTCATTGGTGGGGTGGCTCGAATCTGATTTATGCTCAGAAGAAATCTCCCAAATACCTAAGGCAACAAACCTAGAAACTAATCAGAGATGTTTGTAGTAAGTAACTAGATGTTAACATTCAAATTCATATTGAATACTGAATAGCATAATCTCAATACTTGCAGTCCTAGTCATTTTGTTATGTTACCTTACAAAACAACAAGTGATGAGCCCATCCTTTTTCATACCCTTCAATAACACAAAACCAAGACAGTATTACATTAGAGAGATGGTAGGAAAATGTGGAAGAAATACAAGAAAATGTTAGGACTCTTCACAAGAAATATCCATAGCTATGTTTGAGGAGGAAAAAAAATGTTTTCTACATTTTTATTTCTACATTCATTTATGAAATCTGAAATGAAAATGTGCATGTAAAAACAAGGAGGAGGATGACATTTGACTATTGGCTACAACCATTTTGGCCTCCCTCCCTCCCATTGCTGAATTAGTGTTGGGAAGACTTTTTGACTAGGCAGCTCTAATGAACCCTGAACTTTTATATTACAAACTCATTTATTTAGGGTTTTCTTCAACCATCACCAATATTGTTTGGGTTTCAAATTTAAGGAGTGACATACTGGAACGAGAGAGAATGTGAGAGCTGAGCATTCTAGTGATGCTTAATGTACAACAATGGGACTATCCACTTCA
Source organism: Gavialis gangeticus (assembly GCF_001723915.1). Taxonomy (NCBI): domain Eukaryota; kingdom Metazoa; phylum Chordata; order Crocodylia; family Gavialidae; genus Gavialis; species Gavialis gangeticus. Next base: position 168,537,574 of record NW_017728992.1, on the reverse strand, counting down.
TATCATCAGCACACAGAATGCAGAGAACACCACGCAAACCCCAAGTTGTGATTACCAAGATCACAGTCAGTGTGGCATTTTAAATGAAACATGCAAGCAATCAGAGATTCCCACAAATATTTTTAAAGAAAAAGCTGCCCACTTTAGTAATATTCCAATTGTTAGCCAAGTGAATAGGAAAACTGATATCCACCAAGTCCCAGAATACAAGAACTAATTAACAGGAGACACATCTAAAACAAACCAGAGGAATTACTTCTTTTTTTTTTTTAAGCACATAATTAACTTGCAGAACTCATTGCCATATGAGATTGTAGAGGCAGATGTTACAAGCAAGTTCAGTAATGGATAGACAGATTCGTGGAGTAGAAGTTCATTAGTAGTTATTAAAAAGAACAGTCGGGGAAGTCACCTGGTATCCCTAAACTAGAAATGGTTGCTGCTAGGGAGGGTATGGCAGAAAATGGATTAGTCCAGATGTCCTGTATATATACTTTCTCTCTAAATTGTTTATAACTGCCATTGGGTTAGCTGGGTCATTATTCTGACTCGGTATAGAAGTTCTTTTCTTATGTGGAGAATAGGTAACAAAATACGTAGACAAAAATGAAATTATAGATGATTTTTTTCAATTCCTAATACAAAACTGTAGCTGTAAAAATGAGAAGTCCCATCTGTAATAATATTCAGTCTTTCACAAACAGTGTTGGCAGCAGGTATGTTTCGGGGGGGTTGGATGGGGGAGAAATCACAATAATCCCATAGATTCAGACTTGAAAGTATTTTCAACATTTTGCAAGCAGAAACAGTTTAGTAGCAGGCAGCTGGAAGTAAAAGTAAATTAAAAATGTAACTACAGTAGACTCTCAAGAATTCTAATTTATGAATGCGTGAGAATGTGTAGGGATACTTAGCACCCTAATAAGGAACATTTGCATGTCTTTGCAGGCTTTCAACTAATGTTAAATCACCCCAAGCAAGTTCTCTAGTCCTTTAGAAATGTCCACACATTTCTTTTTGAACATATTCACATTCAGAGAGGACTCCAGGAAAGCCAAGGGGCCATATTCACTGATGTGACTTGAGTGAAGTGAAGAGAATTATTAGTTAGAGCTGTTATCAAACTGAAATTTTCACTGGAGGGAAATTCCATATTTTGCAAGGGTGTGTTCTAACCTGGGATAAAAAAAGAATGAGAACCTGAGACTTTTTATTTTTACAGAATGGAAAGTTCTGAGTCAAACATGAATTATTTAGCTTCCTCATCCTGGCCCATTTCCCCAGGCAGCTGCTTTCTGGAGCTTCCCTTTGGAATCAGGAGGCATATCTACATGAGCAATTTTTGTGCATGAATAGACTCCGGGGCTTATTGCCCCAGAGTTTATTGCTTCCACATGCACCATTTTAACATATAAATACAAGTAGTATCCTGCTCTGGAGTACGTTAGTTTACGCTGGGCTAATTAGGGGTGCACATGTAGACACCAAGACATTCACTGTGCAGCTAGTTAGTCAATTGTGCAGTAAACATCTCATGTAGACGTACTCAGGGAGAACAAAAAACAGCTACCAAGTTGGTGGCCAGAGGAAAGTGCTTCTTGTGAGAGTTCGTGCCGAATTATATAAGGACTGAATTAA
>NW_017728992.1:168534390-168535925 GCF_001723915.1 Gavialis gangeticus | reverse complement strand
ATTACGCTAGGCCTTGCTTAGCATGAGCACTATCTCACACTTCTCAGAGACTCAAGGAGCTCAGGTTAAATGAAGAGTCTATAGAAATTTACATAATACCACAAAATGTTTCAACTCCATTGAATCTATATTTCTCAATGAAACAAAAACTGGAGTTCTGTTTTTATCCAGGAATCATTTTAGCTCTAACCACCGGCAGAGACCATCCTGAAGATAGGTTTATTGAAAGAGGATGAAGAAACAGTCCTCTTAAACATTCTTCTTATCCACTCACATACACATCCATGTATCTAACGGTAGCTGCATGTTCCTGCAATGCATGCACCTCTAAAAGCTGAAGAAACCATTTGTGGGTACACCTCCCTTAGCAATTACAAAGGGGCTGTGTCTTCATCAGTATCCCATATGTGGAATGAAAGTAGCAACTGGCCACAAATGCAGTCCAGTCCTGAAACTCACACACACAGGAAGTCATTATAGAGCCCGAGTACATTAATAACTTAATCTTTGAAAGGTTTCACCATTGTAAAGTCAAATTGCATGCTCAGAAACCTGTGCACTGCTTCTAGTAAAGCTAAGGGAAGATGAGCAAGTTAATCCAAAAGGTAGATTTGGGCCCTAAGAGAATACTGAATTAAGTAAATGCTACAGGGATTTACTAAGGGCATGTGTAGATGAAACGATATTTCCCATTAACATCGACCCAGGATTTCCTGCTGCTCTAAAGTTCATTTAGCACCTTAAATTAACACTACTCAGAGATGTGTTAAGAAGTTAAATGCCAACAAATACACTAATCATATTTTCTACTAGAAGTAGTGTGTGATGTTATACTAGATAAGAGTCTGTAATGATAACCATTGTGCCACCAAGACCACTACAAGAAACTCAAGAGATCTTTTACAAACTAAATGCAATACCTAGTCTGTCATCAGGACAAAACATAAAACACACACAAGTGCCCCTCTGACCCACCCCAAGTTAGGGGAGGCATCAGAATCACCCCCCACCTCCCTGAAGTCTGTGCCCCTGCAGCATTCCCATGCCAGGAGCTCCAAAGCAGTCCCTAGCTGCAGCTGCTGCTTTAAACACAGCACCCGCAATGTCATCAGCAGCTCAGCTGAGACTATGTAGGAGATCCCAGTGCAGGTAAGGCTGCTGCCTCCCCCACCAGGACATGCTTTTAAAAGTGCACACCTTCCCCCACTGTCAGAATCTGTGTGCTCTCCCCACCAATCTTGGAACCCCTCCACCCCAATCTCAGAACCCACGTGGTCTCTCCCCTGTTCTCAGAACTGTGCTGTTACCTCTCAGCTCCATGTTCTTGGGGAACCCTGACAGGACACAGACTCTCTGCCTCACAAAGAATCCCGCCCCCCCTCCTCTACCTAAACAGAAACTGATTAAGATGCAGTGAGAGACGCACCTAAAACCCTCCAGATAAGGGTGACAAGAGTGAAACAACTACCCTAGGTCTCATTTGCATCCAAGATGGAACCAGATGACCATTCATTTACATGAGAGATGGCAAACAG
>NW_017728992.1:168515743-168534034 GCF_001723915.1 Gavialis gangeticus | reverse complement strand
GTGACTGGAGGAACCCAGCCCCACTGAACTGAGTCCTGCAAGATAGCTCCATTGGGGGTGAGGGCTTGCAGAAGGGAGAGATACAGCTCCATATAGAAACACAAGTAACACAAGCAGCACATTGATAGAATTACCAAGACCCTAGAAACATATCCCAAATAAATGAGCACACCCCAAAGTAATGGGCAAATCTGGTAACAGTGCCCCCCGCGGTGGAACACACCAGTCTCCCCACTCCTCTCCCAAACCCCACATACTTAATCCCTTGCTCTTAGAACCACACTACAAGCCCACAGTCAAACCCATGTGCTCCCTCCCCCTGCTCTCACAACCATACCACCCCCTTGAAGGGTTTGCCCCACGTGCCAACTCTGCTTGTTATGTGCCACTGCATAGGAGTTTAGAAAAGAAAATAAAAACACACCAAATACTGTAGGATAAAAACAATTAATCTTATACTATAATGATTGCATGCAACTGCACAGAGATTTGATTAGAGGAAGCAAGAAAGTACGGTGCACAAAAATCCTTTAAAGAAAGTAACTCTAACCACAGTGGTTAAGCCAAAAACAAGGGGTTTGGGGGGAGGAGGGAGGTTGTTTTTCAGTTAAATTGCAATTCAAACTTGAAATTATATAAGTAATAATATCTTACATAAGAACACTGGTCAGCATCAAGGACTTTTATTTTACCCTTCAGGTGATCAGATCAGAAAACACCAACAGGTTCCTCCAAGAGACAAGTGTGATTTGAATAGCTACCAATGATCTCAGTTTTTACAAAATTGTAGATTAAGTCAGTAGGGATCATTATGAATACCTTGCCTGACCTCCTGTACAATCCAAGCCACAGGATTTGACTAATTTCCATTTCAACTAGAGCATGTAAACATCTGACCTTGATTTCCAGTGCTGAAGAATTTATCACAACCCTTGGTAAGTTTCAATTGTTAATTACTTTCACTCTTAAAAATGAGATATCTCATTCTCTCCTACACTAACGAGTCTCCTATTATCAAGTATCTGTTCTGCACATAGGTACTTAAAAAGTATGATGAAATCAACCTTTAACCTTCCCTTTGATAAACTAAACAGGTTTGAGTTCCTCAAGTCTTTTATGATAAAGCATATTAGTCAATCCTTTAAGTGCTGTGGTTCTTCTCTAAGACCTTTTTCATTTGTCAATATCCTTCTTAAATTGTGAAAAACAAAACCATGAGGATTAGTCCAGGCACATCTCTCCCCAGCACATCTTAGCAAGTATTTACTATTTATGTATCCAAATATTCCATTAACCCCTTGGCCACTGCATAGCAAACATATGTTCAGCTAATTATCTACTATGACCTCCCCACCTTCTGGGTCCCAGGAGAGTTCCCTATCCCATCAATATGATCTATATTTTGAGTTCCTGAAGTTTAAGGTGACCATTCTCAAATGCATACTATATGCTTGCACGTAATTTACCAAGGAATCCACATGACTTTTTCCTCTTCATTATTTACTATCTGAGTCTTTTTATACCAGCAAGCTTTGTCAGTAATGTCTTTATGCTTTTTCATTCATTCGTTCTTGTGCCACCTTTCCCAACAAAGGCTCAAACCAGCTCAAAAATAAGAGGAAAGAATAATTATAAAACAGAAATTTGACAAGAGCGAAAAAAAAGAAATATCTTAAAAGGAAAATAGAATGTCCGTGAAAAACAGAGTCCCCACCAAATAATATCTCAACCTAGCTTTGTTTGCTAAATACCTATCCAAATGAGAAGGTCTTACATTGCATCCAAAAGATGTCCAGGCTCAGGTTCTGGTGGACGTGAAGAGGGAGTTCCAAAGCTGAGCAGTAACTGCCAGGAATGACCTTCTATACATTTTTGCCAAGATGACTTGGCGTACTGATGGCATTTGCAGGAAGTTGCTCCTGGCTAACCTTTAAGATCACAATAGGATATAAAGTCAAAGTAGTCCCTTATGTATGTAGTGCCCAGGCTGTTTAGAGCCTTATAGGTCAAAACCAGCACCTTGAATTGCACACAATGCATATACTGGAGAGATCTGAAGAAAGTGCAGATGCTAGAAGACTGGAGTTATGTGCTCCTGGCAACCCACACCTGTCAAGACCTAGGCTGTCATGTTCTGCACCAGCTACAACTTCCAGATGGTTTTTAAGGGCAACCCCATGTAGACCTCATTGCAGTAGTCCAACCTCGATATTACAAATGTATGGATGATGGCAATCAGATCCAGTTCTGAAGGAAAGTGTTGCAGCCATCTCATCAGATGGAGTTGGTAAAAAGAGCTCTAAACTACTGCTGCCACCTACAGATACAAGTGCAGCAGTGGATCCAGGAGCAGCCCCAAGGCTATAAACCTGAGTGACAAATGGAGATTGAATCGTATCAATGTTAGGTGTCCCAAGCCCTCCCCCTCCCACCCGAAGTCAAGTGGTTTGGCCACCACCCTCACTTCTGTCTTGTCTGGATTCAGTTTCAATTGATTCATCTGCATCCAGTCCCAAACTGTAGCCAAGTACTGGGAAAGGACTGGGTCTGTAGAGCTAGGACAGAAAAGAAAGAGATGTAGAGCTGGGTGTGATCGGCATACTGATGGCACCTCACATGAAATCTCCATACAAATCTTAAATGCCCTCATATACATATTGACAAGAAAGGGCTACAAGAGGGAGCTGGGGGGGACCCCACAGGAGCCTAGCGATGATGAGCACTCACCCATCACCACCCTGCTAGGAAAGAGTGAAACAAATTTAGACCAATCCTATGAATACCCAAAATTCTGTTGACATACAACATATATAATCATCAGGTTTACTTGTTCCTAAGTAATCATGTATATGTATGTGCATCATCAGATGAATCTTTCCAGATGTGTGATACCATTATAGTATTAGCATTTTGGTGTCTCCTGCACTTCTCATGGCAGGTTTCAATCAGACTGAGAATGTAGCTTTTCCCCCCTTCACATTATAAATAGGTGCTTTCTGCTCTCTAGTGCAATTTGGTGGTATTGATGGCACTTGCAGGAGGTTGATAAAACATTACCACATACTTTATCTGTTAGAACATTGCTCGAAGATGATTTAGGTGTTAGAAATTTGGAAGTAGATAATGGTACAAGAGTGTTCTTCTTGGCACTCTCAAAGGGTACCTTCCTTTTGTCTACTTGTAACTTCCTGAATAAGATATAACCATCAATTGTAATATTTACTTAATACAGATCTACCTATCAGGTTTCAGTAGGTCAAAGCTATGCTTATACCTGAGCAGTTCCAGTACCCAACATCATAACTTAGTCCTAAGAAAATCTATGAATCTGTCCTCTATAAAATGCAGATTAGCTTTATTACTGAAATAAATGCCATATATACTGTACAAACACCTGACTCCATAGCAGGTTGCCAATGTCTACTGAAAATATTTTACACCTTGTACTCCTTCCATCTGTTCCCTTCCAGCATCTTCTACCTTCTGTCATTCTTCACTTACAGAAAAGATCTCAAGTCACTGCTTTATAAACCCCTGCTAATGCTTTTTGTATTCCAATTTCTTAATCCTGGACACTTAACAGAAGATTCTTTCAAGCAAGCATTTATTTCCTTTCACAAGATAACTTGACTCCAGATAAGCAAGGGCCATGTTTTTACAAAAACCAAGTCAACCACACCCCTATTCATTACTGTCCAGACAGAACACTTGAAGCACTGGTTATCCTTCTCCTAAAATTTGGAAATAAACATTCTTCACATGGCCCACTGCAATTTTATCCAAGATGTTTACTCACAGCATACTACCATGGACTGGTCAAGCAACCAGGAATCCAATCTTCCAGAGTTGGCTGTCAAACAACTTGCAAATAAAATGCTTTTAAGTAGACAGTGAATATCCAAACCTGCAACAGTAGCACTAGAATGGACAGATCTTTAAATTTAGCCATGTTGCCTGCAGTAATTTAAGTGCATGTTAAACCTTTAAATACTCCATAATATGCTTCGAAGAAAGGGTAAGAAAAAGAGTTGAAAGAGTGACCAGAAGGGTTTGGGAGAGACCTTGTTTCCCCTAGCACCCCCTGGCATAACAAGGAATAACAGCCATAAATTATTGGAGAGTAGATTTAGATTAGATATCCGTAAGAACTACTTCACAGTTAGGGCGGCTAGGATCTGGAACCAACTTCCGAGGGACGTTGTGCTGGCTCCTACCCTGGGTGTCTTTAAGAAGAGGCTTGATGCCTACCTGGCTGGGGTCATTTGAGCCCAGTTTTTCTCCTGCCCAGGCAGGGGGTCAGACTTGAAGATCTACAAGGTCCCTTCCGACTCTACTTTTATGATTCTATGATTCTATGACATGCAAGTTAAGTCCCCACCCAAGGGAGAAGGTTGTCGCTGTCAGCTACGCTCTGTAAAAATTCAGCCAGGCTCTGAAGCCATTCCAGCCCAACAGTGGGGGCACAGACATCAATTAGGTGGAGGCAATTTTGCACTACCAAGATATGAACAGTTGGCAGTTGACTGGGGACAACTGCTTGGGCTACTGCCCCTTCAGGCAGCATGCCAGTCGGCTGGATTGGCTGCATCAGTGTATGTTTCCTACAGAAAGGCAACAGCTTTTTCTGGCACAGGAAATCAAAGAGAGCCATCTGCTGCACAGGGAGACTCCACCCATTGGCATTGAAAGGACCAAAGGCCATAGCAGCCATGCATGAAGGGTGTAAAAAGGGAGACAGGCAAAGCCAAAAGAACAGAAAGAAACACCAGATAGGAGCAATCAGGCAGGATAGGAAGAAAACAGGTCTGCAGCTTGCCAGACTGCGCTTCCCTCAACAAGGGCTCAACATCACCGGCAAACTTGCTTAGGCAAAAGCTATAATGCTGCATCCCCAAAGTGGCATGCAGCACTGCTGCTGTGTCCTTGGCAGAAAGCACAAATGTTTCAGGTTCTTGGAACCATTTATGAATTTGCTGTGCAACCTTCCGGTGGTTCTTGGTCTGGTTAAGAAACTCAATAAGGTGTTCAGAGTAACCAGCACTGGGAGTTTCCTCAGAGGCACGAAAAGTGGGGTATCTTAGCTAAATTAGGGGAAGCCACCTCCTGAAGTACGACTTCCATCAACTCATCCTCAGAGGCAGAATCAAAATCTGACCTTGAGGAGGAGGAGCTGTACATGTCAGGCACAGAGAGTCACCAAGTCGGGGGGGGGGGAAGGGTACTTGCCCCCTGACCAGGACTCTCAGCATCAGGTCCTGTGGGAGCAGCATCCTCCAAGGGATTCTGGGGGGGACATCAGTCCCTGATCTCTTGGGGTGGATGCTCTCCTGGACCAGGCACTCTTGCTCCTGGAGCCACTTGTAGCTCCCAGAGGTCCCAACCTCCATATCAATCTCGTCAGGTTCAAGGAGCTGAGAGGCAGGTGGAGGGTCATTGGACTCCCCCCACCCCCCAGGTCACCCCTGACCACTACAGGCTCTGGAGGGAATGCTGAGGAGGCAGGCACAGGGCCAGGTACTGCTCACTAACCTCAACTCCCCTCAAAGTGGTGGGGAGGTCTTGAGGGGATAATGAGGCCTTTTTAAAAGACCCCTTCTGTTTCTGGGACCTGCCCTTCCCAGCATGAAAAGCAAAAACCTCCCCTAAGAGGGGAGGAAGAAGATGGCAGGTCCACCACCACAGAGTTAGCTGACTCTGATGACATGGGGAGTAGCTGGGAGGAGGGCCCATCCCTACCACCCAATGGGGCTGCCATACCAGGAGGTGGACGAGCCATCTTCGGGCACAGCCAGAGGCAGCTCTGCCACAGCCAGCTTGTTCTTCAGGCACTGGGTAGCCAGATGGGACCTGCTGCCACAGCAAAAGCATGAGGTGTCCCCAGTGGCAAGGTAGACCTTGAAAAGCTGCCCATCGATCAGGAATGACATGGAGTGGGGCAGGCCCTGACCCCCTGTCAAGAAGCACGAACATCTGCTATTTAAAGGACAGGACACACTGGAGCTCAGGAACCTTTTTGCCAAGTAGCAGTCTATGGACCAGCCCTGTAACCATTAACCATGCCATAAGGGTGCAGGCAGTTGGTGAGCTCACCATCTGAGAGAAATGGAGGGACATTGGAGGCCACCACCTGAATGGCCATTGTGTCTAAAAGCATTGCAATGCAAGAAACACCCCCAACAGACACACCAGCTACCATGATATCATGCACCAAAGCAGGGGAGCTGAGGAAAATGATAGGGACTGAACTCACACAGGGAGCATAAAGAACATTTTTGCAGCCTACTAGTGCCCCACAGCCGTGGCACATTCCTTCACTCCAATGGAAGGAGGGGCATGAAGCCAGAGACCAAAACTCTGGCCCAGAGGAGCAGAAGCCCCAGCAGTGAACTGCTAGGAGCCGTCTTGAGCCATTCCAGTAAAAAAAAGGGTGAACCCTGCAAGGAACCAGAGGGGTGGGGGGTGGGCAGCCCTCTGGCTGCAGGGAGCAAAGGAGCTGGAAACTAAACAAACACCAGAGGAGAGGAGAAAGGTGAGCAGTGTAGCAGGGGAGAGAAGGGGAAAGAGAAAGCAACAGAGCAGCAACAGTGAAAGGGGAGAAAACAAATGAACAAAAAAAAAACAGGGAGGGGGAGGGGGAGGGGAGGAGGAATGGGTTATTTCAGGAGAAAGCATTTTAAAAAAGGTGAAAAAAGGCAGGAAAAAAGTAATGAAAAGTGGGGGACTATAGTGAGAAAGGGGTCAAAGCTGTTTGGGGGAGGAAAAACAAAGCAAGAGAAGGAGAAAAGCTCACAGAACAGACACAGGTTCCCAGAGCTCAGAGGAAATACACCTGTCAGTGGCCATTTTGAAAGGAAGGAAGGAAGGAAGGAAGGACTTTGACTTTTTAGCTACTTTATTCAGGGGTTCAGGGTACAAGAAGCCAGCCCCTCTGGGGTCCAGGTGCAATATACAAAGCAAAGACAGACACATCACCATCAAACCAAACTCACCATGCCATTACATTCATAACATCATACTGTGACAGACACCTTCACAGTATTACACGCCATGCCTAACATGCCGTTATGCAGTCGGGACACCATGCCGCACGGTTGTACAGACCAAAGCCCTCTATAAACAAACAATTCCTACCCTGCTCTATCCAATAGTACAATAACAAAACCTTCAACTACACACACAAAGGAAAAAAAGCAAAAAGCAGCTTGGTGAAGGCCCAGGGCATGGCAGCAGCTTGGAGTTGCAATCCACCACCAAGCCTGTTCAGTCACCCAGACCAGTCATGACATCAGAGCACATAATGAAGACGGCTGTCCTCCACATGGTACAGTGCCCCCTCAAGGACCCAGCACACCAGAAAGGTGGGCACTGCCTGCCAGAGTACAGCATGCTCAAACTCCAGTGAGAGGCACACCTGTACAAGGAGGCTGAAAAGCCACAGGGCATCGTCTGAACTGATCCTGGCAAGCCAGTTGCAGCAGCTATTGAGGATGGCCATCTTGGCCTGACCCAGAAGAAAATTGGCCAGGTAGCAGGGCACCAGCAGACGGTGCCCCGTTTGGCTGCCCGGTACAGGTAGGAGCACAAGTAGGAAGGAAGGAAGAAAGGAAGGAAGGAGGTTGTCGGCCACAAAAAACAATTTAAAGACAGTGACGGCTATCCTGGTTGACAGGCATTCCACAAATTAAGCCCTTCCCCCTCCTCAAGTGCCACTCTGATCCCCTTCTCCTGCCTAATCTACTGCTCTACTCTCTGCCCCTACCCTCCAACCACAGTGACTGCCTGTATCACACGGGGCATGGGTTGACCACACCGTACAAGAGATTCTATACACCACAATCCCTTTAATACAAATCAAGAGCCTAGAATAGCATAGAGAGGCTATGCAAGCCCCAAATTCAGCTGGGAAGAAGTCCCTCAACAAAGGAACTGAGGAAGATGGCCCCAATCTATGGACTCAATCAAAAGGTATGGCACTAGCCTCAATGGTTCTGAGGATTCTCAGTTTTTTCTTTGTGTTATTTTTTAGCTCTGGTCCCCGAATGACGCCTAAACTCAAATATTCTCAAGAGGTTGGCCAACATTTCTGAGGTAGGCAAACAGTCACGTTGATACTGTTTGCAATTTCTCCACCCTGTCCTTTTCAGTTTCAGGTTCTGTGAGCTATTCTTGTGAATGGAGTTTGAAATGAAAATCAAAAAGGGTTGTGAAGAGCATCAAAACATTGTTAGTTTTATTTGAACAAATGTTAAGACATTTTTTGCAGTACTCAACTGCTCTATTTGTGACACTGCCTGCCTTGGATGTTATACTGTAGGGGAAAATCCCATGTTCAGAGAAGAATGAACTGATTTCACAGAAAATGGAAATATGAAAAGTTCCTATGTTTGAACACATACATGAATATAAGACCCTCTGTTGAGTTAGATCACACTTTTAAAAAAATGACCTCATGTGTAAAACAATCCAAACACTTGAACCAATAAAAGTTAGGATTTGGGGGGAATAAAAGAAACTTGCATCACAAGGAGCCTGTGTCAGATTCATTCTGGTGCTTCACAAGCATAACATACTACAGATAAAAAGTGGAATCAACTCTGGCTATGGGAAATTAATTTTATTTGTAACTTTTACTATCATACACTGTATTCAATTATGTCTGTGCAATGAAGTGAAGGCTCAAGATTTACCACCTAAAGCTATTCCCACTGAATTCTTCCTCGTGAGAAACACAAACACTGGAGCGTATGTGGTAATTAAGTGCAGATGTGATTATTTGACAAATAATCATAACAAATAATTGTCACTTCCTTGTTTAGAAACCACTAATTTAAAACATGTGCATGCTGACCTAACCTTGCTGATGCACTTTCCTTTCATTTAGGGGTTTCAAACTGTTATCTTTTCTACAAAAAACTAACCCTTTGTTCTCTTGTTGTAACTTTCCATTTCAAAAACAGTTGTTCTTCTCAGAAGTGTTTTCTAAACTGGCTTCTGTTTTGCAACACTTGTCATGAAACGCCACTTTAGGAAAGCTGGGCAGAAGGATATAGACACTAAACCAATAGCTATTCCATTCATTTCAGAAAGTCCAGCGACACTAGTTTAAATTAGGAGGATAATTCCATTCCTCCAGATACAAGGCATAGATATTTTCAGTCAGTCACCTTAAATACAAGTAAACTTTCATGAAACAACAGCCTGTCTCCCCTCAGAGTGTGCACTGAACTATTCATACATGAGCACGCTCCGGGGAAGATGGGCATCTCTTACTCAGGCTGTTGAACAGTTGTCACAGAATTACTCATGTGAATAATACATTTGCAATATGGCCTTTATGAAAGGTGCAGCAACAGAAACAAAATGCTGGCAGAGACATACAAATGGAAAAAAAAACTAGACCACATGTAAACAGAAACAGCCCCAAATAAATGTTCCTTCCCAAAGAGAAACTCTTCTAAACTTTATATTGCTCAACAGCCAAACGTGGATCCAATTCTGGCATGAAATAATAACCCCTATTTTTATAATGGAGAAAGCCAGACCTCAATTACAGTTTTAGAAATTAGAGGAATGATCTTCCCCTCATTTAGATGAGCACGGATCAAGAATAAATCCCATTTAAGTCAATAACATTAGACCAACACAAAGAAGGAGTCTTGGGGACTGTATTTTAATTTAGTGGTAACGACTGAAATAGTGTATGTCTAAGGTTATGCATACTGTGTAGCAGTGTTTATCTTAAGAGCATATTGTTTATCTGTACTAAAAATGTTCAACCCAACCTTCAAACAATATAATTTAGGTTCTCAATCAAGTATTAGTATAGAGTGTTTGGAAAAAACAGCAGAATCTTGATGAATGTGTGTGTCAAGAACACTGTTTACTTTTTAGTTTTCCTTCACAATCTGGAATTTAGTGTTTGCACTGGGTGTCCAGTACACAATATAATTTGATGATTGTGAGCAATATGCATTTTAATTCATTGTTACAAACTTTCATAAGCATGACATCATGATAAATGGAAAAAAGATGTAACCTAGAATTAAGACTTGTGAATATTCTATGTGCTGTCCCATAGAATACAAATGAAATTACAGCTTTTCCTTAAAATAACAGCAAAAAAGTTACGGGACTGTAAACCTTATCAATGCATGATGCATTTAGTATTTATTCCATATTGTACTTAGTCATTCAATTGGTACAAGCTTACTCAGATGTGCTGGAGACTACGTGGAAGAATCATATCACACCCAGAATCTGCCCCCCAAAAAGATTCTGGCATTTGGGAGGAGAAGGGTGGAAATCCTGCCAGCGCTCACTGGTGTAACAGTGGAGACAGTAAAGCATGCTTCCCATCAACGCTCTACATCAGGGGTGGATGCCCCCTGGCACAAGTGCTGGAGTGTGACATGCAAAGGTTTGGCATGCACACCTTGAGGCAGATGGTGGGGATGGGGCTGCAATGCCACAACAAGGGTTGGACCCCTCGTGGCTTCCATGCTGTCTGCCCCAGCATGCCAACATCTTCCAAGCCAAGGTTGTGGTTGCTTTTGGCACTCTTCCCCAAAATGTTGCTGACCCCTGCTCTGCATCTTTGGTGGTGAGGGATGCAATGCCCCCAATCCTACATCTTGTCTTTCTTTCAGGCAGCCAGCCTGGGCAATACTACTAGGAGAGCTTGGGATCCCCAGCAACACTGGGGATGGGCCCTGAAGAACAGAGTCCCTGCTTCATATGCTCTCCAATAAAGGCTAAGAGTAAATCTGGCCTCTTCCTACACTTAGCAGGTTAAAACCAGTGCAGGAAGCAGCTGGTGTTCTTCTCCCCCTGAAATAATATTCCAAATTGTTTTTCCAAACCATAGTTGGAAGAAGTTTTTCACAGTCCTGTGAGGTGGTTTCAAAGAGCAAAGCTCATTTCTAATCAAACCTGAGGAAAATGTATTCTTCTGAGAGGAGTTCTCAGGGAAACACTACCTCTTCACTCAGTAGTTGAAATTCCCAGTACAGAGACTCCAAGCTGCCTACCCAGTAAAAAGTCCACCAGACAAGAGGCCAGTCTTCCAGCTGGTATAAATAACATGGCTCTACTGACTTCAAGGTAGCAACACTAGTTTTCAGCAGTTACAGATCCTGTGAAAATGACATGCGTGTTATAGTTTGTTCAAAACCCACTGCTCTGTTGTTTGATATCTTCACTGAGATATTACACTTTCCTTTTGATATTCTTTCTAATACTGGGCTGTAATAATTGGGGGCTATACCCAGGTGGTGAACTCAACCGTGGGAAGTAGGCAAAGTTCCAAAATTGATATTATAATCTGAAACAATGAGTCAATAGGAGAGGTATGAAATGGAGACAGAGGCCATGTCCAGACAAGTGTGGACTTTTGGTTTCCCAGGGACAAGTAGCAGCGACTCACCTTGTGCTGCAGCTACTAGTCCCTGGGAAATGCCCGTGCCATGTGTGCTTACCCCGAGGGCAACTTGTGCTGGCCCCAGCAGTGTTACCTGGGGTCCTGGGGGCCTCCTGGGAGCCTGGGACTGGAGCAATAGTTGTGGGAACTGACCTGCTAGTCTGGAGTATCCATGCCTGCCCAGTCTTCCCCACCTCCTTTTCCTCTAATCTCCCATGAAAATCAACACGAGCCATATTTTCTTCACTTTTTACTACTGTATCGCCTCTGTCCCCCATTGTATGCATCTGTTTTGTTAAACAGGGAAAAGGAATTCTCCATTCCTTTGTCCACCACTCTCACAGCAATCCAAATACCAACAATACTAATCTTTTACTCACCATTAACAGGGACTGCTTGACAGAATAAGGCTCTAAGCAATGTCCTGGCTTTAAAAAAATATGGTTTAGATGGGTTTTGATTGTTTGTTTTATGTAATCATTCAGTTTCAACTTGAACATGTCTTATATTTTGTCTTTGATTCTTTTTATCCTATGTATCCCAACCATTTAAGTATTTTGGCATGTATCTTCTAGTAAATTTGCCATGGAATCAAGCCATACCCAAAACCCCAAACCACATTTAACTGTTCAGTCTTATGCAGTGATGGGGTCATGTTAACACCTTTGATTCTCTGAGCCAATTTAGTCCATTGAAATTAACACAAAAGAGCTTAAGTTTCCATAACACCTTTGTTTTTAAATGTGTCATTTAAGTATGTCTACTGGAAGGAATTGTTTAGGCCATTATATTCTATAGGGAGAATTCTATTTTCTTAATAAAGTGGATGATGTTTCATGTTAAAGAAGAATATTTCCCTCTGAAATATAATGTAAACAGCAAGAACTAAAGTGGTGACAACTACTCCAGCAGACACATAACCAAAGGGAAGTTTCTCTGACAAAGCATTTAAGGTGCTTAGATCAATATAACTGAATTTGATTACAATATATTCTTCCCATTGCAGGAGAAAAAGTAGCTTTTTCCCCAAAAAGAAAAGAAAAGAAAAGAAAAGAAAAGAAAAGAAAAGAAAAAGAAATCCCTGTGGTATTATTCCTTCCCTTCAATTTGAAAGCTGTTAAATATGAAGACAGCACCCTAAGGATCTGCTGTTTCAAAGTTAACTGGGTGGGAGGGAGAGAAGTATCTTCTCATTGCATGCAGTAGTACTTTCACATATATGGAGGGTGAAATGTTAGCCCCTAGCAGTCTAGGTTTTACCTACCCCAAAACAATGTGGGTCAGAAACAAAAATCACAAGGAACTGCTCTGCAGACAGAGCCAACCCTAGGGGGGCATGGGGCCCGGGGCAAATCAGCCTGTGTGAGGCCCCCTTAACACTGCACAGGGCTATGGTACTCCCACAAAGTGGGGGGGTCTCTGTGCTTCTTCCACAGCAGCTCCGCAGGGCCCCCCCAAAGTGCAGGGCCTGGGGCAGTCACCCCAATTCACCGTACCCTATGGATGGCTCTGTCTGCAGGCCTGATGGTATCAGTGTTTTAAGTGACTCCATATTCATTTCATGCTCAGCTGGAGCCGTGCCACTAAAAGGAAAGCAAATACCTGGGCACTCCCCAGCCATATGGATTATTCCATAGGGAAACAGGGTCCCTCTTCCTGGACATTGTCCAAGGATGTGGAACGTGGTACCATCAATCTGTCTCTCATTTTAGAGCCCTCAGTTCAATAAAAGGAAGTTCATAAGGATCAACGTTTGCCAAACACTGCCCCACACACGCACACACTGAATGTAAAAGAACTGTTTGAGTGGGGTAATGATACATGAATAAGTCAAATCAGGTTACAAGTTTCATTTACAGCTCTTAGGCCAGGTATAGACATTATACTTTAACCAGCATAAGTGATCAGAAACCGGTCTATATCCATAACAGAACAAAAGTTCAGCACATACAGAGTAATTTAAAAATGGCAAAACTTGGTCTAAGATTTGCAGCCCTACTAAAAGGCAAATGTGTTCTGTTTGCTACCTGTCTAAACTATGCCACTTCCAGAAACCTGCACAACTTAGAGTGAGTCCACCTCAAGCTTTTTGAATGTCTTTACCTAGCCTTACTGAATAAATATTTCTACTTTGACTAGTTGTACTGCTCACTTTCTCTTCAATCTCTCAGATGTCTCTTTCGGTGGTAAGATGCACTTAAAAACCCATATTAGCTGCCCTTTCTCTCTCAGTCTCCCAGAAGCAGTGAGCAGTTCAAGCTGCTTGTCTCTCCTTTCCTGCCTCCCACCTCCTGGGCTCAGAGAAATAAAACAAAAAAACAATGCAAGGCCACCACAAGAAACTACTCCCATCAATCATACTGAAGGAGACCATGATTCAGGCAAGTGTCTTGTTATGAATGGCCCAGCACCTTACATTTCAACAGCTCCTTCATAGTAAGCCCCATGTGTGACTGGTTCAATCTCTCAAAAGCTCAGGAGTGCAATTTTTAACATTCTTTAGGTTGGGGTTCACTCTCCCTGTGAAAGATCTCATTTACACCTCTGCACAGAGGTCGGGGCAGCCAGCCTAGAAGAAGTTTTTTTCAACTCAGTTCACCCATGGAGTGCAAATTATTTACTACAGAGTCTGTAGCAAAAATCACAGGAATAATGAAATGCTCCAAAGTGGAGCATGCATTCTGCTCCGTGTTCCATTCAGCAGAATCTATTTCCCAATTGCTTAAGCATGGCAAATGGTAGTTTACAAATTAAGCATTTGTTGTACATAAAGAAAAGAAAAAAATTCTTGTTAAAAACTTTTTGATTTACTCCTCACCAGCTGATATATAAAACCACATAGGCCTATTGTACTCTAAAAATTTATTTTTTCAATGAATAATTCAATTCTCTCCTAAAATTAACTTTTCCCGTATTTTTTTGAATGAATCACAAACTGATCTTGACTCCTCGTTATGTGTTGGTTACATTTAACTATTCACTAGGTGACCGGGCAATTCATTTAAACTTTATGCCTCAGTTCACCTCCGCAACATGGGGTTGATAATTACTTCCATTGTAAATTGCTTTAAGTTTTATGCATGGAAAGCACTAGGATAGGAGACAATTCTAATACATTCACAAGCCCATGTGACATATTACAGTAGAGTGTGGAATAAGAAATTTCAGTCCTTGGACTTCTCAGGAACTGTTTGCCTCCACTATTCATTATCTCTGATGTGACAGCTTCCTAGGTATTGTTTCAATTACTTAACTGAAATTTTTAAAGCAAGAGAAGAGTGAACAAAATGACAAGTAACAGAGCAATAATTAATCAGAGATCAGTGAATACTCTTGGTCATGCATAAATAACCTTGTTTGTATAGCAGTTTCGGCACTAATATGAACAGCAACCATTTACCAAACAAAGGAGAACTAGCAGAGGGCTAAAAACAGTAGGAAAACTACTTGGAATTCCAGCCCTCATTTATGAACGCTTTAAGTTTTCAATGAACTCTACGGGCATGTGCACACATGCAAGCATGTGAGCTTGCAGCAGCTCAAATAGAAGCAGTATAAATTTGAGCTGGGGCTTTTTGCCTCAGCGCACATGCTTGGACATGCACTTTCTTGTTGAGCAAATTGTGCCACCTGGGGCAAAATAACCCTGCCTGGCTCCTCCCGGATCTGCTGCCAGGGGGAGCTAGAGACCAGGGCCAGCAACTGTGCTGTCCCCAGCAGTATAAAAAGCTGCCCTGGTGAACAGCGCAGGGATACTCACTCTCAGGAGCTTCTGGGGACACCATCCCTTGTGCCAGCTGGACTGCTGAAGCAGCCCTGAGAGTTCCCTGCACCCTTCACCCACTGCAACAGTCTGGCAGTGGGGGCTGCTGCCTGGCTGTGACCTGCCGTGCACCTGTCAGACCTGGATGGGGCATCTGGATGAGGCTGCAAGGTTGGACTTTGTGTGGAAATACTGCCATGTGTGTCCCTGCCCAGCCATCTGGGCAGGTATTGCCTGTAACATGTTCCCAGTTTGGTGGCCTGCTTTGAACTGTTAAAGCATGTCCTCCTGGCCCCATTTGGCCAGGAGGTCAGCCACAGCCTGCTGGGTCCAAGGTGCCAGCTCTGAGCAGGCAGGGTCCTGCCACTGGCCTCCCTAGCAGGAATTCTGGTGTTCCCTATTGGAAAACTGAAAAATCCATGATAAAAAAATCCCAAAGTTACTCTGTAAAATACCCCAAAATCCATGTTCCTCCACAATTAAAAGATCACTAAAAAGAGAGAGAGTGATCAGTTAGGCAATGTTTTATTGATATATCTACAGTGTTAAAGGAATTTGGAAGACTACCAGTGTCATAATAATAAAGTAAACTCTAAATACATGTTTCATGAATATATATATTGCTGGCCAGGGGCTACATGCCCCGCCCTACCCCTGCTGGCTCCCCTAGCCCCCCGGATTGCTGCCCCACCTGGTCTCATCCTCCACCAGCTCCTGAAGCCCCCCACCAGCTCCTGCAGCCCCACAATGCTCCCCCGGGTCCCCCCCCAATGGCTGCCTGCCTGGCCCCATCCCCGACTTGCACCCGCAGCCCCACCATGGGCCCATCTCTGACTTATACCCCCACAACCCCAGCCTCTGGCACTTAAAAAAAAAAAAAAAAAAAAAGAAGCCTGTACTTACCAAGCAGGGGCTGGGGGGAGCTCAGGGGCCTCCTGGCAGAGCACCCCTGGGCAGCACAGGGCAACAGAGTTTTATATATCAGCTGGTGAGTGGCTGGGGCCACTAGGGCTGTCACCCTGTGCTGCACTGTGTAAGGGCACAAAGTTAGTTATATCATTTCCATATCTAACGTTATCAGTGAAGTGTGTCACTTTTTGGTTCCCTTTTTCTGATGTCTTCAGCCTACTATTCTTCAAGGCTCATTCCTTCTCCCTTTATCATCTCATGTTTTCCTTGGTCTGAGATGCTCTTCACTCTGTCATTACCAAACTATCCTCCCACAGACTAGCGATGCCTGGGCAGCCTTTCATCTCTCCAGCTTTCTTTCACATAAGCTGCTGGTAATTTATAAATCTGATAGCTGCTTTCAACAAACTGAGCTGTAGGGTATAGCACAACATGTGTTGGGGGACATCTACAGGCTGACTTTTTCCACATTCAGTTAACCAAGATGAACAATGAAGCAAATCAAAGACATCTCACATTTCCGAGCTACCTTGTTTGCCCTTCAATCAGTCTTGTCATCACTACAGAAATGAAGACAATAAATCTTCAACCCCATTCTAAATTCTCTAAAATTAATAGGACTTTATTTTAATGGTCATAAATAGCTATTTTAACTATGCATACACCATTTCTCAAAACAAAAAAATGTGATTGTAATGGGGCTTTCTTGAGGGCAGTCTGTCATTGGCCCGCCCACCTGTTTCTGGGCCAACCATCTGCCTCCTTGCCTGCTATGCCTTGATGATACATAATTATGGTGTTAATTAGGTGGGAGGCTGCCCATTCTTGCCCCGATGTCAGGGGGTGCTATCTGCAGCTCCGTTCCTTCCTTACACCACAGCCCAAGCCTTGCAGATGGCATCCACCAGTGGTTTGCACTGGGGATTTCATAAAACATACACACAAACAAATACTTACTGCACTCCAAGCCCTCACACCCCTCACTGTGGCTCCACACCTTGGGGCTCAGGTGCCTGCAGCCCTGCCTGGCCCTAGAGTCTTCCACCCCCACACTGCCCCTTCACTGGGGCTGAGGTCTGCCGCCCCATCTGGGTCAAGTGGCCATAGACCTGCCTGGCCCTCTGCCCTGGGGTATCACACCCTGTGAGGCTCAGGTGGTCACAGCTGTGCCTGGCCCCCTCTCACGGTCTCTACAGCCACAGGACTCATGAAGAGCCTGGGTGCTGCTCCAGAACCCTCCACCGACTTGGGCCCTGCCTCAGGACTGCCATAAGCCTGGGCTCCTCCTGAACCAGTTGAACCCACCAAGGATGTGGAAGCTGGGGTTATTAAGGCACCCCAAGCTGCCTTTCACTTGGGTGGTAACTGGCCTGGTATTTCCTGGGGACTCCTGCACCACTGGGAGCCCCACCACGCCACCCAACTCCAGGCAGGGTGCACTTTTAGGTCATGCCCAGGACCAGGAGCCTCCAAACCATCCCCTTAAGTTCTTGCCCTTACTTCCAGGATGTTGCATTCAGCTTTACAGCCAGGCGATGTTTCTGCCTGGCCTGCCAGCTGTGAACTGCTCTGTTTATATAGGTGGCCATAGGTCTAAAATGGCCACCATAATCAAGCACCTGCTGGCTGTTTGGTTCAGCTCTTAAACTGGCAGGCACCAACACTGCCCTGCCACAGTGATGAAGATGGTAAGAACATAAGAATTACCATTTTCTGGGTTAGACCATAGGTCCAACTTGCCTGGTACCATGTTACACATGGCAGAGTGGATACTGAAAGGGGGAGTAAACTGGATATGACCAGGGTTTTCTTCCACTGTTCCTCTCTCACTTGAAGCCTCCAGCATTTAAGGTATGGAAGGTCTGATTCAGAGGCCATATCCCTAACTCCCATGCTCAATAGCTACTAATGCCCATTTCTTCCAAGAATTTGTCCAATCTCATAGTTGGTAGGGTCAGAAGGGACCTGAGTAGATCATCAAGTCTGACCCCCTACCATGGCAGGAAGAGTACTGGGATCAAACGAACCCACCAAGGTGTTCATCTAGCCTCCTCTTAAAGACCCCCAGGGTAGGAGCCAACACCACTTCTCTTGGAACTTGATTCCAGATCCTAGCCATCCTGACAGTGAAGTAGCGCCTCCTGATCTCTAGTCTGAATCTACCCTCTGCCAGCTTGTGACTGTTATTTCTAGTCACTCCTGG
>NW_017728992.1:168508799-168510743 GCF_001723915.1 Gavialis gangeticus | reverse complement strand
GGTGCACCTCCTTCAGGGCCTATGGGGGTCCCAGTGCGGGGGGAGGGGAGTGACCCAGTCCTTGCTCAGAAAAATGGAGGCAAAGAAATTGTTAAATAGGTTAACTTTGTCATCTGGTGCGATGACCAGATTTCCTAGCATGCCTTGCAGAGGCCCCATGTTACCCAGTACCTTCTTTTTACCCCCTATCTATTTAAAAAAGGACTTCTTGTTGTCCTTGATCCGGGTAGCTAGTCCCCGTTCCATCTCTGCCTTGGCCTTCCTGACTGCCCCCCTACAGCCCCGAACAACCGAGGTATAGTCCCTCCTGGTGATAGCCCCTCCCTTCCATTAGGTGTACACCTCCTTTTTAGCTAGGAGACGTTCCTGTATGCTTTTGGTGAGCCATGGGGGCTTTTGTGCCCTCTTGCTCTCTTTTGAATCTAGCTAAACTGGCAGCTTCCACAACTTTTGGTGGCAAGGAGTTCCACACTTTAACTACATGCTGTGTGAAAAAGGTGATGATATAATGAATATATTTGTATTGATATATTAAATGAGACCAAAATGCTCTTTTGTTTGAATATTTTTTGATCATGTGAAGGATGTACAGTAAAATTCAAGAAATATTTCTACCTCTAAAAAAAACCAAGCAAGTTTCAAATGTAGTATTCAAGTGCCCAAATCCCAATGGGAAGTTAGGTGCCTTGCACTATACCACACACTATAACAATATCAAAGTAACCACAGAGAACTAACCTAAAGCAGAAACTTGTTTAAACCTATGCAGGACATCACATTTAATGTTTTAAAAGATTCCATAGGAAACAATCATTGCCTACTTTTTTGTCTCCCACCTATAAAAAGTCCTATAAAGACTTTATAAAGATGTAAAGATTTTTTTGGCACCTGCTTTTCTCCTTTTTTTGCTCTTCACAAGATCCCTACATACCATCCAGTATCATTCTTGGAAATTATATTAAGCTAAGTGGGACAGTCTACTCCAGGAATTCTGTAAAGCAGAGACATGATCAAAAGCATGAAGTCTTGTGGTAGTATTTCCTGCGGCTTGTTTATCATTCATAGCAGGCATTTCCTGCAGGTCAATGTGATCTCTCCTTTTAGAGCTTAGCTCATGAAAAATGAACAGCAATGTGATCAAAATTCTAGGCCAGTTTTTCTCCAAACAAATCTTGCTCACTTAAGTTATCCAGTCTACCCATTATTGCAACATCTACAACCTTAGCTGCATGAATGACTCGCGCCTCCTAAGCCGAGGGGGGGGGGGGCATGGCAACCTCCCACAGCAGCAGTGGCAGTGTCAGCAGTGGGGGCATAGCAGTGGTAAGTGGGGACCACCCACAGGTGGCTGCAGTGATGTTGCAACGAGGGTGGGCCAAGTGAGGACTGCCCACAGGTGGCCACGGCGGTGTCAGCAGGGAAGGGGGAGGGGTGGCAAGCAGTGACTGCCTGCAGATGCTATTGGAAGCAGCCAATCTCAGGGTGGCACATGCCCCTCTCTGCCCCCCCATGTGTAGCCTATGCTCAGCTGAAAAAAATAGGCAAAACAGTTTTCCTGAGTCTAGCTCCCAAAACCAGCTACCAGTGCTTACTAGAGCCAGTATATCATCAGCTACTTCAGGCTTTAATATGTAAAGACATGCATACACCACAAAGCAACTGTGGGAAACAGCAGAGCCCTCAAACAAGACACTACTCCAGAAGCAGTATATCTATATTTGCATGGTCCTGTGATGAGCATTGCTGAGCATCACAATTATTTAGCCTGTCCTTCAGGGCCACAAAAACATAATTGTGCCTGGCACAAGTATAAGGCATCATGGCTGAACATTAAGGTGCAACAGGATCTGGCTCTATTGGTGATTAAGTCCACTTAAGCATCTAAGTACCATCTTTTTCCACCCTGCCTGGGACCCTGAAAAAAAAAAAAAAAAAAAAAAAAAA
>NW_017728992.1:168480863-168508681 GCF_001723915.1 Gavialis gangeticus | reverse complement strand
AAAAAAAAAAAAAAAAAAAAAAAATCAAATAAATCACTAATGCAAGAGACAAGCAAGTTTCCTCCTTCTTGTTGCTTTTGCTACCTAACCTTAATGCTAACATGACTACGTGCTACAAAACCATATGCATTAATGATTTTTCAGGGATTTGGAATGGGAGAAATTTGATGGCATTTAAGTCTACTAAGGTTTTGTGAGGTGAAACATGATTTTTTTTCTCAGATTTGTTCCATGGTTCTGTTAGAGGAGTTCGACTTCTATAGGATTTTACACATCAGCAGAAATCAAAACTTGATATTTTTATGAAAATGTGTACATGTGGCCAATGGCAAAGTTTCTCTTATAACAGTGAATACATTGCCCCTCTTGAAACGCCCTTCTCTACCTAGATTCCAGGAACACAACTGGATCAGCACTAAACGGGGCTCAGTTGTTTTCAAAAGGTTCTCATCAGATTGTTCTTAATACTGGTGCAGTTATACTATTGTCTGCATGTACTGAGACAGTTCTCAAATGCAGATGATGCTTCCTTGGGTACTGAT
This sequence comes from Gavialis gangeticus, assembly GCF_001723915.1. Classification (NCBI taxonomy): domain Eukaryota; kingdom Metazoa; phylum Chordata; order Crocodylia; family Gavialidae; genus Gavialis; species Gavialis gangeticus. The sequence continues at coordinate 168,508,139 of NW_017728992.1, read as the reverse complement.
CTCTTTTCCTCCATGGACAGCCCCATTCATTTCAAGGAGCTCCATTTAGGTGAAGCCATCTTCCCATGTGGAAGAACTGAAGGACTAAGGTCTATCAGCTGCAAGGTCTGTGAAGCAGCCATACATAGCGAAAAATGATACCGCTGTTTATGCGCTTACTGTGGGGCCAGGGTGGTTTACCTGCACCCCATCTTCTGAAAGACTGGAACTTTGCTGAAGGACCTACAGGTGCCTGAGATCAGATGAATATCCTGGGGACAGCAGAGTGGGGCGTGATCCCATAAGACTCCTGCAAGATCCAGTGGATATACGCGACACACTGAGGTTTCTTTCGGATTCTGGCATAACTTTAGATTCTTGTTTTTCTGTAACCCTTGTCTAGAAGAGAGTCTCCTAAAAATCTCACACAAAGAAATATAAACTGTCTTTGTATTTAGTTGCCTAATTGCCTGTAGAAACCCAGGCAAGACCATTATACAGTTTAGGAATTCTCCCAGAAAGGCTAGACAGTATTTTGCAGCAGTCAAATTAGCACCTCTAGATTATTCAACCCTGTTTATCACAGAAGTATTGAAGCCCCTTCCAGAAGTGCATTAGACATGACTAACATGGCACATGTTGGTTTTCTCATCCTCATCTTATAGAAATGGGCAGTGGAGGTTTTTTTATATTGAATTTTCCCGAAAGTGCATATTTAGGTGTTTATGGTTCAAGACAAGGAGACCAGAGAAATTCACTTTGCACTTGAAGCAGAAGATGCTCAGGTCCTTAGTTCTTGGGCAAGCACATTCCAGTCTTGGACAGGCCGCGGAAAGATCACCTCAGAGAATTATTTATTCTAGATGTATTCTCAGCTAAGAACAGTCCAATAAACAAGGAAACCTTGGCACATCCTGCCTCAGGAAGGGGGTTGGTCTATATGACCTCTTGAGGGCCCTTTCAGACCTACTTTTCTATGATTCTATGAACCTTTAGAATGGGAAAAAATAGCTTCTTGATCACATGCAAATAAAAGCAGGTTTTTGATGTACTTTAATTACCTGCGTATTTGAACTTAGACTAATGGTTCATATTATGATCATAAACCCCTCAAATGATCAAAGCATTCTTCCATCTCAAAAAGTTCAGTCAGCAAATAGATCCTTTTGAAATTATTACAGAACAAGATGTTTTAAGGGGAAAAAAAATCTCCAGTCCTAAATGAAGCTGCATAGCTTTAAGTATTTATTTGGCTAACGGCCTGAAAAATAACAGCATTCTACAAGCCATTTGGTAACAAAGAAGAAACACAACAGGAATGGAAATGAATGAGTCTGTGAAGTTTTTTCAAAACAGCTGGGTTTCTTGGCAAAATGGAACATCTTCAGAGAGACAACGCATAGGCTAACAGGGCTCTAATTTAAACTGAAATGTGCTCCTAATTTTAAACACTACAAACTCTTGAAGACAGATTTTTTATAACCATTAGATCTAAATTTTATTTTGTAAAAGATACTTGTCTATATACACAGTATCTTGTTCACTTAAGGACAAATATAATATGATGGAGTTTGTTGTGGTCAAGAACAGGGAAATGGTTGGGGCATCAGATTTCATTGACAAAACGATCGGCCATCATTCAATTCAGTTTTAACAGAAAAAAGAAAAAACAAACAGAACAGCAGCACTGCAGGTCACCATTCCCAACAGACTGCTCATCTCCTTGTGGCCATAAATGTTTACGTACATGGCACAATAAGTTGTGAGACTCTCTCAGCAATTACATGGATCACCATGGTGTGCAGCTGTAGGCGACAAATTAGCAAGCAGCTCATGGTAGACTGATTAGTCTGTTGTGTTGATGGATTGCTTCCTTAGGCCACCTCTGCTATTGTCATCTTTGAGCCTCAGAGAAACAGTCAAGTTAGGCCTCACCACTACAACTATGCTTTTGTGAGCTGGACTAAGGTCAGATTGACTTTCTGGCTACTGGAAAGCCTCTATCAGGCTGCCCAGTGGTTCTCTATACTTATTGTGATTTTAAACTGTTAAATACAGACACTCTGCTTATGTATAATTGATTTTCAATGCATACTAAAATGCCAGCAGTCAGGGATGCTCAGGGCATTCTATGCCTTCAACCTTTGGGTATAGTTTCTTCAGCCATTTTCCTTTCTTAGCAGTAGGCCCTGCTAAATAGGCCATTTCCTTCTAGAGAAAGCTCTGCAACTCCTCTATCCCAAGCCTTCAACATGTAGTGAATTTGTTTCTCACTGTGGCTCCTTCAGTAGGTCTAGAAGGACCTGAAGCTCTGTTTGAGACTTGCCCTCTTGTGACTATACAATCAGCAGATGTTTGTAGTTACATTCTGCTAATACGGTACAGCAAAGCCTACCTGTTTATACATGTTTGCAGCATAACATGCCTATCTTGACCAAACATCAAGAATTAACTCTTCCCCAACACCTCAGCTAACAATGTTAGTATAATCTGCTAACACCTCAGTACTTTGTCTCAAGCTCCAGTCACTCTGTCTTCTCATGTCCAGCCTACACCAGCCCCCAAGAGTTAATGGTGTCGTTAACAGATCTTTCATTATTTCTTCATAGTAGCTCCATTTACTAGCTAATCATTCCTCTTTCCCAACATGTCTGCATGATCCACGGACATATCACTGCTTTCTCTCTGCACCAAGAAGTTAAGCTCTCTCAACTGAGATGGTAACAATATAAAAGTCTTTTTTATAGCCTTTTCATGAAGACAGGGAAATTCCCAAAGCACTTCATATTATACCTTCAAAAGCTGAGATAGATTGTTTCATGCCTAAGCAACTAGGGGTAAAAAGAAAGCTCCCTGAGACACTAGCAGCATGATGGCCAGCTGGGAATCAGTGGTGCATCTGGTGTAACATTCTGCTTCTGACAGTGTCAAGTAGTTCATGGTCCCCATGAATAGCAATAAGCACAAACTAACCCAGAAAAAATACCCTAAGCTTTGGACTCAGGTCAACAGAATGTACATAGGCCTCCACAACTGGAAGAGGACAACCCAAAACTAAGGGTTAACTGAATTGCTGTATAAATTTATATTGAATTCCTTCCATGGTGATAATAGAGGAAGAATACCAGAAAGGTTCTGGTATCAGAGAATAATAAAGACTGCTGCTCAATATACAGTGCAGAAACATTTTCCCCTGGGACTCTCCTTTATCTAACAGGGGCAGAGAGAGGTAGTCAGTCATGTTAGACTGAAGTTACACAGAAGGCATGGCCGTGTGGTGTCACACACTAACTTGTTCAGAGAGGCATGAGCTTTTAGGCTAGGTATAGACACTATGCATAAACCAGCGTAAGTGATCAGAAACAAGTATAAACCTGTAACACAGGGATGAGCAATTATTTGGGCCCAAGGGCCATATAGGGAGTTTTGATCAGATGTCTCAGGTTGGGTCAACACCCCTTCCACTGTTATTAAATTACCAATTGCTTAATTACAAGGGAGACTTTATAAAGAGGGATAAGGCAAGGTGCCGAGTTTATTGATCACATGAGTTAGACATAGAGGTCTAACACCATTCATACAAACACACACAAATCATCATACACATCATTACACACAGGCATACACATACACAAAACAACCATTTCATCTGTACATACACCAGATACAGTTACCAGCAATAGTTGCATAGTATCAGCCCAGGATGGTGAACCTGAGCTTATTGAGTAGATGATGATGATTTGAAAATAGCAGATTTGAAGATAACAGCTGGAGCAGGGTGAACAGATGCATCTGTGCTCCAATGAAACAGCAGAAAGAGACTCACCCAACTTGGCATTTTCAAAGTGTTCTTTTATAGGGATCGGCATCCTTTGTTTCAGACAGGCTTTGGGGGTTTTTTTATACCCAGCTTCTATTTTTGCGGTTGTTCTTCTTTTGTCTTCAGCTTATCTCAGCTTTGGAGTGTTTTTGCTGCCTGTCTGGCAGGATGGGTGCATTCCTTCTCCTCGTTATCTTCTTTGTGCCCAAGGCCTAAAAGGGATTCTTCAGCCATTCATTAATTAGTTTACTGATGGTAACTTACATTTGGCGCCTTGTTGCTTACATAAACAGTTAAATCTTCTTCTCCTGTCTCTATGCCATTCTCTCACCATTCATCCTTTTATACACACTCATACATAAAGGCTATGCAGTGTTCATTCATTTATGTCAAGCAGAAGGATACAAAATGGAGTTTTCAAGTTGCTTACAAGACAAGACTAACAAGGTTACATTTCACTACTGTAACACTATGTTAACATCATCTACATTAGTTCAGTTCATGTTACACCACAACCACCACCCCGCAACAACTCACCAAAACTCCTTATGGAGCTGTGGGTGGGTGGGGGGAGCAGTGTTCAGGAGTGAGATGGGGAAGGCGAGGCTGGGATCACATGCCCCTGCCCTCTGGGGTGTGGAACGTGTGGAAGCAGGGGCTGCCTGGGCACTACACCCCAGGAGTCAGGTCCCAGGAGCCTGCTGTGGATGAGGAGAGAGGTGGAAGTACATGCAGCAGAGCTCCTCCAGGCAGTGCCGTCCCCACTGCCCCCTCAGCACTCAACACGGTGGCAGGAGCCACCTGGCTGAAATTGTTCACCCACCTGCCCAGAATAGCATGGCATGGCACAACACAGTGCAGCAGGGGCAGCAGCAGAAGCAGCCTGGAGCAGGCTGTTCCTAGTGCAGCTTCAGCCAGGTGCTACTCTGCACCCCCCACCTCTAGCAACATCTTCACTTCTTACTCTACTGTAACATGCTGTGCTGCTCCTGGCAAGTGCATGGGGCTCTGGCTCTAGAAGCCAGAGTCCTGCATGCTGGGGTAAGACCCACTTGTCTGAAACTGCTTGCCCTGCGTGCCATGGCAGGGCTAAAATCAGAAGCAGGATCTGCTGCTGGAGGCAGGGGGCACAGAACAACACCCAGCTGAAGTCACACCACCAGAGGCTGTGTGCTGGCCTGGACCCAAGCTGGTAGGTACCAGAGAGAGCCACAGCACAGGCTGCCCCTGTCTGAGCAGATAGACAGGGCATCAGTGGTGGATTAAGATTTACTGGGGCCCTGGGCTCCTGAAGGGTAAGGAGCCCCTTCCCCTCATGGTGCTGCTGCTGCCAAGGGCAGGGTGGGCCTCTGTGCCCCATGGGGAAAGCTGGGTGGACCCAGCCAGGCTGGGGGTGGAGTGTCACATGCCCACTTCTCCTCCCTGCCCCCCTGCACTGCTGGAGTGGAGCAGAGCTGAGTGGAAAGAGGGCAGATGCAGGCTGACTTCTGTCAGCTTGGGGCTGTCTGCTCTGCTTCCTCTGCCCCAGAGGCTCCATGCCAGCCACACGCCCCCCTGTCTACCAGGCAGCAGGGGACACAACTCACTGCCCCCACTGCTGCCAGGCAGGCAGGGGATGCACAGCTGGCACAGGGCCCTGGGGCAAAGGCAGCAGAGTGGAGAGCCCTGAGCCCACAGCAGGCAGCCCACATCCAGCCTGTGCACAAATATGGGGGAGCACATGCCCCCCAGGGCCTTCCCCAGGGGGGCACACAGAGACAGGGAGCCATTCTCCCCACCACACTGGAACAAGCTGCCTGTGGCTCTGCCCTGCTCTCTGCCCTGGTCCCAGGCACCAGCCCAGGCCCTGCCCCACTATCTCCCTCACCACAGGGGCCATGATCTGCCCTCCCATGCCCCTTCCCCCCCATACACTTACATGCAGGGAGCTGCCCTCCATACTGCCTGCTGTCCAGCTGTGTTCCAGGCCATGTGCATGCATAGAACCACACATATGCACGCAGTGCCCCCTGCATCCTGCTCCCAGCTGTCCCAGCCAGAACCCCTTGAAGGTTAGAATGCTGCCCACCTGCAAGGGAAAATCTGCCATTTCCCAAGGGAACTCAGGCATCTAGGGCCCCTGGGCCTGAGCCCTGCAGGTCCATGCATTAATCTACCAATGCAGGAAATGGTTCCACATGGAGCACCGCAGGGGCAGCTACAGGCTAGATCTAGTCATCTGATGGACCAGATTCATACCACAGACCATATTTTGACCATCCCTGCTGTAACAGAACAGAATTTCAGTGCACCTAAACTGGTTTCAAAATAGCTTAACCCAGTTTAAAATAGACCTGAATGAATGTAGTATCAAATTTAACTGATTTAGGTTAAACTAGTCTATCAAACTTCTGTCCCAGTTCCCCTCCCAACTCAAGTTACCTCAGTCCCTCCAGCATCCCAGGATGCTTTTAACTGCCTACACAAATGCCCCCTCATGGGGTGGGTGGCATAGCCTTGGCCTAAGCTGTTTGCTCCAGCTGAGCAGGGCTGGCCCTACCCTCAGGCTGTCACAGAGCTGAGACACCAAAGCCTCTGTTTTGTGGCCCTGCTCCTGCCTGCACTTGTCAGTGTGGTGGGGAGAAGAAAGGGGAACAAAGCCTCCCTCCCTGCTCTGGCTGAAACCTTAGCTTGCAAGGAACGCCCCACCCCCCCACCCCCCGGCCCCCAAAAGTCACTGGCGCACATGTGAGAGGGGTAAGAGCAGTTCAGGGCCAGCCCAGATCCCTGGGCCTTAGTAGGGGTCCCCCCACCCTGGGGAGGGTCTCTTGAGCCCCATTCAGCTGCAGTTAGGTGCTCTTGGCAGGGACCAGCAGGCTGGGAGGTATGCTTTAGCACCCCCTGGCTTCTGGCCTGGGCTACTGCAGGCATCTAGCTGCCTTTCTGGATTCAAAAGTTTACTTCATTATTGATTCATTCTAAGCAGCTTAGAAAAACCTAATCAATTCAATCAATTGAATCAATTCAACCTTGGGCTTTTTGACTGTCTGTACTTAGCCTTATAGACTATACAGAGAGAACGTGCACACGAGAGAGAGAGAGAGAGAGAGAGATTGCACATGCATGCATGAGCAAGCACAATACATGAGGATTTTTTATCTTAGGGGGTAGTTCTTCAGATTCTGGGGCTCCAAGCACATAGAGTAGAAAAAAAAAACTACTTGGCCATTCAAGGGTCATGTGAGAGGAACTGGAAGTATCCAGTTACTGCTTCACACAGCACTACAACGTAGTAAATGGTGCAGCATTTTAGCTTTCAAATGAACAGAATGAAAAAAAACTGAGGTGTTGCATTAGTGGCTGCTATATAATGTTAGGCATGTCTCTAACCGGCATATTACTCAGATGATTCTATTCACTTAGCTTTTGGGTTTGTGCCATATAAAACCTATTGAGACATGCAGCAATACCCAGAATTTTTCTGTCATGGTTTATTCTTTAATTATCCTAACCAAAAAAACCCAAAAAGACCATTAGAGGCTAGCCAGATACACCCATAATGCAAATGAGTTGCAGCTTCACTGAGTGTTCTTGGCTAGTTTCTAAATCTGTTATTGCAATCAGGGAAAGTGCCCCTAATGAAAGAGAGAGGCTATTTCACCTTGGCACCAAGTTTGCTTCTGCTGTCTTATATCAGAAAGCATTTCCTTGCCTCACTCAGAAAATCATAGCTCTGCAAGTCATCCGATAACTTAACCAGCATTTCCAAGACATCACTCTAAGTTCTGAGAATGCGTAGCTTTTTCTTGTATATAATCAAGACTTGATTAAGAGTTGTGAAGCACAGACCTAGAATTCCAGCTCTTAAATCAGTTTAAAATATCAACCCCTAATTTTCTAAAGGCAAACCAGAACCCAAACTCTTGTTTTTGTTACAAACTTCTTAGAAGTGTTCTCAGCTCTGTTAACAACTCCTACATTCACTATGCATGTGCCTAGAAACCTCCTTTTCTGATACTGGCTTCAGCCTCAAAGCCTGGCTATACAGCTAATCAGTAGGGCTGTGTGACACTTCAGACCATGCTTCAGATCCAGAGAAACTTCAGATGCTTTGGTGTCCAGAGCAGCATGTCTGGATTGAAATGCTGGCTTCGTTAAGCTTTCCAAAGAGCTTTGGAAAAGCTTTGGAGCTGCTTCACAGATCCGGCCATAGGGTATAATGTGGAAAAAATGAAATATCTATAACTTTGTTGTTCTTTGTCTGATTTGGGTGAAATTTGTAGGGATTGTAGCCTCTGCTGAGAGCATGAAGCCTGCCAAGCTCTAAGAAGGTCGGTGCAGGGGTTCAGGGAGAACTGCACCCCAACTTCTTGCAAGCAAAACTCATGTCATGTGTATGGGTTACACCACAGGGGGGTAAAATAAAAACTGCAGAGACAGTATCCCCTGGTGAGGCCACGAAGCCTGCCAAGTTTCAAGAAGATAGGTGCAGCGGTTTGGGGGTAACTGCACCCCAAATTCCTCAAAGGAAAAGTCATGTCACATCTATGGATTACACCACAGAGGGGTAAAAAATGCAGGGATGGTGGCCCCTGGTGAAGCCACAAAGTCTGCCAGATTTCAAGAAGATCGGTGCAGAGCTTTGGGGGGAACTGCACCTCAAGCTGCTAACAGGCAAAACACATGACATAGATGACCCTGTGTGTGTTAAGGTGCAGTGGGCTGAAAACTGCAGGAGAAGTGGCCCCTGCTCAGCCCACGAAGTCTGCCAAGTTTCAAGGAGATAAGTGCAGAGGGTTGGGGGGAACTGCACCTCAAGTTGCGGACAAGCAAAACTCATGACATGGGCGACACTGTGTGTTAAGGCACAGCAGAGTGAAAGCTGCAAGGATCGTAGCCCCTGCTGTGGCCATGAAGCTTGCCAGCTGTCAAGGAGATAGGTGCAGGGCTTCTGGGTCCTGAGGCCCTGGACCTCTGGCTGCTGACAGACAGAACTCATGACATGGGTGCTTGTGCAACTGTCTGTCTCAGGGTGGGGAGGGGGACTATTGTAGGCCTGGCTGCTAAGCTACTGTGTTACCACTCAATCATGATTCAGGGACAAGCTCAATACACAGTAGCTAGCTACTACATAACGAGTTAAAGAGCATGAATTAACACCTGCAAAACCAGAGACTAAGGAGAAGAAATAATCAATACAGACAATCAAGTGCCCCAAGACAGAGACAGTCAGTTGCACTAGCACCCATGTCACGAGTTTTGTCTGTCAGCATCTAGAGGTGCAGGGCCCCAGAACCCATCTCCTCGACAGCTGGCAAGTTTTGTGACTGCAGCTGGGGCTACCATCCCTGCAGCTTTCACAATGCTGTGCTTTAACACACACAGTATCACCCATGTCACAAGTTTTGCTTGTCCGCAGCTTGAGGTGCAGTTCCCCCCAAACCCCTGCACTTATCTCCTTGAAACTTGGCAGGCTTTGTGGCCTGAGCAGGGGCCACTACCCCTGCAGCTTTTAGCCCACAGCACCTTACCACACACAGGGTCATCCATATCACACCTTTTGCCTGTCAGCAGCTCGAGGTGCAGTTCCCCCCAAACCCCTGCACCTTTCAACTTGAAACTTGGCAGACTTTGTGGCCTCCCCAGGGGCCACCATCCCTGCAGTTTTCAACCCCCTGTGGCTTAACACATACACATGAGTTTTGCTTTCAAGAACTTGGGGTGCAGTTCCCCCTGAAACCCTGCAGCAATCTTCTTGAAATTTGGCAGGCTTTGTGGCCTCACCAGGAGCTACCACTCCTGCAAGTTTCATCCAAATCAGACAAAAAACAACAAAGTTATAGATATTTCATTGATTCCCCATTATACTCTATGACCAGATCTCCAAGGCAGCTCTGAAGCTTCAAAGCCGCTTCAGCTGGATCAAAGCGGAAACCCGGTCCGGAGCTCTGGATCGGATCCCTGGCATCCAGAGCAGCTGGATCCAAAGCCGGATTGAATAGCTGCCTACTCGCACAGACCTACTACTACTCACTGCATTACTGAGTAGATTACATGCAAATCCCATTATGGGAAGGAGCCTCAAGTAATGATAGTGTTTCTAGACTAGACTTAATTAATTTTCTATATCTACTGATTGTACAGAAAATGCACTTCAAAGTTTTATGTACCTTATTTGAATTGAACACATGAATAACATGGTCAAAGTCAAATCATTTCAGGGTAACAGCAATACAAAATACCCTACATAAGGAAAATGAGCAATCTTATCAGCTGAACATCAAAACAACATAGGTATTCTAAAGAACTTCCAAACTTTAGACCCCAGCTGTAACTATTACAGGTTATGGACAAAAGTAAACTCAAAGGATGAGAACATTGTTTTCATTTGCAAGTACCATTCATAGGGGGTGTTGAGTGGATGAGAAGGCCTTTTCTTGGAAGTAAGATTAAACAAGTTTGCTGTTCATCAGCTTAATGCATAAAACTTTCACCTTCTCTCCTCCCCTCAGGAGTTTTGAACAATAACATTTGTACAGCATGGTGGCATTTGTTTGGGTTTTTCCAAGTGCCTTATTACAGGGCATGCAACCCACATGCAACAGCAAGTAATGAGCTAAGCACAATGTATGTGAAATTATATTACATAAAACTGAAGCCCATTCAACTTAAATGAAAGGAAATAGTTTTTCTTCACTCCCATGCAAGAAACACCTGCAACAGCAGAGAAATTGTTTTTATGCCAATGGGACCAGTGCACTTTTTTGTTGTTGTTGAACTGCAGAATGACAGAAGCCATTCATGTTCTGATCTACAATGTGTATACCACAAAAGAGATAAGACCTGTGGAATTTGACCCATTGTATTTATTTGAGGAAGGTTTTTATTGAAATTGATAGTTTTGCTCAAGTGAAGCCATTGCATAATAAAAATTATAAACATTTTATAAACCTGTTTCAAAAAAATTATGAAACAATATACTGGGGGGGAAAACCAAAACAATAACTGAAAGACAGGAAATCTGCAGTGATGCATGTGTCATGTTTGTACCCCAATAGCCTTGTTACTACCTGGTCCCACCACCCTTCTCTGCAATTCTATTATACTATAAACTGAACTACTGCAAGCAGGCAAAGTTACTAGCAACTGAATTCTAGGAGTGTCAATAAAGACTCATCATTGTTACTAACTGTGAGACTCAAGGCCACACGACACGCTTGTAACGGTGTAGACATTCTGGATTTCAGTTCTCTTCAACAAAATGTCAACAGGTGACAGCCCCATGCCTCCTTGGGATAATTCCATAATTTACCTATTCAAATAAAGTCTAACTTCACTTCCTTTCTACCTTGGGTTTTTTGTATTTTGGATTCATAGCACCATCCTCCATAACCTTTAAATCTGAGCTGATAAATTCCATTTCTTGGAAAATTCTCATTGCTTGTCAAAGGGTAATTCCAGGTCTTTCCATAACCTCTGTTTTGAGTATTTTTATGTGACTAATTGGATCTGATCATTTATCAGGGACTCAATTCTCCCCCAAAATTGCAAGATTGTGTCTTCAACCTTAGATCAATCACAAATTTACAATTCCAGTTTCTAAATTTTCCCATGTATTTTATTTTTATATACTTCTCAAATTTATGGAGTATGGTTTTATAGTTAGCCATGCCCATCCTGGTTAAGTGAAAACCATTGCAAATATCAAATACTTCAAAACCAGCTAGTGACCATCTTCCTTTTAGCAGGCACCAAAATTGCCCATACTGAGTGAAAGACTGTTTAAAACACCTCTAGGTATCCTCCACAAATCCAGAGTTTCAATATAGGTAAAACTTAACTCAGGCAAAATACAGCCCATGGGCAAGATTCAGCCCACCAGGCAATTTCATCTGGCCTGTTGGTGACCACCAACTAATTGTATACCACCCAGCCCACATGCCTCTCCCACATTCGTGGGCAGAAGGGCCTGGTCCAGGAAGCACACAGATTCTGAGTGGGGCTGCTGCTGCCACTCCTGCAGCTGCCAGGGGACCTTCTCAGCTTCCCCAGCTTCTTGCTCACTCCGGGCACCTGGGAGGGAAGCAGCAGGGGGCATGGGGGGGATCTGCAGCTTGGAGGAAGCACAAAGAATGGGGCTGAGGCTGGCAGCAGCATGGAACTAGTGCCCACAGGGACAGTGGGAGCACAGAGCTTGGGTGGGCAGAATAAGGGGGTTGGGGACCCCCCATACACTCCCCCCATGGTGCACAGTCCCTGTAGCCAGCAGCAGTAGCAAGCAGGGCTGCTCAGGGTGCTTGTAGCCCACACAGGAAGTGCTACCTGGCGGTGTGCAGCTCCAACCAGGAGTGCAGCCAGGGAGCTCCCCTCCACTTCCAGTGGAGTCCCAGGACCTGCATGGCAGGGGGCAGTGAAGGCATCTGGCTCCCTCACACAGGGCTTCCCCCAGTGCTGGATGAGCGCTGGGAGCTGCACGTGCACTGTGTGGAGCCCCGCGTGATAGAGGTGGGCCAACCTGGCTGTGCTCCTTGCCCCCATGTGCAGTGCTGACCAGAGCCATGTGCCACCAGATGGCAGTGCCTGCATGGGCCATGAGTGCCCCGAACACCCCCATCTGCTGCTGCTGTGCGCCATGGGGGAAGTGCATGGGGGATCCCCATCCCATAAAGCCCCCCTCCACATACGCACCCAGTAACATAACATATTGCCCCCATACACAGCCACACCTCCTCACAACCCCCCCAACACACCCACTCCCAAACACCCCCACACACAATATACAAAATAGTTTTCATAGATTTCTATGAAAAGTAAGACTTTATTTTTGAGTTATTATGCAATCACCTCTATATACAGTACGCAAACACAAATCATGACTACGACTGCCGGGCTTCCACCAGCTGCTCTGGGGCAGCTCTGATCTCCTTGCGGTTATATCCGGGCCTGTTCGTCGCCGGGGTAGTTCTTCCTCCCACGCGCCAACCCCATTCTTTCCTGCCACGACTTGATGTTCCTCAGTGGGCGGAGCTAGTTCGTGGGTCACTCAGTGACCCGGGCTAGGCCCAACGGTTGCTCACGGGCCTCCACCACCCCTACACCCCGGCCTCACGCCACCTTCTATGCATTGCCTTATCGTTCTCTGTGGTCTTCCCCGCAGGCCTCGGCTGCTGCTCTGTGTCTCGGGGCCAATAATGGGAGACACTACTAACCCTGGTAGTGTCGTATGCCCTAACCCTGTCACGTGAGGGACCTTCGTTGTCACCTCTATCAAAGTCTCCCCACAAGCCCCACCATGGGGCACACCCCTGGTCTCCGTTCCCCTAACTCAGGGACTCTGGAGTCCTTACTCCTTCTATCACCAACCCACCACCAACTCCCCATTCCTGGACCCTTAAAGGTGGGTAGGGCACTCCCCTCTAACTGCTGCTTCCCAAACAGCTTAGACCCCTCAGTCAATGTCCAGAAGTCCTGGTGGCGATCCCACCCCAATTACCCTCCTGCCAGGTTGTCCTCGGCTCTTCACCCCTTTGCTCAGCGTCCTCCATGCCCACCGTCCCGACACTCACTTTAGAATCCCGCTGCACTCCCAGGGTTGCTCCTGCCTTCCCTCACTTGGTTGGCCTGTTGCTCCTTTGGAGATCAGCCAAGATCTTGGTTGTGGTGCCCCCCTCCTCAGCCACCAACTCCTCCGGCTTGCTGGATCCTCGGACGCTTGCCCCTGGAGCCCACTCTGCCACTGGCGTGGGCTTCAGCCTGTTCTCCAGGCTATCTGGCCCCTCTGGAGTGGCGACCGCCATTTTTAACTCTGCCAGACGGCGTCTGATGCTGACGTCACTAGTCAGCCACAGCTGTACAAAGAGACGGCTAACAAGCCGTGCAGGTTCCTCTCTCAGCTCTGCACAAGTTTCATCCCAGGCTGCAGGTAAGTGTCCCGCATTACCACGGCCCCCGGGACAATGACAACCATATTTTTTGTAATAAAAATAAAATATGTTCTAGTAGGTGTTTGACTTTTAGTTTGCGATTTGTTTTTTTTTCTGGTTCCAAGGTGGTAACCCTCCCTTCCCAAAAGGAGTACTTCCAAGGGGCAAGGGGTAGGGGTTCTGGCAGCAAAGGTCAGGGGTTATAGGCAGGCCTTCTGCTCCCAAGATGATGACCAGGCACCTTTCAAGGGGTGGGGCTACCAGTGTGGCCCTCAACAGCTAACCAAAATTCATTAAGTAGCCCTCCAGCCAAAATAATTGCCCATCCCTGTTTTAACTGCTCCATTTTTCTACTATCATCTCAGTTTATTTTACCCTACTTCTGATATCATGTGTTGTTCAATACTGCTCAGAACCAGCAAATGTGAGAAATAAGAGACATCAGCTTCAGTGTCCGAGTTTTAACTACTCAGCATTGTGTAGGAAGAGCTTCTGCACAACCTGACAGTACCTAGCTTTTACAAGAGACTCTAAAAAGGCTGTTTCCCACTGGCCTCAGACTGCTGTCTTGATGTTTTATCAGCAATATTCCTATCCTTCTGTTACTTGTTAGGGAACTTATCTGGAAAACAATGCCCTCAGGCAAACAGACATATATGCAGAACATACTAAAAAAAAAAAGTGAACCTATAATTTGGTACAAATATCATGCTGTCTCACGTTATTTTCATTCCCACATTACATGTGTCTTTTCAATGTCAGATCAGTTTCCTGGGCCCTACAATGCTTCCTTGTGTGTTGCAAGGAGCACTTCACTGTGACAGAAATTTAGTATTGTTGCAGAGCTGCAAATTAAAGTATGCTATTTATATTGCCTGCTAGGAAGAAGACAAAGCTGCTGACACTCCTTTTATGTAACAATTTTTCAGAATAATTTTATCTTCAAAGGCTGTGGGAAAGTTTGGGCAAAAAAAGTTATAGAAAGCTGAGGCATCTTGTTCTTTAAGAAAGGACCTTCAAATGTTTGGGCCCAAAAAGGAGTGAAAACAAGAGGCAGCTGCATGCTGTTCACCCAAACTTTTCTGCGTTCCAAGAAATGCTCTTTTCCACCACCTCTCTATCTTAATCCACATTATATCATACTTTAAAAAACAAATTAGACAGTATGTACACATCCAACTGCACTCTACTAAAGGACACTGCAACAACTCAACCTCATGTCATGGATGATATATTGCTAACAGCAAAAGGAAATAAAAGCTCAAATGGCTTGGGGCTACTTCAGGAATAAGAGAATGAGAATCTACTCCCCACAGGCCTAACACATGAGGATATAATGCGAGTGGGGTCAAAGATACAGGTAGCTCTTGAAGAAGGACATCTGAGTTTCAAAGCTTAGCTTCAAAGCTCCTCAGTTGCTCTTGCACAGAATCATCTGGGTTTGATGAAAGTCCATAGGAAGGTCCTTTCTAAGCTCCTGCTGCCTGCTTCTCCCTTCTTCCTGTACAAACCATCCTTCTTGGCCCCAGAGACTAAAAGAAGCAAGTTTCCTTCCCAAGAAGCAACCATCTCATCTTCGCTTCAGCCATCCCAGAGAAACTTACCTCTTTTTTCTCCACAGAGCAACAGCATTTTTCAAGAAAGTCAACTGCTAATGAATTTATCTCTTGCTGCTTTTTCTACCTCTACCCTTGTTAGAGCTCTAGGAAAATAGAGCACCAGCATCCTACCCCTTTTACTTATTAAAATAGGAAACCAAAGGCTACTTTGATCTTTACTTCTCTTTCAGTCACTCTTAAATACAAATACCACCCTCAGCACAGTCAGCTTCAAGCACATTAAGACCTTAGTGGCTCATAATTAGCTCTGAACCCATGTGCTGGACATATCAATGAAAGAAAGTACTGGTATTTGAAGTACTGTTTTTTACATTTCCAATCACAACTAAAGAAGTTAGTTTCATGGCTGTTCTTTTATCAAGTGAAACAATGAGGAACCAAGATAAGGAACAAGTTGAAATGAGAAACAAACAGGCATATTAGCAAGGCTGGGCCACAAAAACATTCTAGAAACTGAACAATAAAATTCATTGCATCTTACCAGTAGACAGAGTTGTCATTTTTTTAAAAGGGCTAGCTCTTTGGTCAGAGCCTCTGCTCATGTTTAGATACAACTGTAAACAACAGCAACTTTTCTGTGCTGTGGCCTTAATGCAGAGTCACATGGGAGAGTTTATATCAGTAACTAAAGAGCAACAAAAAGCAAATGGCAAACATGTAATTGAGTTCATTTCCAAGTGGGCTAAATGTTCTACATCACCATAGAAACCAAGTTTCAAAATTAAGGAGCATCTTTAGAAAATATTTGGGCTTCTATTACCTCATGTTAAACCATCACAGGCTAAATAATTAGTGGATTCAGATAGCATTGGGTGAGAAATATACATATAGTGACAACAGCAGGCTTAGCTACACTGGACTACAGACAGCAATGTCAAAGCAAAAGAAAGTTAAAATGAATTGCAACTACTACAGGTAGCCAAAGAAAATCATTTAAAATTGGAATTCTGTGAGCTGTGTTATGTTATAGCAAGTACATGATAGGAGCCACAGAATTAAAGGAAATAGTAACAATAATTGGATTAATTCTCCATCTGTAATTTAATTGTATTGATCTGAGGCATTCTAATATACCACGTTGCAAGGTAAGCTTCAGCACAGCTGTCTTTTGTCAGAATGCATTCATTAGGCTGCGTGACCCTTAATGCATATGACTTCCAAAGCCAGAGCGACTCCTCAGTATTGCGGTGGAGTTCTCCATACTTCCAATTAAACAAATGATAAAAGCTTTATGCATTAATGTTGATAACTATTATTTCCATGGAAGAACACTGAGTACATTAGATGCCTTGGGAAAAACACGCAAGTCATAACAAAGAAACATGATTTACTTTTGCAGCCAGCAGCATACAGGCCACACCACTACAGTATGATAATTAATAAAAGATTTCTCTCCAGCTACCAGAATGCTTCAACAGAGGCAGACTTTACAGAGCTGATAAGAAGCCAGTATGTGAGGAAAAATTCATTTGTTTAATCACTGAATGCAATAAATTAAGATAGCACACATTTCAGGTCCATGGGAAGTATGGTTTGTTGTAGTTACAATTTCAAAAGTATGCTCATAGAAAGTCATCTCACTAGCCTAGAACTATGCGCTGCCAAACAGACACAAATCCAAATCCCAAATTCCATGGGCGCTGGAAAATGCAGTTGGGAGTGAGGTGGATAAACCTGACTCACTGAACAGAAATGCCTATTAGCTGACAAAGGTAACACCAAGGCTGGGGACAGACATTACACATAAACCAGTTTAAAAGATCAGAAACTGGTTCAAACCTGTAACAGAACAGACATTTAGTGTACATAAACCAGTTTCAAAATGGCCAAAACCAGTTTGAGATGAACCTGATTGAATGTAGTATCAGACTTAACTGATTTGGATCAAACAGGCTTCTGCAATGTCTGTCCCAAACCCCTTGCTGGTTTAAGATAAACTAGACACCCCCAGCATCCTGGATGCTCTCTGAGTTGGGCAAGGCTCTCTGCTCCAGCTGCAGAGCTGACCCCACCCCTCTGCTCTCTAGCCAGAGCTGGGACAGGCCCTAGCAGAGACACCGGCTGGCTTAGTCCTGTTAAAGCAAAGTGGGCAAGGAGTGGGTTAATTCTTCCCTCCTCCCCCACCACAGCAGTGTTCAGCCTGTCTGCCAGGGAGTAGAGGGGAGGGGGCTGCAGTGGTGGCCCCTGGAGCTGGTAGACCATGGCTACAGGGAAGGGATAGAGGGTAGAATTATCCCTTCTCTCTGCCCCCTTTACCTTAACTGGCCTAGGCCAGGCTACAGTGAGGTGGGTTGGGAACTGGCTCAGCAGCCAAACTTAACAAGTCATAATTGATGGAGTGGCCTCATGCTGG
The DNA here is from genome assembly GCF_001723915.1 of Gavialis gangeticus. Lineage (NCBI taxonomy): Eukaryota > Metazoa > Chordata > Crocodylia > Gavialidae > Gavialis > Gavialis gangeticus. The sequence continues at coordinate 168,490,466 of NW_017728992.1, read as the reverse complement.
AAGGCCATCTCCAGTGGTGTACCAGAGGAATCAGTGCTTGGGCCCATGCTTGTTAACATCTTTATTAATGACCTGGATGAGGGAGTGAAAAGTGCAATGATTAAGTTTCCAGATGATACCAAGCTGTGGGGACAAGCTGGCACATCAGAGGACAGGTCAAAGATTCAGGAAGGCCTTGAAGGATGAACAAAATCATGTGAGATTTAACAGGGACAAATGTCTGGTCCTTCTTCCAGGTAGAAAGAACCTTCACCATATCTATACAATGGGTGGTGGTCCACTGGCTGACACTGCATCTGAAAGGGACCTAGGGGTGGCAATTGACCGAGGAGGAATATGAGCCACTGGTGTGAAGAAGTCACCAGCAGAGCAAATAGAACTTTGGCGTGCATCTCCAGATGTGTCACCAACAAATCCAGAGAGGTGCTCCTCCTCCTCTATTCGGTGTTGGTGAGGCCACAGCTGGAGTTCTGTGTCCAGTTCTGGGCAACACACTTCAAGAAGGATGTGGACAAGCTTGAAAAGGTACAGAGAAGGGCCACCCACATGATCAGGGGCCTGGGGGACAGGCCTTATGAGGAGAGACGTTGGAATCTGAGTTTCTTCAGCCTGAGCAAGAGGAAGCTGAGAGGTGACTTGACAGCCACCTACGAATATGTCAAGGGAGAACACGAGGATCTAGGAGAACAACTTTTCAGAAAAGCTACCCCCCCCCACCAGAAGACGTGGGCCAATGGACACAAGCTAGTCGAGGGAAAGTTTTGGCTGGACATAAGAAAAAACTTCTTTTTTATACAGGTAACTAGAAACTGGAAGTGGGGCAGTCACCATCTCTGGTGGTCTTTAAGAGGAGGCTGGACAAATACCTCATTGAGCTTGTTTGAACCCAGTTACCTCCTGCCCATGGCAGGGGACCAGACTTGATGATCTTACTGGTCCCTTCCGGTCCTCCTTTCTATGATTCTGTAATTAATGGGGCCACGCTGGGTTGGTTGTCCCACAGAATAGGGAGGAGGACTCTCTTCCTCTGGGGAGGACTTTTCCCCATCCTCCTCCTCCCAGGGTGGGAATGGGAACTCTGAGGCACTGAATGGGGACTCTTCCTCCTCATCCCCTTCCCCCCACCACCATGGGGCTGGGAGCAGGGGGCGCTCCATGCGATGTTGCCCAGTCCCAGAGCAAGAGTGGGGACAGGGGGATGCCCTGTTCCGTGCTGGGTGGAACTCTTCCCCTTCCTTTTCCTCCCCCCCAGAGGGACAGTAGGAGCATGAAGCTCAGCTGGGCAGGGTGTGCATGTGAGGGAGGGTGGGGGGTGTAGGGATCCCCACATACTTCTCCTATGGAGTGCAGCTCCCACTGCCTGGCAGCAGCAGCAGGGGGGAAGGTCAGGATGCTCATGGCCAGCACAGGCACAGCTCAGGCCAGCACTGCACAGGGGGAGGGAGCAGAGCCTGCCTTATCCCCGCAGCTGTGCTCCTTGAGCCTGAGCCTGTAGCAGGGGAAGCCCCGCACAAGAGCCAGCTGCTTCCTCCACTCCCCACTATGCAGGTCCCACACTCTGCCAGAACTAGGGGGAGCCCTGCCCCCTGTTCCACACAGAGTCCAGCGGGGGGCTTCCATGTGTGAGTGAAAAGCTGTAGGTGTGGTGCAGAGCCGTGGGGATAGAAGTGGCTAGGCAGGCAGCACAGCGCTGTACTCCTCACCCTCAGTGCAGTGCTGGCTGCCTCTATCACAACCCTGTGCCACACCTGCAGCTCTTCACTCACTCAGAGGGGAAGCCCCACACTGGACTCTGCAGGGAAGCGTGGGGCGGGGCTCCCTCCACTCCCGGCAGAGTGCAGGACCTGCACAGTGGGGAAAGCAGCTGGCTCCAGTGCAGAGCTTCCCCCACTGTGAGTGCTGGAGCTGCAAGCTCAGGGAGCAATGCCCTAGGGATAAAGCAGACTCCATTCCTTCCCCCATGGAGCGCTGGCAAAGACTGAATCAATTCAGGCTCAGGCTTTTTGAATGCCTGTCCCTAGCCCAACTCCTTTGACGAAAGTTTGCTTCTGCTGTTCAACAAGGATCATAAATGATTTGAAGTGGGGTGAATAGTGAGGTTGCCAAGTTCACAGATGACATTATATTATTCAAGGTACTAAAAAAAAAAAAGAGAGAGAAAAAGATGACTCTAAAGAAGTACAAAAGGATCTCAGAATATTGAGGGAAAGAGACCATGGAGCTATTGTGCATAGTTCTCTGAAAATATCAGCCCAGGGGTCAGCAGCCGTTAAAGAAGGCAAGCAGAATGCTAGAAATGATCAAAAAAGGATCTGAAAACAAACACAGATAATGCCATCCGAAATCCATGGTTTGCCTACGCCAACTACGTTAAGGGGCAGGGGACAGCTTAGCCTAGTCAGGCCTTGTATAAACATTTTCCCCTTAGCATCCTCTCTGTGCTACTGTGAGATACAGACCTATTTATTATCTAAGGAGCACCATGCTTGGCCTACCAGGCCACTAGATACATAGTACACGTTTCTTGGTGGGGGAGGGGAGAGGAGAAGAGATTGACACGACACATTTCTGGAGGTGAGGGGGGTGGGGAGGAGAAACAGGAATGACAGTCACTACAAGTCCAAGTGAAGAGCGGGGAAAAGAGAAGGCAGGCACGCCACAATAAAGCAGAGAACCCCATGGACCACTTGAGGCACACGTTCTCAAACTCACACAGTTCTCAAACACATTCTCAAACGCACACAGAGGGTTGTTAAGCCTCTACACCCTACCAACCTCTATTCAATTCGAGGGACACCAATGAGTTAAATCCCTCTGGAAATTGGCCTACTGCCCAGCCCTGACCAGAGGTGCAAAATACCAAGCAAAACCCCATACAAATGTAAAGTTTAACAAGCCTATTAAGACAAGAACCAACAAAACCAAATGCAACAGTATACAGACACAGGATACAGTACTATAAACAGTTAAATTAAAGAACAGCTAAAGAACCCCGTGCCAGTCTGCCACCCAATGTGCTCCATAGCCTCACACCCCTGAGGGTTTCTATGCTGTTCCCCCATGCACAGGTGGGTACTGAGCACCTCAGAAAAGGGGTAGGTGATACTTAACCTGACCAACGTGATGCAGGGAAGCAGTTGAGTGGCCGGAAAGTGGTCAGGTGATCAGGACCCACCTGTTGATCCTGAACACTGTCCCACACACACTCTGTTCTCACTCGCTCCACAGTCAATAAATGATGGGTTCCACAAACACAAGGACTAAATCACTTGCACACATGCACTCACCAGGCAAAAGAAGGAGAGAGTGCAAGACAGAGCAGGTTTCAGTGAGCTGTAACTCCAACAATGATGACCCCCAAAAGCCATGCCGGCCCCTACACTGGCCAGGCTTTATAACATCCGAACCATGCCACCTGTCAATCACATGCAGATCCAATCATTACTCTCTCAGTCAATGCCAATCGAAGTCAATCACACCTAGGACCATACAAATCAAACTATCTCAATGACCCATAATAACGCATTAAAATAATGGTCCTAACTGCCACAGTTCCCCTGGTTACCAAACAACTAGGTACTGGTCAAACAACTCACTGCACATGCTCAGCTTTTGCTAGTGGGTCATGACATCATTAAGGCTAAGAGTTTAAATGTTCTAGAATACTCCAACCTCTAGTCACCCTATGCATGCGTAACAATGCCAGGACTCCACTGTCTACACAAAGACCCTAACTGTGAGATACAGGCCTATCTGATGTGCCAAGAAAAATCTCATAGACTATTGCCCATCATGGAAATTATAACCCTCCCTGAATGAGGGAGGCCACTGGGACCACATCAACTAGTTGCTTGGGACAACAAAAAAGAAAACAGGAACAGAAGTAAGGTCATGGGTTAATAACTAGGGCAGTGAAAGGGGTCACTGAGCAGAGCAGACCGTCCAGCGCCCACTGTCCCCTGAAGGAGTTGAGGGAGCCTGTGGACACTGATCAGTAAAATTCTGTCTGGAGGCGTGAGTGAAGGAGTCCCAGGAAAGCATCCCCATGCTTGCCTGGGATCCTCCCAGCCAGAGCCTCCTTCCTGGTCTTATAGATGGCTAGTTTGGGCAGAACCAGGAGAAGGCTTGCCAGGAGGTCCCAGGATATGGTGAGGCATGGACAGGGAGTCTGTAAAAAAAAGGCGGAGCAGGGAGAAGTGCAGCCAGGACCTCAGCCAAAGTTTCTGGAGAAGGTGGAGAGGGGGCTGCAACCTGGCACACTCAAGGTAAGCAGGCACCAGGGTCTCCCTCTGTGGGCAAAAGGGAAAGGTATCAGAGATGTCTGTAAAGCATGCCAGATGCATGACTGTGAAGACTGCTCCATGAAGGAGCCGCCAGCTGAGGTCTCTGGTGGATCATGGAATCAAGGTGGAATACAGGCTAGTCCACTTTGGACCCTTGCCCCCACCTAGCATGTCCCGCCATTGTTGTTGGGGTGGGATGTGAAAATGGGATGATGGGCATTGTGGAGCATGAGCATGTAGAGCTGGTGGCAGTGGGCTGCTAGAAGGTGGACCAGCTTGGTGTCCCCCAGCCTGCTGAAGTGGTAGGGTGGAAAGCACTGTGGGGCCTGCCAAGGCAGCAGCCCCACGATGAGCTCCAGAGGGCTGGGGACACTGAAGGGCAGGGACTGCCTTGGTGCACTGGGCCAGCACAGAGGGATCCACCCACCCCTGCCTAGTATAGTCCAGGAGGTCTCCAACACAAGTGATGTGGTCCAGGACCATCCTCTGGCACACCCAGGGCACCTCCACTGCCAGAACCACCAGCCCACCACCAAAGTTTTTCAGCAGGGGCTGAGTGAGGAGGTTAGTGCCCTGGGTAATTAAGGCAGACTAGGGACCTGGAGGAGGAGACTAGCCTCCAAGTCCTGAGGAGGTCCTGGTAGAAACCCAGCAGCTCCTCCAGGTCCTGCTTGAACAGCCCCCAAGAGCTGCTGGTTGTATTGGAACCCTTGGAGGTGGTGGAGGAAGGTGCAGCCAATCAGGGATCATGTCACCTGGCTACCAGCACCATAAAGGAGACTCTGCAGGGCCTGAAGGTGGAAGGTGTGGACATAGCTGTACACAAAGGGAGGCTCAGGACATACACACAGACCCAGTGCCATCTCATTCAGAAGAACCCCAACGCCCACCTCTGTAGACTGGCCAGGAGCTTTGGAAAAAAGGCCAGCATGCTAAAGTGGTGCCAGAGCATGGACCGAATCAGCTGGTTGATGACCAGTACCTTCCCACAAAGGGAGAGAGACTAAAGCAGGCCTTCCCATGCCCACAGCCTCTCAAACACCCTGACCTCCAGCTGGTGCCAGTTGTCTGACAGCAAGGGGTGGCTGGGGGCACAAGTAGCCCCCAGATAGAGCAGCAAGTCTGCACTCCATTGAATGTACTGAAGCGCAGGTTGGAGGCAAGCTCGCTTTCCACCCATCACCCAACATCATGCCAGAGCTCTTGACCCAGCTGACCCAGGCAGAGGAAGCCATTGAATAGAGAGACTGGCAGGCCTCCACCTGTGCTAGGTCATTTGGGTCCTGGATAGTGAGGAGCACAGCATTGGTGTATGCTGACAGACCACACTCATGGGTGGCTCCTCAACCACCAGCCCCACCACTGGCTTGTGCAGGAGACAGAGGAAGGGCTTGAGGGCAAAGGTGTAGAGCTGGCCAGACAGTGGGCAGCCTTGCCACACTCCTCTGCTGAACAGGATGGGCTTCACCAGTGTCCAGTTGAGCTTGGCCATACACTCTGTGGAGGCGTACAGCAGCCAGAGAAACTGCACGTCCTCAGCATGCCTGCAAAGTACCTGTGATCCACCCTTTTAAATGATTTCTCCTGGTCAAGGAAAAGTAGATTGAATGGTAGGCCATCCCTGTGAGTGAGCTCAAGGAAGTCCTAGACCAGATACAGGTTATTAAAGATGGAATGCCCTGGAACCGTGTATGTCTGGTCAGGGTCAAATATGTCCACCTTCATGGATCTCAGTGAAAGACATCTGTCTGTGCCTATGACTTTGTAGTCTGAATAGAGGAGAAAAACTGGCTGCTATTTCCTCAGGTTATGGGGGGTTCCCCCTTTTTTTTGGACAGCAGGGCCAGGATGGCCTCTTGCATGACAGGGGGAGCTCTCCATCACCTTCAGACTCAGCCCAGACCCCAGCAAGGTCTGAGCTGAGAATGTCCCAGAATGCATGGTAGAACTCCACAGTCAGCCTGTCAATGCCTGCTGCTTTGTTAACGGGCATCAAAAAGAGGGCATCTGAGAGCTTGATGAGGATGAGAGGAGTCTCCAGCCAGTCCCAGTCACCCACAATGAACTGTAGCAATGCCTCCCACAGGACCTGTCAGGCATCTGCATTGGTTAGACCCAGAGAGAAGAGCTCTGCGTAGAAAGCCCTCTCCCTTGCTCACATCTCACCTGGGTCCATGAGGGCAGTGCCATCACCCACTAGGAGGAAAGCAATGTTTTTCTTAGTGCCCCTCCTCTTCTCCAGGGCATAGAAGTGGGAGCCATGGTCCATCTCCTGAAGGAGCTAGACATGCAGGCAGACAAATGCACTGTGGGCATGGCCATTGTCCAGAGTGCAAAGCTCTTCCTGCTTCTTCCAGCACTCTCCAGAGGGACAGGTTGTCCAAGTAAGTGGCCAGGTGCCTCTTCAGTGCCAAGACTTCCCTTTCAAGCTGCTCTCTAGCTACCTCCCACTGTTGGGTGTGCCCCCATGTGTAGCGGAGACAGTACTGCCTGATGCACACCTTCCCTATGTCCCACCATCTCTAGGCAAAGGGAAGGGCTGGGTGCTGCTCACAACAGGCCAGCCAGAACTCTCAGAAGGCAGCCACAAAGCCCACATCATCCAGCAGGCTATTGTTGAAGTGCCAGCAGGCTGGCTCTGGATGTCTGGGCTGCAGCATGACCCAAGTGTACATTAGGTGGTGGTCACTGAAGGGGGCTGGCCTAGCCCTGGAGGTGTGGTTTTGGGCAGTGTTCATTATCGGTATGTAAAATTTGGTGCAACCAGGAGTGGCATACCCCCTCATCCTCCACTCTAACAAAAGGTGAAGGTGGTGGTGTCAGGGTGGTGCACATGCCAGACATCCATTAGGGAGTGGTCCATGATAATCTCCCTGAGGACACCTGCAGCAGCCTGGCTCCACTCCCTGCCAGTGCAGTCCTGCACCTTGAGGGTAACATTAAAGTCCCCACCGAGGACCAGGTACTCATAAGGGCTCAGGGGCTCAGTAGGTGGCTGCCTGCCAGTAGATGCACGCCATCTCCAAGTCATGCACAGGGGCACAGATGTTGGCCAGGCTGAGAACGAGCCCCTGGACCAGGACCTGGAGATGCCACAGGTACCCTGGCACTACTTCAACAGTGAGTAGGACCTCCGGCTGCAGGCTTGGGGAGAACAGGGTGGCCACCCCACAGATTGTGCTCATAAAGTGGCTGAAGTAGATCCTGTCTCCCCACTCCAGCTGCCAATTGGCTTTGGCAGCTAGAGTCATATGGGTCTCTTGCAGGAAAAACAGAGTACCCCACCTCCTGAAGGAAGGCACCTGCAAAGCCCCATCCTGCAGCCACGCTGGTTGTGGGTTACCACAGAGCTGGTAAGAGGTATTGTAAGGTTCGGCAGAGATTCTGTGGGAGGCAACACCAGCTGCAGGGCCCAACAGCCATCCTGCTGCCCTCTTGAAGGTATAGAGGGTGTCATAGAAGCTTTGGGCCTAATGGTAGTTTTTGGTGTTGCTCCACTTGTGCCCTTTACCTTCCCCCACCAAGCTGAGGATTTGTTGGAAATGCCACCAGCATTCCAGGGCAAGATACACCTTCTTTCCAGAGCAGTGCATGCTCTCTAGGAATTGGAGGAGCTCCTCCCTGGGTACCACTGGGGCCAAGAGATCTGCAGGTTCAATGGAGTCCACAGACTCCCAGTCATGCTCCTCTTGGTCCTGTGATTCAGTGGGCTCCTTCTGGCTGCCAGGTGGAGTGGGTGTTTCCCACTCCTCCTCCCCTGTGAGGACAGAGGTCCAGTGGAGTGCTGCCCAAACCACAGGGTTCACTACATCCCCCAAACCCGGGGGAGGCGAAAGGAGAGATGCAGCCCCTTGGGGTAAGGGAGCAGGCAGCATGCAAAGTGGCAAGAAAAAATGGCAGGGGTTCCTGTGCAGGGTCCCCCTCAAGGCTGGAAACATGTTTGGTGTGAGAACTTGCCCAATGAGTTGTGGGAAGAGGTAGTGGAGGGCCCAGGCTCTGAAGCTGCAGGTTTCCCTGCAGTCACCTGGGCATAGCTCAAGCCACTAGGCTGAGCAGCCAGGCTTGCAGGCCTGGGAGCATGTTGAGTGGGCAGGGTGCCTACTAATGAGGTACCACTCATCCCTGCAGTTTCCAGTAACTCGGCCTTTTTTGCAGGCCCTTTACCCTCCGCAGCCCTAATGGATGAGGACAAGGAGCCCCCTGCCCTGGTCAGATTTGGGGGCCCCTGTGGCCCCCTCTAAGGGAAACTGGCCAGGGGGAGCCCCATGGCCCCAGCTCATTGGCAGCCCCCTTGGAGGGCTCTTGCCCTGCCATTGAAGGCTAGGTGGGAAGGGGTCTGGTGGGATACAAGAGGAGGAGCTGTGGGCTCCCTCTCCAGCTGGAGGAGAAAAGTGGCTTTCTGGGGAAGGGGTAGTCTAGAGTGCCTCCTCTGGCTGCACTGGGTGGGGACTGTGTTGGGGTAGTGTGCATGTGAGGGGCTGAGGCCAGGGCGACACGCACAGAAGGGAGGGGTGAAGCATGCTGCTGGCTTACTCAGCCTTCCACAAACATGGGGAGAAGGAAGTGGAGCACAGGACTCACCACAGGACAAACACAGGGGTGCTGCTGGAGCAGCTAGCAAGCAGGCAAGCAGCAGATAGTGGTGCTGGTAGAGGGGTCCCAGTGTCATTCTAGGGTCTCCTCTAGCTGCAGATGGCCACAGCAGCAGGCGGTAGCTTGTACTGGTGGTGGTGGTGGTGGTAAGGCAGGAGCCCCCTCTCCTCCAAGAGGGGAAGGGAACTGCAGATCCTGGAGAGGCTGTGGTGGGGAGAGGATGAGCCTGCAGCAGCTTTTCAGGCTCCTGCTGCTTCCTGAGAAGCTCCAGCAGCAGCCAGGGGAAGTTGTGGTGCCCCCTGCTGCTCACAGGAAACTGGGCAAGATGGACCTGTGATCTGACCCAGTATGGCACCTCTTACCTTTTTAAGTTCTTCCCCAAAACCTGAAGTGTTAGATGCATGTATAAATAGCAGAATTTACATTCATGCACAAATTCACTTGTGTATAGAAGCACCTAAAATCCCAGGGAAAAGGATTTAAACTGAATATATAAAACATGCAACTGGGTGACTAAACAGGCTCATTGATATGTCAGAACTTAAATGTTATGGATACCAAGACCATATTACAAAACTAACCACAGCAGAGACAAAACACTCTGTCACAATTCAGTTAGAAACTGAACATGGCCAACTCCATTTCCACTCTCAGAATTACTCTTACTATTATAGCTGCATGGAATAAACAATGCTGTGTAGGACACAGAATGGTAGTTCCATATTTT
>NW_017728992.1:168475257-168475863 GCF_001723915.1 Gavialis gangeticus | reverse complement strand
ACACTCTGTCACAATTCAGTTAGAAACTGAACATGGCCAACTCCATTTCCACTCTCAGAATTACTCTTACTATTATAGCTGCATGGAATAAACAATGCTGTGTAGGACACAGAATGGTAGTTCCATATTTTTGGGGGGTGTTCAGTTCAAGAACAACCTTACTGTTATGGCTGCATTGGTGGTATGTTATGAAAGCTCCCACTATCATCTTCCCCCTCCTTCTAAGCTAAATACAGATGTTCAAAAGACCCAAGTCAGAAATGTCCTAAGTATAGCACTTAAAACATAGCACTCCAGATTTGCTTAGGATCAAGCAGGACACATATGCACTGTTTGGTGTGTATGTGTGGCAGGGGCGGGGAGGGGGAGCTCAGAGCCTGCCTGCAGTGGCTGAGGCCAGAAGACTGGAAATGCTCCCTCATGCCTCCCCAGGAGGCTACAGGAGAATGCTGAGCCCAGCTGAGCAGCCAGCTACCCAACTGGCCAGCATGGCCCCTCTCCCCAGCCCTGTCCCCCCACCCCACAGGCTGGCTGTGGTCAGCATCAGCGGCTGGGGGGTAAGAAGGGGTAAGGAGTCCCCTGCCACATGCCCCCCCTCCCGCCCCC
>NW_017728992.1:168472279-168475104 GCF_001723915.1 Gavialis gangeticus | reverse complement strand
TGCCACATGCCCCCCCTCCCGCCCCCAGCATGTGAACTTGGGTCTTGGCGGGGCCAGATGAGGTCTGCCTGGTAGAGAGGCTTTGTTTCCCACCCCCACCACCACAGTTCCCAGCATGACAAAAAGTGGTACAGCCCTGAGCTGTAGTTTCAGGCTGCAGCTGGTGGAACAGAGCCTCTCTGCCACAGTTTTGGCCCCAGTTCCAGAATGTGATGCATGGGCGGAAGCCTGTTGCACCCCCATGAGCCCCAGGACCCCCAGCAGGACCCCAATTCCCAGCACTGCCAGGAGATAAGCAGGGCCCATGGTGGGAGGGAACTAAACAGCTGCAGTGCAGCTGAGAGGAGCCAAGGAGGGTCATGCCCCCCACCAGCTCCTACTTGGCCCAGCCCCCCAGGGAGCTATGCTCCCAGTGCCACCTGGCGTGCAAGATAGGGGAAGTGAGGGGCAGTCACCTGTCCCCTTCTCCAGTGGGGGGAGGGACCCCCCCCAGTTCCCCACACCCCAAGAGTGGCACCGTGCTAGCAAGCCCTATTGTGCATGCACAGAGTTTAAAAGGGACCACCAATGGCAGAAGCTGCATTTTGGCCCTGGCAGAAGCCCACTGCACCCACCATGAGACCTGGGGCCCCCAGCAGGACCCCAGTGGACCCCCAGCATTGCTGGGAGGCAAGAAGGGCTTGCGGTGGGAGGGAACTAGACAGCTGCAGGGCAGCTGAGAAGAGCTAAGGAGGGTCATGCCCGACCCCAGCTCCTACTTGACCCAGCCCCCCAGGGAGCCACACAACCAGAGTCTTGCAAAAAGAATGCACAAACAAGCATGCTCTTGGCCTGGCTCATGAATTAGTGTGGGAATTGGCACAGGAAGGTGATCAGGGGTGGGGGGGCATGAAGTCCTAGGTGGCAAGTCTCAAGGGAACGGTTTGCACAGTAGCAGCCAAACTACTACTTGTGCAATGGTGGGTGGGATGCGTTGCACCCCAAGATTCCCCACAGCGGCTGGGTCCCTCCTGTCTGGTACTTCCAAGGCTTCCACCCAGATGGAACCAATGGTTCTGGCCTCCATTCAGATGGAGCTCCTGGCTCTTGACTGTGAGGGCTGCTTGGCACAACTCCAGGACACATGGGATCGCAAGCTCCGTCACCTCCCCTTGTGAGGTTTGCTCCATATTGGAATGTCTGGAGTGCCAGACAGAGGAGCTCCAGACCATGGTGTAGAGACTGTGCACCATCAGGGATGGCAAACAGGAGATTGACTCCTACTGCCAAACCCTTCACTCCAAGATAGAAGAGGGAAGACTTGGGTCACCTACCAGGACAAGGGAGGCCAAGAGGAACTCCCATACTGTCCCGCCAGGGGGCTGGACAAAGGTCATCTCCAGCCCCAAGCTCACTGTATGAGGGTCACCACCCCCCTGGATCTCTGCAACAGTTATGAACCTCTTGCAGAACCAGTAGAGCCCGCAGAGCTGCCAGCTCCTGCAAGTGAGGAAGAAACACGACCAGCTATCATTCCTAAACAAAATGCAGAGTAGTCGTTGTTGGAGACTCCCTCCTGAAAGGGACAGAGGGAGTGATCTGTCAACCTGATCCCTTAGCCCAGGAGGTCAGCTACCTCCTGAGAGCCCATATCTGGGATGTGGCTCAGAGGATCCCAAAACTTATCCAGCCCTCTGACCACTAGCCCAGATCCTTATTCATGTCAGCACAAATGACACAACTCTGAGCTATCCCAGCTGGGTCATGAATGGCTACAGGGATCTGGGAGTGGGGCTCAGGGATTTGGAGGTGCAGGTGGTTTTCTCCTCAATCCTTCTGGTTATGGGTCATGGCCTGAGGGAGAGACTAACTGAGGCAGTAAACAGAAGACTGTGGCATTAGTGCCATTGTGAAGGCTTCAGCTTTTATGACCACAGCCTGCTCTTCGGAGAGAGCAGGCTATGAGAGCACTGGTCTGTTCGGAAGAGACGGCCTCCACCTCAATCCACTGGGGAAGAAGCTCTTCTCAGCCAGAATGGCTGATCTGCTCGACTGGGCTTTAAAACTAAACTTGCCGGGGAATGGGTGGACAACCATCAGAGCAAGCTCAACAAGCATCAACTGCAGAATCAGCAGGTTAGAATGCTCAAGGGAACCCACTCCTACCTCAGGTCAGGAGCAGAGCTTATGAGTACAAGGAAGCCTAAGGCCTCCAATGGCATTCTTACTTGTCTGTACACTAATGCTAGGAGTTTGGGGAATTAGCAGAAGGACCAGTTCCTCCTGTTTACAAAAATGACTATGATCTCATAGGGATAACAAAGACCTGGTGGGACTCTTCTTCTGACTGGACTATGGGTATAAATGGCTATACCCTGTATAGGAGAGATCATGCTGAAAAAAAGGGGTGGAGGTGTAGCTTTCTATGTGAAGGAGAGCTACACATCCCTACAAGCTGAGATTGGCACCCAAGGAGGATGACTGGAGACTCTTTGGGTTAGAATACAAGGATAGTGTGGTGAAGGGGATACAGTAGTAGAAGTCTATTATAGACCTCCAAATCAGGAACATGAGCTTGACCAAGAATTTGCCAGGGAACTGGCCGAGGCTGCACACTCTTGGTGCATGGTCATCATGGGAGACTTCAGCTACCCGGACATCTCATGGGATGAGCACTCGGACAAATCTGATCAGTCTCAAAGCTTCCTTACATGTGTGGATGAGCTCTACCAGTCTCAAGAAGTCTATGAGCTGACAAGAGGTAAGGCACTGGCAGCAGCAGGACCCGCCAGAGTGCAAACGCGGCCATGAGGCTTGGGGCAGCAAGTTCCTGGCTGGCTCCCCCC
>NW_017728992.1:168471920-168472147 GCF_001723915.1 Gavialis gangeticus | reverse complement strand
TCCAGACAGAATCACACATCCCACAAATACCACACACACAGCTCCCCACATCCACCCACCCACCCATTCCCCCCCAACACCACTACACATCCCACACACTATACAAGAGTATGACTACATTTTGAACTATTATGCAATCACTTCTACATATAAAGCACAAAACACAGGTATCAGGACAAAAATATAATTTTAATTGAATTAAAATATAATATTATGGGTATTTGATT
>NW_017728992.1:168470186-168471486 GCF_001723915.1 Gavialis gangeticus | reverse complement strand
GGCACCTGTCAAGGGGTGGGGTTACCCATGCAGCCCTCGACAGCTTGGCCAAACTTACTAAGCAGCCCTCTGCTCAAAATTAATTGCCCGCCCCCGGGTTAGTTTCTGCTGTAGCAAGGGTCCTCTTCCTTGGATATCTTGAGTGCATTTTTAAACACTTTCTATCCTTACAGCAGCAGGACACCAACATTGGCCTCATTCCCCTGTGGCCAGTTAGGACGTTCTTGGTGTTTTGAAGAAATATGCCTGTGCGACAAGGTTGACTATGGAGTTTTAAGACCAGGTTAGGCCAAGGGTGGGCAAACTCCATTTCCCTGGCCGGCATCACTGTGGCCAGCTCCCACAGAAACACCAGGAGCAGCAGGGCTGTGACAGTGTAGGGCCAGGGAGATGCTCCAAGGCTGCGATCTTGCAGCAGTGACAGTGTGGTCTGGAGCTGAGGCAGAGCTGTGATCTACTACCCATGCACAAAACCTGTATTGATTTCAATGGTGCAAAGTCAGGTCTATCATTACTGGACAAACAATAATTGTAGGATTTATCCCTTTAGTCTCTGTATATCCTGGAACTATAAGGCAGAGTACAAGTAGAGGTACCCGACATGCACCACATTTGCTATGCTCTTTGATGCTGGTGACCTGTTCTGCAAGGTCTCAGAATGACTTCCCATATGAGTGTCAAACTCATGCTTCTGCAAGCTAATAGACAAAGTGGAGGCTGGTTTTTGCCTCTCTCTTTCCCTACCATTAAGTGACCAAGAGCTAATATAAGCTATGTAAGGTCTTACCTACCTGGGCATACTCCAGAAAGTGAGAAAAGAACTTCCTTGCTAAAGTAAGTGTCACTTAAATTTCCAGACAAGTAAAGTCAAATATAGGTTTAATGCACTGTAGTTTATGCATGCTACATTTTCATGGTTAGTTGATTTATCTTAGTTTTCCAAGTTCATAGAATGTACTGAATGTATAGACAAGCCCTGACTGAAGACCCGTAAGCAGATTTGATATCTAACTGGCATTATTACCTACATGCATTTATTTCTAGCCAAGAGTCTTTTTGCATGATTGTGGAGTGTTTCAATGACACTAATAAGAAATGCCAGTCAGCACTGACTCCAGCTCCCACTGAGCCTTTTGCAAAAAAAAAAATGATCAGTACAAATGGAGTCGCCAAGGCCTGTGAAAAGGCCCATCTTTAAGGAAGAGAAGAAGGAGGATCTGGGGAATTACAGGTCAATCAGGTAATACAGGTCAATATATCTGGGAAGATTATGGCACAGGTCCTCAAGGAATCTATTGGG
>NW_017728992.1:168460176-168465186 GCF_001723915.1 Gavialis gangeticus | reverse complement strand
AAAAAAAAAAATGATCAGTACAAATGGAGTCGCCAAGGCCTGTGAAAAGGATGAGACTAGGAAATGTAAGACAGAAAATCACAAGGTATTACATGAAATAAGAGCAACTAGTGCTTATCCTCAGTTATTTTCCAGTGGACAGATTATAATAGACCTGTCTTACTCATGTGAGACACTAGAGCAAAATAAGGTGGGAGTCATACATTCACTTGCAATGATTTCAAATCATTGGACTGATGTGACATTAAAATTAGCGTGTCAGAAAAAGATGCATGTTTGTGCCAGAGGTATGAACTTGAGACAATCTTTGCTTGAAAGGGAGCCACTTTATAATGCATGATGGCACCTAACCCATGCAAAGATGCTTGAATGCGTCTGCTCATGTTTTAACTGCACTTATTAAATGTTAACTGAACACGTGACACCACCCATATTTATCATGTTTCTTAAATCTCTACAGTTGTCTATGCCAGGTGTGCTAAACTCCTGGCCCATAAGCCAGATCCAGCTCATGAAGCTGTGTAACCTGACCTTCAGGGTTCCCCAGGGGTCTGAAAATTTGGCAGTGGGGGAGTGGTGGCAGCTAATTGCTACTCCCCTACTACCAAAATGTCCAGACCCAGGGGAAACCCCATGGCTGGATAGTGTTGGCTCATGTCCTAGATTGGGTTCACAATGCCAATCTGGATATGGGGGGTGGTGCAAGGCAGCATGCAGGGCTAATTGGGGTGGCAAGGGGGAGCCAAGTGGGGCAGCATAGGGCAGCCCATGGCCAGTGAGGGTAGCACAGGTTGGCCCAGGGCATGAACCCAGAGCACAGGACCCGATTTTGGTGTGCAGGGCCTGATCCAGCCTGTGCAACTTATCTGGCCCATGGGATCAAAAGGTTGAACATCACTGGTCTATGCCATTATGAACTACTTTCTAGGCACACTGCATGCCAGCTTCTAATTAAACTAATTTAACTAATTTAAAAAAAGAAAAAAATGCACTAAGGCAACAATCCTGCCCTGACAGAGTAAGAACTAATGAATGGATAGGCCTCTTAAGTCAAGGTAGACCAGTACATACATATATTACGAGAGTGCTGACTCAACTTCAGTGATGATTTTACAGAAAGGTTTTTACTACCTGCAGTCTACTTCCACAGACCATAGCAACATCCTACCCTGAAAATAATCCTACTAGATGATGCAGAGGAGGAATGAGTCATTGCCTTAGGAGGACAGCCTTTGCTTCCACCCCTCACATTCATGCCTCCAATGCAAACTTTTGGGGGCTAGCAGCAATGCAGATGCCAGTCCAAAAAACACAGATCTCCCAAAAACTCTGGTAAAAATGGTTATTTTGCAGTAATAAAAAGTGTAGACATTCATTAATAGTTAAAAAAAATAACAAAGCTACTCAATCTAAAGAAAGTAGAAAGCCAGTCAATCAAACACAACTTATCCATACTAGAAATATGCAGAAATGATAACTTAAGACAGACCTGGAGGTTTTGTCTCCTTTGATGCAGTCTCAGTTCTCCACACAAGATGGCAGCTCTCTTCCCCATCTGTCTCTCCATCCCTTAGTCAGTGCCTGGAGCCACCGCAGGTGCTAGCACACCGATTATTTTTAGAGTTTAATGAGAGTAAAGGATAGTCACTTTCTGCTCTCAAGCCTGCTCTGTACATGATCCAGAGTCACATGGGAGCTATAGCTGTAATTATTTTAAAATATTCCATTCACCTGGGCTCATTGTAACATCAGTATCTAAAGTGACCTATGAGGAAAGTTCTTTAAGGTACCTTCAAATCTACTTAATTTCATTTCAGACTTCAGCAGCTCTGCATGAATTTTCAGTGAGCAAATATATCTTTACTTCAAAACTTCTGCCCCAGATTCCCAGCACACACTGTAGCCATATACACAAGTTGGTATAAACCATTTATCATCCTGATAGTTAAAGCTCATTTTGCATTCTAGCATAAATGATGACACAAAAGGCCAGGGAAAAGAATCAGGCCTCCTGACAGTATCTCAGACTTGCTAGAGAGGATATAGTGAATTGTTAAGCTAGCTACTCAAGACAGTATGAGCTGAACAGTCAAGGACAGAGGTTTTGCAAACTTGGGGAGAAAGAGAAAAGGAGGTGGTTTATTTTTATTATGCCTAATGAAACAGCATAGAAAGCAAAGCAATGACTTAGTTGAATTTCAGTCTCCATTTGGCAGGTTAGTGGCTTCTACTCTGCAACGAGCTAGACCCAACAGATAAGATGAAGGAAGACACCGCCATTGCTGTTCTTTCCTCTGTAACTACCCTCTCCACCATACATACAAAACCCTTCAGCCGATCAAATACAGTACTTATTATCCCTGCACAAGAACTGAGAAAAAAAAAACTGAGGGGAAAAGAAAACAAAACACCCTGTATTCCTTCTCCCCAGTCCTTTGAAAACACCCAAAACTAGACATAATCTAACCCAATTGGCTTTAACCATGTACCATATGGCCTAACATTCATTGGATCAAGATATTTAACAAACAAGAGGAGAAACATTAAGCTGGAAAAAAGCAGCCAAGTCAGACAGGAAGCATGGCAGCATCCGGATGAAAGTATGTCCGAGATCCCTTCCCGACTAAACTTCACTAGAGAACTTTGTTCTTCCACAGAGCAAGAGGCCACTAGGTGTCAGCATGAGCCAGCAAATGGAAAGGCCAGGAGAGCCTCTCCTGGAGTCTTTGAAAGGGACTCTCCCACTGTGAGCATAGGTGGAAAGGCTACTTTTAGATTTAAACTGAAAGGAGAAAACCACAGACAAATATAGATGTATTCTGTTTTTAATTTTATTTGCAATATTGAACTGAACAGAGGTCAAGGACAGACCCTAACAGGCAATCTCACCCACACTCTGCTGCCAGCACCCACGCAGGGCCTCAAGGGTTTGTCCTTCAAAAATCTGCTGCAGAGCCAGGTGCTTAATTAGATTCCTTTAAATTTTTACCATTCTCTTCCAAAAAACCCCTAAACCACCCACCCCTCCTGCCCCACCTTCATGTAAGTGTGTGTTGGAAGAGCTGATCTACTCCTAGATTAAGAAAGAATACTCTGAACTCAATCATCAAAAGATTACAAAGACTAGTGCTAATGACGCTGTATAAACATTAATCGTTACTTTATATTCTGAACAGTTCTTTAGCTCCCAAATTGCTACCATCAAAAGCCACATCAACAGAAGCAAGAGCTTTCTGCATGGAAGCACTTGTTTGCAGAGTTCCCTCCCTTCTATCAGAAGCTCCCAATTTGAGTAAACTGAAAAGAAGCGTTTCTGATCATTTTTTCTTGGTTTTAGTTCTACTACTGAGGAGGTATACAACTCTGATACCTTTATACAAGGCAGTTTCTCCTTCTGCAACCAGGCCCGTGTAAAGTATCAGCAGACTCCCTCTTATTCCAGAAAGAGGAATAATCCAACAGGTATCCAAGGAACTATGCTATAGATCCTCCCACTTTCTAATAGCTTCATTATCCTTCGTAAGTCCTACATTCTGAAATGAGTGACAAGACCTTTCAGTCCTGGAATCAGATTTCCCCACCTTGTAATCACATTATATTTTGCGAGAGGAAACATAACTCAGTCAAGGATGCAGTCTGCTTCTCTAATCATTAAAACTAACAAGAAAGCCACTTACAGCTACCTATAAATAATACCCGGCCAAAAAACCACTAGCATAAGTTTAAGCATGTAAAGTTGTTCCCTATTCATTTAAATAATATTTGGCAAGGTCATGAACAGGGTCAGAACAGGAAACACAGAATGGATAGTTTTCACAATTTTCCAAACAAAAGTGATTTTCCTGAGAAACTCGTTATAAGGAAGTGTTACATTGGAAGTTCTTTTTGCAGGAAGGAAAAATGGGCTTTTCTAGCCATGCTAATTAAAAATAAACCGATCTCCTATTAAGACATCTGGGTTCCTGAAAGAGCAGGTGGGACCCAAAAATGCAAACTGTGAACAGGATCCAAAGACTGTTTCACTGTAAAATACAAGTATACATTCAAGTATGTTATTTTCTGGGAAATGGACGTTTTATGCCACCAGCTTCTTAAATGAAGAAACAGTCTAATCAGACCTGGGTGTTGTTCTGTTTATTCTCAGTTTTATTATACTATCTTCCATAGAAAAATAAAACTGAAGTCTTACTTTCCAACTCCTATGCAATTCATAAATTCTAATAATTTTTAGAGTGTTTGTTATTTACACACCAATAGCTGAAAATAAAATGCTTCCCATCAAACATTGTTATGAAGGTGAAGAAAAAAAAAAATCATGGTGGAGTTAATGTAAATGACTTCTACAGTCATTTTAAAGCACAAGGGGTCTTATGTAGGAAGTGGTACAGAATGTTCATTTCATGGGCCAATTCAATAGGCCCTGCAACATTTTTGCTGAGAAATATACAGTATAGGGGAATAGCAACAATAATTTTCTTCCACAATCAAAGTCTACAAATACAGGATCTATAGAAAAGAATCATACTTTGCAAAGACAACCTGATACTTTTGTACAAGGACATGGTGCCCCCTCAATAAATTACCAATTTCAGAAGAGTTGCAACACTTAACAATCAGGCCTTTTGTGTACCCTAAAGCACTGTAGTACTGAAGCTTCACATTGCTATTTGCACACATCCATCGCTCTATTTTCCATTCTGTGCCTTCTTTTATGGCCTCTGAAGAATGCTAACTGGATAGATGGCAAGTCACCAAGTCAAAACCCCACCAATTTGGGGACAGACACTCTAAATTAAATAGCCTAAATAAAAACACAAGTCTTTCTTTCTGGTGTAGAACTCACACATGCAGAGCATTCATAGAAATAGCAATGCCTACTGACAAAGTGCCGAGAGGGTTCATAAACTCTAAAGCAGGCCAAGAAACAGCTTTTAGGTCTCTCAGTTTCTCCCAGTTCTGCTTTGGGAGGGAGAGGAGGCTTTCAAAGTATTTTTTTTTTTTTTTTTTTTT
>NW_017728992.1:168451559-168460020 GCF_001723915.1 Gavialis gangeticus | reverse complement strand
TTTTCAAAATTTTTTTTTTTTTTTTTTTTTTCCCCACCCACCCAAGAGAGCCATTGGTTACTCACCTGTAAGGTGTGACACAAGGTCCAAATCTGTCTTCTGCCATAGTTGAAGTCAAGACTTGAACCAGAGTCTTCTACAACCTAGACATGTACCTTGACACCTGAGTTCTTCTATAGCCAGGGTAGAGGTCTCTCTCGCTTTCCACACCCTTCTACCCCTCCCCGATCCCTTCTCCTCCAGAATCCTCTGGATCCCACCTGAGAAATTTTGCTGATAAAAGTTTTGTTAGAACTCGCATGTTTGAGAGAAAAAAGAAAGTCTTCATGAATTGGCATTTTCTGATGTAAAATATCCCATTGAACACATTCCCAGTAACAGCACATAGCTTCCCGATTAGATAGCTGCTGACACTGGAAGATGGTCAATAGTTTCTTGTCTTCCTCTCACAAGCTAAACTGTCCTTCACATCCATGAATACAGAGCTGCCTTCCCTCCTTCTAAAGGGGAGCTGAATTTTTGCAGGCCTGGACACACCTTGGTCCTCACCAAACTAAATAACTTTTTTCCTGGGCCGAGGTTTCTTTAAGGTGATGTTCTTTGGGGTGGAGATGCCTTTTTTCTAGAACACATCCAGCCCTCAGACCCTAATTCATGAGGCAGCACCCACTTAAACCCAAGACTGGCTCACTGCAAAGCTACTTCATGTATCTGCCTCTGTTCATCAGTCTCTTCCAACAGCCCTCTGCCAGGAACTCGGAGGCTTCTTCTCCAATTCCTCTCAGCTGGTAGGGATCTTATTCCAGAGCCCTTGGTCTGGAAGAGCTTTCCTGGATAATTGCGGTCCTCTGTAAACCCTCCAGACCAAGCCTTTTTTAAGCTCCTTCTGCAGACCTCTAAGCCCTGTTTCCCCAGGGACCTTCTCACACAAAGCAAAAGGGAGCCTTGTTTTAGCATGGGGTCAAAAAGGAAGACTCAGGACCAAGAGGTGTCACACATTTCCCAAGAATGCCAGCAGCCCAGCTTATATGTAATACATTTGGCTGGACTATGGCAGTGGCTCCATCATTTCTGTTGTGCCTGCTTTGCCTGCCAGCCTTCCTACCCAACCCAACCCATCCCTGCCCTCATCTCTCTTCTCACTGCTGGATCACAGGGGAGAGGGAACTCCTGAAGAATTGGAGCAGGCAGCAGCTATACCTACCACAACCTGAAATTTAAGTAGCTTAAAACACTGGCTATGCTCCCAGCCAGCCACCCTAACCTCAGAGAATAGTCTATCCCACTTAACTCTAGCCAACACAGAAATTCCCTCCAGCCCTCTCAGCATAGCCTTTAGCTCGTTACTACTAATATCAACATTCAGCTACTCATAGACATCGTCCATAAAGACTCTCCAGTTCAGACACCTTCCAGCACATCACTACGTACACACACACACACACCAGTAGCCTACCATTATGTAGGAAAGGGAACAAACACAGTGGGTGGTGAGAGCTAGGCCTTAACTCCCTTGTAAATAGGGCTGGATATACTTCTTAAACAAATCATGCAAACAGACAAATCATAACTATGATGGACAAGGTTCATCTTGGAAAGACAACCCGGGCACATGCTCATACACATGCCCTCGCTTCTATTTGAAGAACTTGAACCGGCAATTCAATTATAATGTCTCTAATTTTTATATATAGTACATGCATTCATCTAAAAACAGTGATTCTTACTCAGGGTACCCTGGGGTGCTTCGAGATCTTTTCAAGAGGGCCACAGGATTGCCAGTGTTAGCACAGGTAGGTGTGCAAACTTGATTCCCAAGAGAAACCCAAAGATTTCAAATAGGAATTCCTGGTGTGAAAAACATTCTGGCTTGCTGGGGTCTTCCTGAGTTCCTAGCCACAGAAGAACGACTCTTTTTCTGTAGTCAAAAACCAACGCAAACTAAAAGCTGGCATTTACCAAGGAGTGCCTTGAATCTAAAAAGGTTGAGAAGCCCTAATTTAAAAAAGATTTTTTTTTAACATCTTTTTATATCCTTATTTAGAAATGCTGAAACAGTAGAAAATCCAAAAGTTTGGACGTGCAATTTTCTGAAATTAAAGATGTTTGTAAATGAACTTGTTAATATTTTAAGAACATTTCAAAATTAAGCAAAACTTTTGTATAGAACGTTGTCACGGGGTGGGCCCTGGGAGTGGCCGTGATCTCCCTAGCACCCCCTACCGTGCCAAGTTAATTGTTTAGCACCCTCTCTCTCACCTGCCATGTCTTGCTGTCATATGTCTTTAAGGGAGGCTGCCTTACTGTTTCCTATGACACAGTGCTCTGGTCGTACTGACCCATTTTCCTTAAGGAGTGGCCCCATGCACCCCAGCCTTATGGGCTATGCGTGCCTCCAAGCTCCCCTTTAGCACGCCCCAAGCCTCGCAGATGTCCCGGACGTTGACTGGTCAGTTTCTCCTCTGCGCCCTGACTGGCGCTCTTGGACTTGCCACACAACTAGCGCCCTTACTGGCGCTCCCGAGCTTGTCCCTAACTCGCGCCCTTATCCCGGTTCCCCAGTTATTCGCTAGCCCACTCAGGCCGACTCACTATGCTGACTCCTTTAAGTTTCTCACTAAGCTCACTCCTCTGGGCTAGTCTAGACACTCGCCCTGCTGGGCTTCTCCCTAAGTTTGCCCCGCTGGGCTTCTGTGTCACCCACACTGGGGCCCTGTTCACACTTCCCGTGCCTCTCAACAGGTATGCCCCTGCTGGGCCTCTCCCGGTCCTGCCCTCACTGGCGATTCACTCGCGCTTCCTGTGCTCGCCCCACTGGAGCGGCTTATCAATAGCCTTGCCCCTGCTGGGCTTCTCAATAGCTTTGCCCTCCCTGGGGCTTCTTACGTAAAGGCAGCACCCCACTGGGCCTGTCTCCCCACGCTCACGTGCTCTCACCCCCTGGGGTTTCGTCGCCCGCGCTTCCCACGGTAGGTTACCCTCACTGGGGTTTCGTCACCTGCGCTTCCCACGGTACAGTGCTCTCTACCGCGCTACTTATCTCGATAGTCACCCCGCTGGGGTTGGGGTCGAGACACCCCTCACAGCGCTCTCTACTGCACTACTTATCTCGATAGTCACCCAGCTGGGGTTGGGGCCAAGACACCCCTCACAGCACTCTCTGGGCCAGTCCTGGGCTCCTCGCCCTCAGGGCTCAGGTGGCCCGTAGCCATGCCTGGCCCCCGACCCTTCTTGGGGTCTTACGCCCTACTGGGCAAGAACCACCCTCACAGGCTGGGGTCTTAACCCCCACACGCAGCGCCACACCGGCGCCAAACAGCTGTGCCTCCCAGGCACTGCTTGTTGTGCCCGTACAGGGCACCCAGGAACACCCAGACTACTGGGGAGCTCCCATGAGGCCTCCTCACACCCCTACAGCCTCACCCGGTCCTCCGGTGGTGTAATAACAATAACCAAACAAACCCAAAGCCTCCCCTCCGGGGCTACAATAACTCCCAAAACCACAACAGAACGCAGAGCCTCTCGGCTGTAACATAAACCTTAAGCCAACCTGGCTAACCTTCCGTCATATCCCTGTCAGGGCCCTCTTCACCCTGTATTCACATGCCGACGCTCAGGCTGCTTGGCTTTAAGCCTACTCCTCTCTACTCCTCAGCAGAGCTCCTGCCGCTCAGACTGCCAGAGGGGAACTGCCTCAGGCCTCAGCCTTGTGTGTTTATATAGGCCAGGCCCGGCCCCCTGGCAGTCAGCTGACCCACTCAGTTGCTTATGCAACCCCCGGCTGTGCTGCCCTATTGATTGGCAGCCAAGCCTGCATCGCCATTACTAGTAGCGAGCACCCTAGTGCTCCACTACACTCTTTCCCCCTTAAGTTCTTAACCTCCATTAGGAGCGGGGCACACAAGTGCCCAGCGACAAACATGTTTTGCGATATCATCCCATGCTAATTTATGTGATCCGTTTCACTGTTTTCACTAGTGGTGCAGAAGAAAAGAAACTGACAATACTATCTATTTCAGTTACCAGTTGCTGAGAGCCGTAAAAATACATTTTATTTCAGAAACACCTTGACCATTTGTGCTATCAGGATACTTACCAAGTATATGAAATCATGCATCAGAGAGAGATTTAATCAGTAAGCACTATCTACAGCAGAAAAAAAAGCATCATGCTTTAATAGCCATAAAACACTATATGTCTACTGTATTTTATAATGCAACAGTAATATATGCATGAAAATTCCCATAAGCAGTTATTAAAAACTCATGCACAAAAATAAAGCAGTCTCCAAGCTCTTGCTACCGTTGACAGATAAGACAGTCATCGGTCCCCTGACACAAATGAAACAAGCATCTGACACTCCCCAAATATTTTTCTTGATTCAGGCACTTTTTTATTTCCTATATGTAACAGAGCACCAATCTCAGGCCCTGTCATGGTCCAGCTGACCGGCCAGACCAGAGTCCACTACGGGACTTGCCTCTGGGCCCCAGAGTTGTGGTGCCAACCTGAGATGCATGGCCAGCCTCCATGAGATGGTCAGCTGCTTCAGGCTCAGACTCAGGAGGCACGCAGCCATGTGCTGGTGGAGCAAGCCCCGATCGGCTGCTGGGAGTTCTGCTGGAAGCCAAAAAGGGATCCCTGGCACCTATAGATCCCCCAGAGACAGGAGGGCACAACTCCTCCTGGGAGAGGGCAGTGCAGTCTGTGTGAAGGCACAGAACAGGGCAGCAGTATGAGTCCCAGACACTGGTCCAGAGGCAAGAGCCAGGAGTTGAGTGAATACACCAGCTAGAGCACTGGGTAAGATGGTGGGAACTGGAGAGTGAGAAGAGGCAGCCTTCCAGGTCCCTGCAGTGATAATGAGCAGCAGAGGATAAGTCCTCCTGGGGGGAGGCTGCCTTTTGCGGGGGAGGGGGCAGCCAGAGCTCAGGCACTTCTGGGAGGGGCAACAGCAGGGGCAGGCACAGGGCACCAACATATCCTTTCTAGGTAACCTGTTCTAGTGTTTTACTACCCTCCTAGTGAGAATGTGTTTTTTCCCCTAATATCTAATCTTAAACTTCCCTTATTGCAACCCAAAACCATCGCTCCTTGTCATCTGCTAACACTGAAAACAATCTAACTCCATCCTCTTTGGAACCACCCTTCAAGTAGCTGAAGGCTGCTCCTAAATCCCCTCTTAGTCTTTGCTTCTCTAAAGTAAATAAGCCCAGGTCCCTCAGTCTCTCCTCATAAGTCATGTGCCCCAGCCCCTGAGCCATTTGTGTTGCCCTCCACTGAACTCTCTCCAATTTGTTCACATTCTTTCTGTAGTGGGGGGCCCAAAACTGGACAGTACTCCAGATGTGGCAATAATCACTTTCCTTTGTCTGCTAGTAACATTCCTACTGATGCAGCCCAGGATGCTGTTAGCCTTCTTGACAACAAGGGCACACTGTTGGCTCATGTTCAGCTTATTGTCCACTGTAACCCCCCCGGTCCTTTTCTACAGAGCTGCTGCATAGCCAGTCAGTCCCCAGGCTGTACTGGTGCATGGGATTGTTCCATCCAAAGTGCAGGACTTTGCACTTGTCATTGCTGAACCTCATGAAATTCCTTTCGACCCAATCCTCCAATTTGTCAAGGTCTCTCTGAATCCTAGCACTACCCTCCTGCATATCTACTACTCACTCCAACTTGGTGTCAACTGAAAACCTGCTGAGGGTGCACTCTATGCTATCTTCGAGGTCATTGATGAAGATATTGAACAGAACCGGACTTACTCCTGGAGCACTCCACTTGATAACACCTGCTAACTAGACAGTAAGGCATTAATTACTACCCATTGAGCCTGATGATCCAGCCAGTTTTCTATCCATCTTACAGTCCATTCATTCAACCCTATACTTCCTTAGCTTGTTTGCTGGAATATTGTGGGAGACGGTATCAAAAGCCTTACTGAAGTAAAGATATATCAAATCCACAGCTCTCCCCACATACACAGAGCCAGTCATCTCATCAGAAAAGGCAATCAGGTTGGTCAGACATGCCTTGCCCTTGGTGAATCCATGCTGACTGTTCTTAAATCACCTCCTTCTCCTCGAAGTGTTTAGAAATGGATTCCTTGAGGATCTGCTCCATGATATTTCCAGGTACCAAAGTAAAGCTCACCAGCCTGTAGTTCCCTGGATCCTCCTCCTTCCCTTACTTGAAGATGGGCACTATATTTGCCCTTTTCCAATCATATGGGACTGCTCCCAATCACCATGAGTTTTCAAAGATGATAGCCAGTGGCTCTGCAATCACATTGGCCAACTCCCTCAGCACTCTTAGGTGCATCCTGGTAGGCCCCATGGACATGTACACATCCAGCTTTTCTAAGTAGTCCCTAACCTGTTCTTTCACCACTGAGGGCTGCTCACCTCCTCCCCAAACTGTGCTGCCCAGTGCAGTAGTCTGGGAGCTGACCTTGCCTGGGAAGACCAAGGTGAAAAAGGCATTGAGCACTTCAGCCTTTTCTGCATCCTCGGTCACAAGGTTGCCACCCCCATTCAGTAAAAGAAACCACTTTCTCCCATCCTTCTCTTGTTGCTGAAGGACAGAAAGACAGATAGGCAATCATTGTCAATAAAAGATCATTTCTCCTTCACTTATTAGACTAGCTGAGTTCAGGATTCTGTTTCCCTGGCAACATCGGAGGACATTGACGATGCAATATGTGCAGCAAAGAAAATAAATGGGAATGGAAAATTACTTCAGCAAGTTAGTTAAAAAGCCCTGCAGAGAAAAAGAGCAGAACAGCTAAGCACTTGCTCTTTAAGATACGTGTAAACCAGCTATTTCATCTTAAAACATATAGGAAAGAAAGCTAAAGCAGTATTGGGGTTTTGTTTGGACCATTTAATCACTTTGATCATTGAATTTTATGTGCGCTAAATATTACCATATTTGCTGAGGGAGGGCAAACATGATGCATGCTAACATATTTGATGAGAAAAATGTGCAAGATACCATAAGATGAGCTAAGACAGAAAGAGGCAAAAGGGAAGAGGAGGTAGTGCTCATTTATTCCCTCCTAAGAGAATGTGTTTTGAGTGACAGACTGGCTGTCCATGTGCTGCAGCTTGCAAACCTCCTCCTTTTCTTATAGCTGAAGTTTCCCAGCTGAAACAAAGTACACCTTCCTCTATTGTCTTCATTAGTGAAGAGTTAGGGCCAGGTATAGAAGTTATATGTATTACACCATCTTCTTCTCATGTCTCTATACCACATTTGACTTCCCCCATTTGCTTATTATACTTTGCAAGGTCTTTCACTGTTGTGGCAGGCCCAGACTTGCCATACCAGGGTCAACTCACCTGCCAGGACTTGATATTACCCAAGTTTCTATTGGAAGGTGTGGTCTAGTATTTTTCTGTGACCCTGGGTGCCTTGGCTGGTGCTTCTTCTGCGAGGCTCTCTCCTCTACACCTCACTCCTTTCCACTTGGGCAGTCTCGCTCAGTGTTGGTGGTATCACAGACACCATCTGCTCCGCTGGAAGGCCTGCCTATGGTTCTGGGCAGGAACATGATTATGGCATGCCTGACTGGCAAACTGATAACTTAACTGGACTCAAACTGAAATCATGTAGGTGGCACAGGTGAGCAGGGCAATGATGCTTACAGTGCTGGGCGGTTTTTTTCCAATCACTCTGTACCATGTGTGCTGTGAGTTGTTCAATCCCTGCGTGATCCTGCATCATGGGTTGGCCCTGCAGAGACTCATGCTCTGCGTCAGCTGGTGCCTGGCTATATGCTATAATGTCCCAAGGGCCATTTTCTTGCACCCCTACAACCTTTGGGGTCCTAATGTTTGCCTGCCAGGGAATTTGGGGCCCCCAGTTGCTCAAATGCAGCTGCCAGAATCAGCATGCTCTCCCTTGGCTGGGTCCCACCAATGCCCCTTTGGCTGTCCGGGTCCCATCCCAGTGGCCCTGCATGTACCTGCTGGTGAGGTTTTGCACAAGTGGGGTTACAGTAAAGTCCATACTTGTCAGTGCCTCTGCAGGTGCTCTCTTGTCAATACCCGAGTCCTCTCTCCCAAGTATCCAGTTGTTCATGGTGTCCTCTGGGTCACCAGAGCTCCCTGCCCCAAGAGAAGTCTCTGGCTCCGATGATGCAGGTAAATAAGCACTCAGACACCATGAGGTTTCCCCCTTTATGGTCTGAACACCCATGCTACCCAGTGACTGGTGCTGCCGCTGTCACCCCAAGTCTGCTTTGAGCATCAGGAAGACTTTGGACACGTGCCTGGTGCTTCCTCCTTTGCTCTCCCCCGGGACACAACCAGTGAGCTCCTCTCATCTCAGGAGTTTTGAGGGGCTGGGTCAATCTGCAGCCCCTCTTCGGGCCACGTGATGCCAGCCTAGCTGACTGCAGACCAGCCCGCTGGATGCCGGCAGAGCACTGTGTCACAGGCCAGCTGGGCGCTGTGAGTAT
>NW_017728992.1:168451093-168451403 GCF_001723915.1 Gavialis gangeticus | reverse complement strand
CGAAGGATACCGGTGGAAGCCCCTCAGTCAGGATCTGGTCCTCGCTCTCACAGGGAGAGAGAGAGATCCGTGGGGGTATGGGACAGCAATGACCCTTCTGTTCCGTCCTTCCCAAGGGTTACTTTGACATGCATGTTCTTTTATATCCGAATTATGCTACTTTTTTTTTTAGTTATATAGCCATTTATAATATTGCTTTACAGCTGTTATCCTATGGGGTTAAAAGGTGTTAGAAATTATTATAATAAAGTTACTGCCTAAGCTTGGGTTTATCCAATAAGCAAATTGCAACACAACTTCTTCAGGTTTA
>NW_017728992.1:168439715-168446093 GCF_001723915.1 Gavialis gangeticus | reverse complement strand
GGGTTTTGTTTGGACCATTTAATCACTTTGATCATTGAATTTTATGTGCGCTAAATATTACCATATTTGCTGAGGGAGGGCAAACATGATGCATGCTAACATATTTGATGAGAAAAATGTGCAAGATACCATAAGATGAGCTAAGACAGAAAGAGGCAAAAGGGAAGAGGAGGTAGTGCTCATTTATTCCCTCCTAAGAGAATGTGTTTTGAGTGACAGACTGGCTGTCCATGTGCTGCAGCTTGCAAACCTCCTCCTTTTCTTATAGCTGAAGTTTCCCAGCTGAAACAAAGTACACCTTCCTCTATTGTCTTCATTAGTGAAGAGTTAGGGCCAGGTATAGAAGTTATATGTATTACACCATCTTCTTCTCATGTCTCTATACCACATTTGACTTCCCCCATTTGCTTATTATACTTTGCAAGGTCTTTCACTGTTGTGGCAGGCCCAGACTTGCCATACCAGGGTCAACTCACCTGCCAGGACTTGATATTACCCAAGTTTCTATTGGAAGGTGTGGTCTAGTATTTTTCTGTGACCCTGGGTGCCTTGGCTGGTGCTTCTTCTGCGAGGCTCTCTCCTCTACACCTCACTCCTTTCCACTTGGGCAGTCTCGCTCAGTGTTGGTGGTATCACAGACACCATCTGCTCCGCTGGAAGGCCTGCCTATGGTTCTGGGCAGGAACATGATTATGGCATGCCTGACTGGCAAACTGATAACTTAACTGGACTCAAACTGAAATCATGTAGGTGGCACAGGTGAGCAGGGCAATGATGCTTACAGTGCTGGGCGGTTTTTTTCCAATCACTCTGTACCATGTGTGCTGTGACTTGTTCAATCCCTGCGTGATCCTGCATCATGGGTTGGCCCTGCAGAGACTCATGCTCTGCGTCAGCTGGTGCCTGGCTATATGCTATAATGTCCCAAGGGCCATTTTCTTGCACCCCTACAACCTTTGGGGTCCTAATGTTTGCCTGCCAGGGAATTTGGGGCCCCCAGTTGCTCAAATGCAGCTGCCAGAATCAGCATGCTCTCCCTTGGCTGGGTCCCACCAATGCCCCTTTGGCTGTCCGGGTCCCATCCCAGTGGCCCTGCATGTACCTGCTGGTGAGGTTTTGCACAAGTGGGGTTACAGTAAAGTCCATACTTGTCAGTGCCTCTGCAGGTGCTCTCTTGTCAATACCCGAGTCCTCTCTCCCAAGTATCCAGTTGTTCATGGTGTCCTCTGGGTCACCAGAGCTCCCTGCCCCAAGAGAAGTCTCTGGCTCCGATGATGCAGGTAAATAAGCACTCAGACACCATGAGGTTTCCCCCTTTATGGTCTGAACACCCATGCTACCCAGTGACTGGTGCTGCCGCTGTCACCCCAAGTCTGCTTTGAGCATCAGGAAGACTTTGGACACGTGCCTGGTGCTTCCTCCTTTGCTCTCCCCCGGGACACAACCAGTGAGCTCCTCTCATCTCAGGAGTTTTGAGGGGCTGGGTCAATCTGCAGCCCCTCTTCGGGCCACGTGATGCCAGCCTAGCTGACTGCAGACCAGCCCGCTGGATGCCGGCAGAGCACTGTGTCACAGGCCAGCTGGGCGCTGTGAGTATATCAATTTAGTTGCAGACTGACTGAGCGCTGCAACTTGACTAGCCACTGGGCTTTTTGGTTCGGGATTGAGAAGGTGATGTTGGAAAGGAAAGAAATGACAAGTTTCACTTACAAAAAAGAATGAATTTTACTTATGACAACAAAAGATATAGTTTGCATATAAAGGTTAAGCTAATAAACAGACAACATAACAATACAGATTAAAAATTGACAGTGATAATAAAACAGATAAAGAAATTAACCAAGAGTTCCCACTTGGTTAGTAACTTATCGATAGTCCCTCAGTTAGAAGATGCACGTCAAGTTGAATCAACGAAGTCAGATGTCTCTGAACTGGGCTGCCCGAAGGATACCGGTGGAAGCCCCTCAGTCAGGATCTGGTCCTCGCTCTCACAGGGAGAGAGAGAGATCCGTGGGGGTATGGGACAGCAATGACCCTTCTGTTCCGTCCTTCCCAAGGGTTACTTTGACATGCATGTTCTTTTATATCCGAATTATGCTACTTTTTTTTTTAGTTATATAGCCATTTATAATATTGCTTTACAGCTGTTATCCTATGGGGTTAAAAGGTGTTAGAAATTATTATAATAAAGTTACTGCCTAAGCTTGGGTTTATCCAATAAGCAAATTGCAACACAACTTCTTCAGGTTTAAAATTAACATTACCCCGCCTAAATCCAGCCCCTTCAAAACTCTCTGACTATGCTTTTTTTGAGATGTTCTTTCTTGAAATGTACTGGATAAGCTGGGCAGCTGAATCCAGTTTTTATCATCATCAAGGTTAAATTCTGAGCGAGAAAGAACTATTAGGTCAGCTAATTTCACAGCTAGAGCTTTGTCTTTGAGGCCTACTCAGTTCCACAGTTACAAGTTACATTTGCAGGTTACAAAAATACAAGCTTCATACTAGACAAAAGTTCCAAATGCCTCCAAGAAGCACATATTTATTGCTTATTAATTTGTTTGGTTCTGGCCATCACAACTGTGGGCCTGCCACAATTGCATACATGCTGTCAAGCAGCAAGTATTGCAGCAGGTATTGCAGTCTGAGGCTCTATGCCTCAGTCACAGGTTGAGCCAATCGTATAGCCCCACATCTTCATTAGTTCCTTAGAGCATCTGACTCTGGTACACAGGTGATGGAGACATTGCCACCTTTGCCATGGTTCATCAGTCCTTGGGGGTAAAGACTAGGTTGCTGGAACGTCCATTTTTCTGCTAGCAGGTATTTTCTTCAGTCCCTTGTTCCACATGGGCAGATGTCTCCCCTTGGGTGTGGCATCAGAAGGTTGGGTGCTGGTGAGAAAGCTCCTGCATGACTTCATACATTTGCATATTGCAAGATGCTTGTACAGCAACTGGCTCACATTTATTGTGTGGTAGGAGCGCAGAAAGTCCTCTATAGCCATAACTGAAAGATTTTCAAGGCTCAGAGCACTGTAAAAAATGGCAAATCGCATTCTAAGTTAGTACATCCATCCAGGGTTATCAGACTTCAGTGCTGTAGGTTACAGTGCCATTACAAACCACATCTCATCTGTACCACACCCCACCCTGTAGGCAGCTTTCTGTCAACATCCCAGGGAGCATTGCGGCACCCTGCTCATCCTCCCCATGCAGAGCTGTGCTCTAATCTAGACCCCGGCTGTCACTGACAAGAGACAGCGAAGCCCCCATTTCCAACCATGCCCCCCCATCGTTTCCCCCAGTTAGGAGTCGCTGTCTGGTATTAATCGCTCAGTGTGTGGAGTCCATCTACCCCATCTGGGCATTTGAAGAGACTGCAGCTTTTGATGAAGTACTGTGCTGACTGTGGACACTATTTACATAGGGGTCTGTCCAAAATGTTCATCTTATACAGTGTTGTTTTGAAACACCCATATCCAGATCTTTGTCTGTTCAGCTGGACCCACGCTTCTCTGTCAAGGTCACGCCCAACAGGGGACATGTTTGGTGTTGGTAGAAAGTGATGTAGGAATACAGTTTAGATTAAATGACTCTGAATGATCACTTCATTTCCTTTCACCCCAGCCCCTAACTTCAGCACAACACACAAGGTCACAGTACACAGCCTACCAGGCTCTCCATGGGCCCAGAAACCTGGGAGCAGGGGAGTGGCTAGGGTCCATCTTACATCACTTCGTCTAATGCCTGAGAGTTCAGGGAATACATCTGCATGAAGCTGTGCAGCCTGAGTCTCTACACACAGTTAAGTAGCAGCAAACTCTTTAGTGCGACAACTTCCAGACCATACAGAAGCATAGTAATCTGCCAGGCAGGACATATACCATTGCAAGTGCAGTATTTCTGAGCACTCTGAAGTTGGCACACTATCTTGTGCCCCCTAAATGTCTGTGCAGGTAGCTGCCTTAAGACACTTTACTGCAGACCTTCTCAACACGATGTTTATAGGTGAAAGAACATTCTAGTGCAACTCCTTGATATGGAGAGGTATGTTCAGAGAGAAGGAAGTGGTTGCCTACTCTCATAAATCAACATGGTCTTGCCTCAACGGTTGTTCACGTGGAAGATTGATTATATTGATGCTCTTCACCTACCTCATGCCCCTCAAACAACTCTCCTCCTCCTCCCAGCCCCCAGACCTGGAACAAAACCGAGGTACCAGACTTGGTCCCCACTGCTGTTGTTGGGGACTTGCCAGTCTGTGTTACAGTGAGTAGCGCCATAAATCTGGGGAACTGTCAACAGACTGCACCATCCCTCAAGGTTGGCTTCTCTCAGGAAAGCAACACAACATGTTTATCCAGATCCACCTGATAAACCCTACCCTAAACAGACCCTGGTCTACACTGGTCTAGCCCACAGCTGAAGCGTAGCCAACAGGTGAACCTGCACGCCTTCAGTGATGACCCTCCAGGTGCCATTTGGCAGAGCAGCTATGAATGAGCAGCACTGAAGGCAAGGCACAGCAGGAAACAGGAATGCTCCCTAGCAAACCATGCTTCCCACCCTCCCTTTCCTCCTGCACAGCCAGAGAAGTTTCATGCTTCTGGGCCCCGACGCGGGGGTTTTATACCCCTCCTGGCTCCCACAGCAAGATGGAAGCCAGGTGCCCCGGGTGTCCCAGCTGGGAGGGGGACTGCAGCAGTTCATGGTGTGCTCAGTGCCAGGTGACATGGCTTCTGAGGCCCAGGCAGGGGAAAGGGTCCCCACAGGGGACTTGCCATAAAACCCCGAGAGAGTTGGTCAATGACTCCAGTGTCACTTAGTACAACAGAAAAAAAATATGCGAATGCCAAAACTTAGCAGACAACAGCCTCTTCAAATACACTCTGCTGCTTACCCTTCTAAACCAGAAGCAACACCCCCTGCATGTGTATTATGTTGGTACTGGGCTAGTTAACCCTGCTAAATAAAAGTGCTAGTTAGCCACATTCATGCTGCACTGCAGGCAGGCCAATTTGCACTGCTGAGGTCAGGAAAAGATTCCACATCTAATATCAGCTTTAAATTCTGAATAACTGAAATCTGAATCATATGGAAGTCCTCCTGATCCTGAATTCTTACTGGAAGGCTGGAAAAACACCCTCTCAGACAAAAGCATTCTGGCAAATAACTCCCCGATTACTTGGCAGTAGGCTGTTTGGGGGAAGTGCAAAAAACACACAACAACCACCTTTCAGTCAGAAGCCAAGAAGTGCTTTTACAGTGAGGACTTAATGTGGGTCCACAGCTCCCACCACAGAGTCACCACTCAGCCTCACCACAGTCGCTCCCACTCAACCCTCACACCCTTCACCCCACCCACAGCAGCAGCAGACATCAGTGTGCTCAGGCCCTCTTGGCACAGCCCCCCCTTCCCCCCCCAGCAGTACAGCACGGCTTGGCCCCAGCCACCTGGCACCCAGGACTACCTGTGCCAAAGTGCACAGGCTTGGCCTGGCACAGGTCCGTGTGTCTTCAGGCAGCTCTGAGCTGATCGAGCTGTTACTCAGGGCCCCGCAGCACTTACAGGGACCATGTGTTGTGCTGGGCCAGGTCCTGCACACACCATCAGGCCAGGCCAGTTCTGTGGACACAGGACCTGGCCCGGCATATGCGGTCCCCGCAAGTGGCACACGGCCCCTGGGTGACAGCCTGAGCAGCCCAGAGCTACCCAAAGGCACATGGCTCCACGCCAAGCCAAGCCAAGCCAGGCGTGCACTACTTCACTGTCAGGGCGGCTAGGATCTGGAGCCAACTTCCAAGCGAAGTGGTGCTGGCTCCTACCCTGGGGGTCTCCAAAAGGAGGCTAGACAATCACCTTGCCGGGGTCATTTGACCCCAGTACTCTTTCCTGCCATGGCAGGGGGTCGGACTTGATGATCTGCTCAGGTCCCTTCCGACCCTACTAACTATGAAACTTATAACCAATTGGCCTTGGCTGTCTCATTACATTTGGCTAGGAACTGAAGGTCTGATACTAGGCAGCAGTTAGCAAAAACCTAATGCTTGTAGGGTGGATTTCCTCAGGGCATGTCACACTGTTGCCCATTTGAAGGAGCAAGGCAGGAATCCTTTCATTGAAACAACTAATGCACCATTAGAGGAAGAGTGGAATCATTTGCTCATTGGCCAAGAAAGGCATAGATTCATAGATTCATAGATTAAGGGTCGGAAGGGACCTAGTAGATCTTCTAGCCCGACCCCCCGCCAGGGCGGGAGAACAACAAAAACCCCAAAAAGAGAAATGGGACTCAAACGAGTCCAGCTAGGTGGGCATCCAGCCTCTTCTTAAAGACCCCCAGGGTAGGGGCCAGCACCACTTCCCTTGGAAGTT
>NW_017728992.1:168436495-168438970 GCF_001723915.1 Gavialis gangeticus | reverse complement strand
ATCCCCTCGAGTCCGGCTTCTATCACAGCAGGGAAGTCCCGGTCCCTGCACAAGAAAACGGAGGTGAAGAATTGGTTAAAGAGGTCCGCTTTCTCCTCTGACGCAACCACCAAATTGCCCAGCGTGTCCTGCATAGGTTGGAATCACAAGGTTCAGGCCAAGAAAACTGTCACCATCACAGATGCAATTCACTTTTTATAGCAACAGGTACTGGCAGAAATTCAGGATTAGTTTGCTCCCAAGTAAAATGCAGTTAAGAAACTTGTTGATGCTTAACCTTTGTATTCCAGTGAAATGATTCAAGGATCAAAGATGCCATGTTATATCAGCTCCTACTTTGATGACCATTTTCATTATAAAACACCTTGGAAAGCAAGTAACTTTCTTCAAAGGGCACTTAGAGAAGCTAGATCATCATGCCAGGCAGAACAATGGAGAGAGAACAACGGAGGTGAATTTAGATCTTGTCTGTAGCAGCAACTTTTCATGATATTTAAACTGGTTGTAAACAAACTCCCAAACTATGGCTTTCATTAAAGTAATAATGTCCTGTGTCTAAAAAATGTCTGACCTCTAACCCCCATCTAGAAAAATAACACCCGTTCCCCAGCCATAGCCACACAAAGGCTATGGTAAAACAACAGTCTCAGGGTGCATGCTTAATTTAGCCATCTTGCACGTCATTATAACAGTTGCATTTTTCCATTCTTTTCCACAGAATGCCTCCCTTATTCCGTACAGAGGGTGAACAGTGCTCGCTCAATAATCAGCTTTTTGATTTTTTGTTTTATCCTCATTGTTCAGTGTGTGGCCCAAGGCCTTACTTTTAATATTTTATTTAAACTTTGCTCTGAAAAACAGAAATGTTAAAATTCTTCCATGGACTATTTTTATGGTGAATATCAGTATAATATCCAAGGGCTCCACAAGCATAAGTTAATCAGTCTTCAAAAAGTGCTACAAGTGGGATACTATTATCACTTTTTCATGCACACAATTAATTAGTATAGTGATATTGACCGAGTGAAGGATCTAATACATTTTTCTTATTGATATTTATGTTTCCATGAATATATTATTTTATGTAGTCAGTTTCTATGTGAAATAAATTGGAAGATACACAAGTTTCTTAAGTGCTCTGATATCAGCTATTTGCCACTTCTTTAAGATTTTTGCATAGCTTTCATATTTCCCAATTTTAAAAAAAGGGGGGAGGGGGGAAGGGAGAAGGAATTTCATTAGTAAACCTTGTTCCTTGACAGGCAGGCTTGGAACAACTGTAAAGGAAAGTCATCTAAGTGGTTTCATATGTCAGGGCATGCTATTTCTCCTAGTGTCAAGCAGCAAGATGAAGACTGGCTAAAGATGGTTTCAGGTTTCTTTAAAGATGAGCATGGGGATGGCACTGCTGTTGGCATGGCATATTCAACTAGCATATGTCAGAGTACCTTGAGGTCTTACACAGGTTATCATAAATCTACACCAAGCCCTGGTGGTATGACCTTATTCAACTTGTGACTCCTGATCTCTGTTACAGCCAACTCTGCTCTAAGAAGAATTTGAAATAAAATTTGACATCAGCCACACTCCAGGAGTAATTTATTTATTCCCATAAAAAAAATCTATTTTTACTAGGTTTGAGGTCACCATATCTATTCAAATGCAGCACACATAGCAGAAGATTATCTATTCTTTTGAAGTGCCGTAACAGTCTAAGAATATATGTGGCAAACTAACATAGCTAAACATAGCAAGTACATCAGTAGCTGCACTCATAAGAAAATTAAACAGGTGGCAAATTCATAGTTTATCAAGAAGGAATTAAAGAAAAATATAAAATGTTTGTTTGCCATCAAATGCATTTAAGCCAAGTGATAGAGCATACCGGTCTGACTGTGAATTACTATGATGCCTCTGCCTAGAAGAGAGGGGAAGTTCTCCGAGAAGGATTTGGCTGGGCTTGGAGTATGGGACTCTCAAAAACGATTCAAGGCAACAATCGGAGAAGCACCATCTCTAATCCTGTTCTCTGCCTGTACCAAGGTTATCATTTGGCTGTTCTGCAAACCAGGACTCCCCCCCACCCCTTTATATGCAAGAGGAAAAAGACTGTGTTCTACAAATCCCAGGCTCTGCCACAGACCTATGTGACTTTTGGAAAGGTCTCTACTTTTCTTTCCACTTATTTGCCTCATCTATTGAGATTGCAAGCTCTTCATGACAGGGACGCTCTCACATTGTACCTGTAATATATAATGGGCTCCATTCTTGATTGGGGCCTCTGTTTTCTCATTAAAAATCATTCTTTATCCTGAAGTCCCCAAATATTTTTGGCTATTGCTAGAATTTACATCCTGTCAGCCTTCTGGCAACACTGAGATCATGAAGAGGTAAGGATTTTTTCGCCTCACAGCTGTAAGGTTTTATTTCTGACAAGCCAGAAAAAGGCAACAAACAATCAGACAAAAAAAAAAA
>NW_017728992.1:168425955-168436442 GCF_001723915.1 Gavialis gangeticus | reverse complement strand
AAAAAAAAAAAAAAAAAAAAAAAAAAAGGGGGGGGGGGGAAACTTTACAAAAAAGAAAAAGTTAAGATAGAAAAAAACAGCTTTTGGGCTTCAGTATTAACCTAATTCAGGGTTAAGTCAGGAACAACGGCAAGGAGACAAGAACCTTCTTTCTCCTCTTTGCTCAACACGGGAAGAGCCCCCTCCTGCATTACAGACAGCAAGGAGACAGAACGGGAAGAAGCTCGCTAAGACTTCTGGCAGCTGCTTCTGCAGCATCTACTTTTCAGCCCTACCTTCCAACAGACGGTTGTACAAGCAGTGCGCTTGGGTAGAGTGCTTCCCATCCTTAACTATCACTAGCAATGACGTAATATGGGAAGAGTCTTTAGGAAATCTGGCCAACTGGAAATGTTTGAAACTAAATTCCTGTGACAGTGATAGCCAGGAGATGGATTGAGCAGAGAAGCCTGCTGGGCTACTTCTCAGCACCTCACATCCACTCTGAAGTTTTGTTCAGACTGAGATATTAGGCTAAAACTTTCTAAAAAGCTTAAGTAACTTAGAAATGTAGGCCCCCACTTTCAAAAGTGGCTTAGCGCTCCACAGAATCAGAGCTTAGGCATGCACATAACTTGACTATGGTGGATAGTCTCAGTGTCAGCAATGCATTAGGCAAGGCAGATTTGCACCTCAGACTAAATCAGAGACATATCCCAATAGAATTCCTCTGGATGTTAAGCACATGCATAAGTATTTGAACAACTGGACTTTTCAGTGTGACTTAGAATTTAATTAGGCATTAAAAAATTTAAACCCTGTGATTTTTGGCATTGCCATAGACAAATTTTGAAAATTTCCTCCATCACTATTTTCATGTCAACAGTTTAAAAATTGAACAGGCAAAGCCACCCCTCAAACTGACCTGAAAACATAGTCTAGTCACATGAAGAGAACTACCTGAGAAGGACACATGAAAAGGAAAATCCCCAGCACTAAAGATAAACAGATCGGACTGATTTTGGTGCCTCTGTATTTATTCCCTTTTACATTGGCGCACACACTGAAGAGTGGATTCATCACTCCAGTCATTCAGACATGCGCTCCTAACCCCCACTGCAATTAATCTTTAACTGTGCTAAATTCCATTCCTCCCTGCATAGCTCATCAAGCCTTCCGGTTGTGCTTTCATAACCATTCATTCATGTCTGGTAGTACTGATATTGTCTAATCAATGGGCACCTAATTTTTACTCAATTAAGATAACTTTATTCTTCCAAAGGACCAAGCTCTAATAACCCTTGCTTATATTGGATAGCAATAGCTTTACATTTGGAGCACTCCCATGGGAACCCCTTTGGAGCAAACTGCTACTCAGCAGGAGTAAGTGGTTTGGAATCTGGCTCCTTACAGTGTTTCAGTTATTTTTTGTATCTGAACCATGAATGAAGTTGTGTATGAAACAAAAAGACAGTGAAATTTTAACTAAGAAAAAAAAAAAAAAACCTCCAGAAAAACGTAAGCACAAAGTTTAGATCCAGATTTAGATTCGAGCTACTCTACAGTGTCAAGCCATTCACATCTGGACATTATCCTCCTTCTAAGAAATAGTTCCACTTTTTAAAATTAAAGTGACCAAAAACAGTTCTTACTCAAGGGAAGAATGGAAAATATTCATGCATAGGCTGGGGACAAACATTAAAAAAGCTGAAGCCCGAATTGATTCAAGGTGTGCAGGTTAGTCTAACCTTCATTGACTGAACCAATAATAAGTAAAACAGATATTCACTTTTGCCTCCAAAAATGCAAGCACATGGCTCAGGCCAGAAGCCCTGGGGCACTAGAGCGAGGCTTTGGCTGGAGGGAAACTAAGCTGAGGGAAGGGACGTGGGCAGGCCTGAATATGATTGGGGAGGGCAGAGCCGGCAGCACTCCAGAGCAGGGTTCCCCACCCCCACCCCTCTCAGCTGGCTGGAGCAGTGATAGTGCACCAGCTAGGGAGGAGAGGGGCAGGGCCCCCCTTGCTTGGCTGGAGGAGACAGTCCAGCCCAGCGCTGCAGAGCATGATGGAGGACTCCAATTTAACTTAAACCAGGAAGGGGTCTGGTGGACAAGTTCCAAAAACCAGTTTGACCTCAACTGGTTAAGTCTGATACTACATTAAGCCAGGTTTATCTCAAATCAGTTTCAGCCATTTAAAACAGGTTTATGTTCATAGACATTAGGGCTGGAAGGGACCTCAGAAGTCCATGGAGTCCAGCCCCCTGCACTGAACTTCCGTTCTGTTACAGGTTTAAACCAGTTTCTGATCACTTAAACCAGTTTGTGTGTCACTTCTGTCCCTAGCCATACAGATCTGCATGTCCATATGACACATGCATCCCAGACTGCTGAAGCTTTCTGGGACCACATAGGCAACCGGAGAAATACCAGAAGACAAAAGGAAATCAAATGTAATGCTGACTTAAAATAAAGATAAGAGGAGCAATCCTGGAACTTCCCATCTCTAGTACAAGTTTAACTTTTCCTCCCAAAAAATAACTGACTGCAGGCAGCTGTGTGAAGAATCAATCCCGTCTCCCAAAGCTTGACAGCAAGCACTTAAGTGCTTGGAAAAATACTTGGTACTGATAAATACGGGAAAGAGGACTACAGTCCTACTCCTCTCCATTCCACTTGAGTTGTCCTATGTTACTAGCCTACATAAACCAGTTGGTCTCCAAGGTGCCACACTGTCCTACCGGCTGTAGGACTTTTGACTATCAAAAGTCAACACCTCTAGAAATGCTGCAGATGTTTCTGGTTGTGCACTAGCCAGTGCAACCCTCCATCCCTTTCCCCATCATTACAGCATGTACTACAGCAAATGATTTACCTCAAATTCCCTCTACCAAATGTCAGTTTTGCAGCAACCCGTTTCTTGTAACTCCATTTTTCAGAGACATCATATTTAGTCCAGTCCCTTACACAGTAACAGAATCTCACACACATTGGTAAAATAAGATGAAGTCAGGTCTTACGTTCCTGACTTTGGTCCCAGTGGTTCTTACACCTTTTACTCAGGGTTTCCATTACTGCTTACCCAGCAAAAAATCATCGAAAGTTTTTACACTAGGTTCTTTAGAAACCTGTAGGGAAACTAGGTCCTCTGCATTCAATTCCACGGACTCTACAACAAGCAGATAAGGCATGCTTCATCAAACTCCTTGCCCCCTGTTCGCACTACTTCTTATCTTTTACACACACACACACACTCACTTTATCTCAGCTTCTCAGCATACCCATTTTTGGGCCAACAAAAGCAAGAAACTCTATTTTCTAGTCACCTCAATTCACTCACCTCATTTTTCCTGCCAGCAGCAGCTTTCATGGAGTCCTCAGCTTTCCAGGCCTCCCTTCAAGGGCCCTTACCTCTATCACCGGAAAGTCAATTGTTAACCTATATCCTGTTACCAGCACTCTTTTCTCCCCAGTCAGTATCCCTGCAGGACTCCCATCCCATTTTGTCAGCTCCAGGTCTTCTTCCTGGTCTCTTTCAGAGTCCC
This sequence comes from Gavialis gangeticus, assembly GCF_001723915.1. Taxonomy (NCBI): domain Eukaryota; kingdom Metazoa; phylum Chordata; order Crocodylia; family Gavialidae; genus Gavialis; species Gavialis gangeticus. The sequence goes on along the minus strand of NW_017728992.1, from coordinate 168,432,918 downwards.
TCTTCCTTATTCAGGATTCTGTTCACAGGATTTCTTCCCTTGCCCTGTTTCCAAAGCCCATCACAGAAACTATCTTAGTTTTTCCTTAACTCTCTTTTCTCTTCTCTCCTACCAAATGCACTTTTAGCAACCGCCCACCTTCTGTCCAGCTGACCCTGATATTCAATTAAGCCTGCTCCACTCTCCAGGGTCTTGCAGGTGGTCTAATTAGACCTTCTCAGGAGCCACTCATTACAGACTCCTTGTATGTTTGAAAGAGCAGAAAAATACATAGCAAAAAGAATCAGTCTGGTGAAAAATATTAGAGGAAGGGATAGAAGTAATGCCACTTACAGCATCACTTTATATGATACATGATTTTTGTAAACTATTTATCACTCTCTCTCATCATTTCAGCTGAAAAAGTAAAAGCTAGAAACACTGTCAGGTGGACTGAAAACTGGCTTACATGGAACAGGTAATGACAAAGGGGAATGTACCGAGCTGAGCAGGAGTCCTGTGAGTGCAAGAGGGACTGGTGTTAGGGCTGCTTTTATTTAACTATGTTCTAAATCAAACTTGCATGCCCCGACCAAATGTACACTGAAAGGCTCCTTGTCGGCCAGATCCAACCTGCAGCATGGGTGGTTCCAGCACAGGAGACATGACAGTAGGGGCACCTCTAGCTCTGACGTGGTAGAAATGGTGGCTGCAGCATGGGGCAGCAGAACTAGCAGCTGAGGAAGTAGGGCTGTGGTGGTGCCTACAGGCAAAGTGGCCAGAGGGCGACCAGGGCTATATCAGCCCTTGCTCACCCTCCTGCTGCTGATCACCATGACTAGATTCTATGGCAGGCCACTCCCTCTTGCCCACGCCTCCCCAAATTCTGGTTGCCAGATGGTATTTGGTTCAGCTGGATAGAGTGACTCCACAAGCCAAATCCAAACTGTGGGCTGGATCATGGGTAATTGGTGCCTCCTGAGGCCGGGGGGGGGGGCACCCACAGACAGCACCGGCAGCAGCAGGGACGGAGCTGGGAAGCACCTGCAGATGCTACTGGTGTCATCAGCCACGGCCCTGTCAGGGGAGGCACGTGCCGCCGCCCCCCCACCCCATACCAGTCACCTATGGGCTGGATGTTTGACACCCCTATTGTAAATGATAAAGAAAAGGGTACTTACCAGGGATTCGCTCACCACAGTTAATGGGGGAGAGTTTCAAACCTCTAGGGAATAACACGGAGCAAGCCACGGAGAAGTACATCTCAGCATTCTAATCCTCCAGGACCTAGGTAGGACCAGAAAGTGGCTGCAAGAGAAACTTTCTTTAAGTGCTGGATCCTCAGGGAGACTGGCTGTATAGTGGTTCTCTGCTAGGGCACTTGGAGTCTACTCACCCTGTTCATGTAACAGGATTCAGAGGGATTTGAACATAAAACAGCAAGATGAACTTTGTCTTAGACTAGCAAAAAGAAAGCATAAAGAGGAGTAGGAGTGGCCAGAGGTAGTAAGGAAAAAGTTAAAGGAAGCACCCACTACATCACCATATCTCAGGGGTGGGCAGTTATCTGGGCTGGAGGGCCCTTAATGAATTTTGGTGAGCTGTTGAGGACTGTGGTGAGCTGTTGAGGACTGTGTGCGCACGCACGCACGCACACACACAGAGCCAGGCTGAGGCTGATGCCAGAGCAGCAGCAGGTGCAGAAGCATGAGTCCACCCAGGACTGTAGCATCTTATCTCTGCTCCTCCCTGCACCTCCACGCACCCCCTCCACCCCCACTGCCTGGCTTCTCCGACACCAGCAGGCAGGACCAGGGCTGAGAGTCGCATTGCACTGGGGGTGAAGCCTTGGCATTCACAGCCACCTGGAGCCAGGCTGCAGGGGGAGATTATCCCTACTTCTTGGCCTTCCCCCCCCTGCACCTATTGTGCAGACCCTGGCTGGGAGGGGCAAAGACAGAGGGCTCGATTCCTTGTCTCACCCCCCCACCCCTGCTGCACAGTGCCAAATGGGTGGGTAGGGCTCCAGCCTCTGCTGGCATAGTGGGGAACACTGGGCAGAAGCAGCCCCACACACCCACCCACCTGGCACTGTGGGGTCAGTGTCCATCTCCCAGACCCCCGAATAGCACCAGGCAGCCAGGTGGGCAGTGGGGGCTGCTTCCACCCAAGGTCCCCAACTGTAGCAGCATAGGCCAGAGTCAGAGCTGGTGCCCATGGGCTTGCCAGCTGCAGCTGCTGCTGGAGACATGGGCCTGATAGAATCAATTGGTACGCTGAATCAATCTGCGGGCTGTATTTTGCTCACCCGTCATATCTGCTTTTACATCTGAACTGTAGATCATCAGAATGAACATCAGTTCTATTAGACTTAAACTCATTATTAAGTGCCTTAAGAGACTCCTATTCAGAGCCTTGACAGTCTTGGGGAAAAAATACCCCACCTCCCCAGTCCCCATCCAACTATTTTTAAATAGTTCATTTGAAACTTAGTATCTGGTTCTTGATGTCCCTGGTGGATGTATGTTTTGACAGGTTAACACAATAAATGGACATTTTAAAAAAAGTTACCTGCCAAATCCACTGGATAGTGTGGACCCCAGGGTTTAATTTAGCTTTAGCTTTTACATTACCTCCACTCACAAAATGGCACAGCCCTAGGGGAGAATCTTAGTGGGAAATGTTCTATTCAGTCACGTTCCTAGTGCAAGCCTCTGTCTGTGAATGCTAACCAACACATCCTTTAAATGTGCTGTGCAATAGTTTTCCCATATTACGTGGTGAGAAGTCCTTTATCTTTTTGTTATCTCCCTGCTATTATGTAAAAGCCCCTGGACTGCATCTCTTTCTTTCCTGGATAAATCTGGGGCTGCATGAAGTGGTCTGCCAATAGAATTCCCCATAGAGAAAATCAAGCTAATAAAATTTGGACAAAAATTCTTCTTGATGAGAGAAAGGGAAGAACAGATCACCTGTGTAAGTCAGTTTAAAATTTTTCCCACTGTTAATAAAGAAGAAGTATGATAAAGTGAGTGTTAAGAGCCAAAACCATCACCTTCTGCCACAAATCTGAATCACTTGTTCTCAGGGAGGGACTGTTCACTCTGGAGCCACACCTCACTTCTTGTCTGCTGGAGTCAATATCAAGAGTACTGCTCCCAGTTATTCAGACATCCTTCAAATTGTTGCCTTGTGGTTTCTCTTTACAGAAATTTTCAAGGAAGTTCCTAGGGATATTCTGGATGTATTACATAATCCTCTTTTAGGAAACCATTACTGTACCATTCATATTATGCTCCACAGTGATCCTGTTAGACAATCGAAGAAGCTAGACAGCATTAGGTTAGAGGTCAGGGTTACTGAGCTGCTTTGCGGGCCAGGTCAGGACTAGCACCCCTGTGCTGTGTGCAACACTTGCAGTGCCAGATCCAGCCCATTCAGCATGCACAGGCCCTGCCTCAGGGATCGTACTCAGTGTGACTTGCAGGCTGGACCTAGCACTGTACACAGCACAGGGCCTTGGGGTGTGGGCTGCATACACTCCCTGCACCAGACTGGCCCTGTCTGCTGGCTCCAGTGCTGGTCTGGAATGAGCTTCAAGCTGTCAGTGTATGCTGGAGTCAGCGTGCAGGGCCCTGTGCCCTGAAATCCCCATGCTGTCTTCTATGCCAGCTCCGGTCTACACACTGCATGCAGCGCAAGCCCTATGCCATCCTCCTGTGCTGCATGCACAGCAAATCTGGGGCCCAGCCATGCCAAACATAGTAGAGGGGACTGGACCAGTTGCATGTGCTGAATGCATCACTGGGGCCTGGTACAGGGCACACATTGCATGCCTGACCTGATCCAGACCAGCCCCACTGTTTTTGTTGGCATACAAAAACAGTCTGGCAGGGCACCACATGCAGTGCATGTCCTGTACCACCCCATGCAGTGACATACCATGGGTCTCCTGTGCCCGGGGGCCAATGCTTGCATTTGTGCCCTCCCCCACTCCCATCCTTCACGTAGCAATCCTTAAAGTCACATCGTGCAATAAGAACTCTGAAGGGCACAGGCCGGTACCCCTCCCCCAGGCCAGCGACTGGGGGCCATGGCCCCCTCCCACCTGCCACTGATCCAATGCTGCGCTCAGTGCTAGGTCTAGCCTACACACTGTATGGAGTGCATTAGGCCAGGGCTGGTGTATGCTGCATGTGGCAGGCAGGGACCATCCAAGACCCACAGGCTCAATCATACGGCCCCACAGGCCAAATCTGGCTTAGGTCAGTACCTGTGAGCAATATGGTCCAGTGCACAGAACATGAAAGGTAATAAGCCAGGATCTCTTCAGCTTTAATCCCGTATACTATATTGAATAGCTCTGTGGCTTTTGGCAATGAGGTTCTAATCCACCGTGAATTACCTACATCCCTTATGCAAGAATTACCTGCACCTCTGAAAAATAGTATCTCGAGCTGAGTACTAAAGACTGGTGAAAGTGTATTTGGATAAACATTTCCTCCAATTTTATGGGCTGAACTTGCTAGCAATTTCCTGTGTTAATCTCCAATTTTCTAAGTGATCTTTAAGATAAAAGGCCATAACTGCTGATTTCTCAATTCCATCAAGAAAATGGGTTAAAATGTATTGCCTGGTATTATGAAGAGTTTAACAACTAAATCACATATTAACATGAACCTGTAAACCTAGTAAATGCTGAAGCAAACTCTTGGGAAGCCTTATGAGAATTGTCTTACCAATCATACAGGAGAATTGGGGTAACTTGCAAGTCTCTGTGCAGTTCAGTTCTCTCCAAATGCTGCTGCCAGGACTTATGTTTGAAGCAGTAACATTTCAGGAATTCAGTTTTTCACCATTAAACATATCAGATTTCGTCAAATAGTTCAACAAATAATTTCCATGAGGAGCAGACCACCAAGATCCATCCTTGTGGTCCCCACTCTCCCCTGACAGAAATTTTAAAGATGAACTTTTGGACTGCCATTTGCTATTATTTACTACAACTTTTATATGCATTTGAGGTCAGTTCCTTAAAGTAACTCACTTTAAAAAAGAGGCAGCACTACAGGTTAATCCAATTCATTGTAAATTTTCATCAAAGTTAGTTCAAAAGACCCTGGGCTCTGCCATCCTTGACAGCTAAAGTACAGTTGTGAGCACTGGAAATAACCATATGACAGTGTAAATACCAGCTGCTGTGCAGAGAATTATCATCATTCACTTCTTGACATCTAACGTCAACTGGGCTCACGTAAGGGACTTGGTACAGCAGCATTTGCCATCATAGTTTGGACATGGGGCTTTTCACTCATTTAAAGAAATACAAGGTCTAGAGACTACCTTTACTCACAATAACACAGCTGTATGCTGTTAAAACAGTTGGTGGTTAAGTAAGAAATAATAAATAACAGCATGTCCTGTCCTCTGGAGTGGAATGTGAAAGAAGGGACAGCTGATAGACTTGATAGGACTCAGGAGACTTCGTTTGGATTACCCGCAGGTCAAGAATCACAGCTGCAGAAAAAAGCTCAAGTGTACCAATGTCACTTCTTGAAGGAGATCCCCAGCAAGTAAGAGGAAACAGCAAGAGTACAAATCCTGAGGATTTCTGCATCGTACGAGAGCTGCCTGCAAATGTAGGGTGTAGTGTCAGGCTGTTCACTGATTAAATCTGAAAGGAAATTTTTGCTGCCCATACTTTACTTTTATCCGTCATCTTGCATACTAGATGAATGTGTGATTTTTTGCAGAGAATCTTTTGTCTTTCTCTGGTGCAAGCCATTAAATCTGTTCCCTGCAACTTCCTTCAAGATAAGAGAGTCACATGAGAGCAGAATTTGGGACTGATAAGCACTTGGCAAAGATATCACCTAAAGTCTCTGCCCACAATAGGCTTCTTTTCTGCCTCTGAACATTTATGTACATAGAATATTATAGATTAGGGTGCTGTTCAATAGATGGTGGTCTATTAAGGAAGGCATTTCCTTAAATGAATATAAGCAAGTACAATAAAATATTAAAATAGATAGTGAGGTAACCGTGTCTATCTATTTTCAGTCCTAAGCATTCAGCAAGCATCACGTGGATTTCCCCATACTAAGGGATGCTTTAAAATTAAGAGAGTTTAAAATTTAAGAATGTTGAGTTCCTTTCTAAATTTGCCTTTGGTTCAGATTTTAAATTCCTTTTTGTAACCAGGAAAACTGAAACCATCATATTTTAAAAGAAAATAAAGTTGAAATTCTCAGAGTGATGCAATTCCCAGAACTGGAGCTTCAGAAAAAAACCCAAACAAACAGATATTATGGGACTTGCAAAAAAAAAAAATCACAAGAATTAGCGACCTTGCCATAGATTAAATATAAGCTTTATGGACCACATGAAAAAACTCTGATAGTTCAAATGAATGTGTCTGTGCATATAATAGTGCAGTGTAAGTTTGTATGTGTTTGGCATATATTAAATCAAAGTTTAAACAGTTTTGAAAGGAAAAAAATGCAAAAGAACATCAAATGATGAAATAACTGGAAGGTAATATGACTTTAAAAAACAGATCAGTGATGAAACAAGCAGTGTTAAAAAAGATCATCAGTTTTGCTGTATCCAGCATAAGCACTGCAGTTTAACTCAGCAGGAGATATTGTCTCAGAAAAGAGATATTTTGAAGCAGATATTTCTCTCTCATTTTTTGGCTCTGAAAGATGGTCCTGACATTTGAGAGTCTGAGATAAGAAGAAAACGTGCAGTTGAGTTGAACTTAACGGAAACAGAATACTACAATACATGCTAAAGTTGCCATTATTAATTAATACTTGGAAGCCTGTAGATCTGATTATACTATTTCCCTAGATATTGTTGTAACATTTTTCTCCTTGGAGAATTTTATCGAATTGATTTCAGATGTCTATTTGTCATCGTTTCTTTCCAATCAGTGTTTGTTATCATATAAACAGCAAGAATTGGAGCTATATATAGCTAATT
>NW_017728992.1:168418855-168420955 GCF_001723915.1 Gavialis gangeticus | reverse complement strand
GACACTCCAGCCAGGCTTCCCAAGGGCTGGACTCAGCCTGAGGAAGTAGTTTGATTGTGATGTGTGTGTGTCTTTCTTTTTAAGTCATTCTGATATAACTCCTGCCTATCTTAACCTGGAGCATAAAGAGTGCAAGTAGATCATACTTCTAAAATTCCAGGTTTTCTGATTAGGAACAGTGTTTAGAAGCAGCAAAGATCGGTGTCATATGCTGAAGACCACAAAAGGATTCTGTAGGTCTTGAGCCTGTTCTTTGGTAACCTAAAATACGCTATCATAGAATAGATCCTAACTGATCTCCAAGGTGCTTCTACTATGGCAGCCGGGGCCTACGTTTTTGGCAGGTGAGCCACAAATTATCCCCAGGCCCTCCGTGAGTGCCATTCCAATCCCCTTCCATTGCCTGATCTGCTGCTCTGCTATCTTCTCCCTAACCTATCTGCCACTATGTTGCCTATCCCTTCCCTGGTCTGCTGTGTGCTGCTTACACCATTTGTGGCATGTATGCTGTAGGTTGGCCACCTCTGCACTATACCATCACAATGCCTAAAATTAGCTGTAGGGGGAATCCCGAACAAGACTGCCTAGGCTTTTGGTTTATTAAATGGGGAAATCCAAGAGCTCCCAGGTGTGATCCTGATCACCTAATCACTCAGAAAAAAGTCAAAGTCTAAACTACAAACAACATGGAGAGAGTCAGAAACCCCCATAGATAATTTAATCAATTCAACACATGACAAGCAAAATGACCCATGATATTTACAGGATACGAACACTTTGTTTTAAGCCAATACCCTCTCAACGGAAAGACTTCTCTGATAGTGATAACAGATAAAAAGGACACGATCCAAAGGGATAGAAGGGGTATATTTCCTTGAACTCTCAAATGCATGGTCTTTCCCAGATTTGTGTATTAGATGAAACACAGTTACAGTAAAAGCTGTGTTAACTGGCACTTCGTTAGCCAGAAAACTCTATTAACCGGCATCTGAGCGACGTGGCAAAAACGAAACTGGAAGTACCACTTCCGGGGGACTTCCCATTTTGCTGCTGTGAGCTGAGTTTTTCTTCACCACTTTTTCGGCCCATGGCCCAGGGCAAAGCAGCCTGCACAGGAAAAAGCAGCCTGTGCGGGGCCCCCATTCCTGTCCCCCGGCACACTAACACTGGGGAGTGCACCAGATGGTGCACTTTTGATTAACCAGAATATTTGATTAACCAGCATCCCCCATTCCCGGGGGATGCCGGATAACAGAGCTTTTACTGTATCTATTTTTATCCTTAGTAATGATATAATCAGTGTGAATTCTAAAATATAAGAAAATGCAGAACTCTGACCAGTTGCACAGCTTCTCCATGATCTGAAACAATGTACTTAATGAAAAGAAACCTCAAAGGTCTTATCTTCCAGATTCTGTTGATTAAAACAGCTGGGTATACTTAGCTAGGAAAAAAAGATTTGTCCTCATTACCCATCACTGAACATAGAGGGCAAAAGAACTTGTCATTTTCTGGACACAAATTGGTTTAGAAAAGAAATTTCCTATTTTAAGATATCAAAAATAATTTATGTGCAGTATGTTTCATAAGGTAAAACACACAATGAATTATATACGTCTATAAACATTGTTATGACAAATGAGGATTGCCTAATTGGCACTGCAAGAGCTATTAAACCCAACAGAAAGGATCTTAAGAGTCCATCACTGACAAATCAGTCTTTCAGAGACCACTAATGTTCCAGAGAACGGAAAGGAGAAATACAGTTAAAAAAATAATAATTAGGTACACAGCATAGATTCATAGATTCATAGATTAAGGGTCGGAAGGAACCTAGTAGATCTTCTAGCCCGACCCCCCGCCAGGGCGGGAGAACAACAAAAAACCCCAGAAAGAGAAACGGGACTCAAACGAGTCCAGCCAGGTAGGCATCCAGCCTCTTCTTGAAGACCCCCAGGGTAGGGGCCAGCACCACTTCCCTTGGAAGTTGGTTCCCGCTCCTAGCCGCCCTAACCGTGAAGTAGCTTTTGCGGATGTCCAATCTATACCTCCTCTCCATCAGCTTGTGCCCATTACTCCTTGTTATGCCAGCGGGCGCTA
>NW_017728992.1:168416666-168418656 GCF_001723915.1 Gavialis gangeticus | reverse complement strand
CTCTCTAACCCGGTCCTCCCCAACCTGAGGTCTGAAGGCGATCCCCTCGAGTCCGGCTTCTATCACAGCAGGGAAGTCCCGGTCCCTGCACAAGAAAACGGAGGTGAAGAATTGGTTAAAGCAAAATCCATCTATAAAGGCTCTACAAATGAATCATCTGACACTGGCAATGTATCTGTTTGATCCAGAAAATTACAGGTAATAAATTAGATATAGCAATTCAAAACTAACAAGTTCATAGAACCTGAGGATGTCTGTTCCAAGATGTCAAAGGAGACTAAATCCAGGAAGGGTATTATGTAGGTCAAGGACAAACATGATACAGCTCATTAAACAGGAGACTTTGTGACTGAAAGCAAAGCAGCACTACAGTTGAACAATGTCAGGCCCACTCATCCTTTTACCTTCTTCAGTTGCTATCCCCCTGTTTCTTCTTCCCATATACACACGTCAGTAAAACACCAGCCTTATCCCAGAGCCCTCAAACTCTTAAAATCTTCTAAATGTAAATTCCAGTGTGTATAGAGTCTTTCACCCTTGCAAGGTGGACAAAAACAATTTTTATCCATTGGAAAATACTTGACAAGATACTGATAAAACTGGGGGAAATGTTAATTAAATTAAAGTCAAAAGAATAAATTAGTTAATTAATATGCTAGCTTTTTCAGTAAATCACAACTTCACTTTCTCTACAAAGCCCTTTCATTTCAGACTGCAATGTGCTATGACTATTTTGCTAGTATAATTCAATTTTTAAGATGTCTGGAAAACCATTTTCAAATGTTATGGGAAACAGAAAACTAACACCAAGACATGACCAAGACTAATTCATTTAAATTTTAAATCCAACATACACACATTGAGTTGCTTTTAATGGTAATATGGCAATCACAGATAAAGTCTGTAGCCATACACCCATGGCTGCTGCTTTCTCTAGCAGACATCTTCATAGTTCAGTTATTGTCACATTTCCTTCTAACCATATTTCTTTTGGAGGAAAAATAATTAGTTGTTTTGTTTTGCATCTTCTCTCTTAAATTGAAGGAGCAACAGAAATCACAAAATCATAGAAAATTTGGGTTGGAAGGGACTTCAGGTGGTCATCTAGTCCAATCCCCTTCTCAAAGTAGGCCCATACACAATTAGATTATTCCAGCCAGGGTTTTGTTGAGCCTGACCTTAAAACCTCCAAGGATGGAGAGTCCACCACCTCTCTAGGTAACCTGTTCCAGTGCTTCACCACCCTCCTAGTAAGAGAGTTTTTCCTAATATCCAACTTAAACCTCCCTTTCTGAAACTTGAGAACATTGCTCCTTGTTCTGATACCTGTCACCACTGAGTACAGGTTATCTCCATCCTCTCTAGAACTCTAGAACACTTCAGGTAGTTAAAGGCTGCTATCAAATTCCTCCTTGGTCTTCTCTTCTGCAGACTAAATAAACCCAGTCCCCTCAGTCTCTCCTCATAAGTCATGTGCCCTAGCCCCAAAACATTTTTGTTGCCCTCTGCTGGACTCTTTCTAATTTGTTCACATCCTTTCTATGGTGGAAGGCCCAAAACTGGACACAGTATTCCAGATGTGGTCCGACCAGTGCAGAATAGAGGGGGATACTTACTTTTCTTGTTCTGCTCGCAATGCTCCTACTAATGCAGCCCTGTATGCTGTTACTCTTCTTGGCAACAAGGGCATACTGCTGACTCTCATCCATCTTATTGTCCACTACAGCTCTGAGAAGCTTTGGTCGCTGATTTGATTTGGCAGAGATTCGGCCCGATTCAGTGGCTGAATCTCCGAATCCGAATTGAATCAAGAGACCCTTTAATCTCTCTGAATGGAATCGGAACCCGCCAAATCGATTCAGAGAGATTCAGAAAGATTCAGTGGTTCAGACATAGACACAGCTCTGAATGGTTTTTCTACATACCTCAAGGTACCAGGCAGCTCGTGAATGTTGAGATGCTGGGGCAGATGGAATGTCCCACAGGAGCA
>NW_017728992.1:168401911-168416578 GCF_001723915.1 Gavialis gangeticus | reverse complement strand
AATGTGCTTGGCAGCAGACCCAGAAATGGACCAGAAGCACTTCTGGTCTACTTCCAGGTCTGCTGCGGAGCGCACAGGGGAGCTCCTTTGTGTCCCCCTGGCTTGGCAACTCATGCCTCCTGGGCATGGGGAGGAACTGGGGTCCCCCCCGCAGCCAATCGTCAAGTCAGGGAGGCATGGGGGTGCCTCCTGGTGCTCTCAGCAGCAGATGTGGAAGTGGACTTAAGTGCTATGAGCAGTAAGTTGCACCTTGGAGCTATAATTTATCTTTCAGAGCATTGTCATATTAAATAAATCAACATCTGATCCATTCTAGACAACACCATTGTACAATTAATCAGGTTAAATATCTGTATGTAAAATTAATCAGCTTAAATATCTGTACTCTCAGAATGCCTGCAATATATACACCTCACAGGGAAATTTGACAAGTTATAATAGCAACTAAAACTGGAATAATTAAATAAATATTCTTTAACAATTGTCATGAAATATGGATGTTATTTGTAGGGGTGAGGTTTGTGTAGGGGTGTGGATGTGGGGTTTGTGGGGATAGGTTTTGTGGGGAGGTGTGGGTGGAGGTGTGAGGAGTTCATGGGTGGGTGGTTTGTGGGTGGAGATGGGGAGGCTGTGTGGAGGTGGGGGTCCCCTGCCTGCTCCCCATGGCACACAACCCCCCCCCACAGCAGAAGCAGTCAGCAGTGGGCCCTTGGGATGCTCATAGCCCACTGCAGACAGAGGCCCCCAGCAGTGCATGGCACCACCCTAGACCTGGGGGCTACATGTGGCACACAGTGCCAGTCCAGTCCACTGGCACATACCTTTGGGCAGGACCAGGCTGGCTCCTGCCATCACCCGGGGTTCCTCGCACTGCGTGCAGGAGCTGTGCGGCATCAGGCTGGGCTGGTTCCTGCCTGCATGTGACTGCCACTTGCAGATCAATGCTGAGGTAGCATGCTGGAGCAGCAGGGGCCTGCAGCGGGCATAAAGATGCTCTGGCCAGGTGCTAGAGCATCTCTTTGGTGGACCCAGCCTTCAGTTGCTTTGCAGTATGTGCCAGGAACACACCCTGCACTGTTTTTTTCTGGAGTGTTTTCTTTGATACCAGGATTTCCTGCCGCTTTGCATCCAGTTGCGTGCCACCCCTCCCCTTGCTCCGTGTCTGGCTGCTGGGGGTACACTGCTCCGTGTCCAGCCACCAGGGGTACATTGATCCACAAAGGTTGAAAACTCCTGGATTAGAGGATGCCTATGAGCTACCAATGTGTTGCAACTATGGAAAAGACAAGAGCAATCCTAGGATGTATCAGGCAAAGTAATTCCAGTAGAAATTGAGAAGCATTTATGCCAAAATACAAGGAAGTGTTGAAACATCATGTGTGTACAACTCTGGTCATTCATGTCTGAGAAAAATGAGCTCAAACTAGAACAGGTACAGAGAATGGCTACTAGGATGATTGATCACAGTAACACACAACTTGTTGCAAAAAACTAAAAGAAGGAGTGAGTGAAAAGAACAGCCATAGATAAATTTAAGCAAAATTAGGAGGTTTCTCACCATCGGAGAAGTGAGGTTCTAGAACAGGATTTCATAACAGGAGGGACAAACAACCTAAAGAGTTTTAGGATGGAGTTAGTTAAATTTATGATCAGAATATAAATACATGAGCAACGTAGTCAGTCCTGATATCAGGGCACTAGGTTTGGTGACCCAGAAGGTCCTTTTCAGTTTCACATTCCTGTAGTTCAACTTATCTTTGTTTAGGGTGGTAACATTACTATTTAAGAGAAACCCTATAACATAACCCTTATGGTATCTTTCTGGCTAACTGTGTTATTATATACATGTAAAGCATTAATTATTAGCAGTAAGACAATATTCAAAAACATTATATTCTTCTAGGTAATAAGTAAAAGTCACTCCCATCAGTATGAACATAAGCAGCCAAAAAAAGGAGTGCTACCCTGTATGTTAACTAACTAAGTATATCATCACTCACAAGCATCCTACCCTGTAGTACCAGGCCCAGAACTGTATAAAGTAGACCACATACACAAAGTATGGGGTGAAAAAGACCCAAGCAGTATTTGTCATGTAGTCTTGGGGGAAGACAGATGGAGCAAAAGCAGCCACAAGAAGAACCTCTGGCCATTCAGAGAAACCTTCTCCAGTTTTGATTGGGTTTTCTCTGCCCTGTGTTGATTGGCTGTTTACACCAGTCATTCCCCTCCTTCAATCTTGTCACCTCAACTGCACTCCATACTTGATGCTCTGACCCTCTGCATCCCTGCCCCCTCACAACTTTCCCATTTTTTCCCTTTCCATTTAGCTTCCTTCTCATCAATACCCTTCCTTCTCGCTTTATGAATCAAGGAAATGAAAAAAGCTTGTTACCATCACACTGTTGACTCTGCCTTTGTATTATATCCAGTCCTCTCTCCAAGTGCCTGTCCTGCCCACTCTGATTGCAAATGTCTTGGGACAGGACACAACTGCTATTCTGTCAATACGGAAACTCCCTTCCTTGATTTGCCCTTAGGCACTATGCTACAACTCCTCAAGAAAGTTGTATCAATATAAATCATAATGCCTTTTAAGCTTCATGATGAAGCAAAAATACTATAAGGTTTTATAATTATTTAAGTTATACAGGATAGTGTTTCTTTTGAGAATACAATATGGTCAGTATTAAGTACTAACAATGGGGTATGTCATTCTATCAGTTTTGAAGAAATGCTCCTAATTAGATTAATGAAGAATTCTGCCTAAAAACCAATGGCACAATATAATTAAGGACAAAGGCAAGCAACTCCCTTCATTTGGATCGGGGTAGTGCTCGTTATTATTTACCAGCAGGGCTTTGTACAATTCCAGATTTATCTTGGGTATAAGTTCATGGAAGCCAATGGAATTGCTTCATGTGTGAATATGCCCCTTTGTGTCATTTGAAAAGTACCAGAGGTCCTCCTGCAAACTGTTAGGTATTCTGGATGGAAAAAGTGAAGCTATTTTCGTTTTCTACTTTGGAAACATAGTATGAAATAAGATATCCCTGAACTGTATCCAAGGAAATCTCTGTTGTGTATTGTTGTATAATATCATTTTCTCAAACAAAAGTTTGCAACTGCTTCCTTGGTGGTTTAATTCCTCCTATACTTTGACCAAAGTCGTGCTGGATTTTATCTGCATCATCAGGTAATATATGATTTCAGGAATAAGAAGAGTTTCACCTTTTGAAACTCTTGAGGCAACATCTTGTATCTTTTAAATCTTAGATTTCTTATTAGTATTTGTAGCATCCAGAAGCCCTGATCAAATGTCATGGTCTCACTGTACTAGGTATTGTTGAATCATATAATAGGAGATGTTTCCAGTGCCTATGAGATAAATCAGACAAGCACTAACAGATAGATGCCAATATAATGGATAAAATCCTTGAATAATTAAATGTCTACTGGATTTCCTTGGGTTTAACCTGTATCATAGTAGCTAGGGTTGGAAGGGACCTAAACAGATCATCAAGTCTGTCCCCCTGCCTTGGGCAGGAATGGATGCTGGGGTGATATAACCCCAGTCAGGTGTCTATCCAGCTTCCTTTTAAAGACCCCCAAGGTAGGAGCAAGCACCACTTCCCTTGGAAGTTGGTTCCAGGTCCTAGCCACCCTAACCGTAAAGTAATACCTCCTGATGTCTAGCCTGAACCTGCTCTCTATCAGCTTGTGGCCATTATTCCTTGTTACCCCATGTGGTGCCTGGGGGACAGGGCATCTCCTATTCCCTGCTGATCCCCCCTGGTGAATTTGTAGACGGCCACCAGATGGGGATCAGCCTTCTCTTGTGGAGGGTGAACAGGTTCAGTCCCTCTAGTTTCTCCTCGTAGGGCCTGCTGTGCTGCCCCCTGACCATGCAAGTGGCCCTCCTCTGAACCCTCTCAATACTAGCCACATCCCTCTTGAAGTGCGGGGCCCAGAACTGGACACAGTACTCCAGCTGTGGCCTGACCAATGCTGTGTAGAGGGGGAGGATCACCTCCCCGGACCTGCTTGTGATGCAAGTGATTATTAAAAATAATCTGTTCAGAAAGTATATCTAAACTATCATATCCTCATGAAACATCTGGGTTAACACTGTAGGATTGAGACTAAATTTCATACATAGCATTATGTGGCTCAATATCTTGGGGATTGAGCTTTCTGTGAAATATCTTTGCCACAAGTCAAACACTTCTTTAAAAGTTTAGTGTCAAACAAACTGAGGACAGAACAGCCCCCTAGGAGAGGAAATACAGCAGCTGGTAAAGTCCACCAGAGCTGCTGCAAAAGTGTATGCAGACTGTGTCACCCTTGTTTACCTTTTCCAGTGTCAATACACTGTGATGAAATGCAAGCCCTGAGGTTTTAAAAAAAGAACGCTGTCATAGCAAGGGTACTGTATCTTCATGAGAAATGCTTCACATAGTTTCCAATATCATTAACTCCCTCCTGCATCTATTTAAATCCCTGTAGATCTGTTTTCTGGAAGCTATTCACTTTAGGAAGCTCATTCACTAGGTGGTTAACATACAAGGCAGAGAAGCAGCACCACCAGCATCAAAAGACAACATGCCTCCAGAAGAAAAACCAAGAGCTACGACCGCTAAAAGGGCTATCAAAAAGCTCCGAACTGCCAGCCTTGTCATCAGCTTAGCACGAGGGTGGCAGCAGTGGGCAAATGATCACAACACAAAGCAAGCTCAGGAGCCCTCAGGGTGGGTGCCCAATGCAGAAGAAAAAACAACTGATCCACCAAAAAAAAGATTGTCCCCAAGATGGCCAGTTTCTGCTAAGAAAGGCCAAGGGAAGGCTGAGGAAGAATCCCAAACAAAGGAGTCAGTGACAAAAGGGGATGCTGAAAAAGATTCAAGTGAATCTGATGAGGCTCTGAGGAAGCTCAACATTAAAAGCAAAGAAGTGACCAAAACAGTTGTAAGTAAACTCTATGAAAAAGGGAATGACATTAGCCTCCTCAGTAATAGGTATGAGAAAGATAATGAGAGCTCTGAAACAGGCTGGTACAAGGAGGAACTGAGTGCTATCGATAAAACCCTCGCTGGCAAAATGTCTCCTACAAGAAGGAGAAAGTGCTCAAATCTGGTGTCAGAACTGACCAAGGGCTGGAGACTGATGGAACAAGATGACAAAGTTCAAGAGTCAGAGCTGCAGAAGTGCCGAAATGACAGCATAGATACAGAAGACAGTGGCTACTGGGGGGAAGCAGAGGATCAGCTTGAGCAAGAAGACAGTGACCAGGAAAAGGTGACCACTGTGAGAATTAAAAGACCCATGGCATCACTGTAAGTAAACACACGCTTCCTTGGGTGCTACCTTGGTGGGCAGTGGTAACAGAGACAGGTCTGAGTTTCCTTGAGGGAGAGGGGAGGCAAGAAGAAAATGTCTGTGACTAAGAAAAGGCCAAAGGGAAACTATCAAGTTTTAAGGAAAGGAGAAAAAGGAAAAACACAGCCCTCCCTTCCTTTTTTCTCTGTCTCCCACCTGAACTGGCTAGCACAAATTGCATGAATTGTTGCATGAATTGAAAGGACAAGTATTTCTAAAACAGGCAGCAAGTTCCATGTAGGAAATGCTAATTGTACTTAGCTTTGGTACGAGTTTGTTGCTTAAAGCAAAAATAAGGCTTGTAGTTTTCAAAAGGGAGCAGCAATTTGAGGTTTCAGTGTCAGACACTGCCAAGGATTTAGAGTTTCATGAGTCAGTACTTGCCTCTTTGGCTAATTATATGCCCAGAGCCACCAGTTACTTCAAGAAATTTCTTGTGCTAGACACTAGATTTGGGCACATGCTGCAGAATGAGTGTTTGTAAATACTTCCTCAAATAAAACCCACAAGATTCAAATCAAATTCACTTTTAACCTTTCACTTCTTACATCTGGCCCTTTCTTGACCACCGTTCAGCAGAGTATTTAAGCATACGCTTAAGGGCCAGATTACTGTAGGGTACCTATGGACCTTTGTCCCACTGATTTCAAGGAATGTAGGCATGTAACTATCTGCCCTTAACTGCTTCATTGAATAGCAGTGGACTACAACCCATTCTTGAAGTCAGGCGCTTGCTTTGGTGTTTTTCTAAATTAGGGTCTGCATGCTCAGTACTGGTAAAATCTAAAGCCACTCTGGACAAGCCAAGCATATTTTGAGCATTTATGAAAATAGGATTTTTTTCTGTAAACATCTGTTATAACTCAGAGACTGGGAACTGGCCTTACTGGGATATTTAGTCAAGACAGATACAATATGTTTGGTATTCATCTACTGAATTCAATACCAAGTATGAATTGTCAATTGTGAAATCCCCAGCAAGTCAGAAAACTACTATCATCAAATGTTACAAAATAACATTTCATCCTCAGAAACAACCTGACCTGTAGGAAGATCTCTTGTAATCTGCTGGGAGGAAAACACCAGGAACAGAATCTGTTATTTAGTTTAAGAACTGCAGCCTATTAAACACTCTTTTTAAATATATGAATTAAAAAGCAAGTCTAAATCTTAGCACCAAACTGAACTTTAAGAATTATTCATGTGTCAGGATTCCAGTTTGCAGACTACACACAACAACTGCTTGTTAATTTTGGACTCGAGTTACCAAATAATTGAGATGTTTGAATCCAGACTTGATCAGTAGCAAAACTCCCACTCACTTCAGTATAAGCAGGATTTTACCTACAAAGCAGCTCCGATAGAAGCAATAGGTTCTGGCTGAACATCTCAAATGTGCTGAAGTCAAAAAACTCCATAGGAGGTCTCCCATTGAGATCTGTAAAAGTAGACTACAGAGACTTAGACTGCAACCTGCCCTTCCTATGTATAGTCATTTTTCTATCAGAAAAAAAAAATCAACAAAGCAAAAAGCACTGCAAAAAATAAAGTATAATGAAAAAAAATACTTGGTACAAAGCATGCGTTGCAATGAGCACCTGGTTTTGCTAAAGAATTCCACATGAAAGCATGCAAGCATGAGTAAGTTGTAACCTTTGAATCACGAAACTTGTAGAGCTGCATGGGCTGTGCTAAATTATGGATATAATAATAGAAATGATGTAGAAATAGAGCAACAGAAAATAAATAAATAAAAAAACCCAAAGGATAATTTCTGGACTGCTCCAAATGCCTAGGGAACTTTGAATCAAGGTTAAAAAGTCTATGCCCTATTACATGGCTGTGGACCTTGGTTTCGGACTCCCACAGAAGTTGGTAGCATTTAGGTATTTAAGGGTTAGAGCCTCAAATGCAGCTAACTCACATAAAAGCTTAAGTCTAATTCAATTTTGATGGGCCTTAAGCTGTAAAATAAGTCACATGATTTTGGAAATGTAAGTCCCTTCCAACAGAAGTAGCAGAAGGAAACAATCATAACAAGTTTTAAGATGGATAAATTTGTGAAATATGTTTATGATAGAGTTGCCTACAATAGCAGGGATTGGACTCAATGACCCAGAGGTCTCTTTCAGTTACTTACCATGTTAATCTTTAAGTGCTGGGCAAAAAAGTTAGTGCAAGGAAAGCCAGGGAGTGAATTTGTAGTAAGTGCCTGCATGTCTGCTATAAATGCAAGGTAGTTAATCTCAGTTTCACTGAGGGAGAAGCTACCACACATTTACAACAGGGCAAAAGATGTCACATGGACAGTTACCGTGGAATAACTGATCCGCATGCCCTACTGTGTCTCATGGTAACTTGTGTCCTCAAACCCAGAGAATCCCAATACAAGACACTTCAGAGTCTCTGAATTAGACTTTTGTAATGCTCGTTCCTCCACCATTTTAATGATGATCCTTTAGTGGATCCTTCATGGAGTTTGCCTTCTGCTTTAGGTTTCCCCGAGGGAGGAAACATTTCTGTAGTGGTGCCCTTTGCTGTTAGAAGTCATTATCACCCAGCAGGGTCTCATTTTCCACAACCTATCACAAGTTGTCATCTCTACCAAAGCCAAGGAAGTGCAAGTTGAGTGTAAAGCACTGTTAAATGAGAACCGCAGTGTTCTTCCACCCACTTTAAATTCTCTTAGCATAAATGTAAAGGAGCAGCAAGATTTTGAGACAGGAGAGATTCAGGCCAGTGGGTTCATATGGCATTCTCATCACCATTTCAAAAATTGAAACTAGAGCTGACGGAGTAATGCCAGAACAGATTCATGGATATGTCTGGAAATAGATTCTGCATCATTGCTGTAGCTAGGGCCATGCGTTTAGTTATCCAGAGGTATTTAGCACAACCAACTGCTACTCATTAAAAGGTCCGTGTGTTTCACATCTTTTTGCACAAAGAAATAGCTGAAAATTCATAATAGAAGGGCTTTATAAACTATTTTTCAGTCTTCTATTTAAATTATTCAAACCAAGGAGCGGAACAATACCCTATTACACAGGTGACCAATCCCATAAATAGTAAATGGCTAATAGTCAATATGAAACAGTTCTCAGGTAACTTAGAGGCTGAAAACTGATCATGCATTGTATTTGGAAAGTAGATGTGAATTGTCCATTCTCAAAATCAGGATGTGCATGTGGAGAATTCACAAACTTAGTGAATAAACGGTAGATTTGCAAGGGATATTATTTGCAAAGAATAATGTGGCCAGCTCTAGTTGAAACCCAAACAAATTAAAATAAATGTATTAGCAAAAATAAAATATAACTGTAGCAAAAAGTACCTATCTTTCTGCTGTAGTCAGCTGAACATTTCAAATATTTTCTCATACATCTAACATTAATGCAGTTAACTAGCAGAAGGGAAAATTAATATTGACTGAGGTGAAAATGACTCCAGTAGCACCTCTTATATTACTTATCTCTCTCTGCCTTACTGAGATCTGCCTAGAAGAATAAGGCAGATTATTAGAATTGGATTTTTAAAATGCTTATTTTTAATAACAGACAAATCTTTCTTTCTTTCTTTATTTGGTAAAAAAAGAGACAGTCTCCTATTTTCCCCTGAGTGTTAGAAGGAACACTCAGTGCCAGTAAGTTTTTCTCACATCAGCACCCTCGTCCATGCCAGCAGTAACTTTAGTCGGAATCAGGCTAATGCCCCAGTAGACTGAATGCTAATTCTGCAGTCTGGCATGATAACACTTAGTCTGCCCCTGCAAGCAGGACAGCTACAGCAATATACAAAACTGCAACAAATAAAAAAAAAAGTTTAAAAATTCTGTGTTAAGCACTCAGAGAAACCAGGGAAATGATCATGTAGAGTATGCAAAAGAAAACAAGCCTCTTAAGGTTGCCTAGGGCTCACATTCTGGCTAATAGACCACATTATTATTGCTTATAATGTATTAAGAGGCTCTAGTTTGAATCAGGAATCCACTGTGGTAGATGTGAAATGCACACAGGAAGACAGGTTCTCTGCCCTGAACAAAAATAAGAGACAAAGAGTAAGTTTAAAAAAAAAGGTACATCTAGAAGTCAATGTATTTACTATGAAGCTCCTCAAAAAAGCAGACAATAGAAATAAAAAGAAGTGTGCAAAGCAGGTAGCGTTACACTGGAGGATGTATTGTGGAATACGTATGGTGAGAACTAGAATATCACAGCAGAAACAGAAGTTAAAAGGCAAACGTGAAATCCAGTGATGCTAATCTAGGCAGCCAGGGAGGAGACTAGAATGGAAAGGTGAGCAGAGCAATCAGTTTGAAAAAGGATCAAACTAAGTGGGAACAGAGGAGGGAAGAGAAAATGCACAAGACACAAAGTAAATAAAAGGCTGGTACCAGACTCCAGAGTTAAGCTATATAACCTTCTTCACTTCCCCTGAATACTCAGATTCCTACTACAGGATCCTGGTAGGTGACAAAAGGGAGAGGACACAATCTTTATAACGATGAAGGGACAGCCACTATCCTTGGTGTTTTCTGCCCTTTAGACTCCCTGGAGGCTGTCAGAGTAAATTACTGTTGGCACAGTCAGCATTAACTTGCCCTGATTTTTTTTTCCTCCACCAAGTGGAGGATCCACCAAGGGATCTCTCTCTTTTTGAGATCTTGGGAAAGTAGGCAGTCAGGATGCTCAATGGGATGTAGAAATGAAGCTGATTAAAGGTAGAGAACCTCTGAAGATCTCTGGAGAGCTACAGGTCCCAGGGACCAAATTCCCTTTGTATTCTGTGGCAATAAAACATGAGGCTCTGACAGAAGTGGCAGCTGTCGTGCAATCGGCTCCCCAAAAGCACTCGACAGCTGTGCTGTGACAGAAGTGCACAGCTGCAGAGAGCTTTAAAAGTGGATGATTGTGCGACAAATAAGTCCTCATGTAATGAGGGATCATATGAAGGTACTCCAAAGCAGAGTGCCTTCATTAACTTCTGTCAGTCCCTGTGCACAATTGGGGCAGCCCAGCCCTGCCCCATGTGCTGTCTTCAGGAAGGGAGGGGGAATGAGCGAGGGGGAGTGCACTGCATGCTGGGGTTTGCCTGGCCTGAGCTGGAGGTAGGGTGGGTGGATTGGAGCCCCTCCCAGGCCTCTCCCCAACTGGCAAACTCCAGCCCCAGCCTGCAGCGCAGTCCCCTTCCCTCCTTGCAGACAGCACCAGAGATGGGAGGGGAGGGAGGGGATAGGGGAGAGAGGCTGCAGGCAGACAGCTCCTTGGCTGGATCAGCTCCCAAGTGGAGCTTGACATTCCCGCTCCCCTCCACCCCCCGATCAAACACTGAACATCTGTAGGGCAAGGGGGTAGGGGTGCTCTAACTCATGGTGCTTTCTGTGAAGCATCATGAGTTAGAGCAGGGAGCTACATGTCTGTCAGCACACACGGCCTCATGAGCTCCCTCCAGGGAAGAGGATGAAAAACAACTCAAGGTGAAAAGCTCACTGTGTTCTCTCCCCCTATGCATCACTAGCTTCTATAGGGGAATATTTGGTCTGTTTGCTGAGAGAACTGCAGTTATGCATATTGTTATGCTCTCCTGCTAGTGCCTTTCTGCTATGCATACATATCTACATATACTCCCTCATACCCTTCTCTCATTTTCAATGATTCAGTGATCACTAAGCAAAGAAAGCAAAACAGTGCTTTAAAATGCTATGCGTGTAATTCTTCTGCACTTTGCACCATATCACTGGTAGCTAATTCCACTGTCATTCGGAGGATGGGAATGAATCACACCTTTGGTGCCCTCCACTGACATAGAACCAAGAACTTTTCACCGATCTATTGGCTTAGCAGGGGACAGGCACTTGATCAGAGAGAAGGGAGTATGGCTGTATTGCTTGTATTTTGGTGCCTTGTGGCTTGCAGCTGAATATATTAGAGTATTCAGGTGTGCCACAAGTTAACCCTGCACCCTCCCTGAATGCCACACTGCTCTCCTTCCCCTTCTCCTTCTTGATCTGCTGCTCCTTCTGCTCCCTGCCCTTTCAGCCACTGTGCTACCTGCCGCCTCCATGATCTGCTGCCCTGCCACACACACAGGCTGCCTGTGCCACTTCTGGCACTCATGCCACAGGTTGATCACCCCCGCCTTAGAACACCCCTTAGGGTAGTAACAGCACCAGGGAATTCAAGCTATTTTTGCTTGTGAGTCCTGATTGGTCCTTTGTGCAATACTACTGCAACTCAGGATAGGGCCCATTATCTATGAATGACATTGTGGGTGCGGACATTATAAGCACGAACAAAGCTGAGTGGAATGGGTGGGTGTCAGAACAATACTCAGTGAGATTCCCCTTCCTGCTACAAAAGAGTCAGTTAAACTTGATAAGGGGAGCATGTTTACTCCAGTGAAAGGAAGCTATTTTCCTCATTTTTGCTCATCACACTAATCTGATATTTGTGTGCATTGTTGTTTTAATCAAATCAAAATGGATGAAAAAAGAACAGAGTTTCAGATGCTGACCTCCAGGTTTTCAGTCCTGAATAGTTGTGGGGGAAATGTTTGTATTTTCCATTATTTGAATCTTCAGTTTATATTGCTTCAGTTTCTAGGGCTCTGATATAAAAGAAGAATCAAAGAACTTGCTTTTTTAAGGGAGGATGTAGATCTGAAGAAAATGAGTTACAGGCACTTGGCTAATGTTGGGTGGAAAATTTGATTCCAAAAGTACCGATACAGAGTAAAGGTGGTATTTTGTTGAAGATTGAGCTGGCATTGCTTTTAAGTACCACACTGAGACAGGTTTATTCAGTCCACATCTGAAGAGCTAATGTTAGAATTAGTGAAAATATGCCACCTAGTGTTAGTACTTTTGGTTGGATAAAGGCTGCATCTAATAAAAAGAAAAAGGTAAATAGAACAAATGCTTCTTTAAGAGTGATGAAGTGTTGAATCCAAACACCTTCTTTGTTTCTTCAAGTGCAAGCAGGTTCACAGAAGAACTTAGTAACAAAGCCCACAGGAAATACAGACCTGTTAACAATCTGAAGTGCAGATGGCAAGATTGGGCAGACGAGCATGTGATAATGCAAAAGCTGAATCCATTCAGTGAGGAATTCGACTATCAACTGGCCATGTCCACACGTCTTCACAAAGGAGATGAGGGCTATGGTTACCCAAAAGAAGGAACTAAAACAGCTGAAAGGGCCAGGAGAGCGGAAGCCCATATTCACCGGGAGATGAGAGACATGTGCTTTATTATTGCATCAATGGCTGAGCCAAAGCGTGATGGCAAGATTCAGGTCACCTTTGGGGAACTCTTTGAGAGATACGTCCGTATTTCAGATAAGGTTGTTGGCATTCTCATGAGAGCTAGAAAGCATGGTCTGGTGGACTTTGAGGGAGAAATGCTATGGCAAGGCAGAGATGATGATGTCATTATTACTTTACTGGCATAACGAGAAAATTCACCATCATGGTACAACTTGAAATGTGTCAGTTTTTTCTCAGTGCCAGAGAAAATGTACTATGTAGTTGAAAAGATGCAGAAAAGATATACAATAATGCTGCTTTACATTCACACAAAATTACTTCCTGTTACAGCAAGCTCCTGGTGTTCTCTTTGTACCAACAGGTTGTGCAGGATTACAAAGTTATTAGCTAAAAAACTGTAATACTTGTATTAAATTTACCAGAATAACTGAAAGAACAGAATTGACAGAGGCAGCTCCAGATCATTTCCAAATCTGATTTGCTTTCACGTACAAGATCCTGTAGGTGAAATGCATTTAATTCTCATGCTGGATCAGAAGTGTACTGAGGACAGAACTTTGACCAGTCTTGTGATCTATAAAACTGACCGTTCAGTCCCGTTTCCAGACTTTACAATTAAGAAAGTAAAACCCCCCCAGCTGTTTAAGTAAGTGCCTGCAAATGGAGTTTGATTGAACCGGTCATTAGCATTTACTGTTACAGCAACCACATTTATTTCCTGTTCTAAATATAGCCAAATGCTACAGCAGATAATGATGTGGCCACTACTGAGAGAGGCTGAAGTTTTAATGGTGGGGTCTGTATTTGTGAAGCTTTCCCTTACATTTCATACACAAACTATGGTAAAATAGTTTTGTTTTGTGACTTTTTACAAAAAGGGCTGTATATTTAAATTGCTAAGTATTTATTAGACTGCTCTATATTTATATTTATAACTTGGAGAAATGGATGGAATGGAGGTTTACATCCCTTACAGAAAAATACTGTACACAAGATTTAAACAGATAGTAAACACTAACACAAGATTTATTGCAGTACATTAGACAGAAAATAATTTATATTCAGTAGGTCTACAGAAATATAGGGGGATTAAATGTGCCTAATATTAGGAACAAAGTATGGTTTTTGTATCATTAGTCACAGAGAGCCAAGAAGGTGCTAGGAACCTTTTCTGGTAGAAATGGCTTCAGTGGTCCAGGAAGACGGAAGCAATGCTCGTCTAACTATACAACCAGAATACATTATCAGTCTACCATCTAAACTGGCATTTCACATTATGCACTACAATTATTTTCACATTAGATTATTCCAGTGAAATCAGCGGTAAAACTTTAGCACAATCAGTGCTCAAGGAGAGTTAAGATTGTAGAGCTGAGCCCTGTATGTCTTAAGGAAATTTTTATTCTCAAAATTGTGTTTTTATATTGTGTAGTTTATAGACTATATTCTACTTCGCTATAGTATTGGGATATAAATTTGTATATTAAGTTTACTGGATAATTTTGATTACATATTGTCTGAAGTATACAAATTTCACTGTAGACATTAGATATCAGGATAAAGTGTCTGTTTCGGAAGAAAAAAGTTTGGGAAAATAATTTACATGCAGTTAAGAATGAGGAGAAATGGAATGGCTTTCTTTAATAATTTCTTTCAAACTGAAAGGTCAAACATCTTCTTACAGAAGAAATGGGCATCAAAACATTTTGTCTCAATAGACTAAAACAAAAGCTGCTACATTATTGTTAAGATACTCTAGTTTAAACTTCCAAGGGGGCATATATATTATTTTGCATGCAAATGAAACAGACCTCAGATGCTGTTAGGCAAATAATTCATAAACCAAATAATATGCTCCTATAGTAAATCTTGTTCAAAATGATATTACATTGTAATTACAGCAGCCTATTGTAAATTTAGCAAAGATGCAAATTTGAATTAATTTACAAGCCTGTTCAATAGCCCATTGAGTCCACTGGGACTACTTGTCAAAAAAAAATGTACACAGTGTCTGTATACACAGCATAA
>NW_017728992.1:168399044-168401683 GCF_001723915.1 Gavialis gangeticus | reverse complement strand
AGCCCATTGAGTCCCCTGGGACTACTTGTAAAAAAAAAAAAAAAAAGTGTTGGACTGGGCTCTAAAATATGATCTTTCATATTAGATATATATATTTGCAAGAATAGTTGATTGAATTATCTGGCTTCTCTGCATGAAATGCTGTTATACCTATTGAATTATATATTTTGCTCATTGTTCTAGTGTAAAGCACTAGAATCATAAATAAAGTACTTAACTTGAGTACCAAAGGTTGTGTTTGTTTCAGGTTTTTTCTCTTATTTGGAAGAGAAACATGTTTATTTATACCACATGGCAGGGGTCTAAAAGAGAGAGCTCACAGGCTGGACCTGGCCCACAGACCTGTTTTATCCAGCCTGCTGCTGGGCTACTGGCAAGTCACCACAAACAGGGGGCAGGCTAGCAGGAGGCATTGTCTGCTGCAGAATGCAAGGCCCTTGGGTAGATGTGGCATCAGTGGCAGGAAGGCAAAGGCAGGCTGTGATGCCCTGCAACTTCTTGGCCCACCCCTACCATTGCCATGGCACCCCTGCTGCCTCTGCCTTGTGCTGGATCCAGCCTGGGAAGAAGTCCCACTATCTAGATCTGGCCCCATCCTGAAAAATGGTGGTAGGAGCACTTTTAACTAAAGCTTGTTTGATAAGCTTTAGTTTGTGCCCGTTGCCATTTTTTCAGTGTGGGGACACTGATTGATATACATGATGCTTCAGGCACTTTAATTAGCATGGGTCTCAGAGCTCCCCACCTCCTGAAGCATATCTTACATATATCTAGTAAGATTTATGGATTTCACTTGAGCCTCAAGCTGGTCATCTGCACAGGGATCAATTTTGCCTCAAGTGAAGAGAAGTCCTGATAAGCAAATAATGTTAATTTTGTTGTTCGGGAGCAGAATGCACACTTATACATATCTAATTCCATCATAGGGCAAATAGGGCAGATTAACTTCAACTTAGTTGTATTGTTCTCTCAATATATGATTTAAAATATGTTAGGAGTCTATCATTAGAAGGAAGGTTGTATCTATTATTTCATGCATGTGCATTAGATAGCATCAGTACTATCTATATCAGTGGTTCCCAAACTGTGGGTCATGACGCTAAATGGGGTTGCAGCATCAGCAGTTGGGGTCATGAGATTTCTATGCTCAGAGCAGGACACAGGGCTGTAATGGGGCAGGACCAGCTCCATGCAGGAGCCACCTCCGTTGCTCAGTGGGTGAGACCCAGTCCAGGAGGGAGTGCCACCCAGTCATGGCTGCCAAGGTGAGGTGCAGCAACAGTGCAGAGTTGTGCCCCTACTGCTGCCAGGCAGGCAGGGGGCACCTCAACTTGGCGACTTTGGCTGCGCAGTGCTCTCTCCATTGCCAGGTCCTGCCTGCTGGGCCATGTAGCCCTCAAGGGAAGGCAGCAGGGCAGGGAGCCCCAGGCCCACAGCAGGCATCCTGCATCTTCCCCCCGCTTCCCATGGGCTCTCCTCCAGCTGTGCCAGCCACGGAGGAGGGGACAGGGGGAGGGGGTGGGAGCTGGACTCCACACTGTGCTCTAGCTGCAGCTGGGGCTTAGGTGCTGCTGGGATGGGGAAGGGGGCTGCGGGCCCTGGGGGGCTGCAGGTTGGAAGAGGCATTAGCTGCAGCCAGGGGGCTACAGGCTGGGAATGAGGCACTGGCAGGGCCAGCAGGTTGTGGGTTAGGAGTGAGGGGCCCCAGCAAGGCCAGGGGGCGGTGGGAGGCTGAAGGTTTGGAGTGAGGAGCCATGAGGAGGAAATGGGGTCATAAATGGGGGTAACACTGAGGAAAAATTGGGAATCACTGATCTACATCATAACAGCTCTCTATATATCATATCATATAAGAAGATATCCATAAATATTTAGCAAATGTGTGTGTGTAAATATTCAGAATTCTATTTTAAATATGCAGGTGAAGTTTTTCCATTGACTTACTAAAGACTCTAAGAAATGGATGCACACTGAAAGTTCAGAATTATAGTGAACTATCTGCAGGTTGTTATCGTGCCCCAAGAGGATCTTTTGGAATAATACTAAAGGATGTACTCTAGAACCGGCACGCACTAAAGGATGTACTCTAGAATGTACTTTCTAGCTGATTATGTTCCACTAGACACAGACTGATTTTCCAGTTTTTCTACATAATTTGGACAATGCTACAAGATGAGGATTTTATTCAGACTGTGGGATGTTTGTACTATTTTTTTCATTGCTAAGGTCATGGTTAAGTGTGTGCATATGCGTGTCTGTGCGCATATGCGCTCTCTAGGTGTCCGAAATTTGCTCCATCTTCACTCCCACCTCATCCACCTACTATTGTTACCAAAGGACTGGACAACAATAGGTAATCTGCTGCCCTTGCTTGTCACGGCTACAACACGCTTCTAATAAGAGCACTGATTTGTACTTACCTAAAAATTTCTTGTCTTCAAGTAATAAGAACCACCAGTCTGTACAGCTTCCTGGCAGCTGGATCCAGTGGAGTCAGGCCTGTCAGTCACTGGCAGCAGAAGAGTGCCAGCAAAGGTCCCTCCAGTTAGGAGATCCCTCCCACAGTCAGGACACTGGTAATTAAAATAAAGGCACCTACACACGTGTCTGACACCTGCTCCAACGCATTCTAATTAGAA
>NW_017728992.1:168386794-168398957 GCF_001723915.1 Gavialis gangeticus | reverse complement strand
CAGGTCCCTTCCGACCCTAGAAACTATGAAACCCTGCTACAATTCTGAAGTGTGGGATACTGCAGAGATGAGATGCTGTGAACACTTTAATGAGAGCAACTCCCAAGGGTGCTTCCCCATCCCAGAACACATGTAGACACCTTAACTGTCCTAAACTGAAGTTCAAGTCAAAACTTCATCTGCTACAGACCATGGTAAATTCTGCCTAATGATAAATCCAAATTTTGCAGGTCAGACTCCATCTCCGTTAGTCTCCAGGGTAGGCCATATCTGTTGCTCAAAAGTAAAGAAACTTTCTGGTGAACGTAGATACATTTTCCTATTCTTGGTACGTAAGGTCCACTGATCCAATACAACAAGCCTCGTGCCTCTATCTTTGGAGCAGTAAGACATGAACTTGTCTGCTGAAATAAAGGAAGTGACACTGTTGACTGGACGAGCAATGTGCAGAATTTGCGCTTACCCACTAATGGCCACGTAGCAGAATGGCACAGGCAATGCAGCAGGGAAAGCAGTGGCAGAGGCAAGCAGCAACATGGGGCAGGCAGAGTGGGGCTGAAGCGGGAAATGAAGGAGTGTGGTGGTGGGTGAGGGAGGCAGTGGGGGGCAGAGGCGGCGTTGACTCCAACCCTAATCCCAAACCCTGGTCGGGGCCAGGGCTGCAACAGCTACCTGCGCTCCCTGCCCTGCTTTCAAAGCCAAGACAAAGGGCTTTCCCTCCCCTCCATGTTGAATGTGTTCAGTAGGGAGCGGGGGAGGGGGAAGAAGAAAACTTCATCTTGGATTCAAGTAAATATAGTTATAAAAAGGCAGGTGCTAGATCCTGGGGCTGCCTCCTTTGCTGCGGCCAGGAGAATAAACTGAATATGGCAGGCACTAGAAACCTGGGGATGGATGCCTCTTCTGTTGCTGTGGTTGTAACTGCTGATTTTCCTCTGAGCTGCCGCAAGCCAGAGTCCAACTTTTCATGGGGCTATAGGTTACTGATCCCTGTCCTAAGGACGCATTTAGCGTACGCTTTTGTACAAAGCTTCTTTTTATTGAATATGCTGTGACTTGTTTGGAGCACTCACATTACAGCCCTTCTACAGGAAATCAAAGCCATTTTTAACATGGACTTCATGACAGACATTAGAATAAATTCTGTTTTTTTTGGGGGGTCCATGAGAGCAATCACTTCTTTAGGCAAGTATTCATTTTAAACCGAGCCCCAGATGTATGACTGATTTTGCAACAGCAGAGTTCCTTGGTGACCAGGGATCTTGGTTTTCCTTGATTAAAAACATTTCAAGGTCTCTGCTAAAAAAAAATAAGTCACAAATTCTGTAATAAAACCCCAAAATCCATAATTAAAATTAAAGACTCCGTCACCACACAACCCCCACCCCCTGGCCCTGCTGGTGCCTCATCCCCCAACCACAGCCCCTGCTCCCCCAATCCTGCTGGAAGGGGCCCCCAGCTGCCAGGGCTATGGACTCAAGTCCACATACCTCTCAGGCTCAGGTGGGGTGGCCCCCTGCCACCGCGTGCACTCCCAGGGGGCAGAGAGGACCTGTGTCCCCCAGATCTATGTGGGCATGAGCTGGTGTGGCAGGGAGCAGCGGGGCCACACGGGGATCTCTTCACCGCTGCAAGCTCTCTACTGCCCTGGCGCTGCACGCCCTGAACCTGCCACTGTTTGGAAGGGTGCATCCCCATGTGCAGGGGCGCGTTGCCAAGACAGCACGGAACCTGCAGCAGCGAGCAGCTTCTCCTCGCGGCTCAGCTGCTCCCTGCCACACTGGGTTGTGCCTGCTGGGCTGCGGAGGCCCTGAGGGAGGGAAGCAGGGCGGCAGACTCCTGTGTGGAGAAGCTGCTCACTCTGCACTGCCCCGACAACAGGGCTGAGCCCCTCAAAGCAGCAACAGGTACAGGAGGCACACTGCCAAGGCAGCAGGGAGCTTGCAGAGGCAGGGAGATCCCTGCGTGGCCTGGCTGGTCCCTGCCATGCTGGGTTTTGCCCACTGGGCTGCGGAGGCCCTGGGGCAGGGAAGTGGAGTGGGAGCCCGACACGTAGCTTTTTCAGTCAGAGGCACAAACAGTATCATTCCTGTCTTTTGTACTGTGTTGAGGAGCAGTGGAAGAGGAGTAGGGCAAGAACAGGGCAGAGATTTTGCCTTTCTTTGCCAGCATGGAGAACTAGGAACTGATTCTTCTTAACACTGCATCCCAAGCATGAAAGCCCACGTATTCACATGAAATGCATCCTATGTCTACTCCCTTACCACACTCCTTTTTACAGGGAGAAGCCGATTCTGGGCATTTGAAACAAACCATATGTGCAGTACTTTAAGACTGCCTATGAAAACGTGAGAGGAAATAAAGCTCATCAGGTTGGTGCCACCTAGAAGTTTTCATAGTTCAAAATGACTTGACCAAGTTCAAAATGACTTGCTGATAGAGCTGGGCAAGGTCATCCATCACACAAATCTAGGCTGGAACAGGAGAGACCTTTTTTTGCCTCTTTCCTCAGTCTACCTCAACTCCTTGAATTGTGTAGGGCTTAGCCTCAGATTGGGAAGCAGAACCAACAGGAGAGTCTGCAAACATTAAATGCAGCCTGGGACAAGTTAGGCATGATATACATTATTGAGCAGAGCCATTGGTCATTTGAAGTAAAGTTTTCCTCAGAACAGTCTGCAGTAGTGGTAGAGCCAAGGTAAAAAAAGCTTGCCTAGGTCTCATGAAGGCAAGATGTTCCTTGCCCTCCAGCTGCAGCAGATCTGTGACCTCTGCATGGAGAACTGTACTTCTGTGCTGGCACCTTTGGCTGCTAGTATTCATCATGCAGGCCCTTCAGCAGCACCTCTGGTTGGCTCTTTTACTGTCAACTGAATGCAGCTTTCTAATAGTTTATAACATCTGGCTTGTTTGCACACATCTACTTATTGTAAGATAAAAGCAGGGGGTAGCAGGAAGGGCAATTACCTCAGGCTGTCATTTGACGGCCAGCTAAACAGACCCACAGTAGAGCACATCCCCCTCTTCCTACTCCCACCATGGGTCTCATGTCTAGAGGGAATTGCCTTAAACATTTTGCTTAATCTATCTGCACTCCTGACAAAACCCACAACTGACTGCAACTGCAGATAACTATAACTTTTGCATCCAAATCCCCTGGCCACGTATCTATTTAAGTGCTGCATAAAGTTTTCTTCTTTTTAATATTCCCTTATAGTTTTAGAATTCCATCAGACAGCCTAAGAATTCAACTGTCAGCACTGAAATTTTATCAATTTAATGATGTTGTACGATTTCCTGAGGGAGGGGGAAGGAAACCAGGCATTTGGTTCTAGTTCAAAAAAGGCGATACACTGCATTGTACATTAATGTATACACCGTCTTTCATAAATGGTGAGAAAAAAAAATCCTACCTATTCAGGAAAAAAAAGTACTGTAGAAATAATAACTGAACATTTTGTATCACTGAATAAATTCAAACTCAAGTTTAATTTTACATGTATTTAGATTTATTTGCTATATATCACTATGACCTTATAGTACTTAAAATCCATTACAGGATTTTATTTTATTTTTTTTAAATAGTTAGTCTTAACTCCACAAAGACAATAATACTGCTGTGGAAGACCAAAGGGGAGAAAAGCCATTTTAATTTATTTACAATTCCTTATTTTTGTAAACATTTAATCTACATACTTTACTGTATTCTAACAAGATAAAGAGCTATACATAGAGACAGGAAATGATGCCCTGTATTTCTATTCATATTGAGCATTAGCATATTATAGATAGAACATCTGCCCTTTTTCATTACCATAGCAGTAAGCTTTCTTTGAATAAGTTTTTAAAACTTTCCAAAGTAGTAAATAAATTTAAGTCCTATACAACTACATCTACTTAAGCCAACCCGTTTGGCTTTTATTCCATTTCTAGAATAATTTAAAGTGCTATAAGCAACCCGTCAATCAACACTTCTCTATAATAACAAAACTACTTTTAAACATTAATTTACAAGATAATATACAATGTTCATCTGGAATAGCTGAAATTTCAGCACAAAAGTCAGTCACTGTCACACTTAACAGCATTTTTTTTTTTTTGCATAACATAGAATAGAAGCTTTGAAACAAAGTTTTGTTGAGCTGTTATTGCCACAATGGCTTATCAGTTTTCCTACAAAAGTGGACAAGAGCTACTGGTACTGTATTCTAGCCTGTCATTTTTTTGAGGTCACATGACAGTAAGTTTGCATATTCCACAAGTCTAATGAATTACAATATTGTCTACCTAGAGTACATTACCCCATTTTTAAATCAGAGCTGGTGCTAACTGTAATTTACAACATAGACCCACTCAAAAACAATCACAATTATTTTTTCTTTTGAACAGGTATAAGCTATATTCTTGGAGTTGATGTGCTACAAGGCTACAACAGTTTAACAGTAAATATCTGACACTTTATGTTGAAAAAAATACACCTGTTTCATAGTCTTGGTACTTTAATGCCCTACTATAGCTACACATTGTTCACTGCATTTTTCTTGCTTTCTCAATTAAATCCAATGGAACTATTACATTCCCCTGCTATTTTATGCATCTTTGCCGCATAGCTCAATACTGTCAAGATTAGTCCCAAACCTATAGATCATTGACAGCTTGTGCAAAACATTCTTTAATACAATCAGCATGCAGCTAGCATATTTATTATATGATATAATTGACGTAATTGCTAAATACAAACAATAATAAGACAAGTGGCACTACTGAATTTAGATCATAAGGGTAAAGGTGTACTCTAATAAGGAATGCTAAGCTTCTTGTCTAATAGTGGCACCATGTAATTTAATCCATCACTGACCCCAAAACCAGCACTGCTAATACCAAATCCTTCCATTGCACGTTCCTCCTATGTAGACCCATAAAGGACAACTCCATTTACAGACCCAATTTTCAAAGAAAAATAAATCTTAATTGATATTCAGTGAAAGACCTGAAAGGGTTTGGAGAAAGATGCAAAGGTAAAACAAAGAGACAGAGGGGAAAACTCCACAACAGACTTTTATATGCTGCAAGATTCAAAGTAACTGACATTTGGTTTTAGTTCATATGATATACATTTTAGAAGCGTTTAAACTTACAGTAAAAATGACAACTTAATAGGATTAAGAGGATGAAAAAAAAATAAGTTACGCTATTTCAAAATTATAGTAAATAAAATGCTGCATTATATTGCTTGTAGGGCTTTTTGAGCTGCACTGATTCATGCCTGGTTTGGGACAATATCCTGTAGAGAATTATACACTTATTCAAACCCCCAGATTTCAATGTCTTGGATAATGAAGTCTTCTCTTTTTGAAAGCGTACGGTTGCTAAAGGTTTTACAGGAATGACTCCTTCCATGGTAGAGATCCCCATCAAGCCACAGGGCAAATTCTCCCCTGAAATACAGAAAAAAAAATAGCAAAAAAGTTACGAAGACAAAGAATATCAACTTCAAAAATGCTGTTTTGGTATTCAATATTCCTAGGTTCTTCTTAACACCATGGTCTCCCTCCAGGGTAGCTATAGCTGTGTAGTAAGTGTACTAAAGTTTGAAAAGTATTGTAAGAATGGGATAATAAGTAGGTGATGGGATGTTTTTTCATGTCACATACAAGCATGAGATTCTTTCAGGAAACCAAGTTTTAAATAGAGACAGACAAAAGAAAATGATAAAATTGCCAGGATGGAGTGTGGTAAACCACAGATATGCTCATTAGAAAAAAAGGTGGGTGGACAATAGCAAGGAGATTTGTTAGACAAATTTGGTTCCAGGAGGTTGAAAACGAAACCCACAAGACAGGAAAGGAGAGACATAGTTTGTGTGCACCAGAAATAAGATGTGTGGCAGTTTTCAGCTAGATCTGATAAGTTTCTACAACTCAGAAGATGAAAAACTGTAATAAGAAATTAGAGGGATAAAATGGAGGAAGGGAGAGATTCTTTGCTAGCATGAGTTAATTTGGTGGCACCAGGTAGCATGGGACTGCTAGGATCTCTCCCCCTTACTAACCCAGTTATAAAAGTATTCTGATAGAATGCATGTACCTAACTGTATGGATACATTCATTAATAAGTACTGTAATACAACTATATAAAAAACTAAAGTGGTATTTTGTTACAACATTTTAAAACAGTCATTTAAAGTAACTGCATACTTGCTATTACCCTCCTAATGAAGGTGTTTTAGCTGAATTACTGACATGGTCAATCAAATTCTAATAAGCAGAAGTACAATCTCAACATTAGGCTCTTTTGACACTAGAATGATTTTTGGGGAGGGGGCAAGGACCACCTGACTTAAAGATCATACCAGCTTTAGCCCCTCTTCGATTTTGCAGAATCTACATTTAGCTTTAAAGATTATGTTATTTAATTTAAAAAAAAAAATCCTTTTTGGAAAACATCATAACTCATCTGAAGCAAGAACATCTGCATTAGAAGCGCAGAGAGAATAGAATAGAAATTCTTTTCTGGGGAAGGATTTAAAAATTATGAAAAAACAATACTGAAGTTTGCAAGTTACTATGTTTTAGGCTAGGTCTTAAAATTCTGAAACTGATTTTGGTGATCAGATAATTCTTAAAGTGTACTTGTCAGAGTGCCAGCTGTTGGCAGTCTAAAACCTCTGGTTTAATTCTATACTGAAATGACAATATAAATTTGTGTGAACATGCTCATATACATCTGCTCATATACTTCAATATACATTCATAGTGCTATATTCTACCAAAACTGGGGATTGTGGTACCATTTGGTATCAAAGTCGTGGAGCTAAACACATTAAACATTTAAGGGCTCACATGCTAAGACAACTGAAAAAGGCTTTTAGTAAGTAACACAGATGTGCGACATATTTAGAACATCCAAATCCATATCTATCCTTTTGAAAATTTCAGGTTATCCTTAAAAAAAAAAAAAAAAAAAAAAAAAAAAAAAAAAAAAAAAAAAAAAAAAAAAAAAAAAAAGACTCAGTTGTGCTGCTCCTCATGTTTCAATGCCCTTAATATATTTAGAATACATTTTAATATCTTCTGTTATTCTACACACACAAGAAAATTATCCCGGTAAGCAGGAAGCATAAAAGTATTCTGGGCCCTCACAAGTTAAAACTATTTAAAAATTGCCGAAGTAGTCAAAAGCAAGTCCTACAAATTAATTAAAACAGGAGCAGAGCATATGACCAATATTAGACAGGTTTTTTTATTTACCAATTGCTAAAACACACGTACTTGTAAATTTGCAGTAAAACTTCTTGGGCTTTGAAACTTCTGAAAGCTGTCAGTACCAGTTTCTTACATACAAAGACTACTGTAATTGTCATACAAAGAACATTTTATTTTCGTCTTGAAAAAGGCAAACCCTAGAAATCATGACTTACCCTCCTCCACCAAATGCTAGGGAGTCCATATCACCTTTAATAAAAAACATGTTGTCTCCTGTCCATTTGAAGACCTAATGAAAAAGTAGATTGGCAAGGTAAATGTCTGAAAATTATTTTTTCTAATTTCCAACAGAAAACTAGTATCGCTGATAAATTCCCCAGCATGGTATAGTTTCACTAATTGTAAACCTACCAGTTTAAATCAAGAATTCTGAACTTTCCTGATGTTCTTGGTTATAAGAATGTTTCAAGAAAAAAAAAATTATTAGGATTGAACCTGCTAGCTCAATGTACCGTATTTTCTTACATATAACCCACACCAATGTATAACCCGCGGAAAATTGTATTTTTAAAAAATAGTCCGTGTATAGACTGCACCCATGTATTCCCCGCACATGATAGTGTCTATTAAGCCTGAGAGGTGCTGGCCACGGCCACGGGTGCTCACTGCTGGCATGCGGGGACCGGGCTCTCACTGCCCACCTGCAGCTGCCCCCCCCACCAAGACATGGCTGCAAGTGCGGCCATCCTGTTGGAGCTCAGGCACCAGGCAGTCCCTGCCAGGCCCCACTGCGGAGGAGCACAGTTGGGCATGGGGCTCCCACATCTGGTGGGAGGGAGGCAGTGTCGGCTTTGTTGGGCACAGCTACCGGAGCCAGTTAAAAGTGGTGCTAATTGCTGCAGGTGAGGGGAAGGATGAGGAGCTCCGAGTAGGGTTGGAGGGTGGGCTGGGGAGGCAGCCCCACTCCCTGCCGCTGCTGCCAGCCAGCTCAAGCCAATCCTGCTGGGGCTCGCCACCATGACATCAGCCCGCAGCTGGGGATGGGTGGGTGGGGTCTGCTCTGTGCCTCAACTCCTGCCTTGGGGCTTCCTCCAACAAGTCCTTTGCCAGGTCCTCCATCCCTGGCCTGCAGCACCCCAGCCCTGCAGCAAGGCTGTTTTTTCCATGCCTAAAACTAATTTTCATTAAAGACTGTTCTAAAGACTCTGCATAGCCCACACCTTTGTATAGCCCACACCCATCCATCATGTTTGTAAAAATGTATATAGCCTGCAGACTATATGTGAGAAAATACGGTAGTGCTCTTTCTGAAAAATCAAAACAGATAAAAATAAATGTGTCAAAGAAACCTATCCCATACTAATGATATGGCTTTTTGAAAAGTTTATAGACTGTTGTTTGTGAATGCCAAGTGTTTTCTTTTGCTTAACAGAACCCAGACGTACATTTAGTGTCATCAGTGGGAAAATCTACAGGTCTAAATTATGTGGACGAGAGAGTCAAACATGAAAGATTCACATTTGAAATACTGTTTTACAGTAGTTTACACCTTCAAACTCTTCAATTCCATGTGCACGTTTTACTGCATTGCTCTTGTCTCACTTCCAACCTAACTGGTATTTCTTAACCAAACTTTAATATATAATTGTATCATCCCAATTTCTAATAGCTTCAGCTGGCTTTACATTGTACAAGAAAAGTCACACATAACAAGCTACTTTAAAAGAACAGGAGAGCTACAAATATCAAGCATGCAACAACTGGGTAGTTCCATAACTGAAGATGCCTCTCTATGTGCCTTTAAAGTCAGGTCTTACATACGTGCTTTAATCACACAATCTAGTTATACTTTTCTTTCCAACGAGACATAAGTGTGCATGCAGCGTTAGGTGGATGATGCTGCAGGGATGAATCAAGGTTGGACAGGGAGAAAAAGACTTTGGACAGAGGGAGTTAAATGCCACTCTGAAGAACTGAATCCTCCTTTACCTGTGCCCTAGGAACTCCCAATGACTCTACATAACCACTTAAATCAAACTTTTCACAAGTGACACCAATTGTGTGGCCACCATTTTCTAAGCACCTAACTTGAGACAATTTGCAGAACTCTTGAACATTTGTGGCTGCAACTGGAGTTACTGGCTGCTGTGCTTTGCAGTACTATATAATGCTAAATACTCTAAACAGTCAGGTCCTAAGCATCTTAAACTGGGTGTCCAAGAACAGGTGGATATTTTTGAACCTCTTTGCCTCTATTCCCCCTTCTGTAAAATGAGGATAAATGACTCCTCACCTTAGAGTGTGTTGTGAAATAAATCAACTGATGCTTGTGAGGCACTCCAGTGATGCATACTATAGAAAAGCCCCTCCAGAATTCAGAAATGCTTAAGAATACAGCTTGAATAGAATGCTATAAATATATAGGGCATGGGACAGACTGCATGAGAAGACATTTGCTCATTAAGTGAGCACCGTCTATTGTGTCCTCAGTGAAGTGGGGGTCCTATGGAAAAGCCAGTACGTGAGAAAATTAAAAAACCCCCATACATAATATTGTATGCATATAAAGGGATTTTTATTAATGTTACATGTGTAATGCTAATTCTCACATAACCTATCATTTATTCTTTGAAATAGTTGTGTGCATAATTTCATGACCTCTCTCTCTCCATAAAGACATAAAACCCAGAAATTCTCTTATATAGCTTCATACTGAAGGAGAGGCAGGGAGACAGCTTAGAAATTAACAGGTACCCTGCACTGCCTTCAAACTCACGTGACTGGCTACCTCTCTCTTCTTCTCTCACTTGTCCCATCTAAACAGAGTTGCAGTCACGCGTGTAGTCTTCCAACTCCTCTCTCTCTCCTGTCCCTCTCCAACTCATCTTTGGTCTTCCTCTTCCCCTTCTCCATGGTAGTACCATTCTGGTAACTTTTCTTATGTATTCTTCGCGACTCCTTTGAACATGCCCATACCATGCCAGTCTTCTCTCTTGTACTTTCTTAGATGCCTCCACTACTTCCACTGATCCTCTGATGCAAATATTCCTCACTTTATCCATCTTCTTCATTCCACACATTCATTGAAGCCTTCTCATCTGTCATTTTCAGTCTCCTTTCTGGAATTTTCTTCAAGGGCCATATCTCTGCTCTGTACAATATTGCTGGATGCATGTCTTGTAGACTTTCCCCTTCAGCTTCATTGATACTCTCCTGTCACATAATATTCCTGCCACCAATTTCCAGTTCGCCCACCCTGCTGTTATTTGATAATTCAACTCTTTGAGTAACTCTGCATTCCACTGAACAGTTGACCCCAGATAACTGAACTTGTCAACTTTTCAAACATGTTTCTCATTGACTGTCACATTTCCATCATCAGGTACCTCAGAGAAATCACAGTGCATATGTTCTGTTTTGGATCAGCAAATCTTCAGTCCTCTTCCCTCTAGCACTTCTCTCCATTAGTCCAATCCAGCTTGCACTTCCTCTAGACTCTCAGCACTGTCTACCTCTCTCCACAGCTTCATATAGACACCACTCTATGGGTTGGAGCAAGGTTGTACCCTTATGCTCCTCACAGATGTTAATTTAATGGTGCAACAGGATCTGAGGAATTTTATTCTGGATCCAAACTATTGTGCTTCTCGTTATAATGGACAGTCAAGATGTGGCATAATAGGGCCTGGGATCCAGGATATGATACCAGCTGGGAGCTTTCCAGTCCCCAAGATGAGTACATTCTGGCATGGAAGAGCGTGTGAGTGTGTAGTTAGAGATCAGAGAGCTCTTCAATACGCAGCTGAACACATCCTGGAGCAGAAGCTTTTACAACAGGGCTTAGGCAGCTGGGTATCACAGAGTTTCTTTGTTGCCGGTTACCCACAGCCCAGATCCAGCACTGGGCTTTGCATGTCCCCAAGCTGGGGGAGCCCATGAACATGTAAAGCTACACTGTGCAGCCAGATGCTGGGCTGCATGCCACATGTTCAAATTAAACTGAGTACAAATTAGCCACAAAAAGATCTGGGACCTTCAACCCTGCAAAACTTAAAGGGCAGGTTAGACACACTTGACAGGACCATTCTGGACTAAACAATCTCAGCCTTGAGCAGGGGGCTTTCCATGCTATTGCACCATAAACTGGCTGAATGTCTGGCATGTTGCAACTGTAAGTGTAATGTCTGGGAGGACCCTTTAATCCACTGTCCAAGCTTCAACCAATTGAAGAAACAGCAATGGAAGAATACTGAAATAGCCAATATAAGTAGCAATTATCTGCTATAGGGACCAGAAGTAGAGGAGTAGGGAACACTTTGCAAATGAGTTAGTATTTGTCAACAACAGATATAAAAAGGGAGAGGGAAATCACCCCCTCAAGTCTGACCCCTTTGCCCCTTCCCCTTCAACCAGGTCTCAGTCCTATCTCTTCCCTCTTGAGCACAGGAACAGGGAATCTCTTCCCTAATTTTGGTATTAAATCTCACGCTTGTCCAGATCAACTATTACAAGAACCGTTTGTTTTTGCCCCTGTAGCCCTGGTCTGGAGGGAAGGTGCTCCAGCACTGAGACACATGTACAACTAAGTTTTTGGATCAACTAAGTATGCCTCTTGCAAGAAAGGAATCTTCAGATTTCAGCTGTTAAAACTCTAGAAAGTCTCTAGAGCATAAACAGTTAAAACGTGACCAAATTTGGATGGATTTTTATGGGGATGGCTAAAAGCACGTTCATGTCAGAAAGGCCATCCTCTACTTTAGGATGCTCACTATTTACATTTTAGACAAAACAGTATCTGGACAGAAAAATGTTGGACGGAAGAAGTGAGTAAGTATAGTACAGGTAGGAAATTTGTTTTCTTCCAAGGTGTAAATCAGCTCCTCATCACCCTTTAACAGCTTAAGTTTACTCCAATGTCAGTAACTCCAGGAAGCTAAGGTATGCATGGAGGGATAAAT
>NW_017728992.1:168380706-168381794 GCF_001723915.1 Gavialis gangeticus | reverse complement strand
AGAAGTGCGTAAGTATAGTACAGGTAGGAAATTTGTTTTCTTCCAAGGTGTAAATCAGCTCCTCATCACCCTTTAACAGCTTAAGTTTACTCCAATGTCAGTAACTCCAGGAAGCTAAGGTATGCATGGAGGGATAAATTACATGTAAAGAATTTATATTTCCTTACCTCAAAATCTGGAGAGAAAGTAAACAGAAATGTCTCTCCAGTGCCATAAAAGCCATCACTCACTTTAAATGGTTCGGAGGCTAGAGCACCGAAGACCTGTATGTAGGAGGGAGAAGAACAAAAAGCACAAACCTGTAAGATGAAGATGAGATTAGACAGTCTACACTACATTTGGAAACATTTTCCTTTCCAGGAATATCTGGTATAGTCACTCAACACTGGATGCAGGCAGATCTGGGATCTGCTTTTGAGGAAAGCAGAGAAACCTACTGGGATATAAACACTAACTGTAATGAGGGAGATACTGAAGGGTGACAATGTGTTTGACAGGTAATGACAGGGGAGGGGAGAAGAAAGGAATCAATTTTCACTGTAGGCCAATTAACGAACAAGTGCAAAAATTAAAAAATAACCATATTAAAATCCTAGGTATAAATCTGTACAGTGAGACACAAACAGTATTTTTGAGATAATTCTAAACTTCCAAGTCTGAATTTTATTTGGTTACACACTTAATCTTCCATCCTTCTATGCTCCTTTATTACAGGCCATTTTCCTATAGATTTGTTTACCTTCCACTGGGATTGGAATGAGGACCTGGAGCAAAAACCTTACAGGGAGCAAGCTCCCTATCCCCAGCAATAAATCCAATCAGACCCTACACTTTCTACTGGATACTGCA
Source organism: Gavialis gangeticus (assembly GCF_001723915.1). Classification (NCBI taxonomy): domain Eukaryota; kingdom Metazoa; phylum Chordata; order Crocodylia; family Gavialidae; genus Gavialis; species Gavialis gangeticus. The sequence goes on along the minus strand of NW_017728992.1, from coordinate 168,380,945 downwards.
TGCATCTAAATGTGCGCTTTACTGTGCATTCGCTCTGCAGTAAAGCATCACTGCCTACATGTGCACCATTGTGAGGATGCAGCAGATTAACTAACTACGCCATAAAACAGTACTCCTGGGAACAGTACTATTTTACAGTGGAGTAATTAAAGTGCAACGAAATGCACGTGTAGATGGTGACCGGGGCTGGCTGAAGTCTGAAGATGCTAAAGTGCAGGGGCTCCTTGCTGCACGTCTCT
>NW_017728992.1:168360970-168365446 GCF_001723915.1 Gavialis gangeticus | reverse complement strand
CTGTCCCAGGCACAGCATCTACCAGAGTTTGAGTTGCTTTAATTGCTTGTATAGATGCACCCACTCCAAGGTTGAGAAGCAGTAATTCAGACCATTTTTAAGTACACCAGACTACTGGTAACCACCAGAATCTGGGTTTAAAAACAAACAATGCACCCCCCCAACCCAACCAGCCCAGAAAACTCAAACCAACTACACAACAACTAGTTTCCTAGAAAGCAAAAAGCCAGGAAAAAAAAATATTCGTGTAATGCTGATATAAACAGGCCACAAAACACATTTAAACAAGCAAACAGACAAATTCTCATCACAGACATGTAGCGTCATAGTCATCCACCACTGCAGATACATTTACAAGGTTTTCTCCTGGACCTCTGACATTACGGAGAAGGGTAAAAAGAAATATTTTTTCTTCAATCCAGATATCTGAGAATCCAGAAACAGTGCCCTTAAGCATATGAATTTCTCAGAATCAGATGAATGGAAGAGGGCAGGATGAGATGCCAGCATCATTGTTAGTGTCAGTCCAGTTTGGACCAAAACTTAGTTCTCATGGCAGGGGACATTCTGTACTCCCAGAAAGACAAATATATACATGAACTTTCTCAGATTCAACCTCCTTCCATCTGCCTCTTCCAGCTCAAGTCTTAAGAGTCATTATGCAGACATATTGTGAATACGTTTCTCAAATAAACAAACAGAACAAAAGCACAATTTGAAAAGGGACCCCACCATAACATTTTCTTTTGTCTAAGACAAATGGTATTAGGAAGTATTAGCAGACCTTAAAAAGGGTGTTTCTCTTGGAACGGCTTTGTTTTGAAATGGACCAGATTTTCAACCAAAATGACGTCCAGCCAGGCACTAGCACTGCAGGCACAAAGACAGACAAATAAAGGTAGTCTTTGAATGGGTTCAACTGTGACAGGATATGTCCCAACACAGCTGATCCGCTTCACTGGCATTTGCAGATGTTGCCCAGGGCTGCTGACCCACCAGGTCTGGGCCCCTGCTGCTCCCAGGGCTTCCTTCATGGGCCTAATCCTACAAGTGTGCACCAAGTCAAGGAGCAGCAGCCTGATACAGGCACTGTGGGAATCCTCAACAAGGAGATTCTTGGACCATACTAAGCAAACAGATGTCCTCCCTTATAAAGCATTATAAACTGTTACCACCTTTTGTCCCAGCAACGTTTTGGGGCCCTGGGAGCATGGCGATAGGCTAGGACATCCATTTGTTTGTAACTTGTGCCACCATAAACATTGTGCCACCTCACAGGAGTGAGGTTTGTTTACACCTGATGACGCCCTCATTAGGAGGAACTCACATACACATAAATGCAGTCACTTTTGATAAGTTTGCTGCACACTAAGAATATCATGCGATAACCACTTACATTGTGCCTCACTTCATTGTCAGTACTATGGGAATTGCACTTCCTTACATTACAAAGCTGTTATGTGAATTGTGAAGTACTCAGATACATTGTGATGAATGAGGCCATACAAATACTTAAAAGATACAGCAGACCTGGTAAAACATTTAGAATAGATATCAGGTCTACTTAAATGCACCTCCCCCCTGCCCTTTTTTCTTTTTCCTGATTTCCCCCATTTCTCTGTTACCCTGTGCCTCACTGAGTAGACTCCTGCCACCTCTTCTGGCTGCATTTTCACTTGATAATTCAAAGCTGAAGCTTTGTTTTCCCCATGTTGAATAGGAAAAATACTTTGTTTGGAATTAGTAAATATAGTATTTTTGGATCATTGTTAATCTTGGCTTTTTAAGCCAATTTGATTTTTTTCTATATCAGTATTATGCGAGATGCAAATCTGTGCAAAGTTGATTTAACAATTAGCTTGATCGGTCATGTCAAACTTTTCTCCCTCGCCTGCCTCCCTCATACCAACACTAATTTGCCTCAACTATTGTTAAAAGAGCACACCAATATTTTTTTTTTCCCCCCAAAGTGTCAGAAAGTCACCATCAAAGTATTGGCAACTCCCCCCGACATGCACAAACAGCTGTGTTAACTAAGCTTGCTAATTTTGAATATGAGAAAGCTCTGAGTAATTAAAATTCAGTAATTAAAATACACCTTGGCATCTTTGAAGAACATATATGCACACACCTCCAAATCCAATCCTTCTTCAACTTTTATTGTAATTATATGTTACTTTTTCCAAATTTGAAAAAAGGCAGTTGTTCAACAATTCAAATAATATCAGATTATGATTTCAATGTATAGCAGTGTGGGATGAGGGTATGAGAAAATAGTACCATGCAGTTTGCTCCACATAAAAGTCTGCTCTGAAGAGTGAAGGGTCCGGATTCCAGGTGTGCATCTCTAGGTAATAGGAAGAAAGGAATGGGGGAGGGGTGGCTCCATGATGTCCTGCAGAGCAACTAACTACACCAAATTCACCTGCACAACTGACACTTCAGGAGCTCTGTGGTGCAGTATAGCTTTGTTCCAGTCCAAAGGCTATATGCTACAAGGATAATATCAGCATACAATATAAAGAATACTGCTACATGACAAGCACCTGTGGCCACTATGTTTTTGGATCATTATGTATCTTGTTTTGATATATCAAGTATTAGAAAAAATAAGATTCATCTTTAAAGTTTTCAGACTACAATGTAGTCATATTTGATTATTGTTACTGTCAAACCATATAAAGCAAACCCTCTTTAGAAGAAAAAAATATTTTTTCAATTTGTGAGAAGTAACATTCAGGAAAGTTCATATAGTTTCAGGGAAGATAAACACCCATACATTTGGGAGGTGTGTGTGGATGAAAGTTACTATTAGAAACAGAAATGAACTTATAATTTTTTAGATAGAAATAGACAGACAAGGTTCTTCAGGTAGATATGATATATCTTTTATTAGACAACTAAATAGTTGGAAAAATTGTTCTTTGCAAGTTTTGGGGCACAAGCTTGCAAAGAACATTTTTTTCCAGCTATTGAATTGGTCTAATAAAAAGATATCACATCAACCTGAAGAACCTTGTCTGCCTGCGTCCTTAGACCAACAGAGTTACACCCAAAAACCTTAAATAGAAATAAAAAAAAAAAATACACAAAAATCCATATTAAATATTAACTGCATATATATTTTCACCAGCCACATGTTAGCAAAAACTACTGTATTGTTATTTCTTCTTAATATACAGTTAGCTTCAGCTAGCCAGGGTCCTGAAGCACAACTTTTTAGGGCTCCATTTATTCTTTAAAAATACAAACCCCAGATCTATTATGCTTCAGTAGTAAAAGGATGCATTATCTCAGGACTGGCATTACCATCAGTCCCAAAAAAAGGCTGCCTGTATTACAAGAAAATTTGTTATTTTCCCTGCAGCTACTGTGTTTTTGAGATGTGCTGGCCTATATCACAGATGTTCTCATACCCTCAACTGTCCCTTATTCTTGCACCATATAGAATACAGGTGGTACGAGACTCAATAGCATCTAGGAAAGAATCAGGTATGGAATCTGTGCGCATAACACAAAGAACCAGTTACTGTTTGGTAACTAACTTCTCCTCTGCAATCTTCAGAAATTCTCAAAGGGTCTCATTTTGTCCAGATCACCTTGATTGCTTTGTCTGGACCTGAGCACAAATTGAAGAGAACTGTGAGGTGAATCAGTTTATTTAAAAATTAAAATCAAAGAATATTTTAGACAAGAGCTTGAGGTGAGACTGAAGGGTCAGTATGTCTTGAAAAAAGAGATTAACATCAGTTTGGGAAGTAAGGGTATAGTTACTGAAAGGGCAGTCTTCATCAACATATTGAATGAAGGACACACCCTCAGTCATCTGGGATTGAATCCAGCTAGTTAATTCTAGCCATTCTGGGGACAAAAAAATCATGTCCTAAAAAATGCATTCCTTCAGAGCTGATGGATAATCCAAAGTATTTTGGGTCCGCAGACCATCAATTAAGTACCATAGGAAATGGGTAACTTGTCAAAAAGCATTCTGTTCTGCTACATCAGTTTGCAGAAAAATCTTCTATGTGGCTGTGAACTAAGATATAAGGCTCCATATTCCTGTATGCTTGCCTTGGTGATCCACAAGAGAGACACTGTGGTATGTCTCCTTTTTGCTGATAAATATCAATGCTAAATAGATAATAGTTTTTAAGTCAGGGGTGTCAAAGATGTGGCCCACACAGACTTACCTCCCAGCCCCCAGTGCTGCCTGTGGGTCTCTGAGATGAGGCACAGGACAAAACAAGTCAACTGTGGGTGCTCCGGGACATGCACTAGAGCTGCATGTGAGGCCAGTCTGTGTGTCTAATCCAGCATGCAGACTGGACTCATGCCACTCATTAAGTACATGGGGCTGAATGACCAGGCCTGAGGGTGGGGAGAAGTGAGCCCAGGCCAACGTGGAGGGAGACAGGAAGAGCAGGGGAGGGGCCGATGTGGCAGTGGGGAAGGAGTGTGCCCAGGCCTAAGGGGGGG
>NW_017728992.1:168348586-168355970 GCF_001723915.1 Gavialis gangeticus | reverse complement strand
AGTCGCCTCATGCCCTTCACAGCATCCCAACCCCACTTCCCCCCCCCACACATGCTGCTGCTGCCTCCAAGGAGCATGGGGGGGGGCACAGGGTGAGGCCAGCTCTGGTGGCTTTGACTGCCCCCCCCACCCTGCCCCATGTTCACTGCCTGCAGAGAGTGACGGGGGGCAAGGCCAGCACTGCTGGGCTCTTCCTACCCTCCCTGGTTCCATCCACCCTGTTGCTGTCCACTCCAGGGAGCAGGGCAGGGGCAGAGGGGCCCATGCCCTCTATGCCCTCTGTCCCTTGTGTCTCCACCATTATGGTGGCGCTCTGCTGCACTGCCACCTCCTGTACCAACACTGTATTCACACTCTGATTTGTTGTTTCAGTCATCCAATCAGAGTGCAAATAAAGTGTTATGGACAGACAGACAGATTAAGGCTTTTATAAATATTAGATTAAGTGTTCTTCACTGTTAAATTTTGTTGGAACATAAAATACAGGATCTATCAACTCTGAGCTATCAAAAGTGGACTCTTAGTCACTTTGCACACCAAATGGCAGTTATCCAGCTGTATACCTGCCATTTTTTGACACTCATGCAATTTGTAATCTTGTCCCTACACTTTCACTATTTCTAGTTTTCCTTAAAAATAATTCAGCAATAAAATGGTAATAAAAAAAAAATCTCAACAAGTGTGGCTTGACAGCAGATTTCCCTGATCAAACTTCCTCCCAGAGACATGCCGCCTTTGAACCTGCCTGAGCAAAGATTTAGAATTGCAACAACCATGCACAAACTACAAATAGAGATAAATATTTAATTACTTGAAGCAGCACTTTTTTTTTTTAGCTAATATTTTCATACCTGCCCATCACTGTCTTTGATAACCATCAGGACAGGAGTGTCCAGGCCCAACATGGTTCGATACAAGGTCTTCAAGCTCATGCCATGCTTTGCAGTACTGTAGACAAGCGTCCATGGATATCCAATGGTTCGTGGGGGAAGAGTCTTTGTAAGCTATTAACAAAGCAACAAAAAATCTGCTTATTTAAGTAATATCGTTTAAATATATGCTACATAGGAATGAAGCCTGAATATGTCTTACTGAACCTATTAAGAGACCCCCTGGAATAGCCTTCCAGGTAATATAAGCTAAGACACCTCTATCTTTCAATAAGCTTTTAAAGCTACCTTTTTTTTCCAGAAATTATTACCACCCACAAGTGATCTAGAACAAAGATGTCCAAACTTTTTGCCCTGCGGGCTAGATGGGCAGCACTTGGTCCATCTGTGGGCCAGATCCGGCTGGTGGGCCAGATCCGGTTCCCCATCTAGCCACACAGGGGAAGAGGGTGTGTTCTGGCTCCAACTTAGCCCCATCAGAGAGGGAAGGGGAGTGTACAAGCCCCAACTCTGACCTGGAGGAGGTAAAAGGGTGCAGCCTGGCACTGTGAGGGGTGGGAAAGAGCCATAGCCCAGCCCCAGCCTTGCCCCACCAGAGGGATGGATCATGGCCTGGCCCTGCAGGGGGAGGAGGCATGGCCCAGCCCTCTGGGATGGCAGGGCAGGGGAGTGACCCAGCCCAAACGAGAGAATTTGGAAATGGAGGAGGATGGCAGTATTACCAGTACTCTAAACCTTTTAAACTACCTTTTTTGGTCTATCTATCAATCTATGCACTGCGGTTGTTCTATAAGATGGACTTTTATAGAAAATATCTTCTACAATATACGATTTTTCTTCATTCCTATTCTTCCTCACTTGCACGTCTTGAATATTTGTTCAATACAGCTGACATCTTCATATCCATTCCCCAATACCAGAACCTTGGTAATCCAGTAGTGCAATCTAGTAGTCATGAATCATCCTTTAAATTCCAGCAACACTGTGCATGCCCCTGCTCTATTTTTCGAGGGTTTAACACAATTAGCATCACCTGCAGAAATGGTCAATATATATCCACTGCTGCTGCTTGGTCTTGTTGTCTGAGTGATAAGCAGGGATCCGGGTTTTCCTTTTCTCACAGAAAAACTACAGATTTCCCATTTTTAAAATAAGAAAAACCGGTGGATTTCCCCCATTTTGCAAAGAGGTCTGCAGGCTGGCTGAATTCCAGCCTGCAAGAGCTGTTTGCAAGACAAGCAGGGAAACCCCCAACCCTGCCTGGAGGGAAAAGGGAAAGGGCAGGCCCCGACGCTCGCACTTACTTGAGGCTGCTTCAGGCTCACTCTTCTTGCTGGAGGTAAGTGGGGCTTGGGGCTGAGGGAGTGAAGAGGTTTGCAGCCAGCCAGGCTTGGGTTTGCAGTCTCCTCACCCCTAGCTGGAGTGGTTGGCTGGCTGCAACCCCCGCTGCTCCTGGCCAAAGTGCCCAAGCTGGCTGGGGGCTGAGAGAGCTGGGAGGGTGCAAACCACGCCCCCCCCCGCCCCCCCCAAGCTAGCTTGGGCATTCTGGCCAGAAGTGGGGGTGGGTTAAAGTTGGCTGGGCACTCCGGTTGGGAGCAGGGAGGCTGCAAACCTTCTTGTTCCCCTCAGCCCCCAGCCAGTTTGGGCACTCTCCGGCCACTGGGGGTGCTTTGCAGCCAGCCAGGAGCAGAGAGGCTGCAAACTCCCCCCCTTCCCTGCTCCCGACCAGAGTTCTTGGCAGGCTGCAAACCCTGGGTCGCAAATGCTGTGCTCCCCACAGGCCTCGAGTGCAGTGTGTGCAACTGGCTCGGCAGGGTGGACACAGAAAAGCTGCATGCTGCTGCAAGCTCTGCACTGCCCTGGCCATGCTTCCTCTGCGTGCACAGGGGCAGTGCAGGGTTGCACCCCTCACTCCTGCCCCTGCTGGCAGGGAAAGCATGGCCAAAGCAGTGCGGAGCTTGCAGTAGCATGCAGCTTTTGTGCATGTCCCCTGCCTCTCGTGTGCTGCTGTGCCAGGTTGCACCTGCTGCACTCTGGAAGTCCTGGGGGAGGGCAGCAGGGTGGGATGCATGAGCTTGCAGTACACATCCACTCTTCCCCTGCCCCCCCAGATTTGGGGGGCACAGATCTCCCCTGCCCCCCAGGAGTGTATGCTGCCACCGGGAGCCAGCCCCGCCTGAGCCCACAGCAGACACGCAGTAGGAGGGTAGCTGCTCATGCTCCCACTACAGCAGCCACTGCCTTCCATTGGGGGCAAGGGGCTGTGGGCCTGGGTCCCTGGCCCCATAGCCCTGGCAGCTGGGGGCCCCTCTGACAGGGCAAGGAGGCTGGAGGAGGTGGCATTTAATTTTAACCACAGATTTTGGGATTTTTAAAAATCAGGAAATTTGCAATTCTTTAATCAGAGAATTTATAATTTTTTTTTGATCATGGAAAACCAGGATCCCTGGTGATAAGTCCCAGATTAATGGAGTCAAGTGACCCTTAACAAACAAACAAAAACAAAGGAGACAAGGAAGCCTTTGCTAAGTATCAACAAAACATGACACTCCACCCCAAAGCATCCTTCTTTTACCTCCACGACATCAAACCGCCTATTTTTAAGTAAGGACAGGTAGCAATGGTTGCACTGAAATTATTGGATGTGGCAAGGTGAGGTTAAAGCATAGGCATATGAAGTAAGAACTAAGATAGATATTAGAATCTTCACTGAGTTTTTATTTTTGTATAAACAAGTTAAATATTTTGACTACTATTTGTGCTTTACTTACCCATTTCTTTAAATGTTATGATCTTCAGGACAAACTTTCCTTATTTGTTTGGAGTACCTGACAGACTGTGCTTGGAATATTTAAAGTACAATGACAAATCTAGTAAGCAACTATGGAAGGACCATACCTTTTCAATTTGACTTGGTTGTAGCAATTCACTAGGATCACTAAGATTTGGCCGAAAAGCTTCAGGCTCCAGGTCTGGTTTGATATTTGTGACCTGCTTTGAATTTATGTCTTCCCTTGTTGTTATCTGCACGAAAAAAAAAAAAAAGAAGAAGAGAAGAGAGGAGAGGGGAGGTGGTGGAAAGTCAGCATTCAGGAAGCTACATTAAGCCTCCACAAACATTTCTTTCTTTTCTTTTTTTAAAACAGAGTTTTACTCTGCATACTCAACATTGTGAATGCAAAGACAACTATCCATAAAAGCTAGAATGTTGTTAGAAGTTTGTTATATTTGACAGATAAATTACTCCCTCTTACAGTAAATATATTGGTATGAAACAATACACTGAAAAATAGATTCTTACACACGGTATGATGTTCAGAAGAAGGTCATGCCTTATATTTGTTCCTACAAAAAATAATCTGCTAGAAAAAACAAATTCTTTGAGCTCAGAGTTGAATTCTTTGAGCTCAGGGCTTTTAAAATTTGCTTCAATTGAGACAACAACATAAAAATTTATTGTCTTTCTAATGGTAATTTAATGGGATGTTTGAGGTCCACCATACTTTCAAATGCAGAAGAAACGGCAATAACACCACTGACTCCTTTTGTAGAGCACTGATGGTAAGTACCATATAAAAGCAAGATATTATCATCCCAAAGGCCTGAGCTGAAACTTGGGCCCTCAGATAGTTAATGGAAAACATGATGACTATTGGGTATTGGATTAGCCTTTCAGCATTAGGAAAATAAAGTAGAAACCATTAAAGTCAACATCTGTCAACCCTCAGAGTTACTGTGGTTACCGCACATACCTCTTCTTTAAATACAAGAATCCAACAAGGACTCTTCATGGTAATGCAGCTATTGCCTCAATAAATTGGCCAGGTTTTGTTATACTCTCTTGGTTTTTAAGCTGTTGATAGTCACAGGAAGACACAGCTTTGGAATATTATAGAAGGATAAACATATGGGATCATAGGAAAGTAGGGTTGGAAGGGATCTCACACGGTTATCTAGTCCAGCCTCCTGCTCAAGGCAGGAGCATCCCTGCCTTAATCATTCCAGGTAAGTGCCTGTTCAATCTGCTCTAGAAAATTTCCAGGCATGGAGATTCCACAACTTCTCTAGGTAGCCTGTTCCAAAGCCTGGCCACCTTTAAAGTCAGAGAGTTCCTCCTAATCTTCATCCTAAAATTTCCTCTGCTGTAGCTTGAGACTATTGCTCTTAGTCTTGTCTCCTACACCAACAGAGAAAAGCCCATCTCCATCTTCTCTGTCATCCTTAAGGTATCTGAAAACTGCTACCTATCACTGTAGACTTGCTCAATAAACCTGATTCTATGTCCTGAAGCTGAGGATTTGGACCTCTGCTTTTTGGAAATCAAAGGATGATTGTACCCAAGTTGCAGCATTTTAGGTAACACTCTGTGGTAGCTTTTTCCATTATATTAAGCTTGAGTAAAATTAAAACCTAGGGTACAAAAGGAAGATTTGCATTTTTTCTGTGAAATATTCTTCAACCAGTTCAAACCAAGATTAAAAATCAAAAGCAAGATGTTTAAAACAAGTTGTGATGGCCTATTAAAACTGAAGAAAAGTTAATTTGTTCTTTCACAAGCTATTTAGGCAGATAATGTTGAAAGACAGCAAAACAATGCTTTGTTCTATACATTCATTATGATAATCTTTAATAATCTTGAATTTAAGAAAATTTGCACTAGTCATTTGGAAGAATAAAATAAAATATCCAAGCAAAGCTCAAGTTTTCTATTACTTGTGTTGGGTGGCAAATATTTCTGATATAAAAGCATATTTAAACATTCAATATCAAAAAATATGAAGTACTGCTTAAAGTATGTGCTATCTGACACGTTTGGCCCACTCCTAAAATGTCATTGTCAGGTGTACAATACTTCAGAGCAAAAATTCAACAAGAAATAACTGCTGTTTAGTAACACAATAAAAGTATTTATGCACTATTAAGGGTCAAGTATCTAATAAAGGCTAGCTTACAAGTGCCTGCCCCAAAGTGGAATCCAAGACCCCGAGGGAAGTGTCTAAGTTCCCTAAATGGTGGTGGTGGAAGAGAGGTGCCAAATGACAATCCAAAAGAACTAGCAAATAGGAAATGCTAACCAGAGAGACATATCTATACTCTCACTCCTCTCCATATCTGAGGAGCACAAGGGTATGGACACAGGAATGATTATTGTAGGGTGAGAGAGAGGGGGTATGCATGTGTTTACTTCACAGTAAATGCTTACCAGCATTTTCAGCCAAACAGTTTTTCCTTTTTACCTTTCAGTCAAAGTTGCCGCTTTCACTTGTGTCAGAGCAAAAGTGTGCACAAGGACAGTTACCACACAGTAGTGGGCACATGGTAACACCCTGAAGCAAATTGTCTGCATGGCTTTACCTCGGGTCAGGGCTGCAGTCAGCTCTGCTTCTGTCGACTTGCAATCATGGGTCTGGAATGCTGAAGGACAGCCCTTAAATGCCTTCTTTCAAAGGCCTGAGGAAGGATTGCTGGTTTTTAAACCATGTTTATAGCTGGAGAAAGATGCTGGGGTGCCAGAAAACTAGGTTCAATGTTCTCCTCTACTATATCACCCACTTCTCAAAAAGAGGGCCATAACTACTAGTCTACAGAGCCAGTTGATGAGTGCACACTCCACCCATCCCACTGATGTTGGCCATGGTACAAAGAATGCAAGATTCCTGGGGCCAGAGTGAAAACAAGTTGAAAGCCTACTTATAATTGTAAATGTTTCATTTGACATGGGCCTAAGTGTCCCAGGGCTTAATGCAGATCAAAACAGGTGCACATATACACATTAGGGCTGTGCGAAGCTTTGGCTGCCGATTTGATTTGGAGAAGATTCATCCCAATATGGCAGCTAAGTCTCTGAATCAGAATTAAAATTGGGAGACCAATAAAAAAGGTCCAAATTGATTTGGAAAAGGCTTTGGAGGAGATTTGGGCAGTCCCTGCTCACCACTGTAGAGAGTTGGACCTGAACTCTGTTCCAGTAAGTAATGGACAGAGGGGAGGGACCATGGGAGGACCCCCCACCAGACCCATCTCCTGTCTGCTGCCCCAGTCTGCTGCAGTGGCCGTCAGTGCCTCTGGGGGCTTGTGGTAGAGCCTCCCCACACAGCATGGGGCAGCAGGGAATTGTCCCCCTGCCTGGCACCAGCTGATGAGTGTGGGGCTATTTTTTTATTTTTAAAGTGCCAGGATGCTGGGGCCAGGTGGGGCAGCCATTGACGGGGCTAGGAGAGTGAGCAGGGGATGGGGTCTGTTCAATTTGGAGATTAGGCCGATTTGGGACAGTGATTCGAGTCACTGACCCCCAAATCAGCCAAATCCCAATCCAAAGCGAATACTAGCCACTTCGCACAGGCCTAATACATATGACCCTTCAAGCTGCACTGCTGCTTTTCCACCAGCAGATGGCGAGCAAGAGCACATATTCTGACTGGTCCAGTGACTGAACCACAATAACTTACATACTTACATAGCCATATTTGGGGGGGGGGGGGGGGGGGGGGGGG